>NC_047088.1:674138-1348276 GCF_902459505.1 Geotrypetes seraphini
GCACACCTTGACTAGGCAATAGATAAACTCCCCACAAGCTATATTTATAATTTTAAAACCATTAGCCAGATCATTATCATATTAAAATGAATATCATTTTATCACACAAGACTTCTTTATCAAGGATTACCTCTTTTTTTTTTTTTCCTTTCCTTTCCCCCGTCTCTCATGAACCCTCCCTTCTCTACTCACTCATTTCCATTAAGATATTATTGAAATACATAAATAATCACACCAAATTTTAAAATTACATTCATCCAAACCACATCCATCTTTCATGTCAGATTACATCACATTCCCTCAAGTTAAATATCACTTTTAAATATTATTAAATATATAATGGAAATCTTTTTTCCTAACTTTTCCTATTCAAAAAGTCAATAAATTCCCCAAAACAACAATTTTTATCCCTTTAACATAACCCTCCTAACATTCCATACCCATTTCCACACTAGCATATTTGCTACCCTTTTAATTTCCACTCCATTCACAACATTCTCATATCATATGCTTTATATTATAACATCCAAACTTTCCTACATCCTTCGCTTTTACCAAAACTTCTAATTAATTTTTTTTTTTTTTTTTTTAATCTCCTCGTATATCCACCATTATTTATATTAAGTTCAGATCAATTTTTATCCCAAACAACAATATTATGACTCTTGTTGCATTAATAGATTTGCAATTTTAAAACTATAGTCCATACATAACAACAAATTTCCTTTTCTTGTAATAAGATGCTATATGTCTCATAAAGTCTCATTTCAAATCTCCTCTTGCTTGCAGATCCATATAAAATTCTATCCTCACACTACTGTTTATACATTCTCAGTCTCATCTTTTGATCCACCTTAAATCTCCTTTCCAATTGTTTTGCATAAAGATTTACAATGACCACAATTTCAAACTTGTGGTGCCAATCATAGATCCTTCACATTCTACATATACAAACCCTGTTCCTTTTTTTTTTTTTTTTTTTTTTTGACCATCGTAGCTCTGTCATTTTTATTTTAAGGTCAGGCCAACTATATACCAGAACCATCTTCAAAAAATCCTCTGCTGCATTTAGAGAATTTCCATTACAATGTCTTATTCCATATATCACAGCTGACTTCCCCTTTTATGCAAATGAAAATTGTAAGGCTTACAAAGTCACAGTCTAACTCTCATCTTGCTTGCAGATCCATTCTATTTAATGTCCTCTTGCTTGTAGTTTATATCTTCTCAATACTATTTAGAACTTATTTCCTTCAATCTGTTTTGCACAATCCTCTATCGTTTCTCAGTCTGTCTGTCCAAACAGCAAGTCAGTACAATCCATCTTATTAACCTCTGTCCTTTAAAAGGTCTGTAATATTGCATCTCTTATGCTCTTGCAGGCTACATTCCATTTGCCTCATGACAAGATAGAATGTGGAATGTATTTGAAATCCAACTGCAGCCATGCCTTCAGAATCCTATTAACTCTTTTTTTTTCTTTTTTCTTCCTTTAACATAGAAATTTCCAAACAAAAATAAACATTTCAACCAAGAACACAAATACTTCCATCCAAGTCTCTATTAAGTAGCCATTGGTGATTCACACTGCTCCAAAAACTCCTTAAGTTTATCTGCAGTATCAAAATTCAAAGTTTTATTTTTATAAGTGACCCGCATAGTTGCCGGGTATATGAGCCCATATCTAGCTCCCAGACTTCTCAGCTGTGGTCTCAGGTCTAATAGCTGCTTTCTCTTTTGTGCCGTTGCTCTGGCAAAGTCAGGCACTATGTAAATCTTTGAATCCTGACACTTTAAGTTTTTATTATCTTTAGCTAATTTAATTATTTCAGCTACCTGTTGATATCTAAGTAGCTTAAAGATCAGTGGACGTGGTCCTTTTTGGCTGTTTGATAATCTCGTTGGGACCCTGTGTGCACGTTCTATTTCCAATGGAAACTTGTTTTGCATCGGGAGCACCTTGGGCAAAAAATTAATCAAAAATCCAATCGGATCCGACTTTTCAATTCCCTCCGGGACCCCAAGCACCCTTAAATTGCTCCTTCGTTCCCTATTGGACAAATCTTCCAGCTCCCTTTTAAGTGCTTCAATTTCCTTACTGTGTTCCATGTGCTTTATACTTTCCTCCTCACACTTTTCCACTCTTTTCTCAATTTGATCCACTTTCAATTCCATTGCTTGCAGTTTATTTGATAAACATACCACCTCTTCTTTCACTTCTTTTATATTTTTAGCGCATTCCAATACTATTTCCTTTACCGCCTGTATTTCCTTCATTATGTCTTTATTTTCTACATCCTCCGGCGGCAACAGAACTGACATCGGTGAAGCCGTATCAAGTTTCGATCGCTTCCCGCTTCCTGAGCTGCTCCCCGCCGCCAAATTTTTGTTTTGCTTTCCCGAAGCCATTATCCACCTCTACCTCACTTTTCAGAGTGAAATTTGAATTTTTTCTGGCTATGATCTCTGTCAAATAGCTTGTCTTCACAGAGCAAATCCACTACCCAGCCATTTAGTTCCGCTCCAAAGCCACCAATTAAGAAATAATCATAATAATAAATAAAATAATAAAATAATTAAATTAAATAAATTCCAGTCAGATCCTAGACCAATGGAGACAGAGACCCCTAAATGCTGGGAAAGTATGGCAGGCAAACAATAAATTGGAAGTCAGTCAGGTCCAACTCCAGCATCCGATCCTCCACTTTTGGCCCCAGCCAGCTGTTTTCTCTCCCCTCTCTGCCACCAGAATTGGTTCCTGGTCGTACTGTGATGGAAGGTGGCTCTTCAGAAGCACCGCCTCTGAGCTCACTTTGATGCGTCATCCTCTTCCCAACCAACCTGACTCCAACGGCGGAAATCTTGTTTTTCAGCAGCGCCACTTGATTTGAGGGAAGAGAGAGCCGCCGCCCGTGAAGAGGAAAAAAAAAAAGAACATAAGCAATGCCTCTGCTGGGTCAGACCTGAGGTCCATCGTGCCCAGCAATCCGCTCACGCGGCGGCCCAACAGGTCCAGGACCTGTTTAGTACTCCTCTGTCTATACCCCTCTATCCCCTTTTCCAACAGGAAATTGTCCAAACCTTTCTTAAACCCCAGTACCGTACTCTGCCCTATTATGTCCTCTGGAAGTGCATTCCAGGTGTCCACCACCCGCTGAGTAAAGAAAAACTTCCTAGCATTTGTTTTGAATCTATCCCCTTCCAATTTTTCCGAATGCCCTCTTGTTCTTTTATGTTTTGAAAATTTGAAGAATCTATCTCTCTCTACTTTCTCTATGCCCTTCATGATCTTGTAGGTCTCTATCATGTCTCCTCTGAGTCTCCGCTTTTCCAGGGAGAAGAGCTCCAGCCTCTCCAATCTTTCAGTGTATGAAAGGTTTTCCATGCCCTTAATCATTCGTGTCGCTCTCCTGTGGATCCTCTCAAGTATTGCCATATCCTTCTTAAGGTACGGTGACCAATACTGAACACAGTACTCCAGGTGCGGGCGCACCATTGCCCGATACAACGGCAGGATGACTTCTTTTGTTCTGGTCGTAATACCATTTTTAATAATACCCAACATTCTGTTCGCCTTCTTCGCGGCTGCTGCGCATTGCGCCATTGACTTCATTGTTGTATCCACCAGTACACCCAAATCTCTTTCAAGGTTACTTCCCTCTAATACTAATCCCCCCATTTGGTAGCTGAACATCGGGTTCTTTCTCCCTATATGCATGACCTTGCATTTCCCTACACTGAATTTCATCTGCCATTTATTCGCCCACTCCTCCAGTTTGTTTAGGTCCCTTTGTAGGTCCTCACACTCTTACGTAGTTCTAACCCTTCTACAGAGTTTAGTGTCGACCGCAAATTTTATAACTTCACATTTCGTCCCCGTTTCCAGGTCATTAATAAATATATTGAAAAAAGTGTCTAGTAGTCCTTGAGCCCCACCCTGTGAGGAGGCCACGCCTGCCTTTAGTCTCAATTTCAGTCTGTGTCTGACTGTGAAGAATTTCTCTGTCTCTCAGCTAAGCTGAAAAAAAAGGGATATCAAGTTAAAGTTTCTGCTTCTTAGCAGGACATGCGAGTAGCTACAAGCTTCATAAAAATTAGTGATGGTTGCAAGCAGTTTTATATAATTTTGATAATGTTATACTTATTTCAGAGCAGAACAGAAGTATAGTGCTGGGGAGTTCTCCACATTGCCCCCGTTCCAGTGATGTCTTCCATTACAGTGGTTCTTGACTGCTTTTGTACAAACTGAGAGGACAGGAGCAAGCTTACTGGGAAGGAGGCAGAGTTGAAAGATGAGTGATATCATTTTGCAAGTGTTCAGGACTACTGGACACATCTACAAGAAAGATTATTGAGGTAAGAACCTAATCTTTCATTCTGGATTGTAATCAGAATGATTGAGAATCATTAAATTATGTATAACACTTTCATTTTTATTTTCCATAGATTAACAATAAGGCAGCAACTGGAGAAGAAGTGCCTCGAACAATTATTGTGACCACACGCTCACAGTATGGATTGCCGGAGGATGCTGTTGTGTACTGCAATTTTAACCAACTCTATAAGATTGACCCATCTACCCTGAAGATGTGGGCTAATGTAAGTAGCTTAAATAAGCTGGACCCTGTTTGAATTTTCTTATTCATATGAGGGATTTGTAACTGTCAAAAATACATCGTATATGTAATCTGCTCTGAATCTGCAAGGAATAAAGCAGAATATAAATTACCTTTAGCATAGCACAATAGTTAGATACAAGGGGTGTTCAATAATTTATCTACATCAGTAGGAAAGAAAAGAGCTTTCAAAAATTTTGTTTTACATATTCTTAAGTCACTTCCTTAAATTTTCACTTCTTCCATATCATTCAAAAATTCAATAATTTTTTTTAAAGTCCCTGCCTGCCTGCCATATCGCCACAGTATGACGTCAAAGCCTGCCTAATTTATTATGCTCATTTCTTTGTGTGCACTTTCTCTGGATTTCAGTACTTGACTGGCTAGTGCATAACCACTTACTTATTCTTGTACAATCTCTCTGGAAGCTGAACGGATGAGATCTTGTATCTCTATTAGCTTCAGCTGCAGGCAACTAAAAGATGATCCTTCCCCTTTGGGCTACCTGCCCGGGAGCTTCCTGTCTTGCCCAGTTTGTTCTGCAGCTTCTCTGCATGGTTTCATCTAAGTTAATTCTGCTCATGATTTGTTTTCACTTCCTAGTCCTTTTTTATTTTTATTTTTTTGCAAGCATTAAACGACTCCGCCCCCCCCTATCTAAACAACCGCCTAAACCAGATCCTCTAGAGGGGACATGATAGAAACCTTCAAGATCCTGAAAGGCATAGAAAAAGTAGACAGGGACAGATTTTTCAAATTAAGGGGCACCACAAGTACAAGGGGGCACTCGGAGAAACTGAAAGGGGACAGGTTTAGAACAAACGCTAGGAAGTTCTTCTTCACTCAGAGGGTGGTGGATACATGGAACGCGCTTCCAGAGGCTGTGGTAGATAGGAACACATTAAATGGTTTCAAAGAAGGTTTGGATAGATTCCTAGAAGAAAAAGGGATTGAAGGGTATAGATAGATATAGACCACTGCTCAGGCAATGGGCTTGATGGGCCACCGCGGAAGCAGACCGCTGAGCAGGATGGACCTCTGGTCTGCCTCAGCGGAGGCAACTTCTTATGTTCTTATGTTATGTTCTCACCTCAAGACAAAGAAGAACTCCGAACCCTTTTGCCTTCCCTCCACTTAAGGGCACTCAGCGCAAAAAGATGTTTGATAACCTTCTGGCGACGCAAGCAGCAAAACTTAACCACTCCATCTCCAACCTGCTGACTGCAACGGGCGACTTCAAAACTTTTTGAAAAGAAATCAAAACTCTACTTTTCAAAAAATTTATCCAGACATCTTAACCCAACCCTTCCCCCTCCTCCTAGATAAATTCTCCCCCAAAACCTCCACTCAAATAATCTCTTCCTCCCCAAAACACCAACCAAGTAATCAGATCCCTGAAATGTAACGTAATCTTATTTGTACTCTAACTGTAATCTATTTGTTATATCACACAGTAAATGTACAGTCAATTTAATATTTGCAAGTTCTTCCGGAATTAATCCAGCTACCTCTCCTCCCTTGTAACCAAAAAAACCCCAACCCAATACTGTTGTAACTTCACTGGAAATGTCCAGTTAGCTCTTTTGTAATCCGCCTTGAACTGCAAGGTATAGGCGGAATAGAAGTCCCTAATGTAATGTAATGTAAGTTTATCCACGTGCTGCGGATCAACTTGGTGCGATTGATTCTTCCGCGGGAGATCACAGACATTTTCAAGTTTGCTTCCAGAGGGTGCTCTGAAAGCCTGAAACTGCAGTAAGCCCTCTGGTCAGCCTGCAGATTGGATTGTGTCTCCAGGTTCGAGACCCATCTCTCCCCTGGTTCGTCTGCAAAGGGGTAGAGTGCAGGCTGCTGCAGTTCCGAGGAGGTACGCCGGGATCGTAACCGTGCCGCATGTCTTCCCTGATTTCCCTTAGGGGTCCTGGTGGTCGTGATCAGAGGTGGCAGGGAAAGTGAGGAAGCCAGAAGACCTGAAAAATCCAGTTTATTCAGCTCCTGAAGTACTGGTCTCCTTATTATACTGTGTTTTACAGGCTGCCATAGTCTTTCATTGTAGCACATGGCTCTGTGGTGTCTGTGAGTCACAGAGTTTGCTGATTTTTTTTTTGGGGGGGAGGGGGTTCCCTGCATGCCCTGGTCCCCCCACCTGTAAAATCCTAACTTTGCTGTTTTTTTGCATTTTCCTGCATTTGTAACGGCCTTTTTTTGTCAAAATCAGCACCCGCGATGACCATCTTGGATTTTCTTTAAAGTTTTTAAATCTGTATTTTTTGGACTTAGAAACTTTGTTTTTGCTCCAAACTTCACAGATGGCCACCTCATGACAGGACGGCATGGATTTGTGCCTTAACTGTGGCAGATGGCTTGCGGATTTGCAGCCATGTGTTAGGTGCACCGCGGCCTGCGAGGGGCGTGAACTGTGCATGGATGCCGCACTATCCTCCGGGGAGGTTCTAATTGCCTCCGATTCCACCAGAGAGGCGTTTCCAGCATCCGGGACGTCAAATTTGGGTGAGGAGGGCACTTCCGTGAAACGCAAGCACAGTTCCGGGGATAAGTCTCATAAGTCTTCAAAACACTCCAAATCGGAGTCCCGCAGATCGGCCCTGGCTGCCGGGGACTATTTTCCGCCGGAATTTGTTAATATGATGTATCAGGCTTTCATGTGAAAGCGGGCTGTGACTATGTCCCCCCCCTCAGACTCCGGTGCGACAGTCAGTGCAGCCTTTGGATTCCAGCATGTCAGTCTGCTCCCTTGCTGGTCTGCTGGAAAGCCAGAGGCAACTTCCTGCTATTGCCTCACTGTCTGCATCAATTTCTATGCCGTTGCTGTCGCACGGCTCTTTGGCGGGCTCTACTCATGTGGCTAGCCTACCGGATCTCGGGGATTCACGGAGCTCTGGGGTCCATGATCTGGGTGAGGATCAGGCGGTGCACAGGCTATTTAAGTCCAGGTGCCTTCCTGATCTTATCTCTGAATCCCTGTAGTCGTTGAAACTTGATTCTGACTCAGTGGTTCAGAAGGAGTTTTCCGTAATGAGTTCTAAACCCCCGCTTTCCGCTTCCTTTCCGGATCATGCACATTTGGCAGAAATGCTTTTGGAAGTTTGGGAGGTCACCTCAAGTGCGCTAGGGCCATGGCGAAATTGTATCCCATGGCTTTGGAATTTTCCAAGCGCCTAGTCCCACCAAGGGTGGATTCGATAGTGACTCAAGTCACTAAACGTACCTCCTTGCCCTTGGTTGGAGGGGTGGTCCTGAAGGATGTCCAGGACCGTAGACTGGATTTTGTCATGAAGCGCCTTTTTGATTCTGCTGCGACGGGGGTGCGAGTTGCAGCGGCCACTTCATTTGTGGCCCAGGCATGTCATACTAAACTTCTTCAGGATCCTTAGGAGGTTGTCCTTTGGGATCTCGATTTCCTGGTCTCGAGTGAATTATTTGGCAGACGCCCTCTATGATATTTTGAAGGTTTTTGCTAAGCTGGGAGCTTATTCAGTTTCTGCTAGGAGAATGTTATGGATTCACCAGTGGTTAAACTAAACTAAACTAAACCTTAAGTTTGTATACCGCATCATCTCCACAGAAGTAGAGCTCGACACGGTTTACAGTAATTGGTATAGAAAGAAACTACAATGAAAAGTAGGACAATTTCCTGCTGGAAAAGGGTATAGAGGGGTATAGATAGAGGAGTACTAAACAGGTCCTGGACCTGTTGGGCCGTCGCGTGAGCGGACTGCTGGGCACGATGGACCTCAGGTCTGACCCAGCGGAGGCATTGCTTATGTTCTCAAGTCTAAGAAGTCGTCCACAGTTTCTGCTTATGCTAAGGTGTGCAAGACTTTCCAGCATTGGTGCGCTCAGGACCAAATGGGCCCTTATTCGGTTCTGATCTCTGTGATACTGGCCTTTCAAGCTGGACTTGATAAAGGCCTCAGTGTAGCATCTCTTTGGGTCCAGATTGCCAGGCTCTCTTGTTTTAAAGCCTGGGATTGTCGTTTCTCTTTGGCATCTCATCCTGATGTCGCTAGATTTCTGAAGGGGGCTCGTCATATTACACTGCTGGTTAAGCCACTGTTCCCTTCCTTGGACCTCATCCTGGCACTGTCTAGCCTCACCAAGGTTCCCTTTGAGCCCCTTTGAGATGCTTCCCTCTTAGACTTGATGCTCAAGACTATGTTTCTAGTCACTATTACCTCAGCGTGGCTGGCCTCGGAACTTCAGGTTCCTTCTGGTCAGGATCCATTCCTCTGCATCTCAGAGACTGGGATTTCCTTGTGTATGGTTCCTTCCTTCCTGTCAAAGGTTTTTTCAGTTTTCCATGTTAATTGGAAGTGTGCTTGCCTGCTTTTCAGCCTACTGGACACAAGATTGCCTTTTGAAGAAACTTGACGTGCGCAGACTGCTTCTTTACTACCTGTAGGTCACTAACAATTTTTGTCTCTAAAGATCTATTTATGCTGACTCATTCTGTTAAGCGGGGTGCTCCCACTTCCAAGGCCACAATTTCCAGATGGATTCGTAGGGCCAATTCGTCAGCCTATATTCTTTCTGAGAAACAGTCTCCTGTTTCCGTCGGAGTGCATTCTACCAAGAGTGTGGCTTCTTCATGGGCCAAAGCAAGTGCTGTCTCCCTTGAGGAGATCCGCAGGGCGGCAACATGTTCCTCTCAACACACATTTTCCAAGTATTATAGAGTGGATGTAGCAGCAAGACATGACTCTGCCTTTGGGTCTTCAGTCTTATGAGCTGGTGCAGTAGGCCAACCCTAGCTTTTTTGGGACTGCTTTTGTATATCCCATCTGTCTAGAATGTCTCACCTATTGTACTTTGAAAAAGAGATCATGTATTTACCCTGGTAAGCTCTCTTCCAGTAGATAGGTGAGTCATTCTAGACTCCACCCCGTACTTCCTGCGCCTTCTTACTGTCTTAGTCTGTTTATGCTTCTCCTTTTAGAACCATCCTTCACTAAGTTACACGTGGCCTTTTTGAACGACATTTTCTTATTAGCTATAAAAATGGGAATATCAGCGAGCACAGCCTTGTAGCATCAGGATGTGAATGTTTGTTTCTGGTATGAGTGTATGTTACTGTCCTATTTTGTTAGTGACGTTCTATTCTTATACACGAATACAGGATGTTTGGTGTGGTACTCGGAGAGAACCCCCAGGAAAGAGACTTGGGAGTACTGGTAGACAAGTCAATGAAGCTGTCTGCACAATGCGCGGCAGCGGCAAAAAGGGAAACAGAATGCTAGAAATGCTTAAGAAGGGGATCACAAACAGATCGGAGAAGGTTATCATGCTGCTGTACCGGGCCATGATACACCCTCACCTGGAATACTGCGTCCAGTACTGGTCGCCGTACATGAAGAAGGACATAGTACTACTCGAAAGCGTTCAGAGAAGAGTGACTAAAATGGTTAAGGGGCTAGAGGAGTTGCCGTACAGTGAGAGATTAGAGAAATTGGCCTCTTCTCCCTTGAAAAGAGGAGACTGAGAGGGGACATGATCGAAACATTTAAGATAGTGAAGGGAATAGACTTAGTAGATAAAGACAGATTGTTTACCCTCTCCAAAGTAAAGAAAACAAGAGGGCACTCTCTAAAGTTAAAAGGGGATAGATTCCGTACAAACGTAAGGAAGTTCTTCTTCACCCAGAGAGTGGTAGAAATCTGGAGCGTTCTTCCAGAGGTTGTTATAGCGGAAAACACCCTCCAGGGATTCAAGACAGAGTTAGACAAGTTCTAGTTGAACCAGAACATACACAGGTAAGGCCAGACTCAATTAGGGCACTGGTCTTTTACCTAAGGGCCGCTGCAGGAGTGGACTGCTGAGCACGATGGACCACTGATCTGACCCAGCAGCGGCAATTCTTATGTTCTTCTTTTTGTTGTTTTTAAATTTTATTGTAAACTGCCTTGAATTGCATTGTAACGAAGATGGTATATAAAGTAAAATAAACGATAAACACAATTTTGCTTTGGAATTTATTGACAAAATTGGAGTCAGAAACCTAGTAATATATCAGAGTTAAAAATGTTTGGGCAAGTTAGACCTGCATCTGTCCATCTATTACATCTGGACATGAGCAATTTCATCTCCAGCTACCAATATAAAATGGCATTAGTTGGGAGAAGTTGTTCTTACCGGGAGCAACTTTATCTGGGACCCTGTGAAGCTGTGATTTCAACTGGACTTACTTGACTGCCGATTCTATAAGGCATTAGAAAAGTCTCCTCTATTGCCAGCTTAGGGGACTTTGTTGCTTCCTATAAGAAAGCTGTGCTTCTGTGACATGTGGCCACAGGCACTTGGCTGGAGGAGCATGCCCAGAGGGGCACACCTTGCTGCTTGGGAGCTCCAAGGAGGTATGAGGAGTGAAAATTCAAGGTATCTTATATTTTGTTAATTTGTTGGAATGGGGAAACGTAAAGCAAAAACAAAAATTTTTACACCAGTCTCTTTTAGGCCTATGGATCACCATATTGTATCTATAGGCAATTTAAATAAGAGCATAAGAACTGCCATCTCCAGATCAGACCTTAGGTCCATCAAGTCCGGCGATCCGCTCACGTGGAGGCCCAGCCAGGTGTAACCTGATGAAAACGTAGTCACCCTTATCTTTCTATGCATCTTTCGAGGAGATGTGCATCTAACTTGCCCTTAAATCCTAGAATGGTGGGTTCCTCAGCAAACTCCACTGGGAGAGTGTTCCAGGTGTTCACCACTCGCTGCATGAAGCAGACCTTCCTGGCATTTGTCCTGGGCTTGACCCCCTCAGCTTCAGTCCATGACCTCTTGTCTGTGTCACATTGGACATTGTAAATAATTTTTTTTCCTGCTCTATTTTGTCGATTCCTATCAGTATTTTGCAAGTCTCGATCATATACCCTCACAGTCTCCTTTTCTCAAGGGAGAACAATCCCAGTCTCTTAAGTCGTTCCTCGTATTCCAAGTTCTCCATACCTTTTATTAGCTTCGTTGCTCATCTCTGCACCCTCTCCAGCAGTTTTATATCCTTCTTTAGTGTTGGACACAGTATTCCAAGTGTGGTCTGACCATTGCTCTATAAAGCGGCATTATGACCCTCTCCGATCTACTTGTGATTCCCTTCTTTATCATGCCCAACATTCTATTTGCTTTCTTTGCCGCTGCCGCGTATTGTGCCGACGGTTTCAGAGTCCTATCTATCAGTACCCCCAGGTCCTTTTCTTGTTCGCTCTTACCCAGACTTGCAACTGACATTCTATACTTGTGCTCCTTGTTCTTTCTGCCCAAATGCATTACCTTGCATTTTTCCACATTAAACTTCATCTGCCATTTCTCTGCCCATTTCTCTAACTGGCTTAAATCTCTCTGTAGTTCCTTGCTGTCCTTTTTTGATCTGATTGCCCGACATAACTTTGTGTCGTCTGCAAACTTGAACATATTCCCCCTCCTCCACCAGGACCTTACAATAATGGGACCATATTAGAGGGTCCTAAGTCAAAGACAGGAACTCAAAAGGAATTACAGGGCACTTCAAAATTATATTTCATTAAATTACCCCAATTGATAAGAACATAAGAATTGCCGTTGCTGGGTCAGACCAGTGGTCCATCGTGCCCAGCATTCCGCTCACGCGGTGGCCCTTAGGTCAAAGACCAGTTCCCTAACTGAGACTAGCCTGACCTGAGTACATTCTGGTTCAGCAGGAACTTGTCTAACTTTGTCTTGAATCCCTGGAGGATGTTTTCCCCTATAACAGCCTCCGGAAGAGCTGTTATAGGGGAAGAAGAACTTCCTTACGTTTGTACGGAATCTATCCCCTTTTAACTTTAGAGAGTGCCCTCTCGTATTCTCTACCTTGGAGAGGGTGAACATAAGAACATAAGAAGTGCCATCTCCGGAACAGACCCTAGGTCCATCAAGTCCGGCGATCCGCACACGCGGAGGCCCCGCCAGGTGTACCCTGGCATACTTTTAGTTCCCATATCACTCTAAGCTTCTCATAAGAGATGTGCATCTAGCTTACCCTTACCTATGTCACCTTATGCCACTTATAAGGAGATGTACATCTAACTTACCCTAGAACGGTGGATTCCGCAATTACCTCTTCTGGGAAAGCATTCCAGGTGTCCACCACTTGTTGCGTGAAGCAGAACTTCCTGATATTTGTTCTCAACTTGTCCCCCCTTAGCTTCAGTCCATGTCCTCTTGTCTGTGTCACATTGGACATTGTAAATAATTTTTTATCTTGCTCTATTTGGCCGAATCCTTTCAGTATTTTGAAAGTCTTGATCATATCCCCTCGCAGTCTCTTCTTCTCAAGAGAGAACAATCCCAGTCTCTTAAGTCATTCCTCATATTCCATGCCCTTTATTAGCTTTGTTGCTCGTCTCTGCACCCTCTCGAGTATTTTTTAATCCTTCTTTAGGTATGGAGACCAATGTTGAACGCAATATTCCAAGTATGGTCTGACCATCGCTCTATAAAGCGGTAGTATTACTTTCTCTGATCTACTCGTGATTCCCTTCTTTATCATGCATAGAATTCTATTTGCGTTCTTCGCTGCTGCCACGCATTGCGCCGACTGCTTCAGGGTCCTATCGATTAATACGCCCAGGTCCATTTCCTGTTCGGTTTTTCCCAGAGTTGCACCTGACATACTATACTTGTATACCTTATTTTTTCTGCCTAAGTGCATCACTTTGCATTTTTCCACATTAAACTTCATCTGCCATTTATCTGCCCAATTCTCCAATCGGCTCATGTCACTCTGGAGTTCCTCACTGTCCTTCTGTGATTTATTTGCCCGGCATAGCTTTGTGTCTTCTGTGAACTTGATGATCTCACTAGATGTTTCATCCTCCAGGTCAATTATGAAGATATTAAATAAGATAGGTCCAAGTACCGAGCCCTGGGGCACACCGCTAGTCACAGTCTCCCAGTCTGAGAATTTCCCATTTATGCCCATCTCATAAGAACATAAGAACATAAGAACATAAGCAGTGCCTCCGCTGGGTCAGACCACAGGTCCATCTTGCCCAGCAGTCCGCTCCCGCGGCGGCCCGAACAGGTCACGGCCTGTCTGAGACACCAGAAGGGGCCCCCTTGCCACCTTGGCTTCCCATTGAGTTTTATCTTCCCATCGAAGTCCCAACCCTCCGGTCTTGCACATGCACGACCTGGTTGGATTTCTATGCTTATTACTTGGTTTGCTTTCTATACCTGTGTTACATCCCAGCACCTCTCTCAGTATCCCACGATCCCCCTATCCCTCAGGAATCCGTCCAATCCCTGTTTGAAACCCTGTACCGTACTCTGCCTGATCACTTCCTCCGGTAGCGCATTCCAAGTGTCCACGACCCTTTGGGTGAAGAAAAACTTCCTTCCATTTGTTCTGAACCTATCTCCCTTCAGTTTCTCCGAATGCCCCCTCGTGCCTGTTGACCCCTTCAGCCTGAAGAATCTGTCCCTATCCACTCTCTCTATGCCCCTCATGATCTTGAAGGTCTCTATCATATCTCCCCTGAGCCTCCTTTTTTCCAGAGAGAAGAGCCCCAGCCTATCCAACCTCTCGGCATATGGGCAGTGTTCCAGCCCTCTTACCAGTTTCGTTGCTCTCCTTTGGACTCTCTCAAGCACTGCCATATCCTTCTTGAGGTACGGCGACCAATATTGAACGCAGTATTCCAGATGTGGACGCACCATAGCTCTATACAATGGCAAGATGACTTCCCGCGTCCTGGTTGTTATGCCCCTCTTTATGATGCCCAGCATTCTGTTGGCTTTTTTCGAGACTGCTGCGCACTGTGCAGATGGCTTCAGTGATGCATCTACCAGCACACCCAAGTCTCTCTCAAGACTGCTGTCTCCCAATAATGCCCCCCCCAATTTGTATTTGAACAACGGGTTCTTTTTACCTATATGCATGACCTTGCATTTTTCCACGTTAAAGCGCATTTGCCATTTGTTTGCCCAGTCTTCCAGCTTGTCCAGGTCCCTTTGCAGGTCCTCACACTCCTCCCTAGACCTAACTCTGCCGCACAGTTTGGTATCGTCTGCAAATTTTATAACCTCGCACTTTGCCTCTTTTTCCAGGTCATTGATAAATATGTTGAAGAGTAACGGCCCCAGCACCGATCCCTGTGGCACACCGCTTGTGACTCCCCGCCAGTCAGAGTATTGTCCCTTTACTCCGACCCTCTGCAGTCTACCCGACAACCAGTGCTCGATCCATCTGTGCACATCCCCTCCCACCCCGTGGTTGCCACTGCTGAGTCAGACCAGTGGTCCATCATGCCCAGCAGTCCGCTCACGCGGCGGCCCTCTGGTCTAAGACCAGCACCCTAACTGAGACTAGCCCTACTCTGCCTTCTATTCTCTAGCATTTGCCTATCCATCTTAGTATGTCTCCTTCTATTCCATGGCCTTGCAGTTTCCTGAGAAGTCTTACATGTGGAACCTTGTCGAACGCTTTCTGAAAATCCAAGTATACAATATCCATCGGTTCTCCATTATCAATTTGTCTGTTCACTGTCTCAAAGAATTGAAGTAGGTTCATCATACATGACTTCCCCTTCCTGAATCCATGTTGGATGGCTCTCATCAGGTCGTGTGTGTCTAAGTGCCGGGTTATGCTATCCTTGATCAGCGCTTCATCCATCTTCCCAGGGATCAATGTGAGACTCGCAGGTCTATAGTTGCCCAGTACTCCTCTTGATCCTTTTGTACATGTAGGCATGATGTTCGCTATCTTTCAGTCTTCCGGTATCTGTCCTGTTTTGATTGACAGGTTGGAAAGTTTTTGCAATAAGAACATAAGCAATGCCTCTGCTGGGTCAGAACTGGGGTCCATCGTGCCCAGCAGCCCGCTCATGCGGCGGCCCAACAGGTCAAGGACCTGTATAGTGAGCCTCTATTTATACACATCTATCCCCCTTTCCAGCAGGAAATTGTCCAATCCTTTCTTAAACCCCAATACCGTACTCTGCCCTATTACGTCCTCTGGAAGCACATTCCAGGTGTCCACCACACGCTGGGTAAAGAAGAACTTCCTAGCATTTGTTTTGAATCTGTCCCCCTTCAACTTTTCCGAATGCCCTCTTGTTCTTTTAGTTTTTGAAAGTTTGAAGAATCTGTCCCTTTCTACTCTCTCTATGCCCCTAATGATCTTATAAGTCTCTATCATAACCTCTCTAAGTCTCCTCTTCTCCAGGGAAAAGTGACCCAGTTTCTCCAATCTCTCAGCATATGAAAGGTTTTCCATCCCTTTTATCAGACGCGTTGCTCTCCTCTGAACCCTCTCGAGTAATGCCATATCTTTCTTAAGGTACGGTTACCAATATTGGACGCAGTATTCCAGATGCGGGCGCACCATCGCCCGATACAACAGCAGGATGACTTCTTTCGTCCTGGTTGTAATACCCTTCTTGATTATACCTAGCATTCTATTCGCTCTCTTAACAGCCGCTGCGCACTGTGCCGTCGGCTTCATTGTCATGTCCACCATTACCCCCAAGTCCCTTTCTTGGGTACTCTCATTCACTAACATCCCTCCCATCATATGGTTCTACCTCTGGTTTCTGCTTCCCAGATGCAATACTTTACATTTCTCAATGTTGAACTTCATCTGCCATCTCTTCGCCCATTCCCCTAGTTTGTTCAAGTCCCTTTGCAATTCTTCGCAATCCTCTTTAGTCCGAGCTCCACTAAATAATTTGGTGTCGTCCGCAAATTTTATTGTCTCACACTTCGTCCCTGTTTCTAGATCATTTATGAATATATTAAATAGCAGCGGCCTGAGCACCGAGCCCTGCGGAACGCCACTCGTGACCCTCCTCCAGTCTGAGTAGTGGCCCTTCACCCCTACCCTCTGTTTCCTACCCGCCAACCAGTTTCTAATCCATCTATGTAGTTCTCCTATTTCCACTTTTAGCTCTTTCAAGACTCTCGGATGAATTCCGTCCGGTCCAGGAGATTTGTCACTTTTGAGTTTGTCGATCTGGTGGTAAATATGGTCCAAGTCCACTTCTACTGTGCTCCTTTGAACACTTTCACTGCTTCTGGAATTGTTGCAGTTTCTTCCTTTGTAAAGACAGACGCAAAGAAGGAATTTAGTCTGTCTGCGATTTAATTGTCATCCTTGATGTACCCTTTCCTTCCCTGGTCATCCAGCGGTCCCACTGCCTGTTTTGTGGGTTTTCTCCCTTTCACGTACCTGAAGAAGGGCTTGAAGTTTTTGGCCTCCTGCGCTATTTTCTCCTCATAGTCTTTTTTGGCATCCCTCACCGCCATGTGACACTTCTTCTGATCTTCCTTTTGTTTGTTCCAAGTTTAGGTTGTTTTTGTGCGTTAGTTTCCATGCTTTGAATGAGTCCTTCTTTTCTTTTATGGCTTCCTTCACCTCTTTAATAAGCCACGCCGGCTCTCTTTTGCCTTTGGTTTTCTTTGCTTTGGACATCCGCGGAATGTAGAGGCTTTGTGCTTCCGTGATAGTATTTTTCAGAAGGGACCATGCCTGTTCTACTGTTTTGACTTTGCCCACTTTTTTCTTGATCCGTTGTTTCACCATGGTTCTCATGCTATTGTATCTTCCCCTTTTAAAGTTTAAAGTCGTGGTTGAGGTTTTAGTACCTTTCCCCTTCCCGACATCGAGTTTGAAGTTGATCCTGTTGTGATCGCTCGTCCCCAGCGGGACTGTGACTTCTACATCTTTAGCCGGCCCCGTAATGCTGTTTAGGACCAAGTCCAAGGTGACGTGTTCTCTTGTTGGCTCTCCCACCAATTGTTCCAGGAAGCAGTCCCCTAGCACTTCGAGGAACATTGCCTCCTTGCCACAATTTGGTTAAAGCAGCTGTCTCAGCACCCTGAGGTTGTGAGTTTGATTCCCACTGCAGCTCCTTGTGACTCTGAGCAAGTCACTTAACACTCTGCTGCCTCAGGTACAAAATAAGTACCTGTCTAAAATATGTAAACCGCTTTGTGTAAGCCACACAGAAAAAACTGTATTCAAGTCCCACCACCATCCCCTATTTCCTTAGCAAAGCAGCAGATGAATCCAGAGACCAATGGGATAGCTCACTTCTACCAGCAGGTGGAGATAGAGAAACTGATTAACAGGTGTACTTATTTGCTGGCACTCCTCCTGTCTCATCAGTATTCTCTATCTCCAAGCAGGTGGAAGTCGCTATTCAACTAGCTCCTGGATTCTGGCTGTGGCTGGAACTTTATTACCTCCTGTTGAGATTTTCTCTTCAGTGAGACTGCCATTCTGTTTCTCCTGTTGAGCTTTTTCTCTTCAGTGAGACAGGGGTGTCCGGCTAATCGGTGCCGGCTTTAGAGGTTACACTTGTGGCCCCCCTTGTCCCTGCCTCACCCTCCCTCCAATGATAGAGGGTCTGCCCTGGTCCCTATTTTTCTTCTTTCCCATTTAAAAAAAAAAAAAAAAAAAGGGGGCCTACACAGCTGACTTTTTGCCCTGCTCGTGCTAGGCAGCAGGTGTTGCCGGCGTCTTCCGGCACTATCCAGTAGATTGTGAGTATGTGTTTTATTCTACTGGTCTCTGAACTTTGTGGTTGTGTAAGAGCTATGGCAGTTTTGTTTTGTGGTGGAATATGTTTTGGTATCAGCTTGCTTTAGTGAGGTATGTGGCTTCTGTATTCCTGCGCATAACTAAGGAGCGCTTCTTTTTCTTACCCTAGCACTTGTGCTGTGGGGTTGGTAGTTTCTGGGACATTGTTTCTTGATACTGCCACGGCCCGTGGGTAAATGTAACTGTGTGGCTATCGATATGGCCGCAAATTGTGAGGACGGCTCCGGGTGTGTTATACATTATCAGTAATGGAGCTGAATCGTTCTATAGCGCGGGTGGTGCGAGCTTGTGCTCCCCTACTGTTGGGAGCCATGCGCCTTTTCCCCTTTCCTCCCCGAGGTGTGTTTTGCATTTTTTATACACTTCGGCTATGGGCTCCGAGTCCGGTGTGAGCGGCAATGTTCTAGGAGCCGGCCTATTTTGGAGCGAAACAGTCCGAGTTTGGGTCGCCAGCACTGCAATACTAGGGGAGTTATTCTGGGCGGCTGCCGTTCTCAGCGCGGGCCTCGCCGTCTGCTTTGCGGAGCGGTGTGCTGCGGTTTTGGCTATGAGCTCCCGGTCTGTTTTGTACAGTGCTGTTGGGGGAGCCAGCCGGTTTTGATTCTGGCAGGAAAGTGCCCGCGCTTGGGCCCCCAGTGCCGCGGGGTTCATTGACTCATGTCCTACAGCTAACTTAAGCGTGTACCGCGGCTTATTTTTGTTTGAAATCAGCTGTGCCCCGTATTGCAGTGCTCCATTTGCTGTGGTGTTTGTCCACATGCTTCTCTTAACAAGAAAAAAAAAAAAAAAAATAGAATAGGCAACTGGTTGTTATTGGGGGCTGTACATTTTTTTTTTGTGGTGGAAATAAGATCTCCTGGAACTTGACCTCATGGCCTCGTCTCACAATTCCATGCTTCCTAGCTTCTTAGGCGGGCACAGGAAGTGGGAGTTAAAGGGGGTAACAATGTGGCTTCTTTCTTACAGCCATACCACCCTGAATGTGCCCGATCCCGTCTGATCTCAGAAGCCAACCAGGATAGGGCCTGTTTAGTACCTGGATGGGTGACCACCTGGGAATACCAGGTGCGGTAGGCTTTAAAAAAAAAAAAACTCCTCTGGTTTCTCTTTTTCACTGTTTTCCCCTGGCTGATGATAGCTTGGATTTGCCATCTCAAGCTCGCTTTAGGGGCACAGTATTGGTACAATCTCTGGCTTGGCTGCGCCATCCTTGCTATGTGGATCTGTTGAGCCTTTCGACAGCCGGACTGAGAAGTTTCCTTTGATCTCCGACTTTGCTCTCCTTGATTGAGATCAACATGGATATTCATACTACTTTGGTATTACGACCTAGCTTTTGAGCAGTCTTGACTGGCGTGTGACGGTAATGCGAAGCAGGTTGTTTCTTCTCTTATCCAGGCGCTACAGACGTCTTCTCCTGTGGATTCTGCTTCCTTTTGGAGGCGTTTCCTTTCTTGAATACTTCTCAACAGTTGCACCCTTCCTGAGTTCCTTTTTAGCACAGGTATATTGCCGATGGCATAGCGTTCAATTCCCTTCAGCTTCAATTACCATTCTTGGCTTGTTACAGGAACTAGGTATATGGCCCTTCGCTGACTTCTCAGCTTCCTGTAGTTCAGTTCCTAAACAGAAGGCGGTATATTCATGCGCCTCTTAGAAAGCCCGGTTTGGTGTAATTCATTCACGTACTTCTTCTAAGTTACCGATGGCTTCATTTTAGCCTTGTCCTTTGGGGCTCTAAAGAGCTGTGCGGTTGACCATGGGATTCCTCGTGGTCATGGCTTCAGCTTTGCAGTTGCGATGTTGCAGGCCTTGTTCAACGGGGATTCCTATTCCTTATTTCCGTCATATGGGGTGTCAGTTCGGATGGTACCACTATTTCTTTCTAGGGGGGGTCATCCTTTCTTTTACATCATGCTCGCTTTTCCTTCCTTCTTCCTGGAGGGAGATAGTGGAAGCAGTACTTTTATTCACTGCATTTTTTGAAACGTAGGTAGCGTTCTCCACGAGATCGGTTTCTAACAAATGTTAGTGGTTTATATCTCCTTTTTGGGATTCTTCAAGGGACGCCTCAGGCGTATGGCGGCGTCCGATGCCTACCTCGCTCAATGGTCCAGGAGAACATTCTTTATACTTGCCTGCTGGCAGGGGAGCGGGTGGCGATTGAACTTCATGACCATTCCGCTGGAGCGATGGCTGCTTCTTGGGCTCGGCCCAGAGGGTTTTTGTCTTGGAGGAAATTTGTCTCACGGCTAACTGGTCTTCCGAGAGTACCTTCTCTCCGCGTCTCTGCATGGATGTGCGGGCACATGCGATAGGGGTTTTTTGATGCTTCGGTCGTTGCGAAGGCGGCGCTTGCTTCCCACCCAAATTAAGGATTGCTTTGCTACATCCCATTGGTCTCTGGATTCATCTGCTGCTTTGCTAAGGAAGGTAAAATTATGTTCTTACCTGTTAATTTTCTTTCCTTTAGAAGCAGCAGATGAATCCAGAGCCCCACCCTTTCTGATATCTGGTTGTCAGTTTTTCGTGTACGGCTTTTAGTGATTGGGTGTTGTTCATGATTGTATTCTGTATCGTTGCTGTTCGCGAGGTGTTCTGGGAAATAAGTTTTTTACATGCTATACCTACTGATGGTTAAATGTGCTTGGGCAAGGAGCTATACTGATGAGACAGGAGGAGTGCCAGCAAATAAGTACACCTGTTAATCAGTTTCTCTATCTCCACCTGCTGGTAGAAGTGAGCTATCCCATTGGTCTCTGGATTCATCTGCTGCTTCTAAAGGAAAGAAAATTAACAGGTAAGAACATAATTTTACCATAATCCAACCTGAGAAAAGAAAAAAAAGCAGGGACTAGGGAGAGTCCCAGAGATAAGGTCTCCAAACCCATTTAAACCTCAAATTGTGGCCCGGAAAGTTGAAATCCCCCAAGATTACAACATTACCTGTCTTACATTCGTGTTTAATTTCCTCTATCATTTCTGAGTCTGTTTCCTCCCCCTGTCCTGGCGGTCGGTAGTAAAGGCCAATCTTGGTGTCAGCGCCGTTGCGTCTGTTAATCTTTATCCAGAGGGATTCCAGCTTCTCTTTCTCTTCCGTCATAGTCACTCTCACAGATTCTATTTCTTCACGAACATATAGGGCAATACCTCCACCTTTCTGCCCCACTCTATCTTTTCTGTACAGTTTGTACCCCTGTAGTACTGTATCCCATTTGTTTTCATCATTCCACCAGGTTTCTGTTATGCCAATGATTTCCAGTTTGTCATTTTTCGCTGTTGCTTCTAATTCTCCCATTTTGTTTCTCAAACTTCTAGCATTCGTATACATACATTTGAGGTCCCTGTGTTATTACCTTCTTGGACCCTTTAAGCTTAGCAGTTTCCCTTGGTTCTTTCGCGGTATCCTTTTCTGCTCCTATGTTGTCTCTCTTATATGCTTTGTGCACGTCCCCTTCTGTGTCTGAGGAGTTGTCCGTAGTTCCTTCTTTGGGACATCCTGTCGCCCGGACCATCGACTGGTGGTCGACTGTGGGCTTTACCCTGTTCTTTAGTTTAAAGCCTTCTTGATGGCCTTCTTCATGTTGCCTGCCAATACTCTTGCTCCTTCCTCATTGAAGTGCAGTCCATCCTTTCAATAGTACTTGCTTCTTCCCCAGAACGTTACCCAATTGCGCACGAAGTCAAAGCCTTCCTCTTCGCACCATCGTCTCATCCAGGCGTTGATCGCTTGCAGTTCCCCTTGAACAACCTGTCTTTATCTACTAAGTCTATTCCCTTTATTATCTTGAATGTTTCGATCATGTCCCCTCTCAGTCTCCTCTTTTCAAGGGAGAAGAGGCCCAGTTTCTCTAATCTCTCAGTGTACGGCAACTCTTCCAGCCCCTTAACCATTTTAGTCGCTCTTCTCTGGACCCTTTCGAGTAGTAACTGAAAATAAGCAAGATATTACCCTTAAAGATTTATGGGATCTTAATCAAAGGATGGAAGGGATGTTAAGATCTGTTGTTTCTCTGAATAAGATTTTTTCACAAGAAGTAGTTGAAAAATTTGTTAATGTGGATTCTAATGTTTCCTTATTGGGTAAATGTTTGTAGCACAGTGGAATCTCAGATTCCAGCTCTACCAGCTATTTCAGCTTCAGCAATTAAAGATTCTTGCAACATACATTTTAAAATGGAAATGCTTGAGAATGCTGTTAGAGCTAGAAATTTAAGATTTGTTAATTTTCCTATCATATATTTGCTTTCACCTGAGATCCTTTTTAGGAAATACCTCAGAGATTCTAGGTATGGAAATTGTTGCTACTTTTTCATTTTTGAAATGTTATATATCTTAAAAAAAAAAAAAAGCTCCCAGGACATAAGAACATAAGCAGTGCCTCCGCCGGGTCAGACCATAGGTCCATCCTGCCCAGCAGTCCGCTCTCGCGGCGGCCCAAACAGGTCACGACCTGTCTGAATAACCAGAAGGGGCCCCCTTGCCACCTTGGTTTCCCATTGAAGTCCTATCTTCCCATCGAAGTCCTAATCCTCCGGTCTTGCACATTCACGACTTGGTTGGGTTTCCATACTTATTACCTGGTTAGTTTTCTATACTTGTATTACATCCCAGCACCTCTCTCAGTATCCCACGATCCCTTTATCCCTCAGGAATCCGTCCAATCCCTGTTTGAATCCCTGTACTGTACTCTGCCTGATCACTTCCTCCGGTAGCGCATTCCAAGTGTCCACGACCCTTTGGGTGAAAAAAAACTTCCTTGCATTTGTTTTGAACCTATCTCCCTTCAGTTTCTCCGAATGCCCCCTCGTACCTGTTGTCCCCTTCAGTCTGAAGAATCTGTCCCTATCCACCCTCTCTATGCCCCTCATGATCTTGAAGGTCTCTATCATATCTCCCCTGAGCCTCCTCTTTTCCAGAGAGAAGAGCCCCAGCCTATCCAACCTCTCGACGTATGGGCAGTGTTCCAGCCCTTTTACCAGTTTCGTTGCTCTCCTTTGGACTCTCTCAAGTACCGCCATATCCTTCTTGAAGTGTGGCGACCAATACTGAACGCAGTATTCCAGATGTGGACACACCATCGCTCGATACAATGGCATGATGACTTCCCGCGTCCTGGTTGTTATGCCCCTCTTTATGATGCCCAGCATCCTGTTGGCTTTTTTCGAGGCTGCTGCGCACTGTGCAGATGGCTTCAGTGATGCATCCACCAGCACACCCAAGTCACTCTCAAGTCTGCTGTCTCCCAACAATGCCCCCCCCCCAATTTGTAGTTGAACAACGGGTTCTTTTTCCCTATATGCATGACCTTGCATTTTTCCACGTTAAAGCGCATTTGCCATTTGTTTGCCCAGTCTTCCAGCTTGTCCAGGTCCCTTTGCAGGTCCTCACACTCCTCCCTGGACCTAACTCTACCGCACAGTTTGGTATCGTCTGCAAATTTTATAACCTCGCACTTTGCCTCCTTTTCCAGGTCATTGATAAATATGTTGAAGAGTAACGGCCCCAGCACCGATCCCTCTGGCACACCGCTCGTGACTCCCCGCCAGTCAGAATATTGGCCCTTCACTCCGACCCTCTGCAGTCTACCCGACAACCAGTGCTTGATCCATCTGTGCACATCCCCTCCCACCCCGTGGTTCCACAGCTTCCTAAGCAGCCTTTCATGTGGCACCTTGTCGAAAGCCTTTTGAAAATCGAGGTAAATGATGTCTATGGGTTCCCCATTGTCCACCCGACTGCTTATTCCCTCAAAGAAGTACAGAAGGTTCGTTAAGCATGACCTTCCCTTACAGAATCCGTGCTGGCTTGTTCTCAGTAGGCCATTTCTCTCGATGTGCTCGCAAATGCCGTCTTTGATCATAGCTTCCACCATCTTCCCTATAATTGAAGTCAGGCTCACCGGCCTGTAGTTCCCGGGGTCACCCCTCGATCCCTTCTTGAAGATAGGTGTGACATTCGCCAATTTCCAGTCCTCTAGTACCTCTCCAGTTTTCAAGGATAGGTTGCAAACATGCTGGATTGTGCCTGCTATTTCTTGTCTTAGTTCCTTCAGAACCCTTGGGTGGATCCCGTCTGGGCCCGGTGATTTGCCGCATTTTAACCTGTCTATCTGTTTGATGACATCCTCCTTACTTACCTCTATGTGCTCCAATTTTTCGGACTGTTCCCCACTCATGAGCTCCTCTGAGTCCGGTATATTAGATGTGTCTTCTCTCGTGAAAACCGACGAGAAGAACGTGTTCAACCTCTCAGCTACCTCTTTATCCTCTTTAATCACTCCCTTCCTATCCCCATCGTCCAACGGCCCCACCTCCTCTCTCGCTGGTCGCTTCCCCTTTACGTAACTGAAGAATGCCTTGAAGTTTTTCACCTCCCTGGCCAGCCCCTCTTCGTATTTCCCTTTTGCTTTTCTAACCTCTCGGTGGCATTCCTTTTGGCATTTCCTGTGTGCCTGGTGATTTTCTTCCGTTGGGTCCTTTTTCCATCTCTGGAAGGATACTTTTTTGTCATTTATTGCCCTCTTTACTTCAGTTGACATCCAATCCGGGTCCTTTGACCGCTTGTTCTTGCAGCCTTTCCTGAAACTGGGGACGTACATTCTTTGTGCTTTCTGCAGGGTGTCCCTGAATAGGGTCCAGGCACTTCCTACAGTCTCCATCCTAAAGATGTTTCTGAGCTTCCTCCCCACCATTTCCCTCATAGCAACATAGTTTCCTTTCCTGAAGTTGAGCGCAGTTGTTGCGGTCCTCCTTACTATGGGAGTCCCCCTTTCTAATTTGAATCTGATCGTGTTGTGGTCACTGTTGCCTAGTGGTCCTCCCACTTCTACCCCTCTTGCAGGCCCCCCTAATCCGTTTAGGATGAGGTCAAGAGTAGCACCCCCTCGCGTCGGTTCCCTGACTAGTTGCTCCATGAAGCAGTCCCTCACGGCTTCTACAAATCCTGTTTCCCTAGTGCAGCTGGAGTGACCCGTACTCCAGTCTATCCCGGGTAGTTGAAGTCCCCCATCACTGTTACACTTCCAGTCCTGCATTCCTGTCTCAGTTCAGCTTCCAAGTCGTGTCCGACTCCTTCTGGCGTACCAGGTGGGTGATAGTACAGCCCCAGTTTTATGCCTGCACCCTTGTTTCCCGGCAATTTGACCCATAGCGATTCCAGCCCCTCTGCCTTCGTTGCCATATCCATCCCGACCGAGTAGATAGAGTCCTTTATATATAGTGCTATGCCTCCTCCCTTCTTGTGGGTCCTGTCCCTCCTGTAGAGCTTGTACCCCGGCAGCGCCACATCCCATTGATTTTCCTCTGTCCACCAGGTTTCTGTAATTCCAATGATATCCAGGTCCTCCCCCTTGGCCACGACTTCTAGTTCACCCATCTTGGCCGTGAGGCTTCTTGCATTTGCGTATAAGCACCGCAGGTCCCGTCGTTTTTCCTCCACCTCTGCATTTACCTGGGCCGCCTCCCCTTGAATTTGAATTTCGGAGAACAAGAACCAAGAGGGTTGATCTTTTGGTTTCCTCAGAATTAGTTCTAACTGCTTTTTTAGAGGACTTTCAAGACGTAATTCAGAAAAGGTCAACCCTTTTGGTATTTTGAAAATGATATCTTTGAAAAAGAAAAATGAATTCTTCTATGGAGCTAAAGTGTTGCTAATCCCTGATGTAGCTAGGGCAACTCAGTTGAGGCGGAAGGCTTTCTTAGCCTTGAAGCTCAAAGTGTTGGCCCTGAAAGCTACTTGTTTTCTTAAATTTCCTTATAAATGTTTAGTAAATTTTCAGAATCATGACTTTATTTTTTGGGATCCACTTCAGTTAGAACGTTTTCTGAAAGATAATGAGAATAAACAGTCTTGATTCAAGTTTCAAGTTTTCAAGTTTTAATAAAATTTTGATTAATCGCTTTATCTAGATTCAAAGCGATATACATCATAATAAAATTACATTGTTAAAATTCTTACTATAATAGATAAAACAAACTAGACTTTAGACAAATGCGACGAACTGGAAACATGAGGAATTAGGGGGAGAATTTACATTGTATTAAAAGTCTGGAGAGACATATAGGGAAAGGACATGAGGAAGGGTAGGGTGATTGGAAAAAAAGAAAAAATTTTTTTTTTAAAAATTAATTTATAAAAGCATCATTGAAAAGAAAAGTTTTCAATTTACTTTTGAATTTTTCTATATTGGTTTCCTCTCTTAGATAAATAGGAAAAGAATTCCAATTTTGGGGAGCAATAACGGAGAACATATACTGGCGGCGTGTATTTATTATTTTTAAAGATGGGATAGATAATAAATGTTGTTCTGTAGATCTTAAAGTTCTGTTGGTGGTGTAAGGTATTAACAATTTGTGAATGAAAGCTGGTGTTTTAAACATAAGGGATTTGAAAGTAAGCAGACCAAGTTTGTATATTATTCTGTGGGCTACTGGTAGCCAATGAGCTTCTTTAAGAAGGGGCGTTACATGGTCAAATTTTTTAGCTTTACAAATAAGTTTTATGGATGTGTTTTGTATCATTTGTAATCGTTTAATTTCCTTTTGTGCTGTTCCTATAAGCAACGCATTACAATAGTCTATTTTTGAAATGACAAGAGAATGAATAAGAATGTTAAGAGATTTATTACTAAGAAATTGTGACACCGAACGTATTTGCCGGAGCCTGAAAAATGAAGACTTGATGACACTACTTATGTGTTCATGAAAAGAAAGTTTTTGATCAAATATAACGCCTAGTATTTTTATGTTATTAACCTCTTGTAGTGGTTGACCCTTGATGGAAATAGGGAGCTGTAGATTGAAATTCTCCTTTAAAGGGAAGAGTAATACGTTGGATTTCTTAATATTTAATGCAAGTCTATTTTCATTTAACCAATTATGAATTTTCTCTAGTTTAATATTAATTGATGTTGAGTCAGATGGATTATTGGTATCTATGGGATGTAAGAGTTGGATGTCATCGGCATATGCAAATACATTGAAGCCTATGGATTGGCATAAGGTCAGCAAGGGAGAAAGAAATATGTTAAACAGAAGTGGAGATAATATGGAGCCTTGAGGGACACCGTAAGCTGTATTAAGAGTATCAGAGGTTGTATTGTTGAAAGAAACAGAAGAGGAACGATTAGAAAAGTAAGATTGGAACCAGTGTTCCCGCTAAGGTGCGCTGGTGTGCGCTTGCGCACAAAATATTACCTGGCAGCGCACAAGTTTCTCGTCACAGCGCACACATTGTAGAGCACAGTTCTTCAACCGCCGGTCCGCAAACAAAATCTTGCCGGTCCGCGAAGGATTCGGTCCCCGCCGCAACGAAAGGCCGGCGTCAGCTGACTTGCAACTTCCTGTTGCAGTCGCTGTGCCGGGACTCCTGCCTTCGCCGGGACTCCTGCCTTCCACCGCGTTTGCCTCCTGCCTTGTCTCCGCACCTCCAGACCAGCAGCGGCAGCTCTGTATGTTTTTAACTTCGGCACAGAGCTGCCCCTAATCAATAGTTTAGCGCGGTTTCATAAGGCAGCCTCGGGGCCTTTGCTAGGCCGGCCCACATCGCATCATCGAAGCGGGCCGGCTATCAAAGGCCCCGAGGCTGCCTCATGAAACCGCGCTAAACTATTGATTAGGGGCAGCTCTGTGCCGAAGTTAAAAGCATACAGAGCTGCCGCTGCTGGTCTGAACTCTTGGGCCGCTGAAGGAGGGCAAAAAGCAGCTATCCTGGAGGTTTCCCTTCCTCTCGCCTTACAGGTTCCTTTTTTCCACCTTTTTTTTTTTCCTTCAAACGGCAACGGGCCCCAGCATCGACATCAATCAAGTAAGTTCCACTGTCAATCAAGCGGTTCTGCTCGGCCAAAGCTTCCCCTGTGACATGAGCCACCCTCAGGGGAAAGAAAGTGACCCACAAAGGTGAGGGGAAGGGGGGCAGATGATGGAAGTTGGGGGGGGGAGAGAGAGAAGGGGCAGATGATGGAATGGAGGAGATGAGAGAGAGAGAGAAGGGGACAGATGATGGAAGTGAGAAGAAGGGAGAGAGAGCAGAAGGCAGATGGATGTCAGTTGAGAGGGGAGAGCAGATGCTGAATGGAAGTGGGGAAAGAACACATACTGGATGGAAGGAGGAGATAAATAAAGGGGGAAGAAAATAGTAAGATAATGGAGGGGTGAGGGAAAGGGGTGACAAGCTGTGTGTAGACACAGTGAAAAGAGGGAAACGGGACTAAATAGTAAGAAAGAATTTAATTTAGATGGAGGCAGAAAATAGAGAAGGAAGACCAGAGAAGAAAAGGGAAGAGAGCAGAGAATGATCAGATCTGAGTGGAGGAAATGAGAAGAGAGATATGCTAAAAACCACAGGGGGGAGGGAAGGATAGAGATGCCAGACCATGAGGGGAACAGAAGGAAGATGATGGATGCTAGACCAAATTGGAGGGTGGGGGGGGGCAGGAGGAGAGATGGCAGGGAAAGACAGACAGTGAATGGAAGGGGCAGATGCTGGACTGAAGAGACAGAGAAGGTTATCATGCTGCTGTACCGGGCCATGGTACGCCCTCACCTGGAGTACTGCGTCCAGCACTGGTACTTTAAGAAGGACACGGTACTACTCGAAAGGATCCAGAGAAGAGCAACTAAAATGGTTAAGGGGCTGGAGGAGTTGCCGTACAGCGAAAGATTAGAGAAACTGGGCCTCTTCTCCCTTGAGCAGAGGAGATTGAGAGGGGACATGATAGAAACATTCAAGGTACTGAAGGGAATAGACTTAGTAGCTAAGGCAGGGAGAACGAGAGGGCACTCTCTAAAGTTGAAAGGGGATAGATTCCATACAAACGTAAGGAAGTTCTGTGGTAGAAAGCAACATATTTATTTGGCTCATAACTTGCTGGCGCCCGATATTTTTAGCTCACAGTGAAAAAAGTTTGCTCACAACACCCGCCCGCTTAGAGGGAACACTGATTGGAACCAAGATAGGACTTGGTCTGTAATACCGATTGATTGAAGTCTGTTTAATAGTAAATTATGGTCGATTGTGTCGAAGGCTGCCGAAAGATCTAATGAGATTAAGAGAACTGACTGATGGTGATCTAAATAATAATGAATAGTGGTAGTCATACCGATTAAAGAGTGTTCTGTGGAGTGATGTTGCCTAAATCCTGTTTGGTTGGGGTGGAGAATGTTAGTTTTTTCAATGAAATCTGAAATCTGATTAAACACGACTTTCTCAGTTATTTTAGATAAAAAAGGGAGATTAGCGATGGGTCTGTAATTTGATGGATCTTCAGCATTAATTTTGGAATTTTTAATGATTGGGTGAATGAGTGAATGTTTCCAAACGACGGGAACAATACTTTGTTTTAAACTTTCACTTATTAGAGTATGAATTGCTGGACCAAAAATAGTGAAGAAGCGTTTGAGTAAGAAAGGAGGAATTGTATCTAATTGAGAACCTTTGATGTTCATGGATTTTATTACAGATTCTATTTCAAGTAAATTTGGAATTTTGAAGTGGGAACATTTTGAAGAAAGAGAGCTAACCTCGATAGATGCTTGGTCATGTTTAGTAAGTGAGTTTATGGTAAATGTCGATCTAATCTTATCGATTTTGTCAGTGAAATGTAATGCGAGATCTTGAGATGTGAGATTAAGTAAGTTATCTTGGTTTTTTCGTTTGGTGGAATGTGAAATTGAGTTTAATATGATAAGAATATAATTATTTTATAACGCTCCATTAAGAGGATTTATTATTTTAAATATTTTCTTTTGGGGTTATTATATTTTCCTTGTGAATGAATAAATTCTACCTTGATGAGGACTTGTTGGATGTCTTGAAAAATTTTCTTATTGATGTATATTATAAAAATTTCCATTTTCTTTAATGTTTTTGGATTGTGTATAACAATTGAAAACTCAATAAATAAATAAAATGCGTTAAATCTAAATTTATACTTTCCTGTTAGAATTTGCCAGGTACTTCCAAGGGATTTGGTCTAACCACTGAGCCTGATGAGCTATTAGTCTGACCCAGCATGGCGGCTCTTATGTTGTACTGTTTATTTTCAGATTCTTAAGCGTGTGCCAAACAGTGTCCTGTGGCTGTTGAGGTTTCCTGCAGTGGGCGAACCCAATATTCAGCAGTATGCGCAGAACATGGGACTAGCACAGTCACGCATCATTTTTTCTCCTGTGGCTCCTAAAGAAGAGCATGTTAGAAGAGGCCAACTGGCAGATGTATGTCTGGATACACCCCTTTGTAATGGGCATACAACTGGCATGGATGTGCTCTGGGCAGGAACGCCCATGGTTACTATGCCAGGTAAGAAACCAATGGAAAGCTTAATTGTGCCCAAGTTTTTGCTTCAAGTAATTTAACAGGTTATTTGACTTCCCTTTTCTCATGTTTCTGTGTGGAAGGAATTACATCATATATATCTCATGCATTTATGAGGAGGAAATGACCTAGTGGATAGCGCGAGTTCGATCCCAGTGTGCTCCTTCTGACTCTGGGCAAGTAACTTTACACTCCATTGCCCCAGGAACCACGTCAGATTGTGAGCCTGCCGGGTTGGATAGGGAAAATTACTTAAAGATTACCTGATTACTATTTAATGAATTGTAAACTGTTTTGGGTGAATCTCATCATGAAAAAAGCAGTTAATAAATAATAATAATCTTATTGTCTTGTACTTGCTATAATGTTATATATAGAATGAAAATGTGGGTTAATATGTTAGGCAATTTAGAGCTCTCTGGGGAGGACGGGATATAAATCTAAATAAATAAGATACATAGAAATAAAAGTCAAAGCTTTGGTTTGAAATCTATTAGACTAATTTAGTGCTTTTCACTGTCTTTAGGGTGATTTTTCTTTCACTGTATCAGGGCAAGATTTATCAAGAGATTTCAGACTCCTGTTTTCCACTCTGAAGATATTAACCAAAGAGATTTGACTCATAAGTTTTAAACTCGTCAAACTTCAACATTGACCATATTTCTCCCTCTTAACTTCCTCAGGAAGATGTTTACCGAAAAAAACACAAGTCACTGCATGTCTTGCACAAAGGAATTACTAATCTGAAAAAATCTGATACCTCTAACAGCTTAATGGCAAAAATAAATTCCCTTTATATCTAAACATATGCCTCATCTCTAGGTCTACTTGAGGTCCAACTCCAAATTTCTTGTACAATCCCACTTTATTCCGGGACCAGTGGGTTATGTCCATATATCCACCAGGACTTTGTAGGAAGCCTCAAACTTCAGAGACTTAAACCCCTCCCCCTCTAACCTCATCACTGGCTCTATACATTAGTCTTCCTTACTACAAGCCAGGCTGTAGGAGCTTATCTTTTCTACTCGTGTTTTATTTTGCATAATTTCAGTTTTTGCGTTCATGGTTTTCGCTGTCATGCTGTGGAGGTTCCCTGCGGGGACATTCTTAATTGCAGGAGATCACAGACATTTAGAAAAGTCTACTTCTAGGGAGTTCCCTGCTTGTCAATAAGCCTCCTGGACAGCCTGCACATCAGATCAGGGCTAAGGGACCGTTCCCTTTGGGAGGTTGCTCACCTCAGGTTCTTCTGCTAGTGGGTAGAGCGCAGGCGGAGCAGTTCCATGGAGGCGTGATCAGAATCAGAGCCAGACTGCGTTCCTCCACCAGGCATCTGCGCAGAGTATACAAGGGTGGCGGAGGAACCCGGCCGTGAAGGTCAGGCTGATGAGGCAGTCAAAAGATTTGAAATCCAGTTTTCCAGTTCTTTGAGGCAAAGGATCTCCCTGTGAGCTGTTTCAGCTCTGTCTACAGTGTTTTCTATTCAGCAAATCTCACAGTGAGTACAGACTGACAGCCTGAATCAGCAAATTTTTTTGGGGGGGGAGGTGTCTTAAAAAGGGAGTTTTGAGTGGATTCCCTGCATGCTCTACCCCTCCCCATCTCTAAAATCCCTAAATTACCGTTTTTGAGGGTTCTTCTTGGTTTTCCCTGGCTGGTTTTAGTGAAAATCAGCACCCATGGCTGCCATCTTGGATTTTTCCCGATTTGAATTTAAACATATTTTTTATACTTCCAAGCTTTGTTTATGAAAGAAAACCACATAGATGGCCTCCCCAGGGCAGTGGGGGATGGATTCATGCCTCATTTGCAGTAGATGGCTGCCGGATGTGCAGCAGTGTTCCATGTGCGCTGCGGCCCACAAGGGGTGCAAGGCTTTCCTGGATTCGGTGCCTTTGACCTCCAAGGATGGTCTTCTAGCACCTTCTGCCCAAACTCCTGCGAAAGTGGTGTTAGGGGGTCCTGGAGAGTGCGCTGGCTACTTGTCGGCAAAACGCAAGCTCACCTGTTGCGATAAACCTCATAAATTCTCCAAACAGTCCAAAACTGATGTGCAGAGGTCGGCTCCAGCCACAGAAGATGGGTTTTCCATGGAATTTGTTAATATGCTTTATCAGGCATACTTAGTTAAAAAGGCTGCCTGTTTGCCTTCGGCCAGCCTCTGTACTGGTCACAGGGACCACTGCTCTGGTGGACCAGGGTCTTTTCTCTTGCCTCTTGACAAACTACAAATAACAAACTCAGGGGAACCAAATAATCAACTTTCTAAACAAACCCCTGTGGAATTTACAAATTTCCCTGTCACAAGGAATGCGCTAAACACATATAACTCGCAATCAGCTGTCTTAAAACAAACCTAGCTGATTGTGAGTTATATGTGTTTAGAGCATTCCTTATGACAGGGAGGTTTGTAAACTCCACAGGGGTTTGTTTGGAAAGTTGTCTTTTCTCTTGCCTCCCTTTTGGGGTGCCAGCAGGCAAGTTGGTTGTACTCGCTGTTGCACCAGACACTCTTTTCTTACCTCTCCTTTTGCCGTGAGATACTGCGGCAGTCGCAGATGTGGCGAATTTGGTGGATCTCCAGGATCCGGATCAGTGCGGTGCCCCTGATTTGGAGGAGGATCCCACTGTGCGCAGATTTTTCAAGCACGCGCACCTTTTTGTTTTGATCTCTGATTCTCTCCAGGAATTGAAGCTGCAGACTGAGAAGTCTGTCACTGCAGAATGTTCACCCTCATGGGTGACCAGAGGCCACAATCTGCCTCCTTTCCTAATCCTCCTGACCTTATTTGGTTTCTTACAGACATCTGTGAGACTCCTTGAAATGTGCTCGCACCATGGCATGGCTTTATCCCATGGTGGATACCTTTAACTAGTGCTTTGCTTCCCCAAAGATTAATTCCTTGGTGGTGCAGGTCACCAAGCGCACATCTCTCCCCAGTGACGGGAGAGTGGTCCTGAAGGATGTTCAGGACTGATATGTGGATTTTATCCTTAAGCATCTGTTGGATTCTGCCGCTGCTGGTGTTAATGCAGTGCCGGCCTCTTCTTTCGTGGCTTGGGAATGCCATTGCAAGGTGGAACGTGATCCTGACACTGTGATACTTCGTGACTTGGATTTTCTCATCTCTAGAATGGATTATTTGGCTGATGCCTTGTATGACATCGTGAAGGTTTTCGCCAAGCTTGTCGCCTATCCCATTTCAGCTTGCAAAATGCTCTGGATCCAGCAGTCGTCTGGTGATTCATCTTCTAAGGTGACCTTGAGCCAGTTGCCCTTTTAAGAGACAGGGTCTGTATGACTTTATGGCCAGTGTGCAGGATCGCAAACCCAAGTTGCTGCCTGTAAATAGATCCCACCCATCCAGGAGTTTGGGGCATTCTAATTTTCTTCCCTTCAGGCACTTTCATCCGTACTTGGGCTCTTTTATGGGACAACGGTCCTCTTTGTCTGCCAGACTGCGCTTATATGGGTCTCGCTATCAGCAGTCCACTGGGAGTCATCTTGCAGCTCCAGCAAAAAAACTGTTCTGACGCTATGCTAGGGTCTCCCCCTCCACACAAAGGGGGGAGATTATCAGCCTTTTTGGCAGAATGGCAGGTAATTACCTCCAACCGCTGTGTTTTGGAGGTTCTCCAGGATGGCTACAAACTGGAGTTTCTCTGCCCAAGTATTTTCTGGATTCACCTGCGGGCCAACCCGAGAAGGTGGTTAGGGTGCAGGCCACAGTCCACAGACTTCTGGATATTGCGGCCATAGAACCCATTCCAGAGCGAGACTTGGGCTCTGGTAGCTGCTCATTATACTTTTATCATTCCAAAAAAAGGCTCTGACAATTGGAGATCGATTCTGGACCTCAACATAAACTCTTTTATACCACAATTACTACTAAGTTCTATGCGGTTTTCAAAAGGTTATGAGTACAAAAGATGAGAAGAGAAGCAGAGCATGCCTAATTTCCAAAGTATTCAGTAAAAAGATACGTTTTTAAAGCACGTCGAAACTGTAGATAAGAGTCAGTCGACATACCGTATTTGCTGAAGTATAAGATGCACCCCCTTTTTATATATTTTTAAGAAAAAAAAATACTGACATGTGTACAGTGAACCCTCCCCTGTCAGGCTCTGCACCCAGCCCCCTCCCCTGTCAAGCACTGCTCACAGCCCACTTCCATCCCAGGCTTTCCACCCTGTTCCCCCTCCCTGCCCTGTCTGCCCTACCGCCTCTGCCACTGAAATCCCTTGTGGTCCAGAAGTGCTGCAGGCAGGAGTGAGCTTTCTGTACTCCTGCCCCACTGCTAACCCGTTTGGTTGCTGCTGTGACTGCCCTGAGTTCTGGCTGCTTCAGCCGCTGAACGGTACCGAGCAGGGGCACGCTTTGGCGCTGCTGAGTGGCTTCCTGAATGGCTCCTGTGAATTGAGTTTACGGGAGCCATTCAGGAAACCGCTCAGCGCCGAGCAGCAGCTCCAAAGCGTGCCCCTGCTTGGTACTGCTCTGCGGCTGAAGAAGCCAGAACTTGGGGCAGCCATTGAAGTGACCGACCGGGTTAGCAGCGGGGCAGGAGTGCGGAAAGCTCGCTCCTTCTCGATTCACCTTTGGACCACCAGGGATTCCACGGCAGAGGAGTAGGACGAACAGGGTGCAGAGCCTGGTAGCCCAGCAGAGGACTGCATTAAGTATGGTATATTAATATAAACCAGAAGTTGACTGAAATTATCGGTGCATAAGGATACACCTTGTATTGTAAGCGTATTTTGAAAGGAAAAAAGTGTGTCCTATATGCCGGCAAATATGGTAATTAAATTCAAATCCTTATCCCATAGTGCTGCTTGAAAGGACAGCAGATGTTGTTGGAATCTTTTAAATTTACAACCCTTAGCAGATGGAAGAGATTAGTGTGTGTGATTTCCTAGAATGTTTGGTGTTATTGAAAGTAAATGATCCCAAGAGATATTCTGGGATTAAGCCTGCCAATACCTTAAAATAGAAACATCCAAACTTGAACTTAATCTGCGCTTCAATCAGTAGCCAATGCAATTGACTATAGTAAGGCGTAATATCATCATACTACTTCAAATTATAGATCAAGCAGTCAATGCAGCGCTGAAAGTGTCTCTCTTCTGCATGGAGACGGTACACTCAGTAACAGCATCAGTGGTGCCTGGAGAGTTCCTAGCTTCCCTAGATCTGACTGAGGAGTATATCCATATTCCTATTTTCCCAGAACACCGGAAGAATCTCCAGTTTCATGTTTTGGGTCAACATTTATAGTTTGTGGCAATATCCTTTCGGCTGACAACAGCACCTAGGACCTTCACCAAAGTTATGGTGGTGATGACAGCCCATCTTCGCACCCTGGATGTCTTGGTTCATTCGTATCTGGACGACTGGTTGATCAGGGCTCCCTCGCTGTCCGAGGGGCGTCAGGCTGTTCAGGTGGTACAGTTGCTGCAGCGCCTAGGCTGGTTGATCAATTTCAGGAAGAGTCACCTCGAGCTGACACAGGATCTGGAATACCTGGGTGTTTGGTTTCATACGGGACAGAGCAAAGTGTTCCTGCCTGTCTCCCATCAGGAGAAGCTTCGACAGGTTATCAGGGACCTACTGACCACTCCGGTTCTGACGGCATGGCAGTACCTTCACTTTCTGGGGACCATCTTGGCAATGATTGATGTGGTCCCTTGGGTCAGAGCCCGTTTGCGTCCGCTGCAAGATGTTCTACTTTTATGCTGGAATCCCCAGCGGAAGCCATTGCATGCATTCCTGCCCTGGATGACTGTGGCGAGGAACATTCTTGCATGGTGGCTGTGATCCCTCTTGCTTTCCAGGGGCCTTCCCCTCCGGATCTCAGATTGAGTGATTCTTTGTAAAGATGCGAGTCTCAATGGCTGGGGTGTGGTGTTTATGGCCGTCCCTGTTCAGGGCCAGTGGGTACCCTTGGAACGCAAATAGTAGATCAGTGGGGGTGTTCCACGTTTGATCTCATGGCGACTGTGGCCAACAAGAAGGCGAATTGTTCCTTCCGTCACCACCGCGAGGACAGCAGCAAAGGCCTGGATGCTCTGGTTCATCCCTAGCCACAGAAAGGTCTCCTTTATGTCTTCCCTCCGTGGCCCATGATGGAGCTTCTGTTGAGGCAGGTAGTGGTCCACGGGGGTCCAGTGATCCTAGTTACACCCAATGAGCCAAGGAGGCTGTGGTATGTTGACTTGGTTCGGCTTCAGCAGGATCGGGGGCTCCAACTACCGTGTCACCCTCGCTTGCTCACTCAGGGTCCAGTTGCGATGCAGGATCCATACCACTTTCATCTTACGGCATGACTCTTGAACGTGCGGCCCTAAGTAGCCAGGGCTATTCTTTGGCTGTGATTGCCACGTTGCTTCATAGCAAAAGGAAAAGTCCACAGTGGCAGTCTGTGCAAAGACTTGGAGATATTACCAGGCAGGTGAACCCGTCTCTTATATCAATCCCTCGGGTTCTGGAGTTTCTGCAGGATGGCTTGAAGAAGGGCCTAGTGGTAGCTTCTCTCTAGGTGTAGATTGCACGTCTTTTGTGTATGGGCCCTCCTCCGAGTGGCTTCTTGTCTTCAGGGTGCTCTGAGGCTTAGGCCTCTTTGCACCTTTCCTGTCCAACCTGGAATTTTAATTTGGTTATACACTCTCTAGCTTGTCTGCCATATGAACCTATGGAGCAGGCGACTCTAATGGATCTCACGATCAAGACAGTCTTCCTGGTGGCTATTATTTCAGCTCTTAGGGTTTCGGAGTCTCAGGCTCTCTTGCTGGGATCCTTTTCTGTGTATTATGGATTCTGGTATGATGCTATGCACTGCTTCTTCTTTTCTTCTGAATGTGGTTTCTGCTTTCCATGTGAATCAGGAAGTCCGGCTTCCTGCTTTTGCTTCTTCTGATTTGAGGGAGCAGGACCAGGTGTTGCGGTCCTTGGACATGTGCAGAATCTTGTTGTGGTATTTGAGGTCACCAATTAGTTTTGCCTCTATGACCACCTGTTTGTTCTGGGGTGTCCTGCCCATAAAGGTAGGCCTGCTTCTATGGCCACCATTTCCAGGTGGATCCATATGGCTGTTTCCATGGCTTGATAGTACAACTTGATCTTAGCAGTGCATTCGACCTCGTCGACCACTCCATCCTCCTAGACTGCCTTGCCTACATCGGCATCTCTGGCCAAGTCCTCAATTGGTTCCGCGGATTTCTAAAAAATAGATCATACAGGGTATTCAAGAATGACTCCCTCTCATATAGCTGGGACAATGCCTGTGGGGGTCCCACAGGGCTCCCCCCTCTCCCCCACCCTGTTTAACATCTACCTCGCCTCCCTGGGAAACCTCCTGCAAAACCTCAAGCTCAAATTCTTCATCTACGCAGATGACATTACAATAGTCATCCCACTAACCAGCTTCACTCCAGAGTTGCTCACTTCTCTTTCAAGCTCACTTACTCAGATAGAACTCTGGATGCTATCCCACAGACTAAAATTAAATCCTGACAAAACCAAATTCTTCCTAGCTACCCCCAACGACAAAATCAAAGACACCACAATCCAAGTGAAAGGTATGTCCTTCCCCCTCGAACAAACCTTAAAAGTATTGGGAGTCACCCTAGACAAACATCTATCCCTGGAAAAACATACTGATATTACGGTCAGGAAATGCATTTCAGTTCTTTGGAAACTACGCACCATAAAAAAATACTTCGACGACACCTCATTCCGCCTGTTGACACAATCCTCCATTCTCAGCATCCTAGACTACTGCAACATCATTTATCTGGCCTCTACGAAGAAAACCATCAGGAGACTGAAACTTATCCAGAACACCGCCGTTCGCCTTATATTTGGCTTAAACAAATGGGAACACATCACCCCTTTTTACCACAAACTACATTGGCTACCCCTTGAATCTAGAATCCTATTCAAGTTCGCGTGCTTCTGCTACAAAACTGTCTTTGGGCTATCTCCGAGCTACCTCACCCCTCATTTCAACCTGAACTGCAACAAAAAGAACTCCCACAGAATCAATCTTTTCGCCTTCCCCTCCCTAAAACTATGCCACCTCAAAAGGTTCTTCGACAAAACCTTCGCCTTCCAGGCAGCCAAACAGAACCCTTGGCTAGCCCAAATTCTGCTCAAGGCCCACACCTACCTTGATTTCCGAAAAATACTCAAAACTCATTTATTCCACGCTCAATATCCCTAATCCCCTCTCTTCCATTTCCCTCTCCCCCCCCCCCCTCAAACGACCCAACTCTCCCGGTCCCCTTCCCCCCTCTTTTTGATCTCCCCCATCTCACTAACTCCAAGGACCTACTCATTATGATCAATTGTAACTATGATCAATTGTAATTTCTTGTTAATTTTTGTTCCAATATCTTCATTACTTGTAAATATAGTTTATAGTAATTTCTTAATAAGTTTTGTTTAATTGATGTGAACCGCCTAGAACTCCCTGGGTATGGCGGTATACAAAAATAAAGTTGTTATTATATGGTGGCTGGAAAGAAGCCCCCCTTGCAGTGTGGCTCATTGTACCAGAAGTGTTTTGTCCTCTTGGACAATCATCAACTATTTTCTGGATGAGATTTGCAGAGCCGCTACCTGGTCCTCTTTGCATATGTTCACCAAGTTTTACAGGATCGATGTGGCGGCCAAGCAGTATTGTGCTTATTGTGCCTCTGTTTTGGCAGCAGGGTCATCAGTCCCACCCTGATTTTTCGGGACTGCTCTGTTATTTCCCACTGATCTTGGAATAAAGTGGGATTGTGCAAGAACAAAAAGTTTGGTTCTTACCTTTGCTAATCTGCTTTCCTGTAAATCCACACTTTATTCTGGGAACCCACCCTATGCCTTGCTGATTCGCTGATCGTCTGTCTTTATAAATACTAGTAAGCTGGATTTCTCTTTTCTGACTGGCCTTTTATAAGAGTGTCATCAGAATGGGTTTAGCATTTAGTTTGGGGGTGGTCCCTGTTTCAGGCACCCTCTTCTGACAGCGCAAGCTGTGTCTTCTTATAGCACTATTTTTGTCGTTCAGGTTTCTAATGTTTCTTAACCTGTTTTCTCATTCTTCATTGTTGCTCTTTTGCATTTGTTGATATGAGCAGAATTGATTTACTTGTCAGGGAGATTTTCCGTTCCCCTCTCTCTTGTTATTATTCTCTACAGATGTTCCTAACTGTTTTTAGACGGACTGAGGTATAGAGCCAGTGATGAGGTAAAAGGGAGAGGGGTTTAAGTCTGAAATTTGAAGCGTCCTACAAAGTCCTGGTGGGTAGACGGAAATAACCCACTGGTCCCGGAATAAAGTATGGATTTACAGGAAAGAAGATTAGTAAAGGTAAGAACCTAATCTTTTGATATGAGGAAATACTTACCGTATTTCCCCATGTATAGGCCGTGGCCTATACATCGATTTTGCAAATCGGCCTTGTGGGCATGGCTTGCTTAAATGGGGTGGCCTATACATCTTCCCCTCCTTAAATACCACCCTCACTGGTAAATACCTCCTGGACGTCCGCACCTGCCTCTTCCAAACACGCTGTGCAGGGCAGGGGCAGTGTTTGCGATCTCTAGCCTCACCCCACGCCCTTCCTGATTGGCTGCCATCGTGAGAACTGATGGCAGCCAATCAGGGTGGGGCGAGGCTTGAGATTGTAAACATCGCTCCTGCTCTACACAGCATGTTTGGAGGAGGCAGCTAGTGTGTTTGGAGGAGGGAGGTATTTAAGGGGGGGGATGATGTATAGGCCAATGTAGGTTTTAAAACTCTTAGATAAGCCACGGCTAGTAACATGGGGTGGCTTATCTAAGAGTTTTTAAACCTACATCGGCATTTCCTGCGGCCTATACATGGAGAAATATGGTAGTCCAGTCAAATGAAAGGATTCTCAGCAGCCAATCAGATTTTTAGATGATGGGATCCTTAAATATTCCTATATTTTAAACTGTAATTAAACTCTGGAATTACCGTATTTTCATGCATATAATGCGCGCGTTATACACGATTTTACAAACCGTGCATAACCTTGCGCGTTATACGCGTGAGCGCGTTGTACCAATTTTTTTTTTTACATAGTTCCTCCCCCCCCCCCCGACGTCCGATTCACCCCCCCCCCCCCGCAGGACCGCTCGCACCCCCACCCCGAAGGACCGCTCGCACGCACCCACCCCCCCACCCCGAAGGACCACTCGCACACACTCCCACCCGCACCCCCACCCTGAAGGACCGCTCGCACCTCCACAGCCTCCCGACCCCCCCCATCATGTAGACGCTCCTACCGGTGTCCTGCTGCTTCCTCTTGGCGGTCCTGGCCCTTCTGTGAGCCCTGCGCCTGCGCTGCTTCCTCTTCCGGTGGTCCCGCCCTTTCTCTGACGTTAGAGAAAGGGCGGGACCGCCGGAAGAGGAAGCAGCGCAGGCGCAGGGCTCACAGAAGGGCCGGGACCGCCAAGAGGAAGCAGCAGGACACCGGTAGGAGCGTCTACATGATGGGGGGGTCGAGAAGCTGTGGGGGTGCGAGCGGTCCTTCAGGGTGGGGACGCGTGCGGTCCTTCTGGGTGGGGGTGCGGGTGGGAGTGCATGCGAGCGGTCCGTGGGGGTGGGGGTGCAGGTGCGGGTGCGTGCGAGCGGTCCTTCAGGGTGGGGGTGCGTGCGGTCCTGCGGGGGGGCTGAATCGGACATCGGGGGGGGCATCAGGCTTTCAGGGTGGGGACAGGACTTCAAGGGGGGCGGGTGAAAGGAGAGTCGGGGTGGCCAGAAGAGAGTCGGGCGGCGACGGGAGAGTCGGGGCAGCATGCGTGGTATACGGGTGTGCGCGGTATACAAAATTTTTAAAACATATTTTTGGTTTCCCGCGCGCTATACCCGTGTGCGCATTTTACACGGGTGCGCGTTATCTACGTGAAAATACGGTAGTTGCCGGAGAATATGGTGAAATCAGTTAGCTAGGCAGGGTTTAAAAAAAGGTTTGGATAATTTCTTAGAAGGCCATTATTAAGATGGCTTGAGGAAATCCACTGCTTATTCCTGGGATAAGCAGCATAAAATCTGTTTTATTACTTGGGATCTAGCTATGTACATGGGACCTGGGTTTGTAGGGGTAGTAATTAGTGCTATAAACTAATTATAAGTAATCTTGAGTTATATTGCTCTCATGTGTCTAGGGGACAGCACTGAATTACAAAGCCAGGGAACAAATTTTCTGCTTGCTTACTTGCTTAATACATGCCAGAGTACATGATGCAAATAATGCTTTTATTGAGAATTTTAACATTTCATAGAAAAATAAAATTCAGGCATACAATAATGCTAAATACTAGTTTCAAGTTTCAAGTTTAATTTTCATTTGATGAATCGCTTATAACAATACCTAAGCGATGTACAATTTAAAAAAACCATCAGAATGTGGTAATACATTTAGTTTAAATAGGGTAGACAATAGACAAAACAAATTGGACAAACGGGAGATAGTGGGAAGGAAGGGGAAAGTTACAATTTCGTTATTTGTTAAAATTTTACATCAAAAGGAGAACACATTAGGTAATAATGGGGCGAGAAGAAAGAAGAGAAAAAAAAAAAAAATAATGAGAGAACCTAGGATATTATGTTTCATGAATCAAATGCATCTTGAAATAAATATGTTTTTAAAATTTTCTTAAAAGAGACGAGGTCTTTTTCAATTTTAATAAAATTTGGAAGAGAGTTCCACAGTGTGGGGGCCTTCACGGAGAACATATCATTACGTCTTGTGCCTATAATTCTCAATGAGGGGACTGAAAGCAGTTGTGATGACGAAGATCTTAGAGAGCGAGAAGAATTATATGGGACAATCATTTTTTATATAAATTGGGGTTCATTAAAGATCAATGTTTTGTATACTAGAAATATAATTTTGAAAGTGATTCGGTGAGATATAGGGAGCCAGTGCGATTTAATAAGTAAAGGGGTAACGTGGTCAAATTTTTTTGCTTTATGAATTAGTTTAACTAGAGACATTCATAAATATATACACTTCTCCCTCCGTATCCACGGGGGTTAGGGGCAGAGCCGGCTCGTGAATATTAAAAAATCACGAATAATATTCGGGCCAGCTCTGACCTACTCCCCGCTTCCCCCCGGCATCCCTTAAGCCTTGCCTGATGGTGTGGCAGGTTTTCGGGGAAGTAGCAATCTTCCTATGCTCCTGTCCTGTTCAGATCACTCATAGGAAATGTCTGCCATGAGCTCCCATTGTAGTCTCGAGAGACTACAGGAGCTCATGGCAAACATTTCCTATGAGTGATCTACAAGGGACAGGAGCATAGGAAGATCACTCCTGCCCCGAAAACCTGCTAGACCACCAGGTAATGCTTAAGAGGGGTCTTCACCTATGAGGCACCGGGACACGGTCCGCAGTTGAAGGCAACACAAAGCACAGAAGACCCATTTCAGAATTTTGAGTTCACATCAGGTGAAGTTTACAGTGAACTGGCAAGACTCAAGGTGAACAAAGCCATGGGACCAGACAATTTGCACCCAAGAGTGCTCAGAGAATTGAGCGATGTCCTGGCGAAACCGTTGGCTGAGCTATTCAATCTCTCCCTAAGTAAGGGGAAAGTTCCCCTGGATTGGAAATTAGCTAATGTCGTTCCTTTGCATAAAAAGGGTTGCAGGGCAGAGGCTGCGAATTATAGACCGGTGAGTCTCACATCAATAGTGTGCAAACTCATGGAAACACTAATTAAAAGCAAATTGGACACGATCTTGAATGAAGGGAATCTTCGGGATCCAGTCAGCATGGATTCACCAAGGGTAGGTCCTGCCAATCCAATCTCATCAGTTTCTTTGACTGGGTAACAAGAAAGTTGGACTTGGGAGAGTCTTTGGACGTCGTGTACCTGGACTTCAGTAAAGCTTTTGACAGTGTCCCACACCGCAGGCTGCTAAGCAAGATGGAATCGATGGGGTTAGGAGAGACACTAACTGCATGGGTCAATGATTACATAGAAACATAGAAACATAGAATATGACGGCAGAAAAGGGCTGTAGCCCATCAAGTCTGCCCACCTTAATGACCCACCCCCAGACTTCACCCGGCTAGAGATCCCACATACATATCCCATTTCTTTTTGAAATCGAGCACGTTGCTGGCGTTAATCACCTGCAATGGAAGTTCATTCCAATGATCGACCACCCTTTCGGTGAAGAAATACTTCCTGGCGTCGCCATGAAATTGCCCACCTTTGATTTTCAGCGGATGACCTCTTGTGGTTGAAGGTCCTTTAAGAAAGAATATATCGTCTTCCACCTCGATGCGGCCCGTGATATATTTAAAAGTCTCAATCATGTCCCCCCTCTCTCTACGTTCCTCGAGCGAGTATAGTTGTAGTCTATTCAGTCTTTCCTCATATGGGAGGTTCTTGAGTCCCGAGACCATCCTGGTAGTCATTCGCTGAACCGACTCGATTCTCCGCACATCTTTTTGATAATGTGGTCTCCAGAATTGAACACAATATTCAAGATGAGGTCTCACCATGGTTCTGTACAGGGGCATTATAACTTCGGGCCTCCGGCTGACGAAACCTCTTCGGATGCATCCCACCATTTGTCTAGCCTTGGATGCAGCTTTCTCCACCTGCTTGGCAGTTTTCATGTCTTCACTAATGATTACTCCCAAATCACGTTCTGCCCCAGTCCTAGCTAAGGTCTCACCATTCAGAGTGTAAGTTCTGCATGGGTTTTTGCTGCCTAGGTGCATGACCTTACATTTTTTGGCATTAAAGCCCAGCTGCCAAGTCGAGGACCAATGTTCCAATAAGAGCAGGTCCTGCTCCATACTGTCGGGTAAGGTGCTGTTATCTACTATGTTGCATAGTTTGGCGTCATCGGCGAATAGTGTTATTTTACCTTGAAGCCCTTGAGTCAGGTCTCTTATGTATATGTTGAAAAGGATCGGTCCCAAGACCGATCCATGTGGCACTCCACTGGTCACCTCCGATGTATTGGAGGGGGTACCGTTAACCACCACCCTCTGGATTCTACCGCTTAAGCAGTCATTGACCCATGTCGTCAATATCACTCCCAATCCCATCGAAGTCATCTTGCTCAACAATCTGCGGTGCGGGACGCTATCAAAAGCTTTGCTGAAGTCCAAGTACACGACGTCTAGAGACTTCCCCATATCCAGTTTCCTTGTAACCCAGTCAAAGAAGCTGATTGGCTGAGTGGCAGACTTCAGAGGGTGGTGGTTAATTGTACCCTCTCTAAAACATCGGAGGTGACCAGTGGAGTGCCGCAGGGCTCGGTCCTGGGTCCACTCCTTTTCAACATATTCATAGGGGATCTGACTCAAGGGCTTCAAGGTAAAATAACACTATTCGCCGATGACGCCAAACTATGTAATATAGTAAGTGAATGCAGTTTACAGAATTATATGGCGCAGGACCTGCTTACATTGGAAAGTTGGTCCTCAACCTGGCAGCTAGGCTTCAATGCTAAGAAATGTAAGGTCATGCACCTCGGAAGCGGCAATCCATGCAGGACGTACTTCTTGAACGGAGAAACTTTAACTAGGACTTCAGCAGAACGAGATTTAGGAGTAATCATCAGTGCAAACATGAAAACTGCCAATCAAGTGGAGAAGGCGTCATCTAAGGCAAGGCAGATATTGGGTTGTATCAATAGAAGTTTCGTCAGCCGAAAGCCTGAAGTCATAATGCCGTTGTACAGGGCCATGGTGAAACCTCATCTGGAGTACTGTGTGCAATTCTGGAGGCCACATTACAGTAAAGATGTACGCAGAATTGAATCGGTTCAACGGACGGACACCAGGATGATCTCGGGGCTCAAGGGTCTCTCGTACGAAGAGAGACTGAACAAATTGCAGCTCTACACTCTCGAGGAACGTAGGGAGAGGGGAGACATGATCGAAACATTTAAGTACCTCACGGGACGTGTCGAAGTGGAAGATGATATTTTCTTTCTCAAGGGACCCTCGGCCACAAGAGGGCACCCGCTCAAACTCAGGGGCGGAAAATTTCATGGCGACACCAGAAAGTATTTCTTCACAGAGAGAGTGGTTGATCATTGAAACAAGCTTCCAGTGCAGGTGATCGAGGCAGACAGCGTGCCAGACTTTAAGAATAAATGGGATACCCATGTGGGATCCCTACGAGGGTCAAGATAAGGAAATTGGGTCATTAGGGCATAGACAGGGGGTGGGTAAGCAGAGTGGGCAAACTTGATGGGCTGTAGCCCTTTTCTGCCGTCATCTTCTATGTTTCTATGTAAGAGGGCTCAAAAATAGCCTGAAAAATGAAAACGGATCAAAAAAAATTTGCAAATAACCGAAAACGCTGATGATGAAACTGCGGATTCGGAGGGAGAAGTGTAAGTATACGTATAGCGATGCTAGACATGTTCAACACTTAGCAAATTTGGATGAGACACAGAATAAATGCATAGATACACAAATTACAGACAGAAACACACACAGCGAAGGTTTTTAACTGCTAATTACGACATCCTATAAACCTTTCCTTATGATCCAACTGCTCTGAATCTTTATCGATAACCAGTGAAACAATAGGGAATTACTACATCCTATAAATCTTTACTTAATCAGTGAAACAATAGGGAATTCTTGTACAATCCGACTTTATTCCGGGGCCAGTGGGTTATTTCCCTCCACCCGCCAGGGTCTGTAGGAAACCTCAAAACTTCAGAGGCTTTTCTCCAGAGCCAAGCAGGGGTTATGCAGCCACACTTGCTGGTGGTGAAGTCCTTTGACTAAGCCTGCATTGCGGAAGTTTTCCCCTAGAATCAGTAGAATCTTTTATTTTTTTTTTTTCTACTGAGCATGTGCGGATTACCTTATCTCTAGGATTCTGCGTTCCAGCTGTCAGTTTTTTTCTTTGACCATTGGTCATGCAGGTTGTGGCTCTCACCTCTCTTAAACTTACAATTCTATTTATCTTAAATCAAAAGTGACTAGATTAAAAAAAAAAAAACAACAAAACTCGAAACACCGATTTCAATACAAAAAAAGAAGAAAACCGCCAGGTTTACAAGATTGTTTATTTTTTGTTTTATGCTCCTGTCACTTCAAGGTTCTCAGCAGAGCTCCGGCAGTTTTCAAATTTAGCGGTCATTAGGACCGTGAAGACACTCATTATGGAAACTGAAGAACCATGGGGTGGAAGGAGACGTACATAGATGGATCAGAAACTGGTTGGTGGGTAGGAAACAGAGGGTAGGAGTGAAGGTCCACTACTCGGACTGGAGGAGGGTCCCGAGTGGGGTCCCGCAGGCCTCGGTGCTGGGGCCGCTGCTATTTAATATATTCATAAATGATCTAGAAACAGGGAAGTGTGAGATAATAAAATTTGCGAACGACACCAAACTATTTAGTGGAGCTCGGACTAAAGAGGACTGTGAAGAATTGCAAAGGGACTTGAACAAACTAGGGAAATGAGCGACGAGATGGCAGATGAAGTTCAACGTTGAGAAATGTGAAGTATTACATATGGGAAACAGAAACACAAGGTACAGCTTTACGATGGGAGGGATGTTATTGAATGAGAGTACCCAAGAAAGGGACTTGGGGGTAATGGTGGACATGACAATGAAGCCGACGGCACAGTGTGCAGCGGCCGCTAAGAAGGCAAACAGAATGCTAGGCATAATCAAGTAGGGTATTACAACCAGAACGAAAGAAGTTATCCTGCCGTTGTATCGGGCAATGGTGCATCCGCATCAGGAGTACTGCATCCAATATTGGTCGCTGTGCCTTAAGATGGATATGGCGAAACTTGAGAGGGTTCAGAGGAGAGCGACACGTCTGATAAAAGGGATGGAAAACCTTTCATATGCTGAGAGATTGGGAAAACTGGGACTCTTTTCCCTGGAGAAGAGAAGACTTAGAGGGGATATGATAGAGACTTAGAAGATCATGAAGGGCATAGAGAGAGTAGAGAGGGACAGATTCTTCAAACTTTCGAAAAATAAAAGAACAAGAGGGCATTCAGAAAAGTTGAAAGGGGACAGATTCAAAACGAATGCTAGGAAGTTCTTCTTTACCCAACGTGTGGTGGACACCTAGAAAGCGCTTCCAGATTGCGTAATAGGGCAGAGTACAGTACTGGGGTTCAAGAAAGGATTGGAAAATTTCCTGCTGGAAAGGGGATAGAGTGGTATAGATAGAGGATTACTGCACAGGTCCTGGACCTGTTGGGCTGCCGCGTGAGCGGACTGCTGGGCACGATGGACTTCAGGTCTGACCCAGCAGAGGCATTGCTTATGTTCTTATGTAATAGATAGCCCCGATGTCAGTACAGCAAGTTTCAGCGGCAGAGAGCTTGCTGGCCGCCAATACACCATCCATGGCCCCTCCCCCTCAAGGCCAGGGAAGGAAAGCCCGACGATGCTGCTGCAGTTGCTGTCAAACAAAAGTCAAATGGCACAAGCGGCCAACGGGAAGAGACCTAAACCGGCTTTGGGAGCATGCCAAATACCTCCCCCCGCTGGCTCTGTTGAAAGCAATGCGAGACCATCACAAGAAGCCCGTGGCTGCTTCGATGTTTCAGCAGTCACAGGAGAGGCCTCCTACGGGCACTGGTACTGCCTCGCAGTCCTCATTTCAGACAGCGTTGGATACTGCAGGTACCAATTTACCTAAAATTTCAAATAATCTTCAAAAAGGGTAGTGTCTCCTCCTTTAGAGGTGGAAAATCCTCCACCTCGGAAATGTTCTTCTATGCCTCAATTAGCTCCTGATCCCCCACAGCAAATGAGTTCTATGACTTCTATGACAGAGTTTTTCAATCTGTTCCAAACTTTTATGAGGGATAGTGCTTCTGTTTTCTCTCAGCCTTCTCCCTCTATGGCACCATCAGAATTAATATCTCACTGTTCTGATTGTGTGGAACAGCAACCTGTGCCACCTACACTCAGCATTGACTTTATGACCACGACCACAGACATGGCCTGGTCTTCAAGAACTTCGGTTTTGCCATTCACCACATCATCGGATGTCACCTATTGAAAATTGGTATGAGGCACCAGAGTCTCCTCCTCTATCTGAGGACCTCCCTATTCAGTCACAGTTCAACAGGAAAAATGCTCTTATTTGAAATTTCTTCAGAAAGTGTCTACTCTGCTCAGTCTTAGCCAGGCTATCACTCCTCCTAATAACAAAGATTTTAAAGCAATTCTTTAATCTTGCCAGATCCCATCCAAAGGTCTGATTACTCTACCAGTTCATCAAGTGCTTCAGGATTTACAGCTAGCTAACTGGCAAAAACCACACTCAATGTCCACAGCGTCCAGACGTCTTGAGCTAAAATATAGGGTCCAACAAGCACCTGGGTATGATCTTTAGCAACTCCCGTGTCACTCAGTGGTTTCGGAATCTACCAGTCATAAATCAAAAATCTCAAAAACCCAATTCCATACTCCTCCTGGAAAAGAGCATCGCTTCCTGGATTCAATTGGACGAAATGTGTAGCAAGGGTCCATGTTGATTCAAATATCATGGCTCACCAGTTACAGATTTTGCATTTCCAGCACACCATCCTACAGCAATTGGAATCGGCTACCCCAGAGGAGATTCCAAACCTTCACATAGCATTGCAGGAATCTACATTTCATCTCATAAAAACAAATTATGACACCTACGATATGAATTCTTGAGTTTCTGAAGTGGCTATTGCAGCACGTCATGCAGCTTGGCTCAAGGTGTCGGACCTAAGGATTGATCTACATGACAGATTGGCGGATGCTCCCTCACTGAGTGATAGTTTATTTGGAGAAAAGATTTAGGCTACAGTATCAACTTACCAAGGACTCCACAGCCGTGCATGAGCTGTATGCACACACATCGGACCACTCCCAGCCTTACTGGAAATCAGTGTCTCAACCATCTTATCGTGGATCATACCATCAACAGTTTTTTCAGCAGTACTATCTTCACAGACGATACATTCCATATTCCAGGTCAGCTCCTCTGAGGACCTAAGTATCTGTGTTTTCACAACAACAAAGTCCAAAGGAACATAAGCAAACATCAACTACACAACTTCCTCTACTTAAGCAAACTCCTACTTTTTGACCCGCTACCAGTGGGGGGACGGCTAACCAGTTTTTTCCCAGCATGGTCAAACATCACATCAGACTCTTGGGTTTCAGGATCATTTCTCAAGGGTACTCTCTCAATTTTCTTTCAACCCATCCTCAATCTCATCTCCCGCCCTCATCCAATGTCCCGCATCAACATATCCCACAATTGACAAAGGAGATTTCCCTACTGCTCCAAAACAATGCCAAAGAGGAAGTCCAAGAACAACGGTACCAAGGATATTATTCAAGATTTTTTCTTATTCCCAAGAAAACTCAAGATCTTCGTCCAATTTTGGATTTTCGTCATTTGAATAGTTTCCTCAAGAGAGAGAAATTCCGCATGATTTCACTCCCAGAATTCTGCCTGTTCTTCGACAACACAACTGGTTAGCCGCCCTTAATCTCAAGGATGCTTACACTCACATCCCAATGCATCCTTCCCATCGGAGATTTCTCAGATTTCCTAAATAAACATTATCAGTACAAAGTTCTACCCTTTGGTCTAGCATTCGCTCCGTGTGTATTCACAAACTGTCTAGTGGTAGTGGCCGCCGACCTCAGAAGAGGTCACCACATGGTCACATAGTAACATAGTAGATGATGGCAGATAAAGACCCGAATGGTCCATCCAGTCTGCCCAACCTGATTCAATTTAAATTTTTTTATTTTTTCTTCTTAGCTATTTCTGGGCAAGAATCCAAAGCTTTACCCGGTACTGTGCTTGGGTTCCAACTGCCGAAATCTCTGTTAAGACTTACTCCAGCCCATCTATACCCTCCCAGCCATTGAAGCCCTCCCCAGCCCATCCTCCACCAAACGGCCATATACAGACACAAACCGTTCAAGTCTACCCAGTACTGGCCTTAGTTCAATATTTAATCTTATTTTTTGATTATAGACTCTTTGTGTTCATCCCACGCTTCTTTGAACTCAGTCACAGTTTTACTCTCCACCACCTCTCTCGGGAGCGCATTCCAGGCATCCACCACCCTCTCCGTAAAGTAGAATTTCCTAACATTGTTCTTGAATCTAACACCCCTCAACCTCAAATTATGTCCTCTGGTTTTACCATTTTCCTTTCTCTGAAAAAGATTTTGTTCTACGTTAATACCCTTCAAGTATTTGAACGTCTGAATCATATCTCCCCTGTCTCTCCTTTCCTCTAGGGTATACATATTCAGGGCTTCCAGTCTCTCCTCATACGTCTTCTGGCGCAAGCCTCCTATCATTTTCGTCGCCCTCCTCTGGACCGCCTCAAGTCTTCTTACATTCTTCGCCAGATACGGTCTCCAAAATTGAACACAATATTCCAAGTGGGGCCTTACCAATGACCTGAACAGGGGCATCAACACCTTCTTCCTTCTACTGACTACGCCTCTCTTTATACAGCCCAGCATCCTTCTGGCAGCAGCCACTGCCTTGTCACACTGTTTTTTCACCTTTAGATCTTCGGACACTATCACCCCAAGGTCCCTCTCCCCGTCCGTGCATATCAGCTTCTCTCCTCCCAGCATATACGGTTCCTTCCTATTATTAATCCCCAAATGCATTACTCTGCATTTCTTTGCATTGAATTTTAGTTGCCAGACATTAGACCATTCCTCTAACTTTTGCAGATCCTCTTTCATATTTTCCACTCCCTCTTCGGTGTCTACTCTGTTACAAATCTTGGTATCATCTGCAAAAAGGCACACTTAAGAACATAAGAACATAAGAACATAAGACTTGCCTCTGTCGGGTCAGACCGGAGGTCCATCGTGCCCGGCAGTCCGCTCACGCGGCGGCCCCTCAGGTCCAGGACCTGATAGTGCTCCTACCCTAAAACTCACATATGCTTTTCGCTTTTGTCCTGTAGTGTAACCTTCTATCTATACCCTGTAATCCCCTTCTCTTTCAGGAAGTCATCCAGTCCCTTTTTGAAACCCAGTATTGTACTCTGTCCTATTACCTCCTTTGGAAGCGTGTTCCAGGTGTCCACCACCCTCTGAGTGAAGAAAAACTTCCTTGCATTCGTTTTGAATCTGTCCCCTCTCAGTTTTTCTGAGTGACCTCTTGTTTTTGTTGTCCCCGCTAGTCTGAAGAATCTGTCCCTATCCACCCTCTCTATGCCTTTCATGATTTTATATGTCTGTATCATGTCTCCTCTCAGTCTCCGCTTTTCCAGGGTAAAGAGCCCCAGTTTGTCCAACCTTTCGGCATATGAAAGGTTCTCCATTCCCTTTATCATCCTAGTTGCTCTCCTCTGGACCCTCTCAAGTATCGCCATGTCTTTCCTAAGGTACGGCGACCAGTATTGGACACAGTATTCCAGATGCGGTCGCACCATTGCTCGATACAATGGCAGGATGACCTCCTTCGTTCTGGTAGTGATACCTTTTTTGATAATGCCCAGCATTCTGTTCGCTTTCTTTGAGGCCGCTGCACATTGCGCCGCTGGCTTCATTGTTGTATCCACCAATACCCCCAGGTCTTTTTCTAGGGTGCCTTTCCCCATCTCCCTTCCTCCCATCGTATAGCTGTACATGGGGTTCCCTTTCCCGATGTGCAAGACCTTACATTTCTCCACATTGAAGCTCATCTGCCATCTTTTTGCCCACTCGCACAGTTTGTTCAGGTCGCTCTGTAGTTCTTTGCATTCCTCAACAGTTTTGACCCTGTTGGAGAGTTTTGTATCGTCCGCGAACTTGATAACTTCACATTTCGTGCCCGTTTCCAGATCGTTAATGAATATATTGAACAGCAGCGGTCCCAACACTGACCCCTGGGGGACACCACTCGTGACCTCTTTCCAGTCAGAGTAGTGTCCTTTTACTACTACCCTCTGTTTCCTATCCATCAGCCAATTTTGGATCCATCTGTGGACGTCCCCTTCCACCCCGTGGTTCCACAGTTTCTTCAGCAGGCGCTCGTGGGGTACCTTGTCAAAGGCTTTTTGGAAATCCAGATAAACTATGTCAATGGGGCTACCTTGGTCCAAATGTTTGCTTATCCCCTCAAAGAAATGTAGTAGATTCGTTTGGCACGATCGTCCTTTATAGAAACCGTGCTGGCTTGATCTCATCAGTTTATTTTTTTCTATATGCTCATTGATACCCTCCCTGATCAGTGATTCGACCATCTTCCCTGGAACTGAGGTCAAGCTCACCGGTCTATAGTTCCCCGGGTCGCCTCTCGATCCTTTTTTGAAGATTGGTGTAACATTTGCTATCCTCCAATCTTCCGGGATTATCCCTGATCTTAAGGATAGGTTGCAAATATGCCTGAGTAACTCCGCTATTTCGTCTCTGAGCTCTTTCAATATCCTCGGGTGGATCCCATCTGGGCCAGGAGATTTGTCGATTTTTAATCTATTTATCTGCCTTAGAACGGCTTCGAGGCTTACCTCCATGCATGATAATATACCCTCCTGATCCTCCTTGAAGATTTTTTCTGGTTCCGGCACGCTGGATGTGTCTTCTTTTGTAAAGACCGACGCGAAGAACTTGTTTAGTCTATCAGCCACCTCTTTTTCCTCCTTCACCACTCCTTTCTTGTCTCCCTCATCCAGGGGTCCCACCTCCTCCCTTGCTGGCTGTTTCCCTTTTACATATCTGAAAAATGGTTTAAAGTTTCTTGCTTCCTTGGCTAGTCTCTCTTTTCCTTCTATCCCTTCAGCAATGTCACTCACAAACATATTGAACAGGATTGGCCCCAGCACTGATCCCTGAGGGACTCCACTACTCACCTTTCCTTCCTTCGAACGACTTCCATTAACCACCACCCTTTGACATCTGTCCGACAGCCAGTTTCTGACCCAGTTCACCACTTTGGGTCCTAACTTCAGCCCTTCAAGTTTGTTCAACAGCCTCCTATGAGGAACTGTATCAAAGGCTTTGCTGAAATCCAAGTAAATTACATCTAGCATATGTCCTCGATCCAACTCTCTGGTCACCCAATCAAAAAATTCAATTAGGTTCGTTTGGCACGATTTACCTTTTGTAAAGCCATGTTGCCTCGGCTCCTGTAACCCATTAGATTCAAGGAAGTACACAATCCTTTCTTTCAGCAAAACTTCCATTATTTTTCCAACAACTGAAGTGAGGCTCACCGGCCTGTAGTTTCCTGCTTCATCCCTGTGACCACTTTTATGAATAGGTTATGTTGTCGGGGATCCCGTAGATTCTCCTCATCCAGGATCTTATCTAATTGGTGTTTGATTAGAGTTTCCATTAGGTTGCTCACAATCGATGTTAGACTCACTGGTCTGTAGTTTGCTGTCTCCATCTTTGAGCCTTTCTTGTGGAGTGGAATGACGTTAGCCGTCCTCCAGTCCAACGGGACGCTGCCTGTACTAAGGGAGAGGTTGAAGAGCACGGACAGTGGCTCCGCCAAGACATCACTCAGCTCCCTAAGCACCCTGGGGTGCAGGTTGTCCGGCCCCATTGCTTTGTTAACCTTGAGCTTTGACAGCTCACCGTAGACATTGCTGGGCGTAAACTCAAAGTTACTAAACGGGTCAACTGAGCCAACCCTTGTCTGTAGCTGAGGGTCGAGCCCTGGCGCTTCTCGGGTGAAGACTGAGCAGAAGTATTCATTTAATAGTTGGGCTTTTTCCGAATCCTTTTCCACATAGTCTCCGTCTGGTTTCCTAAGACGTACAATCCCGCCTGAGTTTTTTCTTCTATCACTGATATACCTGAAGAAGGATTTATCTCCCTTCTGGATGTTCTTTGCTAGAGACTCCTCCATGAGGAATTTAGCCTCCCTGACTGCTGTTTTGACGGCTTTTGATTTGGCCAGGTAGTCTGCTCTAGAGTCCTGCTTCCCTGATTGTTTGTAAGAGATGAATGCTTTTTTCTTCTCCTTGATCAGGTCTGAGATCTCCGCAGTAAACCACTGTGGCTTATTGTTCCTTCGCCGTTTACTTACTGATTTTACATAGCGGTTTGTTGCTTCTTGTATGGTTGCTTTCAAAGTCGACCACATGTCTTCCACGTTATTGGTTTCTTCTTGGCTTTGTAGCGCCTGGTGAACAAAGTCTCCCATTTCTTTGAAATTTGTGTCCTTGAATTTGAGGACATTGGTTAGTGTAGTAGATTTAGTGAAACCTTTCCTGATATTGAACCATACCATGTTGTGGTCACTGGAGGCCAATGTGTCGCCCACCGAGACCTCTGTGATACTTTCTCCATTGGTAAGTATCAGGTCCAGTATTGCCTGATTCCTTGTCGGTTCCAACACCAGTTGCCTGAGGCTTGCTCCTTTCATAGAGTTTAATAGCCTCCTGCTGCTGCCGGAAGCAGAGGTAAGTGTAACCCAATCCACATCAGGCATGTTGAAGTCACCTAGCAATACTGTGTCCCCACGCAAGGTGATATTTTCTATATCTTCGATTATTTCCATATCCAGGTCATCCTGTTGTCTTGGGGGTCTGTAAATTACGCCAAGATACAAGCATTTGTCCTTCCCTCTGGCCAAATTAACCCAAAGGGATTCCCCAGTATACTGGACATCTGAGATTCTCGTGACCTTAATGTCATCTTTAGTATATAATGCTACACCCCCTCCCTTCCTACCCTCTCTGTCCCGGCGAAGCAAGTTGTAACCCGGTATGACCATGTCCCACCTGTGGGAGTCTGTGAGCCAGGTTTCGGATATCGCCACTACATCCAGGTCGGCATTCCTTATTTCTGTTTCCAATTCCAGGATCTTGTTTCCTAAACTGTGTGCGTTGACGTACATAGCCCTCCATGTTATATTTTTGTTATGTCTCAGTGGGGATATTCCTGTTTGAGCTATTTGAACACCTTTAGCATTGTTTGTGTTATTTGTGCTTTCCTGAGGCTCAGAACCACAATGTGTACTCCCCATATACCCAGAACTACAGTGTGTACTCCCCCTAGACCCGGAATTACAATGTGACCCATAAATATGATGTGACCCTACTCCCGACTCAAAAGTGTGTGCACTCACCCCTGACCCAGAATTTCGGTGTCTACTTTCCTCAGCCTCATAAATGTATTGGCATTTTAGTTCACCTGGTATGTTGTTTGTGCCTGTACCCTCCCCCGACTTACCTAGTTTAAAGCCCTGTGGAGTAGGCGGGCTAGGCGGTGTCCAAGGACATTCTTCCCTCTTCTGGTTAGGTGTAGCCTGTCGTGTCCCTGTAGTCCTTGCAATGCTTCTCCATGGTGCAGAAACCCGAAGTTCATCTCCTTGCACCATCCTCGCAGCCAGTCGTTCGCCCTTTGTATTCGATCCTCTCTGGCTCTGCCCATGCCCCTCACTGGGAGAATCGAGGAGAAGACTACCTGTGCATCCATCCTCCTCAGCTTCTCCCCCAGGGCCCTGAAGTCTTCAGGTATGCTGTCCGGGCTGCTCCTTGCGGTGTCGTTGGTTCCGACGTGGATTAGAACCATGGGAAAGTGGTCTCGGGGCTTGATGAGTCTGTCAATGCAAGCAGTGACATCCCGGATCCTGGCCCCTGGCAAACAGCAGACCTCTCTTGATTGTAGGTCTGGTCTGCAGATTGGTCCCTCGGTGCCCCTCAGCAGCGAATCTCCGATGACCACCACTCTGCGCTTCTTAGGGGTGGGCTGTACTGTTGATTCCGGAGTTGGAACCGTCTGCTGAACAACTACTTGTAGCTCTTTCTCCGGACCTTCCTGTAGCAGCTGATATCTGTTCCTCAGGGCGATATGCGGTGTCGATGTTGAGCTGTCCTGTATGGGGGAAAAAGAGACAAAGTTAGGTCCTCTGCATTTTCTTGTGGAGGAAGTCACCAACTGCCAGGAGTCAGCGTCTCCAACCACTTCCTGCATTCTGGTAGTTTGTCTCAAGGTGGCCGTTTTGGATGCTATGGGTGTTCCCAGGGTGGTCTTGTCAGGTTCCTGTTCAGCGATCTGAGACAGCTCCTGGATGACTCCATCGATGAAGGTCTCGTCGTCTCGGATGCTCCTTAAGCGCTGAACCTCCTCTCTCAGGCTCTTTAGCTCCATCAAAAGGCTTTCGTCCGGTTGAACCATTACTTCTGTCTGCGTTGAGACTGTAGACATCTTTGAGGGGATGGCCTCGGTCTGTACAGAGACCTCTGCCCTCCGTCTTGGTTCTCCTTCCATCTGTACTCGGACCATAGCCATCTCCTGGGTGCTCTCGGTGACTGAACTGCCTGTTTTGATTGAAGTCTTGCTGCTTCTAGTCCTACCTGCCATTACAAAGGTTTATTGTTATTATTTCTTAATTTAAAATTTTTTATTTTTTTTTAGGATGTTTGTTAGGGTGGGGGCTGTTAGGTGTTGGTCAGTAAGTGTTGAGGGAGGGATAGAGGTAGTTAGTTAGTTCTTGGTCTGAGGGATGGAGTAGTTAGTTAGTTAGTTAGTAGTAGTAGTTAGTTAGTTAACAGTTAGTTAATTGTCAGTTAAGAACGTCTGTTTGTTAGTGTGCCTGTTTAGTGAGAAAGATTTAGTAGCTTGTTGGTGAGATAGAAAGTTGTAAGATTGAGAGTTAAAGACTTGGTAGAAAGTTGTAGATTGATAGTTAAAGACTTGGTAGAACGCTAAAGAAAGATTGAAGACAATTGATTAGTTAGCTAGTCTTATAAGTTGGGAGTCCGGCTATAGTTGATAGCCCTTCTCTTGATGCCCTTCTTGAGGCCCTTCACAAAGCCGTTGGCTCGTCCCCTTTTATGGGGGGAGTTTGGCTGGTGATGTCAGGGGTGGGCGGAGTTAGCTCTCGCCTCTTCCCCTGCTAGCACCGCCTTCTCTGCTCCTCTCTCTGCTTCTTCCTGCTAGCACACTCTCCGCTCACTGTTCTGCCATGTGCTCAGAACTCTGCTACCATGTGCTCAGGACTAGGCACAGCTCCTACAGTCTCCCTTTGGCTGGCCTCTTCACCCAAGGGGAGGTTTTCAAGCCTTCCTTACAGAGTTCCATATCTCTGAGGAATTTTATAACATCATTTTGATCACTCTCCATGAATTTTGCTATATAATGGAGGTCAATTGTGCAATTTGATATTATAGACTCATTCAGCTAAGCAGGACACTTCCGCTTACAAGGCCACGATTTCCAGATGGATCCATAGGGCCATTTTGTCAACCTACATTCTTTTAAGGAAATGGTCTCCTGTTTCTGTCAAGGTGCATTCTACAAGGAGTGTGGCTTCTTCATGGGCCTAAGCTAAATATGTCTTTCCTGAGGAGATTTGCAGAGTGGCACATTTGCCAAGTTCCAAGTTTTACCAAGTTTATTCAACACTTGATATACCGTCTATCATCTGGTACCTAGACAGTTTACAATGCTATAGAGTGCACGTGGCAGAAAGACTGGACTCCGCATTTGGGTCCTCGGTCGTAAGGGTTGGTGCAGCAAACCCACCCTAGTTTTGGAGGGGTCTGCTGTTGTAAATCCCTACTTTTTAGAATGTCTTGCCTATTGCACTAGAAAATGCGATTATTGGCCTGTTTTACAAAGCCGCGTTAGCGGCTGTGATGCGCTAATGGCCCTGAAGCCCATAGAGATTTAAAGGGCTTTGGGGCTGTTACTACGCGGCAGCCGCTAGCATGGCTTTGTAAAAGAAGCCGTATGTACTTAAGCTGGTAAGCTCTTTTCCAGTAGATAGGTGAGACTTTCTAGACTCCCGCCTAATCCTTCCTGAGCCTGTCTACTGTTTCAATCTGTTTTATGCTTCTCAAAGTTGACTCTTGGATGCCTGTCAGCCATTGTAGGCTGGGAGGAATTTTTAAATGTGTTTTAATTTATTAGGGAGTAGTGTCTGAGCTCCTTTGAAGCCAATGTTGGTGCTTAAAGGTACTGTCTAGTTACTTTTGAGCAGAACAATTTGTTTAATAATAATAATAGCTTTATTTATATCCTGTCATACCTTTTTAGTTCAAGACGGTATACAGTAAAGTAGAAATACAGTGTGGATATCGCAGGTATTGATACAAGCGAAGAGAGCAGGGAGATTACAGCATAGGTTTAGAGGGGGGAGAAGAGGGGGGTTGCACAGGTAGGAGGAGGTGTGTGTTGGGATTGTAGGTAGGCTGAATGGGTTTCGTAAGATCAGATAAACTTGTCGAATAAGTGGGTTTTCAGAGATTTTCTGAAGGATTGGTATGATGGAGAGTTCAGGAGGAGTGCGCTTAGGGTGTTGTTCCAGATGCCTACCTGAAAGGATAGTGTCCTATCAATAATTTTTTTGTAACAACATCCCTTGAGAGTAGGGAATGCAAACAGAAGTGTTCTGCAGGAGGGGCGGGGATAGTCCTATAGAACAAAGTGTTTCATGAGGTATTACAAAGGCAGCACACAACAAAAAGAAGGCAGCACACATAAGAAGAATAGGCAGCACACACAAGAAGAAGGCAGGAAGAAGGTGCTGAGGTAAGCAGGCACAGAAGGAACAAACACACAAGCAGGAACAGAAGGAACAAACGCACAAGCATAAGTAAGGTAAGGTATAGCAAAGGCAGCACACACAGGAAGCAGGCGCAGAAGAAACACGTAATCTTAACTGTTATCTTAAAGCAGGAACGACAATGGAAGCAGAGGGGAACCAGAAGATGAGCTTTCCAGTGTTCTGCACGGACTGTCATATGTATGACTACCTCCCCTCGGGGAGACAGTCATATGTATGCGGTCGGTGCCAGCCAGGAGATGAAAAACTTGAAGAAGGAAATCAAGCGACTAGAGGACAAGATACAGGAGCTAGAATAACTCTACACCATGGAGGACCCAGTCAAGATAGCTGAAGACTTCATGAGTGAGAGACACATCGAAGAGGAAGTCAGGGAACTTGAGAATTTCATTGAGGAAGCATACAGGAGGAGGGTGGAAGAGGATAAACTTCAGATGAAAGATGAAGATATACCAACACTGAAGGGAGAACAAGAAGCAGATGACCCCAAAGAAGACACCCACAGAGGAACACAACAAGAGGGGGAGGAATTGGCTAGTTGATGCCCAGAAGAAGATAGAGCGAAGCACACTGAGGACATTGACCTGAGACTGAAGTGAAAATTGAAGAAGGGAAAGTCAGCAATCCTAGTGGGAGACTCGATCCTAAGGCATGTGGACAGCCCACATAGCAGGAGGGAGAGAGGATCGACTGGTGACCTACCTCCCAGGAGCAAGAACCAAGGACATCGTGGACAAAATTGGGAAGATCCTGGAAGGAGTGGAGACGGAAGAGACCGCAGTAATGATCCACATCGGGACGAATGATGTCAGCAGGAGAGACTACAGAAGAAGCACGCTGATAGAATAGTTCAAGATTCTGGGAAGGAAGCTGAAGATGAGGACCCAGAAGATAGCGTTCTCAGAGATCCTACCGGTACTGAGGGCAGATGTGAAAAGGCAGGAGGAACTACAATCAATAAATGCATGGATGAGGAAATGGTGTGAGAAAGAAGGATTCCACTTCGTGAGGAACTGGACAACGTTCTGGGGCAAGAGCAAGCTCTACAGGAGAGATGGACTGCACCTGAGTGCGGCGGGAACAAGACTTCTATCAAACAACGTCAAGAGAGGAATAGAACAGGCTTTAAACTAAGAGGAAGGGGAAAGCCAACAGTCGACCTAGCGTCGATGATTCGGAAGAAGGTATCCCGTGATGATACTAAGGGGATGCAAGGCTGGGAAGAAACAAGGGACAAATTACAGGAGTCGACTAACCCAGAAGAAGAGGTTAGAAGGATTGTACCAAAAGAGAAGACACTAAAGACTGAAACACAGGGAAAGGAAATGAAGACACTTAAATGCCAGGATCTAAATTGCATATATACTAATGCAAGGAGCCTAGGAAACAAAATGGGGGAACTAGAAGCCGTGGCCAATGCAGAAGACTTAGACATCATTGGAATCTCTGAAACATGGTGGAATGAGGAAAGCAAATGGGATACAGCACTGCCGGGATATAAGCTCTATCGCCAGGACAGGTCAGGACAGAAAGGAGGTGGAATAGCCCTATACATAAAAGAAACCATACAATCGACAAGAATAGACACAGCGGAGACGACCAACAAGCTGGAATTGCTATGGGTTAAAATACCGGGTAGAAAGGGACATGAAATAAAAATGGGCCTATACTATCGTCCACCTGGGCAAACCGGAGAGATCGATAAAGAAATGGAAGCTGAGATGAAACAAGAATGCAAAAGCGGTTACACAGTTATTATGGGAGACTTCAACTACCCCGGGATAGACTGGAGTCTTGGAAACTCAAAATGCGCTAGGGAAACAGAATTCCTGGAGGCTACACAAGATTGCTTCATGGAGCAGCTTGTTAGAGAACCGACGAGAGGAACTGCCACTCTGGATCTAATCCTAAATGGGTTAATGGGACCTGCAAAGGAAGTGGAAGTAGTGGGACCATTGGGAAACAGTAACCATAACATGATCAAGGTTGAAGCAGGAATACCAAAAGGAAAAAGAACCATGGCGACAACTTTCAACTTCAGAAAAGGAAACTATGAAGCAATGAGAAAAATGGTAAGGAAGAAACTTAGGAACACTTCCAAGAAATGGAGGATTGTAGAACATGCCTGGTCTTTTTTCAAGGACACGGTGAGCGAGGCGCAAAATCTGTACATCCCCAGATTCAGAAAAAGGGGCAAAAAGAGTCGAATAAAGGACCCGATATGGATGACTAAAATAGTGAAGGAAGCGATAAGCAATAAGAAAAATTCATTCAGAAGATGGAAAAAGGACAAAACTGAGGGGAACTGGAAAGAGCACAGGAAGTATCAAAAAGAATGTCACCGTGTGGTTCGAAAAGCCAAAAGAGAGTATGAAGAGAGGTTAGCCAGGGAGGCTCGAAATTTCAAACCGTTCTTCAGATATGTTATCGTCAAATATATTTTATTGAGCACCAAGAAAAACAACAATCCAAAAAGATCAACAAGGCAGCTCGAAATTTCACACCATAAGCCAACCAACCCACCCCACCAACCCAACCCACAACCCATTCCTCCCCCCACCCACTCTCACTGATGCCAAACAAAAAACATAATAAACTAAGGGAAAAAGACAAATACCAAGGGGCTAACAGTTCAAAAGGCGACAACGGGCCACCGGAGACAATGTGGTCCAAAAGGGTTCCCAAATTCGTTGAAAGCCTCGTCCGGGCAAGGAAGAAATGTCTTGAACTCCTCTCCGTTCCCAGGAAAGCAATGTAATCATGTGACAACGCCAAAGGGAATAGTCAGGTGCCTCCGCTTCCATCCACTTAAGCAAAATGCATTTGATAGCAATCACTGCTGTCCAACGCAGGAATGCGGAGGCCCCGGGCCGACGGGGATGGAAGTGTAAGGAGGCTCCAAATAACACCAAGGCTGATCTCTGAACTGTAATGTTCCAGATGTCGTCAACAAAAAGAAAAACAGCGTCCCAAAAGGTCTGAATGGATGGACAAGACCAAAACATGTGGCCAAGACCGGCGTCTGGATCACCACAGCGTCGACAGTCCGCAGTCGGGCAGAGCTCCGCCAGAAAAGCCCTCCGAGGAGAGATATACAGGCGAAGAGTCAATTTGTAGTGTTGTTCCCAAAAAATAGCATAGTTACTATATAGAGGTAACTTTTTGATAGCATTCAAAATTACTTCATCAGAGAATTCCACATTTCTTCAGATATGTTAAAGAGAAACAGCCGGCTAGGGAGGAGGTGGGACCGCTGGACGACGGAGACAGAAAGGGAGTTGTGAAGGAGGAGAAAGAAATCGCTGAAAAACTTAACATATTCTTTTCGTCTGTATTTACAAACGAAGACACAACCAACATACCGGAACCTGAACAATTCTTTAGTGGAAATCAAGCAGAAAAATTAACATTCATGGAAGTGAGCCTTGAAGATGTGCGCAGGCAGATAGATAAACTAAAAATGGACAAATCCCCAGGTCCGGACGGAATCCATCCAAGGGTTCTGAAGGAACTAAAGGAGGAGATAGCAGAACTACTGCAGCAAATATGCAACCTATCCCTGAAGACAGGCGTGATCCGGGAGGATTGGAAGATGGCCAACATCACTCCCATCTTTAAAAAGGGATCAAGAGGTGACCCGGGAAACTACAGACCGGTGAGTCTGACCTCGGTTCCATGAAAAATGGCGGTAGCACTGATAAAAGAAAACATCGATGAACACTTGGAAAGAAACAAACTTCTGATAACCAGCCAACATGGTTTCTGCAGAGGGAGATCGTGCCTAATTAACTTACTACACTTCTTCGAAGGAATTAACAAACAGATGGACAGAGGTGACCCCATAGACATCATATACCTTGATTTCCAAAAAGCTTTTGACAAGGTGCCTCATGAACGACTACTCCGGAAACTGAAGAACCATGGAGTGGACGGAGACGTACATAGATGGATCAGAAACTGGTTAGCGGGTAGGAAAGAGAGGATAGGGGTGAAGGGCCACTACTCAGACTGGAGGAGGGTCACGAGTGGTGTTCCGCAGGGCTCGGTGCTTGGGCAGCTGCTATTTAATATATTCATAAATGATCTAGAAACAGGGACGAAGTGTAAGATAATAAAATTTGCAGATGACACCAAACTATTTAGGGGAACTCGGACTAAAGAGGACTCTGAGGAATTGCAAAGAGACTTGAACAAACTAGGGGAATGGGCGACAAAATGGCAAATGAAGTTCAACGTTGAGAAATGTAAAGTATTGCATGTGGGAAGCAGAAACCCGAGGTATAACTATACGATGGTAGGGATGTTATTGAATGAGAGTACCCAAGAGAGGGACTTGGGGGTAATGGTGGACAGGTCAATGAAGCCGACGGCACAGTGCGCATCGGCTGCTAAGAGAGCGAATAGAATGCTAGGTATAATCAAGAAGGGTATTACAACCAGGACGAAAGAAGTTATCCTGCCCCTGTATCGGGCGATGGTGCGCCCACACCTGGAATACTGCGTCCAGTTTTGGTCGCCATACCTTAAGAAGGATATGGAGTTACTCGAGAAAGTTCAGAGAAGAGCGACACGTCTGATAAAAAGGATGGAAAACCTTTCATACACTGAGAGATTGGAGAAACTGGGTCTCTTTTCCCTGGAGAAGAGGAGACTTAGAGGGGATATGATAGAGACCTATAAGATCATGAGGGGCATAGAGAGAGTAGAGAGGGACAGATTCTTCAAACTTTCAAAAAATAAAAGAACAAGAGGGTATTCGGAAAAGTTGAAAGGGGACAGATTCAATACAAATGCCAGGAAGTTCTTCTTTACCCAACGTGTGGTGGACACCTGGAATGCGCTTCCAGAAGACGTTATAAGGCAGAGTACAGTACTGGGATTTAAGAAAGGATTGGACAATTTCCTGCTGGAAAAGGGAATAGAAGGGTATAAATAGAGAATTACTGCTCAGATCTTGGACCTGTTGGGCCGCCGCGTGAGCGGACTGCTGGGCAAGATGGACCTCAGGTCTGACCCAGCAGAGGCATTGCTTATGTAGGTACCTTAGATAGATTGTGAGCCCTCCGGGACAGATAGGGAAAATGCTTCAGTACCTGATTGTAAAAACCGCTTAGATAACCTTGATAGGCGGTATATAAAAAATCCTAATAAACTTGAATAATAAACTTGAAACTTGTTAAGTGGGCGAGGTGCCGAATAGCGTCTTGTAACAAAGGCAGTCAAATTTGAAGATGATTCTGGCTTCAAGTGGTAGCCAGTGCAGTTTCTTGAAGTATGGGGAGATGTGGTCGGTATTTTTCAGGCCGAAGATCAATCTTACTGCCGTGTTTTGGATCGCTCTTAGTCTCCTAATGGTTTTTTTGTGGGATCCTTGGTAGATTATGTTGCAGTAGTCCAATGAGCTTAGAATTAGAAATTGGACTAGCAGCCTAAACGTGACGAAGTCAAAGTAAGGTTTTAGTGTGTGTAATTTCCATAATAGGCAATAGCATTTATTGATCAGGATGTTAATATGGGCGTCAAGGGGGAGTTGTTGGTTGATGGTGACCCCTAGGATTTTTATGGTAGGGTTGATTGGGAAGATGCTTTCGTTTAAGTTGATGGTTTTGTTTAACAGGGTTGCCATGAAGAATTTGGTTTTATCTGGGTTTAGTTTAAGTTTGAAGTAAGCCTATTGCTACAGGTGCCTCTACTTCACATGTATTGGGTGGCTCTACATACTTGGGTACTAACTGAAGGTGGAGCTAGGGAGCCCAGTGAAGTACAACAGAGGCAGAGTGAAAAAATCCAGAGTGGATTCCTTCTGCAGCAGCACATGGCTATAGGGAAATAACCCTACTGTCTAGAATCTCTCACCTATCTACTGGAATAAAGCTTACCAGGGTAAGTACATAATCTCTCTTTGCTGGTGAAACAAAGTTGTTCAAACATGTTAAATCGCAAGAGGATCTGGGAGATTGGGCGTCAAAATGACAGATGACATTTAATGTGAGCAAGTACAAAGTGTACTCCTGGTGGAATTCTGCACAACTGCACAATGCAGAATTTCTGCAGAATTGCACAGTTGTACAGAATCTCGCATTGTCATCATCTACGTGTCGTGGTATTTATGTTTATGTTTATTTTATTAATTTGATGAATCGCCTATCCATAATTTACTAAGCGATTTACAATAAGATATATAAACATATTAAAAAACATACAAATAATATTATATAAAAGGTAAAAAAACAGACTCGTAAATAGACGAAACAAGGACATGGTATTAGCAGCAATTCCCACATATTGCCTGCTGCTGACCCGGAAGTCTCTCTGCGGCAGAGGGGAGACTTCTGGGTTAGCATCAGGCAGCATATGAAAATCACTGCTGATACCATGACCCGAAAAACAAGCCTTGGAATACAGGGGAGGAAAGGAAGGAAAGTTGGTGGCACGGGGGAGGAGAGAGAATGAAATTGCACATAATTGAGGAGAAGACGGGAGAGATGGTGCAAGGAGGGGGATAGAGAGATTTGATGCAAGGTACAAGAAAGGGAGAGAGGTGTTGGACATGGGGGTGGATGCGAGGAGGAGAGAGATACACAGGAGGAGAAGGAGGGAGATGTTGGATCCAGGAACAGAATGGAGTGGTAGAGAGATGCCTGGTAATGGGAGTGAGGGAAGAGAGTGGGAGAAATTTTGGGCCATGGGGGAGAGTGCAGAGATAGGAAAATATCAGGCTACAAGGGTACGGAGGGAAGAAAGAGAGAGCAGATGCTGGACTATAAGGGTGGAGAGAGGAAGATGCTGAGAATAGTAGAACCTTGAGAGTGGCAAGAAAATGGATGAGAGGATAGATTTAACAGAGGGTAGAAATATGGTAATGCAGGTACATTGATAGGTAGCTGAACAGTGAAAAAGAGGAGAAGGTTAAGAAAGAGGCAGAAAAGAGCTAAAAAGGGAATAGACAGAAGAGAGTAGAAAAGACAAATGGATAGCAACCACTTGAAGAAGAATTAGCAGACAACAGGAAAGCAGAAAAAAGAAACTGGGAGCAATATGATGGAAAATAAAACATCCAGATGACAAAGATAGATGAAAAAAAAATATTTTAAATGTTTTAAATTGAATTTGAATAATATTAGCAATAATATTGTTTAAATTTTGACAAACTTGCAGAATTTGCTAATTTTGTGCGCAGAATTTTGAATTTTTTTGTGCAGAATTCTGCCAGGAATAAAAGTGATGCATGTGGAAAAGAACCTAAATCTATATGATGCTGAGTTCTGTATTAGGAGTCACTGCCCCGGAAAAGGATCTAGGTGTCATTGTTTGAAGCTCAATGTCCAGCGGCAGTTAAGAAAGCAAATAGAATGTTAGGAATTATCAGAAAAGGAATGGAAAACAAAGATAAAAACACTATAATGCCCTTGTATCGTTCTATGGTATGGCTGCACCTTGAATACTGTATGTAGTTCTGGTTGCTGTATCTGAAAAAAGATATAGCAGAATTAGAAAATGTATAGAGAAGGGCAGCGAAAATGATTAAATGGATGGGAAAGGCTAGGGGAAAAGGCTAAAGTGGCTAATTCAGCTTGGAAAAGAGACAGCTCAGGGGTGATATGGTGGAGGTCTATAAAATACCAAGTGGAGTTGAAAGGGTGTGAATTGCTTGTTCACTCTTTCCAAAAATACTAGGACTAGGGGGGCAAGTGATGAAGCTACTAAGTAGTAGATTTAAAATAAGCCAGAGAAAATATTTCTTCACAGAATATGTAATTAAGCTCTGGAATTTGTTGCCAGAAAATGTGGTGAAATCAGATAGCGTGGTTTGAAAAAGGTTTGGATAATTTCCTAAAAGAGAATTCTATAGCCATTATTGGGAAATCCACTACTTATTCCTAGGATAAGCAGCATAAAATCTGTTTTACTTCTTGGGATCTAGCTAGGTACTTGGGACCTGAGTTGGCCTCTGTTGGAAACAGGATACTGGGCTTGATGGACCTTTGGTCTGTCCCAGTATGGCAATTCTTATGTTCTTAAGGTTACATAGCTTTTGTTAAACCTAATTTGCCTATTTTGACAGGTGGCCACACCTACTTCCAGTCCTATCAGCCAGTCAGAAGTGAGGATCCGGACAAGCCCACCCACTCCCCACCCCCTTTGATGTCACCAGGTACGACATTGTGGCCCTGCCCCTTTTGTATAACCCTGTCCCAAAAGCTTTCTGTGAAAAAATAAAATTCTACCTTTTTTTTTTTTAGTCATAGCCCCTTTTGTGATGTCACATAAAGTGATATCATAACTCTGCCTAGGCCATGCCCCTTTTCAAGATGGTCATGCACACTGAAGGTCCCTGCGCCACTTTTTGCCTCAGTACTTTTTTCATAATAAAAGTTATGCATTGGTTGATTAGGACATCCCTTGCTTCTTTTTCTGGTCTGTTCTCTTATAAGGCAAGTACTCTCTTGTTTGTTTTGCTCTATTTCACAGTTCTTGTCACCATCTTAGATGGGTCAAATGACAGGAAGTTACATTGATTGCCCAGCACCCACCCCCTCCCCCTACAAGCATGCACAGTTTGTTTTTCCCTTTTTCTTTTTAGCCATTCATCCTTCTCAGCTTGTTTTCTAGTCCTTCATTGTTTTACAATACCTTTCTTTCAGAAAAAAAATTAAATTCATCAACAGCTCTTGTTTCTCTGTGTAAAAAAAAAGTGGCAAGATCTCTCTTTCAGTACACAGACTCAAAGATAACTTTCTCAAAGCCACCAAGTGCTGAAATCATTATGTCCATCCTGAAGCCAAGACTGATAGATGCCATCACATTAGACGCACTAGAGTGCTTCACCTTTTCAGTGGGTCACAACAGAGACCTAACCTTTGCCTTGATATACAGAGCACCACACTCTTCAATGACCATCTTATATAATCTGCTATCCATTCTTAGCAAACTAGTCATCACAAACAACTGTGTCATACATGAAGACTTTAACTTCACAAGCTACCCAACTGAGACTGGATCCCTAGCAGACTTTATCACTTTCCTATCGGATCTATGCTTCCAACAAATGGTCCTTTCACCGACTCACTCTGCAGGCCACATCCTAGACCTAATCTTTTTCAAAAAGATACTTCGCTCACCACAGGAACTCATGGATGCACTACCATAATAGTACCCTGTCTGATCACCATTTGATCACATTCAACCACAAAGCAAACCTAACATAAGAAAATATACAACAATGACACTATCAACTTAGGGGAGCTATCCACAGGCCTTTCCAACCTAGTGGAAACATTAAAACCCAATTATGAATCAGTTGACAAGGCTGCGTGGGCTTGGCACACTGAGGTTAAACCTTATATGAAGGGCTAGCACCAGTCAAATAAATCAAACATTATTCCTGCAATACTCCTCCCCCTGGTTTACCGATAACTTAAGAATTAAGAAAAGAGAACTGAGGAAAGTGGAAAGGTACTTTACAGTGACAGGTCCAGATGGAAGGAACTGCATGAATAACGTGACCATACTATATGTTAATTATCATTTATATTTGGGGGATTTCAAAGATGTCAAGGCAGATGACTTTAAAATATGCAATGTCACCTCAGTAACTATAAAAAAAATAGACAAATATAGTGCAAAATATAGACAGCAGATATAAATTCTCAAAACTGACACATTTTGATCACTAAATTGAAAATAAAATTTTTCCTACCTTTGCTGTCTGGTGATTTCATGAGTCTCTGGTTGCGTTTCCTTCTGTGTATCCTTTCTTTCATTTCTTTCTGCACTCAGGCCCAAGAATTGTCCCTTTCTATTCCCTCCCTCCTTCCTATGTCCTTAGTGCCCCCAGTGCCTCCTTCCTATGTCCTTAGTGCCTCCTTCCTATGTCCTTATTGCCATCCAGTGCCTCCTTCCTATGTCCTTAATGCCCTCAGTGCCTCCTTCCTATTTCCTTAGTGCCCCTTCTCATGTCCTTAGTGCCCCCAGTGCTTCCTTCCCATGTCTTTAGTGCCCCCAGTGCCTCCTTCCCATATTCCCCTCACTGCCTTCCAGACTTTGTCCCACACCCCAAAGCCAGCCTGCCTACCTACCTACCTACTTCCTTCTCTCCCTGCCGCGCCAAAAAAATCCTCCCTGCAGCGCCCAATTTAACCCCCCCCCCGGGTCCGCTGCCGCCGCCGCTGCTACTCTCATTCTTACCTACCTGCTGCTGCTGGTAATCGCCACCCAGAAGCCTTCTTCCCGACATCAATTCTGACGTCGGAGAGGATGTTCCGGGCCAGCCAATCGCTGCGTGGATGGCCCGGAACGTCCTCTCTGACGTCAGAATTGACGTCGGGAAGAAGGCTTCTGGGCGGCGATTACCATCAGAGGTAAAGAAGGTAAGAAGGAGAGTAGCAGCAGCGGCGGCAGCGGACCCGGGGAGGGGGGGGTTAAATCAGGCGCCCATCTTCCCAGCTCCATGTCCAGCCCTGGCTCCTCCTCCCGCCCTAGCTATGAGTAGCAGAAGATGCTGAGAGTGATGCCTTCTTTTCTCCTCTCCCCCAACCAGAGCTAGAGAGTGGACCCTTCTATGACTCTCCCTGCCCCAGGAACTGTTCTGACCAATCAGCACTGAAAAGGATTGAAGACCGTGCGTCACTCAGCCCTCAGTGAGAAGATCCACCTCTTCGTTGTGCCAAATAGGAAATGGCTTGTTTCCTGCTTTCATTGTTTCTCTCGTTTGCAGATAAACCGGAGATCCCCAGCTCCAAATCTCAGTTTCTGCCCTTCTCTCCCTCCCTCCAGCGCTACAAGAGGCCAGAAAAAGAGGCTTTTTTTTTGTTTTGTGCGGCAGGGAGGGACAAGAAGTGATCGCCTGCCCCATTGTCCCCGCACACAGCTTCGGGACGCTGTCCCTGAAAACGGGACATTTCGGCGTCCCAAAGCTGTGTGTGGGGACAACGTGACAGGGGAGCCAAAAATGGGACGGTCCTGTTCAAAACAGGACGTATGGTCACCTTATGCATGAAGGATACAAAAAAGCTACCTTAGAGGCTAAAAAGATATACTACTCCCAAAAACTATTAAAGACCCCCATTAGATCAAAAAACCCATTAAACCCCCTCCCCCCCAAAAAAAGATACAACATCGCAAGGAGACAACTGATGCCTTAACACCGAACTCAACAGCGAAACACTGACTACTTCACTGATAAAGTAAACAAAATATGGTCTCACCTCAATTCCGTCACGCTACAGATATCATCCCCCCCCCACAACTCAGACAAGATAATTAAAACTAGAACTGGGAACCTAACTCACTTCGAAACTGTCTCCCATGACGACATTGTCAAGATACCGTGTTTCCCCGAAAATAAGACAGTGTCATATTAATTTTAGGCCCAAAAAACACACTAGGTCTTATTTTTGGGGTATATATATGATCATCTCTCCCTTCCTCTCCGCCCCAGTTCTTCCTCTTTCTGCCCCACATGTGCAGCATCTGTTATAGAGGAAAACACCCTCCAGGGATTTTAGGCAAAGTTGGACGGGTTCCTTTGAACCAGTACGTAAGCAGGTAGGGCTGGTCTTTGACCTGGGGGCCACCGCGGGAGTGGACTGCTGGGCACGATGAACCACTGGTCTGACCCAGCAGCAGCAAATTCTTATGCTCTTATGCTCTTTCCTCCCCTCTCTCCCATCTCTCGTGCAGCAGGACCCTTGTCCAGCTTCTATCCCTCCCTCCCTCCCATCCGTCATGCAGCAGGACCCTTGCCCAGATTCCCTTCCCTCCCATCTATTGTGCAGCAGAACCCTTGAGCGAGCACCCTGCCGAGCACCCGCCCCCAAAGCCAAACCCCCATCCTTCCCTCCCATCTGAAACCTGCCGACCGCGAGGGAGCCCTACATATCTCCCTAAGCAGTATTGGGCCGGCAGCACTCTAAACAAGCTGCTTCGGCCTTGTCCGCCTGTAAATTCACTCTGCCACATTACTGATGATGTCATTCTGAACCAAAATCTCCCTGCCAGGCTCTGTACCCTGTCCCCCTTCTGGTGGTCTAGTGGTAGGCAGGGACAGGGCAGGCAAGCCTAGTGGCCTAGTGACAGACAAGGCCCCCCACCCAGAGGCAAGCAAGCAGGCAGGCAGGGCCCCCCAAAGTGCATAATCTTTATTCTCTTTTTCACTATCTTTATTCCTCCCCTTTCCTGCATTATTCCTTGTCACTATGCTCCCTCCTCATTCAGCATTTCTTTGCTCTGTTTCTTTCCCTCCTCTGATTGCCTTGGTTCTTATGCTGGATTGTCATTTCCTCCCTCCTGTACTCCTTATCCCCACCCCGAGACAGACAGGCAGGCAAGGCAATGCACCCCCCCCCCCCCCGAGGCAAGCAGGCAGGCACACATACCCCCTCCAACCTCTCCCCATACCTTTAGTTCCTCCGGAGCAGCTTGACGTGCCCATTCCTCCATGTCCCACCTCAACGCGAAGGGAGTCAGGAGTGGCGGTGGAGGCAACCGAGCCCCGGATGTGCTGCCCAACACTGCCATGGGGGAAAGGAGGGAGGAGATCAGGAGGCTGGAACCAGCCGCCGCTGCTGTTATTGCCGCAGCCGCTCGCTTTCTTCAGGGCTGCACCGCTATGCCGGCAAACCCATCGCCTTCCAGATCCGATGGCTGCTGCTCGCACCGCGGGAAGTGTGTGGGAAGCAGGACTCGCTGTCTCCAGCTGCCACTCCAGTGGCAGAGTGGTGCGCAAAGCTGTTCGGTTGAATGGCTGCCTCCTCTTCCCTTCTGTAGCAGCAGAGCGGCGCACAAGGCTACCTGCCTGGTCCCACGCCACTTCCCGTGAGAATGGAAGCAGCGCAGGACTAGGCAGTCAGCCTTGTGCGCCATTCTGCAGCTACAGAAGGGAAAAGGAGGCAGCCACGTCAGCCGACCAGGCAGGCAGCCTTGAGCGCCACTCTGCTGCTGGAGAGGCAGCCGCGTCCAGCAAGGGAGGGAACCAAATTTAAAATAAGGTAACCGGGGGAGGGGGTGGTTTGGGTATTCACTCCATAGGATGCACCCTTTTTTCTATCCACTTTTTTGGGTGGAAAAAGTGTGTCTTATGGAGCGAAAAATACGGTAATTCTAAATGGACTGCAAGAACCGGCACAAGGTATAGAAGTAGAAGGGATGCTGGGAAACAGTGATCACAACATGATCCACTTGAACCTAGACACAGGAACAAAAAAATCGATCCAGAACGACAGCCACAGCACTGAACTTCCGAAAAGGGAACTATGAAGGGATAAGAGTCATGGTCAGGAAGAAGATTAGGAAGAGGATAAGCACTGAAAATACGCTAGAGCAAGCATTGGCCCTTTTTAAGGACAGTCACAGAGGAGCAAAATTTATATATACTGCGTATCAACAAGGGTTCCAAGAGGAAAAAGAACAAGGAACCGGCATGGCTCACTGTAGCAGTGAAGGAAGCGATCAGAGACAAGAAGACTTCGTTTCAGGAATGGAAAAGGTCAAAAACGGATGAAAACTAGAAAAAGCACAAACAACATCAAAGCAAGTGCCATAACGCGGTAAGAGAGGCCAAAAGAGACTACCAAGAAAAAATAGCCAAGGAGGCCAAAAACTTTAAACCGTTCTTTTGATATATTAAGGAGAAACGACCCGCAAAGGAAGCGGTGGGGCCGTTAGATGACCAGAGAATAAAGGGAGTACTAAAGGAGGACAAAGCCATCGCCGACAAACTGAACACATTTTTTTGCATCTGTATTTACCGAAGAGGATATATCCAATATACCGGAAGCCGACAGGCTATATACAGGAAATGAAGACAGGAAACTGACAAGGACGGGGGTCAGTCTGGAAGAGGTATGCAGGCACATTGATAGGCTTAAAACCGATAAATCCCCGGGACTGGACAGCATCCACCCGAGGTTAATCAAGGAACTGAAAGGACCAACAGATCACCCATCCAACTACAGACTAATCGCCTCAATACCTCTATATATCAAACTAACAGAAGGACTAGTAGCCAAAATCTTTACCAGCTATCTCGAAGACCATAACTTACTCCACCCCATGCAATCTGGCTTCAGAACTAACTTCAGCACAGAGTCACTACTAGGCTCCCTTATCGACAAAGCAAGACAACACCTCAGCATTGAAAAAAATGCTGCTCATACAGCTGGACCTGATGGCGGCATTTGACTTGGTAGACCATAACATCCTTCTGCAAATTTTGGACTCAATAGGCGTCTCAGATAAAGTATACTCATGGTTTGAAGGTTTCTTAAAATCCAGAACATACAAAGTAAAATCAGACAAAGAAAAATCCAAACCTTGGTCCAACCCCTGCGGAGTACCGCAAGGATCTCCACTATACCCTACTCTCTTCAAACTATATAAGGCCTCTCTCGGTGTTTACCCGAACAAACAAGGCCTAACCTCTTATAGCTATGCTGATGACATCACCATCCTCATACCTTTCGACCAACCAAAGCTCTCAATGACAGACACACTACACCGAACACTAGTTACAGTTCCGACTTGGATGGAAGGCCACAAACTGAAACTCAACCCAGACAAAACTAAATTCATCCTCCTAGAAAATAACAAAGTCCCAACCACAACCAACTTAGAAATCAACTGTATCAATTACCCTATGCAAACCACCCTAAAACTACTAGGTATGACTATTGACAGAGGCTGCACCATGCAACCACAAATAAACAAAACAATACAGAAATCTTTTGCAGTTATGAGAAACCTTAGATAAGTCCGAAAATTCTTCGAAAGAACACAATTTCAGCTCCTAGTACAATCTCTAATCCTAAGTATACTGGACTACTGCAACATCCTCTACCTCCCCTGCCCTGCAATAATGATTAAACAACTACAAACAATTCAAAATACAGCTCTGAGACTCGTCTACTCATTGAAGAAACATGACCACATTATTGAGGCATACATCGATTCACATTGGCTTCCAAACCATGAAAGAATACAATTTAAATTCTACTGTATACTATTTAACACTATAAACGGAGACAGCCCAATCTACCTAAACAACCGCTTCATCCAAACTACCTCTACCAGGCATAGAAGAACACACACCCCATTCACATACCCCCCAATCAAAGAAGTAAAACGGAAAAAACTATACGACTTCCTACTAGCCATTCAAGCAGCAAAACTAGATAACCAAATCTCCAACCTATTGATAACAACCCCAGACTACAAGATGTTCAGAAAGGAAATAAAAACTATACTCTTCAAGAAATCCCTGAGTAAAGCTTAATACCACGAATAACTCCTTCTTACCATCCTCTCCCTAACCCCTGATCCTACCTAACCCTCTCTTGGAAACGATCTCTGATCTAACTTTGTAACCCTCCTTACATAACTCTTTTTGTAATCTGCTTTGAACCGAAAGGTAATAGCAGAATAGAAATCTGTAATGTTATGTTATAGCTGAATTGCTCCAACTAATATCCAATCTGTCAATCAAATCAGGAAATATTCCGGAAGACTGGAAAGTGGCGAATGTTACGCCGATTTTCAAGAAAGGTTCGAAGGGAGATCCGGGAAACTACAGACCAGTGAGTCTGACTTCGGTACCAGGAAAGATGGTAGAGGCGCTGATAAAAGACCGCATCATCTATCACCTTGACGGACACAAACTGATGAGGACCAGCCAGCAAGGCTTCAGCAAAGGAAGATCTTGCTTGACAAACTTACTGCACTTCTTCGAAGGAATAAATGGGCAGATAGACAAGGGTGACCCATTCGACATCGTATATCTAGATTTTTAGAATGTGTGATTGATCGATGGAATGGTCTTCTACACCAGGTAGTCGAGGCCAGTAACCTGCTCGACTTCAAGAGACGATGGGACAAATAGGTGGGGTTGCTACAGAGTTATACTTAAAAGATGGATTCTCAAAGGAGGAATGGTTCTTGAGTGGGCAGACTTGTTGGGCCGCCGGCCCTTTTCTGCCGTCATACTCTGTCTCTATGTAACAAGGTTCCGTATGAACGTCTACTCCGAAAAATTGTGAGCCATGGAATCGAGGGTGATATACTCATGTGGATTAAAAACTGGTTGGCGGATAGGAAACAGAGAGTGGAGGTGAATGGACAATACTCAGATTGGAAAAGCATCACGAGTGGAGTGCCGCAGGGTTTGGTTCTCAGGCCTGTGCTCTTCAACGTGTTTATAAATGACTTAGAAATTGGCACGATGAGTGAGGTGATTAAATTTGCGGACGATACAAAGTTATTCAGAGTAGTAAGGACACAGAAGGATTGTGAAGACCTACAAAGAGAAATAAATATGCTTGAGGAATGGGCTGCGAAATGGCAAATGAGGTTTAACGTGGATAAGTGCAAGGTGATACATGTTGGTAACAAAAATCATATGCACGAATACAGGATGTCCGGTGCTATACTTGGAGAGAGCCCCCAGAAAAGTGACTTGGGAATACTTGTAGACAAGTCAATGAAACTGTCTGCGCAGTGTGTGGCAGCGGTGAAAAGGGCAAAAAATGCTAGGAATGATTAAGAAGGGGATCACAAACAGATCTGAAAAGGTTATACTGGGCCATGGTACGCCCTCACCTGGAATACTGCATCCAACACTGGTTGCCGTACATGAAAAAGAACATAATACTACTCGAAAGGGTCCCAAGAAGAGCGACAAAAATGGTTAAGGGACTGAGGGAGGAGTTGTACAACGAGAGGCTAGAGAAACTGGGCCTCTTCTCCCTTGAAAAGAGGACTGAGAGGGGATATGATCGAAACATTCAAGATATTGAAGGGAATTGACTTAGTATAGCAAGAGAGATTGTTCACCCTCTCCAAGGTGAAGAGAACGAGAGGGCACTTGCTAAAGTTAAAAGGGAAAAGATTCCGTGCAACGTAAGGAAGTTGTTCTTTACCTAGAAAGTGGTAGAAATCTGGAATGCTCTTCCGGAGGCTGTTATAGGAGAAAGCACCCTTTAGGGATTCAAGACAAGGTTGGATAAGTTCCTACTGGAACAGAACATACGCAAGTAAGGCTAGACTCAAAAAGGGCACTGGTCTTTGACCTAAGGGTCACCACGTGAGCGGGACTGCTGGGCACAATAGACCACTGGGCTGACCCTGCAGTGGCAAATCTTATGTTCTTAGAACAATCGTAACAGAAATATGATAAATTACCATAATAGACGGCATGAAAGCACATTCAAATAAAATATTGGCAAACTAACAATAGAACTCCTAATTAGCACTCATTAGAACACTAGAATAGCATAGATACAGCATGATTCTAATGCTGTTCTTAAATACAATTAAATATCTTACTATGTAGCTGACGAGCCAAGTGCAGATGTGAGATTTAATCCAAAAATCAAATTTGAAATCCAGTGTCGTCTTAATATTTTTCTACCATTGAACAAGAATTACCAGTTACCCTTTAAAGAGTTTCAAAGTAAGCTGACGATGAACAGATCACACTTCCTTCTGTACCTTGCAAGTTAAATCCTAAACTACTACTACTACCAATCATTTCTATAACACTACTAGACATTTGCAGCGCTGTATATCACAGAAGAGACAGACCCTGCTCATAAGAGCTTACAATCTAGTCACGACATACAAACTGGACAAGAAGGTGCATCAATACACTGCTCAGGTGGGGGAATTACAAAGGGAATGAGAAGACAGATATTGGTGCTTAGAAGGTGGGTTGGAGTTTGGAATTGAAAGCAGCTTCAAAGAAGTGAGCTTTAAGTCTAAATTTGAATACTGCCAGAGATGGAGCCTGACGTATCGAGTCAGGCACTTTGTTCCAGGGAAACTTTACTACAGGTGAGCAAAAGTCATATGATCTGTCAGTGTGAATCCCTTGAAAACATTTTCTCCCTACTCAAATTTTTGCCCACTAGCCTATGCTTGGTATTTATTAAAGTTGGTTAATTTATCATATATCTATATTTGTACTGTATGTAATAATATTTACCTTTTTGAGATAATTTTCTTTGTTCTTTAGCTCTGTCACAAACATTCTTACAGCTAATATTTTTCTTATTATGCTTCTAGGAGAAACACTTGCTTCTCGAGTTGCTGCCTCCCAGCTGACCTGCCTTGGGTGTCCTGAACTTATTGCTAAAAGTAGACAGGAATATGAAGATATTGCTGTGAAATTGGGAACAGATTTGGAATAGTAAGTAATCGAGGGTATCAACTGAAGGACATGTAGCAAAACCATGCATAATGTGATTCTATCAATTTGCTGAAAGAATAGTAATGAATATTCCTTTTAGTCCATGCCAAATCAGTGGGTCATATCCCATTGCCAGCAAATGGAGACAGATAAAAAATGCTAAAAGCAGATAACACTTGTCTAATAGGAGCTGGCGCTGCCTTCTGCTCTTCAGGATTGTGTAGAACACTGTTCTTCAACCGCCGGTCCACGGACTGGTGTCGGTCCGCAGGAAATTTCTGCCTGTCCACACAGGGCTGGCAAGATTTCAGACCTCCTGTCCCGAATGTACTCGGGGATAACGCGACAGGGGATCATTTCCTGTCCCTACCTGTCACGCAAAAAAAAAAAAAGCCTCCCTCCTTCCTTTCCCCGGGTCGGCTGCTGTCTTACCGCCCTGCTGCTGCTGCTAGAGCCGACAGGAAGTCTTCTTTCCGACGTCAATTCTGAAGTCAGAGAGGATGTTCTGGGCCAGCCAATCGCTGCCTGGCTGGCCCAGAACGTCCTCTCCGACATCAGAATTGACGTTGGAAAGAAGACTTTGTGTCTGCTTTAGCAGTAGCAGCAGCAGGGCAGTAAGATAGCAGCGGACTGGGTGAAAGGAAGGAGGGAGGCTTTTTTTTTTTTGTGCGGCAATGAGGGAAGGAGGTAGGCAGGCAAGCAGGCTGGCTTTGGCCAGGGACGGAGGGAGAGAGGTAGACAGGCAGGCAGGCTGGCTTTGGGGGTGGGGGTGGGACAAAGTGTGGAAGGCAGTGAGAGGGACATAGGAAGGAGGCACTAGGGGCACTAAAGACATGGGAAGGAGGCACTGGGGGCAATAAAGACATGGGAAGGAGGCACCGGGGGCACTAAGGACATAGGAAGGAAAGAGGGAGGGAATAGAAAGGGACAATACTTGGGCCTGAGTGCAGAAAGAAAGAAATGAAAGAAAGGATACACAGACAGAAGGAAACGCAACCAGAGACTCATGAAATCACCAGACAGCAAAGGTAGGAAAAATGATTTTATTTTCAATTTAGTGATCAAAATATGTCAGTTTTGAGAATTTATATCTGTGCTGTCTATATTTTGCACTATTTTTGTCTATTTTTCTATAGTTACTGAGGTGACCGAGCTCGTGGAGATGGGGCGGAAACGGGGTTTTTAAATTTTAGTCCTAGTTGTTTGCCGGTCCACAAAATAATTCTTTTATTTCTGCCAGTCCACGGGTGTAAAAAGGTTGAAAAACACTGGTGTAGACATCTGAACCGATACAGCAGGGCTGTGATCTCTGCATCTTCTTACCTTGCTGAATAAAGATTCCTATTACCGTATTTTCACGTAGATAACGCGCACCCGTGTAAAACGTGCACACGGGTATAGCGCGCGGAAAACACAAATTTATGTAAAGAAATTTTTATATACTGCGCTCACGGGTATACTGCGCATGCCGCCCCGACTCTCCTCTGGCTGCCCTGACTCTCCTCTGGCTGCCCTGACTTTCCGTTCGCTGCCCCGACTCTCTGTTCGCTGCCCCGACTCTCCTCTGGCTGCCCCGACTCTCCATTCACCTGCCCCGACTTTTACGTTCGCTGCCCCGACTCTCCTCTGGCTGCCCTGACTTTCCGTTCGCTGCCCCGACTCTCCGTTCACCTGCCCCGACTTTCCGTTCGCTGCCCCGACTCTCCTCTGGCTGCCCCGACTCTCCTCTGGCTGCCCTGACTTTCCGTTCGCTGCCCCGACTCTCCTCTGGCTGCCCCGACTCTCCGTTCACCTGCCCCGACTTTCCGTTCACTGCCCCGACTCTCCTCTGGCTGCCCTGACTTTCCGTTCGATGCCCCGACTCTCCTCTGGCTGCCCTGACTTTCCGTTCGCTGCCCCGACTCTCCGTTCGCTGCCCCGACTCTCCTCTGGTTGCCCCGACTCTCCGTTCACCCGCCCCGACTTTCCGTTCACTGCCCCGACTCTCCTCTGGCTGCCCTGACTTTCCGTTCGCTGCCCCGACTCTCCTCTGGTTGCCCCGACTCTCCGTTCACCCGCCCTGACTTTCCGTTCACTGCCCCGACTCTCCTCTGGCTGCCCCGACTTTCCGTTCGCTGCCCCGACTCTCCGTTCGCTGTCCCGACTCTCCGTTCGTTGCCCCGACTCTCCGTTCGCTGCCCCGACTCTCCGTTCGCTGCCCCGACTCTCCTCTGGTTGCCCCGACTCTCCGTTCACCCGCCCTGACTTTCCGTTCACTGCCCCGACTCTCCTCTGGCTGCCCCGACTTTCCGTTCGCTGTCCCGACTCTCCGTGCGCTGCCCCGACTCTCCTTTCGCCCGCCCTGCCCTGCTCCCAGCTCTGTAAGCATGCGCAATGGTCTGAGCATGCTTGCCGTTTAGTTTTCTGCGCCGGGTTGTGGGGGCGCGCTGCATGTAGAGCCCACATTTTAATTTGATCTCTTCAGATTGGTATTCTGCATATATCTACCCGGTAGAGTTTATCAATTAAATTTAAATTTACCGCCATAATGGCAGGAATGAGACGAAAGTCATATACAGCGGACTTTAAGCTTCAAGTCATTGCGAAAGCTGAGGAAATAGGCAACCGGGCCGCAGCGAGAGAGTTCGATGTTGGAGAAACATCGGTGCGTGAATGGAGAAAAGATAAGAAGGAACTGGAGAAATGCAATCCGCGAAAACGGGAACATCGTGGGGCCAAACCAAAATGGCCTCAGCTGGAGGATGACTTGAAGCAGTGGATTCTGGCGAGAAGGGAGCAAAATCAATCAGTCTCTACTGTTGCGATTCAGATGAAGGCAAAACTACTTGCCAATGGAAGAGGAATACCCGACTTCAAAGCTGGCTTCACATGGATCTCAAAATTTATGAAAAGGAATGGACTATCAGTTAGAATGAGAACAACTGTTGGCCAGCGACTTCCAGATGACTGGCAGCAAAAATTGATCGATTTCCGTGACTTTGTCGCCAAAGAAATATCTGAACTTGGCATCACTGCAAAGGACGTCATCAACATGGATGAAATTCCAATGGCATTCGATATTCCAGCGACAAGAACCATAGCCCCCACAGGTACTAAATCTGTTGCCATCACCACAACTGGGCATGAAAGAACGTGTTTTACAGTCGTTCTTGGTTGCTCAGCTAGCGGGGTTAAGTTAAAGCCCATGCTCATTTTCAAAAGGGTCACTATGCCCCGTGAAAAGCTGCCCACCAGTGTGGTTGTGCACTGCAACAAGAAGGGATGGATGGACTGCGACGTAATGAGATTGTGGGTAGATAAATGCTTTAGGGCAAGACAGGGTGGATTCTTTGCAAAAAAATCCTTGTTAATTTTTGATGCCATGGCTGCCCACAAAGAAAAAAATGTTCAGGCCTACATTAATTCTACTCGTGCCCACATCGCTGTGATACCTGGAGGCCTGACGTGTAAGCTGCAACCACTTGACATCGCAGTGAATCATCCATTCAAGACTTTTATTAGAAAGGAGTGGTAGGAGTGGATGCAGAGCGGCATGCATGAGTACACACCCGCGGGGCGGCTGAAGCGGGCAACTTTCACAGAAGTCTGCAAGTGGGTGGCTTCAGCATGGGACAAAATAACACCAGATACCATTCGAAACGGATTTAGAAAAGCGGGCATTGTTTATGAAACCAATGACACTACGGGTACTACCAGTGCAGCGGAAGGAGGCAACAACATGGATATCAGCGATGATGATGACGATATTACTTCGGAAATAAACGAGGATCGTCTGCAGGCCGTGCTCACTTTATTTAATGACGATGATGACAATTCGGATTTTGATGGATTCAAGGATTCAGATGACTGTGATGATGATGACTGAATAAACCTGTAAACTTTGTTTATTTACAACTTTACCGTAATTACGGTAACTGTATTTAGATTATTTTGTCCTCGATACTTCGTTTGATCTACCGGTTAATGTTATAGTTTATAAGAATGAACATGTAATTTCTGTTCTTGTTGCTGAATTCATACTCACTAACTCTAGATTAAAAGTTATACGGTTGTTTATAAGAATGAACAGTTTTTTTCTTTTCACGTGTTTGGTTGGAGGGTGTGTGAATGGTGCGTGAGTTCTCCTATGTCTGGTTGAGGTGGATTGAATTACCGGTATTTAGCTGAAGAAATTATGGTAGTTAAACACCCCCCCCCCCCCCCATTCCACACACATTACGGTAATTCTCTTCCATTTTTGTTCCCATTATAAAAAACACTGATAAGTTTCCAGAAAAAAATACATTAAAATAAGAAGTGAAAACAAAGGCCCCTACAGATGAGAACATAACATAAGAACAGCCTAACTGGGTCAGTCCAATGGTCCATCATGCCCAGTAGCCCATTCTCATGGTAGCCAATCCAGGTCACTAATACCTGGTCCAAACCCAAAGAATAGCAAACATTCCATGCTACGGATCCAGGGCAAGCAGACGCTTCCCCCATGTCTTAATAACAGACTATGGACTTTTCCTCCAGGAATTTGTCCAAACCTTTTTAAAACCAGCAACGCTATCTGCTTTTACCATAACTTAAATCTTTCCTTCCAAACAGAGACCTTGCTAGATGTCAAATACAGAAAGAACAAGGTAACTTCACAAGGACTTAGCTGTGCAGGAAATGTGAATCTCCTCATACACCCACCATATAGTGCAAAAATGTGCAAAGGTCTGTTTTTTTCTTTCGATCACTACATAGCCTAATGCCACACAAATATATTCTGAAGGTCAATGCTAAGGTTAACAAAGTTTCCTTCCTTGGACCACAAGGAGATACTGACAAACCACTAGAAGAGATCCCAAAACAACTACGCAGGCACAACACCACTCAGTGTGTGAACCAGTTCAGTGGAGTGGACTACGGTAACTGGGGGGTGGAAATGGACCCGGAGTTTTCTCAGCAGAATTTCCCAGAACATCTCTTCCTCTGAACACATTGACACGCTGGTGGGTTTATTTTATAGCTTTTTCACTCCCTTCGGTCTGCCTGTCCCCCCTTGAAGTCCTGTCCCCCCTTGAAGTCCTGCCTGTCCCCCCTTGAAGTCCTGTCCCCCCTTGAAGTCCTGTCCCCCCTTGAAGTCCTGCCTGTCCCCCCTTGAAGTCCTGTCCCCCCTTGAAGGTCTGCCTGCCCCCCCTTGAAGTCCTGTCCCCCCTTGAAGGTCTGCCTGTCCCCCCTTGAAGGTCTGCCTGTCCCCCCTTGAAGTCCTGTCCCCCCTTGAAGGTCTGCCTGTCCCCCCTTGAAGTCCTGTCCCCATCCTGAAAGCCTGATGCCCCCCCCCTGACGCCCGATTCATCATCCGGAAGGACCGCTCGCACCCCCACCGCTCGCACTCCCACCCCGATGGACCGCTCGCACTCCCACCCGAAGAACTGCTCACACCCCCACAGTCTCCCCCCCTCCCCCATGGAGAAGCTGTCTACCTTGTTTCCGGATGCCAGTGAGCCCAGCTGTTTCCTCTGCCGGCGGTCCTGCCCCTTATCTGAGCCCTGCGCTACGCTGCTTCCTCTTCCGGCGGTCCCGCCCTTTCTCTGACGTCAGAGAAAGGGCGGGACCGCCGGAAGAGGAAGCAGCGCAGCAGGGCTCAGAGAAGGGGCAGGACCGCCGGCAGAGGAAACAGCTGGACTCACTGGCATCCGGAAACAAGGTAGACAGCTTCTCCATGGGGGAGGGGGGGAGACTTTGGGGGTGCGAGCGGTTCTTCGGGTGGGAGTGCGAGCGGTCCATCGGGGTGGGAGTGCGAGCGGTGGGGGTGCGAGCGGTCCTTCCGGATGATGAATCGGGCGTCAGGCAAGGTGGGAACTATGTAAAAAAAATTTTATATACCACGCAAGGTTATGCACGGTTTGTAAAAACACGTATAATGCGCGCGTTATATGCGTGAAAATACGGTAAGCTCCCAGGGCAGTGTCTGACCATGACCTCCTGCTCCTGGGGCAAGTATCTATGTGTTGTTTTCCCCAGTTGACCAGAGTGTTGAGCTTTAGCTGAATTTTAGCAGACTGTAAGGACTAAGCATTATGGGATCCAGTGTCCCTTCTAGCACTGTGCTGAAACAAAATTTGAGTCTGTGTCCTCTCTTATTTTTTAGCCTGAAGATGATTCGAGCAAAGGTCTGGAAGCAGCGAATATCTAGCCCACTCTTCAATACCAAGCAGTATACTATGGATCTAGAGCAGCTTTATCAACAGATGTGGGAAAATTATGCTGCTGGCAAGAAACCTGATCATTTAGTCAAGGCAGTGGAGACCACAGACTCATCCTAAAACTGTGTCCGAGAGAGTCTGGGGACTGTGGTACACTGAGCTCCTTTTGAAAGAAATAATGGAGTTAATTTGAATACCTTGGATTTTGTGATAGTCAATCTCTAATGGTAAACTAAAGAGCACAGTCTGAGTTGGTACTGCGAGTTGTAATCTCCTATGATGCAATCAATCCAGCTGCTCATCCCTCTAGTTGAGGTTTTGGTGAATACATCCATGTTGAGTTGATTCAAGCAGTTTCACTGGAACACTCCGTGTGAACTATGCAGGCTCCCTGCAAATTATGTTTTCATGAACTGAGTCCCTTGTTCATATGATTTATGTTTCCTTAAATTTGGAATATGAGCTTTTTAATGTCTGATCTTGGGTAACTATATGTGTGTATATTTATGTATGTATATGAGCAAGGCTGTTCCCTATCTCTTAAACTGTATAGATGGCACGAACAGATCTGGAAACTTCTTTGCTGGTGAATGGTCATTTTTTTGAAATAGGTTTTATAAACCATTTATTTCTTGTTACAATTAATTTGCTGTTATCAAAATTGTCCTATCTTTAGTGATAATTTTGCTTCTACCTGTTTTTAACATTGTATATAATCTGGTTTCTTCAACAGCAGCTAGAGTCAGAACCATCAGAACTTAAAAGAAACAAGTCAATACATGAAGCTCTTGAAACTAAAATAAAAAGTAGGTAGGTAAAGTCTACCAGTATAGCTCATGGGTATTCACTTCCAGTCCCTGTGGCTACAAAAGGGTCTAATTCCCCCCCCTACAGAAAATCTTGAGTATTTATTCAAAGGTTTACATAGATAAGCAGTGTAAAAATTGGGATAATTTGTATATTTTGTTTTCCCTGAAAACCCAGATCTGATTGTAGCTCTCAAAAGGATTGTAGTGAATATTTTAGGTATTGTCCATTTCCCAGTGTCTTAGTTTCACTATTTCTTTCCTTGTAATTTTGTTTGTGTCTGCAGTGGGCATGAATTTTTTTTTTTTTTTAATTTTCATTTGTGTAATTTTGAATTTTAAACAATTCTGTTCTTGTATTCCATTCAGCAGAAACAATCGGAGGTGTTTCAGTTAGTTGCTCATTAAATAATGATTCTGCCTTCAACATTTACAGTGTCATTTCTTCAGGATGTGATTGAACACATGAGTGATGTCATTAGAGCCAGCAATGAGATGATGGTTTATGAACTTTATCAAAATTTCTAAAATTCCTATCAAGTGTGCATGATGACTTGGATTTTAGGTGTAATTATGCATGAATGGTCTTGTAAGCAATTAGGCCCTGATTCTCCAAAAGTGCATCCCGATTTTAGGCAGCTGTAGGCGTCCTACAGCTGTCTAATCAGCCAATCGGGATGCACGTTTTTTTAAAAAAATGCTCCCCAGGCAGGCCTGAAGGCGCCTCCGGGAGCCTAGGGAGACCCGCAAGACGCCTAAGCTCGCCTAAGGGCCTTAGGCGAACCTAGGCGGCCCTACGCGTCTCCCTAGTAGAGGAAGAAACGCTTAAAATGTAGGCCAGCAAAATGCTGGTCTACATTGTAAGTAGACGCAGCCGCTATACTTATTGCGGCAAGGGATCTCTCTGCCGCTATAAGTATAGCTAGCCGCGGCCTGTCCGATCGCTGGCAGGAGGGTGCCCAAACCCTCCTGCCAGAAGATGCCCCCCCCCTCCGACACTACCGACCACCCACCCCGACACTACCGATCGCTGGCAGGAGGGTGCCCAAACCCTCCTGCCAGAAGATGCCCCCCCCCCCCCGACAATATGGATCGCTGGCAGGAGGGTGCCCAATCCCTCCTGCCCGAAGACACACCCTCCCCCCCCCGACAATATCGATCGCTGGCAGGAGGGTGCCCAAACCCTCCTGCCAGAAGATGCCCCCCCCCCCGACAATATGGATCGCTGGCAGGAGGGTGCCCAATCCCTCCTGCCCGAAGACGCACCCTCCCCCCCCGGCGCTAACAACCCCCAAACCTCCACCCCACCAAACTAACCTGTTCTTCAGGCCAGACGGTTCTTTCCCGGCCAGCCGGTAGGCCCGCCTCGTCGAAATGAGGCGGGCTCGCCCCTTCCTGGCCCATCCTGCCGAAGCCTAAGGCCTGATTGGCCCAGGCTCTAGAAGCCTGGACCAATCAGGCCTTAGGCATAGCGTGTCCGCCCATCCCCACTTAATCTAAGGCCTGATTGGCCAATTAGACCTTAGACTTAGTGGGGATGGGCGGACCCGCTATGCCTAAGGCCTGATTGGTCCAGGCTTCTAGAGTCTGGGCCAATCAGGCCTTATGCTTCGGCGGGATGGGCTGGGAAGGGGCGAGCCCGCCTCATTTCGACGAGGCGGGCCTACCGGCTGGACGGGCAAGAACCGTCTGGCCTGAAGAACAGGTTAGTTTGGTGGGGTGGAGGTTTGGGGGTTGTTAGCGCCGGGGGTGGGAGGGTGCGTCTTCGGGCAGGAGGGATTGGGCACCCTCCTGCCAGCGATCCATATTGTCGGGGGGGGGGCATCTTCTGGCAGGAGGGTTTGGGCACCCTCCTACCAGCGATCGGACAGGCCGCGGCCTGCTATACTTATAGCGGCAGAGAGATCCCTTGCCGCGATAAGTGTAGCGGGCCGTGTCTAATCTAACCCGATTCTCTAACCAGCGTCTGTAACATGGACGCCGGTTACAGAATCGGGGTTTTAGTGTAGGCCGATTCTGAATAGGACGCCTCTCCCGGGCGTCCTATACAGAATCAGGGCCTAGGTGTCTTGCGGGCCTCGCCTTCAATATAGGCGGCCTGCCTGGGGAGCATTTTTTTTTAAAAACGTGCATCCCGATTGGCTGATTAGACAGCTGTAGGACGCCTACAGCTGCCTAAAATCGGGACGCACTTTTGGAGAATCAGGGCCTTAATGTACAAATATACTTCAGTCAGTAATCAAATTTTGTAAAAACTACAAAAAAAATATCCAGGGCTTGGTTTCCCTTTTTATGTTTTGTAACTTTTAGAATATGGAGTATAGTTTTTCTCTGTCTAACCAAGACAGTTTATTACAACTTTAGAGCACACAACAGCATAACTTAGAAGTTAAAGCATAAAGTTCCTGTTTCAATAGCAGACTAGACTTTTCCTCCAGGAACTTGTCCAAACCTTTTTTTTAAACCAGCTTCATTAACCACTCTTACCACATCCTCTGGCAATGCATTCCAAAGCTTAACTTAGTAACATAGTAGATGACGGCAGATAAAGACCCGAATGGTGCATCCAGTGAGCCCAACCTGATTCAATCTAAAAATTATTATTATTTTTCTTCTTAGCTATTTCTGGGCAAGAATCCAAAGCTGTGCCCGGTATTCTGCTTAGGTTCCAACTACTGAAGTCTCCATCAAAGCTCACTCCAGCCCATCTACACCATCCTAGCCATTGAAGCCCTCCCCAGCCCATCCTCAACGAAACGGCCATATACAGACACAGACTGTGCAAGTCTGCCAAGTACTGAGTTTAGGTCTTCAATATTTACTATTTTCTGATTCTAGATCCTCTGTGTTCATCCCATGCATTTTTGAACTCTGTCACTGTTTTTCTCTCCACCACCTCTCTCAGGAGTGCATTCCAGGCATCCACCACCCTCCGTAAAGAAGAATTTCCTTACATTGCTCTTGAGTCTACCACCCTTCAACCTCAAATTATGTCCTCTAGTTTTACCATTTTCCTTACTCTGGAAAAGATTTTGTTCTACATTAATACCTTTCAAGTATTTGAACATCAGAATCATAACTCCCCTGTCCCTTCTTTTCTTTAGGGCAGGGATATCACACTCAATGACATAAGGGGCCGAAATCTGAAACATAGGCTAAGTCGCAGGCCAAATTTTTTATTAAGATACTTAGGGGTCCTTTTATTTAGGTATGCTAACTGATTTTGCACGTGCTAAATGCGCACTTTAATAAAAGGACCTCATAGTCTTAGTAGAAGTATAGGGTTACAACCTCTCCAACCCCATGCCGGCTCTTTGAGGTAAACAAAATAAATAAAAAAAGACTTCCTCTCTCTTTTAGGTCCTAGTTCACGCCTCTTGTCTAACACCAGCTCTGGCAGGATAGACATTTCAAATCTGACATATTGTAATCACAAAACAGAAAATAAAATTATTTTTTCTACCTTTTTGTTGGCTGGTCATTATTCAAATCATGTTGTGGTCACAGGCTCTGGTTGTCTTCAGATAAAGCGCTTGCCAGGGTCTCCTTCTTTCTTCTTCCCTTTTGACCCAAGATTTGGCCCTCTTCCCTCCTTCCATTCCGGATTCCCACTCTCACATTAAAGTAGCCTGCAGAGGATCGCCAGTCAGCTGTAGCGATCCTAGCAGGCTGTCGTCGGCCTCCACAGCATGTTCCCTCAACCGTGGTCCTGACCTTCCTCTGACATACGGGACCGTGGCAGAGGGAACATGCTGCTGAGGCTATGGCAGCCTGCTAGGATCGCTACAGCCGACCAGCGATCCTCTGCAGGCTGCTTTAATGTGAGACCGGGAAGCTGCGTGAGCACTTGTGACCTGATTGGGTAACAAGAATGTCTGCCGCCAGCCGGCTTAAGTGCAAATTGGTAATTGTCCGGGGGGCCAAATTTAATACAACGCAGGCCAGATTTGGACATGTCTGCTCTAGGGTATACATATTCAGGGCTTCATACATCTTATGGCGCAAACTTCCTATCATTTTCGTTGTCGTCCTCTGGACTGCTTCAAATCTTCTTATGTCCTTCAACAGATACGGTCTCTAAAATTGAACATAATACTCCAAGTGGGGCCTCACCAATGACCTGTACAGGGGAATCAACACCTTCTTTCTTCTACTGGTTATGCCTCTCTTTATACAGCCCAGCATCCTTCTGGCAGTAGCCACTGCCTTGTCGCACTGTTTTTTTGCCTTTAGATCTTCGGACACTATCAACCCAAGGTTCCTCTCCTCGTCCGTGCATATCAGCCTCTCACCTCCCAGCATATACAGTTCCTTCCGATTATTAATCCCCAAATGCATTACTCTGTATTTCTTCACATTGAATTTTAGTTGCCAGACGTTAGACCATTCTTCTTACTTTTGCAGATCCTTGTTCATGTTTTCCACTCCCTCCGGGGGGTGTACACTCTGTTACAAATCTTGGTATCATCCGCAAAAAGGTAAACCTTTCCTTCTAACCCTTCTGTACTGTCACTCATAAAAATATTGAACAGGATCGGTCCCAGCATCAAACCCTGAGGGACTCCACTACTTCCTTCCTCCAAGCGACTTCCATTAACCACCACCCTCTGGCATCTGTCCGACAACCAGCTTCTAATTCAGTTCACCACTTTGGATCCTAACTTCAGCCCTTCAACTTCGTTCAACTAAACTAAACTAAACCTTAAGTTTGTATACCGCATCATCTCCACAGAAGTGGAGCTCGACACGGTTTACAGGAATTAATATAGAAAGGAACTCCAATGGAAAGAAGAAGGGCTTAGTAAAAAGAAAGAAAGAGGGGACTTAGTATAATGGAGAGGGTGGGAGTAGTTAAATTTTAGAGAAAAGCCAAGTTTTCAAATGTTCAAGAGGCTACTATGAGGAACCGTGTTTTGGCTTTGCTGAAATCTAAGTAAATTAAGTCTAGCATATGTCCTTGATCCAGTTCTCTGGTCTCCCAATCAAAAAATCAATCAGGTTCATTTGGCACTATTTACCTTTAGTAAAGCCATGTTGCCTCAGATCCTGTAACCCATTAGAATCTAGGAAGTTCACTATCCTTTCTTTCAGCAACACTTTCATTATTTTTCCAACAACCGAAGTGAGGCTTGCCAGCCTGTAGTTTCCTGCTTCATCTCTGCAACCACTTTTGTGAATAGGGACAACATCCACTCTTTTCCAATCCCCAGGAACCACTCCTGTCTCCAGAGATTTGTTGAACAAGTCTTTAATAGAACCTGTGAGAACCTCTCTGAGCTCCCTCAGTATCCTGGGATGGATCCCATCCGGTCCCATCGCTTTGCCCACCTTCAGTTTTTCAGATTGTTCATAAACACTTTACATTGGTGTCTTCTATCCTGCCAATACCTTTCATTTCTAGGCGGTTTACAAAAGAATTGGCCTGGGCATTCCCAGGGAGATTACAAGGTTGATAGTTGGAAAATGCATTAGGATATGGGGAGTCAGGAAAGATTAGTTCGATAAATTGAGAAATTTCTTGAATAGCATAGTTTTCAATTCTTTCCTGAAGGTTTTGTAGTTAGACATTGTGGTCATCAGATTGGAGAGGTTGTGGCCTAGACTTCCTGCTTGGGTTGCTAACAGTCAGTCATATAGTTTTTTACTTTGTATGCCTTTGACTGGGGGGTGGTAAAGTGTGCCTTTGTTCTCCTTGATCCTGATTAGGTGATTGTTTAGATAGCTTGGTCCATCTCCATTCGGGGCTTTGTATTGTATGCATGCCTGTACTGGGAGCCAGTATGAGTCTTGGAACGCGGAGGTAATGTGGTCGTATTTCTTCAGTGAGTATATCAGTCTGAGAGCTGTATTTTGTACTGTTTGTAGTTTTAATATATTGGCAGGGCATGACAGGTAAAGGATGTTACAGTAGTCCAGGAGTCTGAATTGTTTTTGAAGTATTTTTGGATTTGCCTTAAGTTGTGAATGACTGCAAATGCTTTTTGCACTATTTTGCTGATTTGAAGGGAATGGCACAGAATCTACTCCATTTTTTATATAACTTTGAAAAGACAACCTCGGTCCTTCTCCAGGATTTTCTTCTGTGAACACAGAGCAGAAGTAATTTTTTAGTACGTTTGCTTTTTCTTCATCACTCTTCACATATCGCTTCCCAGCATCTTTTAGTTTAGCAATTCCATTTTTCATCTTCCTTCTTTCACTAATATATCTGAAAAAAATTTTATCTCCCTTTTTTTACATTTTTAGCCATTTGCTCTTCCACCTGCGCATTCACCAGACATATTTTTCTCTTGGCTTCTTTGTTTCACCCGGTAGTCCTTTCTGTACTCCTCTTCTTGGGGTTTTTAATATTTCAGGAACGCCAACTCTTTTGCCTTTATTTTTTCTGCCACTAGTTTACATAGTAACATAGTAGATGACGGCAGATAAAGACCCGAATGGTCCATCCAGTCTGCCCAACCTGATTCAATTTAAATTTATTTTTTCTTCTTAGCTATTTCTGGGCAAGAATCCAAAGCTTTACCCGGTACTGTGATTGGGTTCCAACTGCCGAAATCTCTATTAAGACTTACTCCAGCCTATCTACACCCTCCCAGCCATTGAAGCCCTCCCCTGCCCATCCTCCACCAAACGGCCATACACATACACAGACCGTGTATGTCTGCCCAGTAACTGGCCTAGTTCAATATTTAATATTATTTTCTGATTCTAAATCTTCTGTGTTCATCCCACGCTTCTTTGAACTCAGTCACAGTTTTACTCTCCACCACCTCTCTCGGGAGCGCATTCCAGGCATCCACTACCCTCTCCGTAAAGTAGAATTTCCTAACATTGCCCCTGAATCTACCACCCCTCAACCTCAAATTATGTCCTCTGGTTTTACCATTTTCCTTTCTCTGGAAAAGATTTTGATCTACGTTAATACCCTTCAAGTATTTGAACGTCTGAATCATATCTCCCCTGTCTCTCCTTTCCTCTAGGGTATACATATTCAGGGCTTCCAGTCTCTCCTCATACGTCTTCTGGCGCAAGCCTCCTATCATTTTCGTCGCCCTCCTCTGGACCGCCTCAAGTCTTCTTACGTCTTTCGCCAGATACGGTCTCCAAAACTGAACACAATACTCCAAGTGGGGCCTCACCAATGACTTGTACAGGGGCGTCAACACCTTCTTCCTTCTACTGACTACGCCTCTCTTTATATAGCCCAGCATCCTTCTGGCAGCAGCCACTGCCTTGTCACACTGTTTTTTTGCCTTTAGATCTTCGGACACTATCACCCCAAGGTCCCTCTCCCCATCCGTGTATATCAGCTTCTCTCCTCCCAGCATATACGGTTCCTTCCTATTATTAATCCCCAAATGCATTACTCTGCATTTCTTTGCATTGAATTTTAGTTGCCAGGCATTAGACCATTCCTCTAACTTTTGCAGATCCTTTTTCATATTTTCCACTCCCTCTTCGGTGTCTACTCTGTTACAAATCTTGGTATCATCTGCAAAAAGGCACAGTTTTCCTTCTAACCCTTCAGCAATGTCACTCACAAACATTGAACAGGATTAGCCCCAGCACCGAACCCTGAGGGACTCCACTAGTCACCTTTCCTTCCTTTGAGCGACTTCCATTAACCACCACCCTCTTGCGTCTGTCCGACAGCCAGTTTCTGACCCAGTTCACCACTTTGGGTCCTAACTTCAGCCCTTCAAGTTTGTTCAACAGCCTCCTATGAGGAACTGTATCAAAGGCTTTGCTGAAATCCAAGTAAATTACATCTAGCATATGTCCTCGATCCAGCTCTCTGGTCACCCAATCAAAAAATTCAATCAGGTTCGTTTGGCACGATTTACCTTTTGTAAAGCCATGTTGCCTCGGATCCTGTAACCCATTAGATTCAAGGAAGTACACTATCCTTTCTTTCAGCAAAACTTCCATTATTTTTCCAACAACTGAAGTGAGGCTCACCGGCCTGTAGTTTCCTGCTTCATCCATGTGACCACTTTTATGAATAGGGACCACATCCGCTCTCCTCCAATCCCCAGGAATCACTCCTGTCTCCAGAGATTTGTTGAACAAGTCTTTAATAGGACTCGCCAGAACCTCTCTGAGCTCCCTTAGTATCCTGGGATGGATCCCGTCTGGTCCCATCACTTTGTCCACCTTCAGTTTTTCAAGTTGCTCATACACACCCACCTCCGTGAACGGCGCTGAATCTACTCCATTTTCTCGTGTAACTTTGCCAGACAATCTCGGTCCTTCTCCAGGATTTTCTTCTGTGAACACAGAATAGAAATATTTGTTTAGCACATTTGCTTTCTCCTCATCACTCTCCACATATTTGTTCCCAGCATCTTTTAGCCTAGCAATTCCATTTTTTATCTTCCTCCTTTCACTAATATATCTGAAAACAATTTTATCTCCCTTTTTTACATTTTTAGCCATTTGTTCTTCCGCCTGTGCCTTCGCCAAAAGTATCTCTCTCTTGGCTTCTTTCAGTTTCACCCTGTAGTCCTTTCTGCTCTCCTCTTCTTGGGTTTTTTTTATATTTCATGAACGCCAACTCTTTCGCCTTTATTTTCTCAGCCACTAGGTTGGAGAACCATATCGGCTTCCTTTTTCTCTTGTTTTTATTGATTTTCTTCACATAAAGGTCCGTAGCCATTTTTATCGCTCCTTTCAGCTTAGACCACTGTCTTTCCACTTCTCTTATGTCCTCCCATCCTAACAGCTCTTTCTTCAGGTACTTTCCCATTGGATTAAAGTCCGTACATTTGAAATCTAGGACTTTAAGTATCGGGCGGCCGCTCTCCACTTTAGCCGTTATATCAAACCAAACCGTTTGATGATCGCTACTTCCCAGGTGAGCACCCACTCGAACATTAGAGATACTCTCTCCATTTGTGAGAACCATATTGAACATAAGAACTGCCATCTCCGGATCAGACCTTCGGTCCATTAAGTCCAGCGATCCACACACGCAGAGGCCCAGCCAGGTGTACACCTGATGTAATTTTAGTCACCCATATCCCTCTATGCCTCTCGTAAGGAGATGTGCATCTACTTTGCTTTTAAATCCTAGAACGGTGCATTCTGCAATAACTTCCTCTGGGAGAGCATTCCACCACTTGTTCCGTGAAGCAGAACTTCCTGATATTTGTCCTGGACTTGTCCCCCCTTAGCTTCAATCCATGTCCACTTGTCTGTGTCACATTGGACATTGTAAATAATTTTTTTTCCTGCTCTATTTTGTCAATTCCTATCAGTATTTTGCAAGTCTCGATCATATACCCTCACAGTCTCCTTTTCTCAAGGGAGAACAATCCCAGTCTCTTAAGTCGTTCCTCGTATTCCAAGTTCTCCATACCTTTTATTAGCTTCGTTGCTCATCTCTGCACCCTCTCCAGCAGTTTTATATCCTTCTTTAGGTTGGGAGACCAGTGTTGGACACAGTATTCCAAGTGTGGTCTGACCATTGCCCTATAAAGGGCATTATAACTTTCTCCGATCTACTCATGATTCCTTTCTTTATCATGCCTAGCATTCTATTTGCTTTCTTTGCCGCTGCCGCACATTGTGCCGACGGTTTCAGGGTCCTATCTATCAGTACACTCAGGTCCTTTTCTTGTTCGCTCTTACCCAGAGTTGCATCTGACATTCTATACTCGTCTTCTTTGTTCTTTCTGCCTAAATGCATTACTTTGCACTTTTCCACATTAAACTTCATCTGCCATTTCTTCGCCCATTTCTCTGACACAAGTCACTAGAGTTCCTCGCTATCCTTCTGCGATCTGATTGCCCAGCATAGCTTTGTGTCGTCTGCAAACTTGATGATTTCACTGGATGTTTCTTCTTCTAGGTCATTGATGAAAATATTAAATAAGATGGACCCAAGTACCGAGCCCTGGGGCACACCGCTAGTCACTTTCTCCCAGTCTGAGAACTTCCCATTTATGCCCACTCTTTGCTTTCTGTTCTCCAACCATTTGCCTATCTATGTTAGTATATCTCCCTCTATTCCATGGCTTTGTAGTTTCCTGAGAAGTCTTTCATATGGAACCTTGTCGAACGCTTTCTGGAAGTCCAAGTATATTATGTCCACTAGTTCTCCACAATCAATTTGTTTGTTCACGGTCTCAAAAAATTGAAGTAAATTTGTCAAACACGATTTCCCTTTCCTGAAGCCATGTTGACTGGCTCTCATCAGGTCGTGTGTATCCAAGTGCCGGACTATGCTATCTTTAATCAGTGTTTCAACTATCTTTCCAGGGACAGACGTAAGACTCACAGGTCTGTAGTTGCCCGGTTCTCCTCTTGATCCTTTTTTGAAAATTGGCGTGACGTTCGCTATCTTCTAATCGTCCAGTATCTGTCCAATTCTAATTGACAGGTTGGCAAGTTTTTGCAAAAGCTCTCCGATTTCAACCTTCGGTTCTTTTAAGACTCTTGGATGAATTCCATCAGGTCCAGGGGATTTGTCGCTTTTAAGATTGTCGATCTGGTAGTATATCTGGTCCAAGTCCACTTCTGTGGTGAGGCTGTCCTCTATTACTCCTTTGAACACTTTCACTGCTTCTGGTATTGCTGCGGCGTCCTTCTTCGTAAAGGCAGACACAAAGAAGGAATTTAGTCTGTCTGCAATTTGTTTGTCTTCTTTGATGTACCCTTTTCTTCCCTGGTCATCCAGCAGTCCCACCACCTCTTTTGCAGGTTTTTTTATTCCTTTTACGTATCTAAAGAAGGGTTTGAAATTTTTGGCCTCTTGCGCTATTTTCTCCTCATAGTCCTTTTTGGCATCCCTCACCACCTTGTGACATTTCTTATGATCATCTTTGTATTTGTTCTAAGCTTCGGTTGTTTTCGTGCATTTCCATTTTTTAAAGGAGTCCTTCTTTTTTTTTATGCTTCACCTCTCTAGTAAGCCATGCCGGTTCTCCTTTGCCTTTAGTTTTCCTTTCTTTGGAAATCTGCGGAATGTAGAGATTTTGTGCTTCCGTGATAGTATTTTTCAGTAGGGACCATGCCTGATCTACCATTTTAACTTTGTCCATCTTTTTCTTGAGCCGTTGTTTCACCATGGCTCTCATGCTATCGTATCTTCCCTTTTTAAAGTTTAAGGTTGTGGTTAAGGTTTTTGTACGTTTCCCTTTCCTGATGTCAAGTTTAAAGTTGATCATGTTGTGCTCGCTCGTCCTTAGCGGGACCGTGACTTCTACTTCTTTTGTCGGTCCCGTAATGCCATTTAGGACCAAGTCCAAGGTGGCGTTTCCTCTCGTCGGCTCTCCCACTATTTCTTCCAGGAAGCAGTCCCCTAGCACTTCCAGGAACTTGGCCTCCTTGCCGCAGTTCGAGGTTCCCAGGTTCCAGTCTAACCCCAGGAAATTGAAGTCTCCCATGATTACTACATTATCTGTCTTACATTCTTGTTTAATTTCCTCTATTATTTCTGAGTCTGTCTCCTCCGTCTGTCCTGGGGTCGATAGTAAAGGCCAATTTTTGTGTCTAGGAATCTTGATCCAGAGGGACTCCAGCTTCTCTGTCCTTTCCGTCGTAGCCTCTCTAACAGTTTCTACTCCATCCTGAACATATAGGGCAATACCTCCACCTTTCTGCCCTACTCTATATCTTCTGTATAGTTTGTATCCCTGTAGTACTTTATCCCATTTGTTTTCATCATTCCACCATGTTTCTGTTATGCCAATGATTTCCAGTTCATCGTGTCTTGCTATTGTCTCTAATTCTCCCATTTTGTTTCTCAGACTTCTAGCATTCGTATACATACATTTGAGTTCCCTTTGTGTTACCTTCTTGAACATTCTAAGCTTTGCAGACTCTACTGTTTCTTTCATGGTATCCTTTTCTGCTCCTGCGTTGTCTCCCTTATTTGCTTTGTGGTTGTTCCCTCCTGTGTCTGAGTAGTTGTCCGTAGTTCCTTCTTCGGGGCATCCTGTCGCCCGGGCCATCAACTGGTGGTCGACTGTCGGCTTTCCCCTGTCCTTTAGTTTAAAGCCTTCTCGATGGCCCTCTTTATGTTGCCTGCCAATACTCTTGCTCCTTCCTTGTTGAGGTGTAGTCCGTCCTTTCTGTAGTACTTGCGTTTTCCCCAGAACGCCGTTCAGTTGCGCACGAAGTCAAAGCCTTCCTCTTCACACCATTGTCTCATCCAGGCGTTGATCGCTTTCAATTCCCTTGTCTCTTTCCATCCACTCTTGGTACCAGGAGGATCTCAGAGAAAGCTTACCTTCACCTCCCTGATCCTCAGTTTCTTCCGAGTGAGCGGAGCTGGCCCTTCATCTCTTCCCTGTCATACTTCCATCCGCTCACATCATTGGTTCCCATGTGGATAAGCACAACAGTGTCCTCTCCCCCTGTGCTGTCTATGATCCTGGAGATCCTGTTGGCCACATCCTTCACTCTTGCTCCAGGCAGGCAGGTGACAATTCTATCCTCTCTCCCTCTTGCGGTGTGGCTGTCCACATGACGTATAATGGAGTCTCCTACGATGATCCCTATCTTCTTTATTCGGAGGTTCCTTGGGGTTGTAAATCCACGTCCATGGTGTAGAGCCAATCTTCTTCCTCCTGCAATACACTTGAAGTTGTTTTCGGCTGTTTGTGTGGGGGGATGTCTTCATGCGTTCTCTCTCTTTCTCCTGGTGTGCGGTCGTCCCCTATCTCAGCTTCAGTCTCTTCTGAATTTGTAGGGGTATCTTCTCTCCTCTCGTCCAGGCCATCTTCCTGGGTTGCTCGTGTACAGTTCTCCAGCCCTGGGAGTGATACCCTTTTTGATAATGCCCAGCATTCTGCTTGCTGTTTTTGAGGCTGCTACACATTGCACCTCCGGCTTCATTGTGTTATCCACCAATACCCCCAGATCTTTTTCTTGGCTGCCTTCCCCGAGTACCCTCCCTCCCATCGTATAGCTGTACCTGGAGTTCCCCTTCCCTATGTGCAAGACCTTACATTTCTCCACATTGAAGCTCATCTGCCATTTTTTTGCCCACTCACTCAGTTTGTTCAGGTCGCTCTGCAGGTCTTTGCATTCCTCAACAGTTCTGACCGTTCTGGAGAGTTTTGTGTCATCCGCGAACTTGATAACTTCGCACTTTGTCCCCGTTTCTAGATCATTAATAAATATATTGAACAGCAGTGGTCCCAGCACTGACCCCTGCGGAACACCACTTGTGACCCCTATCCAGTCAGAGTAGTGCCCCTTTACTCCTACCCTCTGCTTCCTGTCCGCCAGCCAATTTTTGATCCATCTGTGCACGTCCCCTTCCACCCCGTGACTCCACAGTTTCTTCAGTAGGCGTTCATGGGGCACCTTGTCGAAGGCTTTTTGGAAATCTAGATATACGATGTCTACGGGGTCACCTTGGTCCAATTGTTTACTTATCCCCTCAAAGAAATGCAGTAGATTCGTCTGGCATGATCGGCCTTTACAGAAACCATGCTGGCTTGATCTCATCAGATTATTTTTTTTCTATATGCTCATTGATACTTTCCCTGATCAGTGATTCGGCCATCTTCCCCGGAACAGAGGTTAAGCTCACCGGTCTGTAGTTTCCCGGGTCGCCTCTTGATCCTTTCTTGAAGATCGGTGTAACATTCGCTATCTTCCAGTCCTCTGGGATTACCCCTGTTTTCAAGGACAGGTTGCAAATATGCCGCAGTAACTCTGCTGTTTCATCTCTGAGCTCTTTCAGTATTCTCGGGTAGATCCCGTCTGGGCCCGGAGCTTTGTCAGTTTTTAATCTATCTATCTGCCTGAGAACGTCTTCGAGGCTTACCTCCATGCATGATAATTTCCCCTCTTGATCTCCCAAGAAGATTTTTTCCGGTTCTGGCACACTGGATGTGTCTTCTATTGTAAAGACCGACGAGAAGAACTCGTTTAGCCTACCAGCCACCTCTTTTTCCTCTTTCACCACTACCTTCCGGTCACCCTCATCCAGGGGTCCCACCTCCTCCCTCGCTGGCTGTTTCCCTTTCACATATTGGAAAAATGGTTTGAAATTTCTTGCTTCGTTGGCCAGTCTCTCCTCATACTCTTTCTTGGCTTTCCTGACTACTCGGTGACATTGTTTTTGATACTGCCTGTGCTCTCTCCAATTTCCTTCGGTTTTGTCTTTTTTCCACTTCCGAAATGATTTTTCTTGTCTCCTATCACTTTCTTTACTTCACTGGTTATCCATGCAGGGTCCTTCGTCTGATTCTTTTTGGATCCTTTCCTAAATCTTGGTATATATAGGTTATCCCAGGACAAGCAGGCAGCATATTCTTGACTGATGGGTGACGGCACCGACGGAGCCCCGGTACGGACAATTTTAGAGTGATTGCACTCTAAGAACTTTAGAAAGTTCTAGCTAGGCCGCACCGCGCGTGCGCGAGTGCCTTCCCGCCCGACAGAGGCGCGCGGTCCCCAGTTTTCTTAATTCCGCGGAGCTAAGAAGACGCGTGTTTCCAACGGCTGTTGGAAGTTTTTTCTAATTCACTTGCCTTCCCGCTCGCGCGTATTTTTTTCTTCATATTTTATTTCTTTCCTTATTTTTTACCTTTTGTGTAAAAAAAAAAAAAAAAATTTATTATTTTTCATTTTTTTGTCAAATCTGACCCGGCGGGGCCTGTTGGCACCATCGAAGCCTCGGGCTTCGATTTTGCTACAGCGGTATTTCCCTTCATGCCCCCGTCACCGGGTTTCAAAAAGTGTCAGCGGTGTGCACGCCCTATCTCCCTTTCCGACCCACACAAGTGGTGCCTCCAGTGTCTGGGTCCGGACCATAGGGCTGAAACCTGCACCCGCTGTAGTTCTTTACAAAAAAGAACTTTAAAAAATCGACAAATTCAGCAGCGGATCCTTTTCGGTACCGCTATGGAAGTTGCACCGGTATTGACGTCGTCGACTTCCTCCAAATCGACTCCGACTACCTCGGCACCGCCAGATCCATCGTCGGTGTCGACTCCTGTAGGTAAGCCGGCTAAGAAGCCTTCCCCTACTGTTCTAGGCCCGCCAGTCGAGCATGCAGTGAGCCAAGTCCTGCAGACTGAGCGCCGGCCCCGTAAACGCTCCGCTCCCATTGAAGTCTCGGCCTCGTCATCGGCATCGACTTCACCCGAGCGTCGAGCGGCACCGAAGGTACCGAGCAAGAAAAAACCGGTACCGGTGCCATCGGGACCAACGTTGGATGAGCGCATTGCCTCTATCCTCCAGGTCCAGCTTAAGCAACAACTCCAGCAGTTGCTCCCGGCTCTACTGTCTCCGAACCTTCCAGTGTCGGTACCAACTGAGCCTTCGGTGCCGTCTGTCGAACAGCCTCTATTATTGGCATCCACTGTTTCGGCACCGCAGAAATCTTTGTCCATGCCTGTTCTGTCAGCAGAACCAAAACGGCGTGCTACTCCTACGGTGTCGGAACCGGTACTGTTCTCTGAACCCCGTACCGTACTGCATTCCCCAGGTACCGTCTCCACTTGGTCTGGTAAATCGGTACGCAAGACTAAACATGCTGATACATCGACTCCACTTTCCCAGGGCCGTTTACAATCGGTACGGGACCCTGACTTGTGGGACGATTCAGATGATCCCCTCGGTACCGAGGAGGATTACACATCTGATGAGGAGGAACCATCGGTGCAGGATACTACTGCTAAGCCAGAGCACTCCTCCTTCACAAAATTTTTAAAGGAGATGTCAGACACTCTGTCTATTCCTTTAGAGTCTGACTCTAAAAAATCCAAGGCATTTTTAGATGCCTTGGATTTTGACCAACCTCCTAAAGAATTTTTAAAGTTACCCCTCCATGACATCTTGAGGGAAACTTTTTATAAGAATCTTGAAACTCCTTTGACAATCCCAGGAGCCCCAAGGAAACTAGAATCTCTATATAAAGTGATTCCAATCCCTGGATTTGACAAACCCCAACTTCCCCATGAATCCCTGTTGGTAGAGTCAACCCTAAAGAAGACTGCAGGAGCCAGTATGTATGCCTCTGTCCCTCCTGGTAGAGAAGGAAAGGCCATGGACAAATTTGGAAAGCGTCTTTACCAAAATGCCATGCTGGCCAACCGTTCAAGTAATTACGCTTTCCACTTCTCGTTTTACCTGAAGCATCTCGTTCAACAGGTAATCTCTTTTCAAAAGTATATTCCGGACCGTAAACTTCCTGCTTTTCAGCAATGTACCTCTAGTCTTCTGCAGCTCAGGAAGTTTATGGTCCGTTCTATTTATGATACTTTTGAACTGACGTCTCGAGCTACTGCTATCTCTGTAGCAATGAGAAGGTTGGCATGGCTACGGACCTCAGAACTGGACGTAAACCATCAGGACCGGCTTGCCAATGCGCCTTGCCTGGGGGATGAGCTGTTTGGGGAGTCCATGGATACCGCCACACAAAAGCTCTCCGCCCATGAAACTAGGTGGGACACCTTGTTGAAAAACAAGAAGAAACCTCCTCCTCCTCGTCCATTCAGACAACAATCTTCATATCAACGGAGGTTTTCTGCTCGACCTGCTCAGCCTCATCCTCCTCAACCTCGCAGGCAGCGTCAGCAGCAGCAACAGGCTCGTCAACAACAGCAGCCTACTGTCAAACCGGCTACTCAACCTAAGTCGACACAGCCCTTTTGACTCCTTTCTCCAGGACATTGCCAGTCTTCCTCCCTCAAGTCCTCTACCTCAGCCCATAGGAGGTCGACTACAAGTTTTTCTATCTCGATGGGAAGCAATCACCTCCGACCAGTGGGTACTTGCTATCATCGCCCACGGCTACTCCCTAAATTTTCAGACTCCTCCACCTCTAAGTCTGCCAAAAGAGTCTGCTTCCAACAAGGCTCAATCCCTCCTCCTCGCTCAGGAGGTTCACTCCCTCCTTCTTCTCAATGCCATCGAACCAGTCCCTCTGGACCAGCAAGGCCTGGGATTTTACTCCCGGTACTTCCTTGTACCCAAAAAGACCGGAGATCTCAGACCAATATTAGATCTCAGGGATCTCAACAAATGTCTGGTCAAGGAGAAGTTCAAGATGTTATCTCTTGCCACCCTATACCCTCTTCTTTCTCAGGAAGACTGGCTATGTTCCCTCGATCTCAAGGAGGCGTATACTCACATTCCAATTCATCTGATGTCCAGACAATATCTTCGCTTTCTTGTCAATCAACATCATTACCAATACAAGGTGCTACCCTTCGGCCTAGCCTCCTCGCCCAGGGTATTCACCAAATGTCTGATTGTGGTCGCAGCTTCTCTCCGCTCCCACAACTTTCAAGTCTTCCCTTACCTGGACGACTGGCTCATCAAGGCTCCTTCTCCTCAGTCCGTTCACAAAGCCACGGATCAGACCATTTGCTTCCTTCGACTGTTGGGGTTCGAAATCAATCTACCCAAGTCGCACCTCATTCCAACTCAGCGACTTCAATTCATTGGAGCCATTCTAGATACTATTCAGATGAGGGCTTTTCTTCCTCCAAACCGCCTTCACACCATCCTTCATCTCTGCCAGCAGGTGTTCCAGCGACCTTCCATCTCTGCGAATCACATGATGGTGCTCTTGGGACACATGGCCTCCACAGTACATGTCACTCCCTTCGCACGTCTCCACCTGCGTACTCCTCAATGGACCCTAGCGACTCAGTGGTCACAAATGACGGATCCTTGTTCACAACACATATCTGTGACCTCGTCTCTTCGACAGTCGCTTCTTTGGTGGTTGAAATCATCAAATCTATCCAGAGGTCTACTGTTCCATCTACCTCCTCATCAACTGGTCATCACCACGGATTCCTCCCCCTATGCATGGGGAGCTCACTTGAACGAGTTCCAAACTCAGGGATTTTGGTCCAACCAGGAAAGGAAACGCCACATCAATTTCCTGGAACTCAGAGCGATGTTTTACGCCCTCAAAGCTTTCCAACATCTCCTTTTTCCTCAGGTTCTTCTCATTTGCACAGACAACCAAGTTGCAATGTACTACATCAACAAACAGGGAGGGACGGGATCCCGTCCCTTATGTCAGGAAGCTCAAAGGATTTGGACCTGGGCGACTGCTCGTCACTTATTCCTGAAGGCAGTCTACATCCAGGGGGAACAGAATTGCTTAGCAGACAATCTCAGCAGAATCCTTCAACCTCACGAATGGACTCTCGATCCCTCGACTCTCCAGTCCATTTTCTCTCAATGGGGCACTCCTCAAGTGGATCTGTTTGCAGCTCCCCACAACCATCAACTGCCCCTGTTTTGCTCCAGACTTTACTCCCCTCACCGTCTGGAACCCGATGCATTTCTCCTAGATTGGACCAATCTCTTCCTTTATGCATTCCCTCCTCTTCCGCTCATGCTGCGCACTCTATTCAAGCTCAAGAGGGAACAAGCCACCATGATTCTCATCGCTCCAAGGTGGCCCAGACAGCATTGGTTTTCCCTTCTACTTCAACTCAGTTCCAGGGAACCCATACCTCTTCCTCTGTTTCCTTCACTGCTTACTCAGCATCAGCAAACACTGCTTCATCCCAACTTACAGTCTCTGCACCTGACAGCTTGGTATCTCTCGGGCTGACTCCAGCTCATGCTCTCCTGTCTCAGCCTGTCCGTTCTATTATTGATGCCTCCAGGAAACCGTCTACTCTTCAATGTTACCAACAAAAGTGGTCTCGCTTTTCTTCCTGGTGCATGTTACATCACCATAATCCCATATCTACAGCAGTGGGACTGGTGTTGGACTATTTATTATCCTTATCTGACTCTGGTCTTAAATCCTCTTCGATAAGGGTCCACCTTAGTGCCATTGCAGCTTTTCATGAGCCGATTCATGGTAAACCCCTCTCAGCTCATCCCTTAGTTTCAAGGTTCATGAAGGGCCTTTTCAATGTGAAACCACCTCTTAAAGCCCCTCCTATTGTATGGGATCTGAATGTGGTTCTTTCTGCGTTGATGAAGCCTCCTTTCGAGCCGTTGGCCTCAACGCATTTTAAATTTCTAACTTGGAAAGTGGTCTTTCTAATAGCTCTCACTTCTGCCAGGAGGGTCAGTGAGCTCCATGCTCTGGTGGCGGATCCACCTTTCACTGTTTTTCACCATGATAAGGTCGTCCTCCGCACACTTCCTAAATTCCTTCCTAAGGTTGTGTCTGAATTTCATCTTAACCAATCCATCGTTCTACCTGTTTTTTTCCCAAAGCCTCATTCTACTCCAGGTGAACAGGCTTTGCATACCTTGGATTGTAAACGTGCTCTGGCTTACTATCTTGATCGCACTAAACCTCACAGATCGTCTCCTCAACTATTTTTGTCATTTGATCCTAACAAGTTGGGTCATCCTGTATCTAAACGCACTCTATCCAATTGGCTTGCTGCTTGCGTTTCTTTTTGTTATGCTCAGTCTGGCCTGACACTGGAAGGTTCTGTCACGGGCCACAAAATTAGAGCTATGGCAGCGTCTGTAGCTTTCCTCCGTTCCACTCCTATTGAGGAAATCTGCAAGGCTGCTACTTGGTCCTCAGTTCATACTTTTACATCTCATTATTGTCTGGATGCATTCTCCAGACGGGATGGACACTTCGGCCAATCTGTTTTGCAAAATTTATTTTCATAATGGCCAACCTTCCCTCCATCCCTCTTTTTTGTTAGCTTGGAGGTCACCCATCAGTCAAGAATATGCTGCCTGCTTGTCCTGGGATAAAGCACAGTTACTTACCGTAACAGGTGTTATCCAGGGACAGCAGGCAGATATTCTTGCGTCCCTCCCACCTCCCCGGGTTGGCTTCTTAGCTGGCTTATCCTAACTGGGGACCGCGCGCCTCTGTCGGGCGGGAAGGCACTCGCGCACGCGCGGTGCGGCCTAGCTAGAACTTTCTAAAGTTCTTAGAGTGCAATCACTCTAAAATTGTCCGTACCGGGGCTCCGTCGGTGCCGTCACCCATCAGTCAAGAATATCTGCCTGCTGTCCCTGGATAACACCTGTTACGGTAAGTAACTGTGCTTTTTGCGCCTTGTTTACTGTGTCCTTGAATAGGGACCAGGCTTGCTCCACAGTCCGAGTTTCCTTGGAGCTGTTTCTGAGCTTCTTTCTCACCATTTGTCTCATGGCATCATAGTTCCCTTTCTTGAAGTTAAACGTTGTTGCCTTGGTTCTCTTTCCCTTAGGTAATCCTATTTGCACTTTGAACTGAATCATGTTGTGGTCACTGGTTCCTAGTGGTCCCACGACCTCCACTCCCTTTGCGGGTCCTTTCAGCCCATTGAGGATCAGATCCATAATCGCTGATCCTCTCGTTGGTGCCTCAACAAGTTGTTCCATGAAGCTGTCCTGAACAGCTTCTAGGAACTCCGTTTCCCTTGCACATTTTGAATTTCCAAGACACCAGTCTATCCCAGGGTAGTTGAAATCTCCCATAACTATGGTGTTTGGGTTTTTGCATTCCATTCTCAGCTCGGCTACCATTTCTGTATCCTCGGCTTCGGTTTGCCCAGGTGGACGGTAGAACAGTCCCATCTTTATCTCGGATCCGTTGCTTCCTGGTACTTTGACCCACAATGACTCCAGTTGGGCATTTGTCGCTGCTGTGTCCAGAGTGGATGAGTGAATGGTGTCCCTTATGTATAGTGCTATTCCTCCTCCTTTCTGGTAAGTCCTGTCTTTTCGGTAGAGTTTGTATCCTGGCAGTACTATGTCCCATTTGTTTTCCTCGTTCCACCATGTTTCCGTGATCCCTATGATGTCTAGTCTCTCCTTATTAGCCATGACTTCTAGTTCCCCCATTTTGTTCTTCAGGCTCCTTGCATTAGTATACATGCAGTTCAAGTCCTGGCATTTTCCCTTCCTCGCTATTTTCCCTTGCATCCCATTCTTCATTCTGTCCCCTTCCTGACCTGTCAACTTCTGAGTATTGTCTCTTTTGTCTTCTCTTTGTGGTAGATTCCTATTGCCTTCCCCTTTTGTCGTGTTCCTATTGTCCTCCTCTTGTTCCTTCTCATCATCCAGTCCCATTTTGACTTCCCCTTGTAATATGTTCATCCTGTCCCCCTCTCGCTTCGTCTGACTCCCTTGATTGTTCATAGTCTGTTGCTTGCCACTTGTGTCTTCCCCGCAATCTTACCCCTCAGTACCCTCACTGGATACTGTTTCCCAAACCGTCGATACCAGGTCAACTGTCGGCTTTCCCCTTCTACTTAGTTTAAAGCTTGTTCTATCGCTCTTCTGACGTTATTTGCTAGTTGTCTAGTTCCCGCCTTGCTCAGGTGTAGACCATCCTTCTTGAAAAGCTTGTTCTTTCCTCTGAATGTTGTCCAGTTCCTTATGAAGAGAAAACCCTCTTCCTCACACCATCTTCTCATCCATGCATTAATTGATTGTAGCTCCTTCTGCCTCTTCGCTTCTGCCCTCGGCACTGGCAGGATCTCTGAGAAGGCTATCCTCTGGGTCCTCATCTTCAGTTTCCTTCCTAAGATCTTGAACTGTTCAGTCAGTGCATTCTTGCTGTAGTCTCTCCTGGTGACATCATTAGTTCTGACGTGGACTATCACTGCTGTCTCTTCTGTCTCTGCCCCCACCAGGATTCTTTCAATCTTGTCAACGATGTCCTTCGTTCTTGCTCCTGGGAGACAGGTCACTAGCCGATCCTTTCTCCCTCCTGCTATGTGACTGTCAACGTGCCTCAGGATTGAGTCTCCCACCAGGATTGCAGATTTCCCTTCTTTCAGCCTACGTTTCGGTCGCAGGTCTGTGTCCTTGGTTTTCTTCTTTTCTTCCAGCAAGGTTCCTCCGTGGGTATCCTCTACCTTGATGTCAGAAGTTTCTTGTCTTCTGCTCTGTGTGTCTTCATCATTTCCATGCTCCTGTTCTTCCACTTTCCTGTAGGCATCCTCGATGAACTTCTCGAGCTCCCTGACTTGCTCCTCGATGCACCTCTCTCTCATGGGGTCTTCGGCTGTCTGGAATGGGACTTCTGAGATATAGAGTCCTTCCAGCTCCTGGATCCTGAGCTTCAGACAACTGACTTTGTTCTTCAAGCTCTCCAGTTCCTGACATCGTCCGCACACATATGACTGCCGCCCAGAGGGGAGGTAGTCGTACATGTGGCAGCCCGTGCAGTACACTGGGAAGCTCATCCTTCGGGTTCCTTCCGCTTCCATATTTGTCCGCTCTCTAGGAGTCCTGTTGTGATTACTCCTGTGCCTGGCTCTTTCTTACCTTCTTCGTCTTCCGCTTCCTTTTACTTATGCGCGTGTGCTATTTGCCTCTTGCTTGCCCTCTGTGGCTGTCTTCTCCTTTAGCTCGTGTTCTCTCTTGAGTCCGCCTTTTCTTGTCCTGCTGAGCTTGTTACTGCTGTCTCTGTGTATGAGTGTGCGCTACCTTCTTGGCCTGCTTCTATCCTGTCTTCTGCCCTTGCTTCTGTTTTTCAGTACCTTTCTTGCCTGTCGTTCCTTCAATGTGTGGTCCTTCCTGGGCCTACTCCTTCCTTCTTTTCTGCGTTTGCTTTCCTTTTGCCTTTTCGCTTGTGTGTGTGTGTGTATGTGTATACTTCCTTACCTTGTTGTCTTCCTTTCTAGGAGTCCTTGGATGTAGTGTCCCGGGCTGCCCTTCGCAAAGGCGCTCTCGCTAAGGCAAGCGCCTTTTCCGCTCGCCTTCGCCGTGCGCCGTTGGCTCCCCTCCCTTTAAGTGTGAGTCTGGGCGATGACGCTGCGCTGATGAGGTGGGGGTGGGCGGAGCCTCCTCTCCCCGCCACCTGCTCCTCTCAGTTGTTGTAGCTGGTCTCCGAGCCCTGTCTCCTCTCTCTGGCTCCCCTGACTTGTCTCCTCCTCTCACTGCCGCTGCTTCCACGCGGCTCCGATCGCCTTCGCGCCGCAGCTCCCCTCCTTCAAGGGTGAGTCTGGGCGATGATGCTGCGCTGACGAGGTGGGGGTGGGCGGAGCCTCCTCTCGCCGCTACCCGCTCCTCTTAGCTGTTGTAGCTGGTCTCCGAGCCCTGTCTCCTCTCTCTGGCTCCCCTGACTTGTCTCCTCCTCTCACTGCCGCTGCTTCCACGCGGCTCCGATCGCCTTCGCGCCGCGGCTCCCCTCCTTCAAGGGTGAGTCTGGGCGATGACGCTGCGCTGATGAGGTGGGGGTAGGCGGAGCCTCCTCTCACCGCTACCCGCTCCTCTCAGCTGTTGTAGCTGGTCTCCGAGCCCTGTCTCCTATCTCTGGCTCCCCTGACTTGTCTCCTTCTCTCACTGCCGCTGCTTCCACGCGGCTCCGATCGCCTTCGCGATAATATTTGTAGATAATATTTGAACATGACTCCAAATTTTCCTGATATTTGATTATATCATTTTGCATATTTAGTTGGGACAGGAGTAGTTTGGTTTTTTTTATTTTTTTATTTTTTTTTAATCTTTATTCCTTTTTATTTCTTTCAACAAGTGTACAGTATTATTACAATTAATTTACATAACACACTTGGCATTCTTAAACAATATTATTATACATGTTTTTATTTCCCCCCCCACCTCCCACCCTTTTCCATATCAATAAAATATTCCTTCCAAATTTATATATAATTATACATCCCTTTTTGATAATACAATTAATCTGACATGAAATCTGTCCCTCCCCCCATCCTTCTTCCTCAAACACTTTAAACATTTTATTATACCCAGTAATGCACAACAATAAATATCCCATCCTATTACATATATCTCCTTATTTTTCATAACAACATCTTTCCAATATTTTTCCCTCCCTATCCCTCCCATCCCATCCCATTTCTATATATTATCCCCTAAGGAAAAAGAATAAACTTTACTCGTTATAATATTCAATTAATGGCCTCCACACCTCTTGAAATCTTTTAAAATACCCCCTCTGTATCGCAAAAAAATCTTTCCATCTTATACATATGACAAACTGAGTTCCACCAAAAATTACAATTCAATCTAGAACAGTCTTTCCAATTAGTTGTTATCTGTTGAATTCCCACTCCCGTAAGAATCAACAATAATTTATTGTTTGCTGCAGATATTTGGCATTTGGCCCTCATACACATTCCAAAAATCACTGTGTCATAGGATAAAGCCACATGACTCTCCATCAACATATTAATTTGATCCCATATTGATATCCAAAATGCCTGAATACATGGACAATAAAATAAAAGATGGTCTAGAGTTCCAACTTCAATTTTACAATGCCAGCATCTATTAGACTTAGAGCAATCTAATTTTTGTAATCTAGTAGGGGTCCAGAATGCTCTATGCAACAAAAAGAACCATGTTTGCCTAATAGATGCTGACATCGTACCTTTAATTCTCCAAGACCAAATACGTGGTGGCCATTGAGATGCATTAATCTGATGCTTAATCTCAATGCTCCAAATATCTCTTAATCCATTTTTAGGCTTCTTATTCAAATAATTAGATATAATTTTATACCACTTTGCGGCCTGGTGACTAGAGAGCTGCACGGGAACGGGGACGACGGGAATCCCGCGGGACCCGCGGGCATCCCGCGGGTTCCCCCTTTGGGTCGCGGGGATCCCGTGGGGACGCCCCCTAGGGTCGCGGGGATCCCGTGGGGATGCCCCCTAGGGTTGCGGGGATCCCGTGGGGACGCCTCCGAGGGTCGCGGGGTTCCTGCGGGGCTGGATGTACTCAGTCGCGCGGCTCTTCTCCCTACCTTCTCTGCTTGCAGCACAGAGCTGAACGGAAGTCTTCCCGACGTCAGCGCTGACGTCGGGAAGACTTCCGTTTGGCTCTGTGCTGCAGGCAGTGCAGGTAAGGAGGAGAGTAGCCTCGCGGTTCGAGTGGCTACCAAGGGAGGGGGCGGTCTGCCCCTCCACACCCCGCCCCGGTTGCAGCACAGCCGGCCAGGTCCCCTTACTTTTGTGGCACTTCCCCGACCGACCGACAACAGCCCCGGTCCGACAATCCTCCCTGCCCTGTAGCCGCGAATCTAAATTATCTTCTTACAGCAGCTGTAATAAGGTAATTTAGATTCGCAGTTAAGGGCAGGGAGGTTTGTCGGACCGGGGCTGTTGTCAGTCGGTCGGGGAAGTGCCACAAAAGTAAGGGGACCTGGCCGGCTGTGCTGCACCCGGGGCGGTAGAGAAGGAGTGGGGAGAAGGACGCTGAAAGGCCATGGGGAAGACGGGAGGAGGGGGGGAAGGACTCTGAAAGCACTTGAAGACAGAGGAGGGAGAAGGACGCTGAAAGCACATGGGGAATACAAAGGGGTGGAGAAGGACGCTGAAAGGCCATGGGAAGGGCGGGGAAGGACTCTGAAAGCACTTGTGGAAGACAGAGGGGGGAGAAGGATGCTGAAAGGACATGGGGAAGACAAAGGGGTGGAGAAGGACACTGAAAGGACATGGGGAAGACAAAGGGGTGGAGAAGGACGCTGAAAGGCCATGGGAAGGGCGGCGGGGGGGGGGGGAAGGACTCTGAAAGCACTTGTGGAAGACAGAGGGGGGAGAAGGATGCTGATAGCACATGGGGAAGACAAAGGGGTGGAGAAGGACGCTGAAAGGACATGGGGAAGACGGGGGGGGGTGGAGAAGGATGCTGAAAGGCCATGGGGAAGACAGAGAGGGAGAAGGACGCTGAAAGGACATGGGGAAGCAGAGTGGGGAGAAGGACACTGAAAGCATATGTGGAAGACAGAGGGGGGAGAAGGACGCTGACAGGACATGGGGAAGATGGGGGGAGAAGGACGCTGAAAGGAAATGGGGGAAGAGAGAGTAGGGAGAAGACGCTGGCAGGGAAGAAGACAGATGCCAGACTATGGGGGGAGCGGAGAGAAGAAGATGGGTGCCAGACCAATTTGGAAGGGGGAAGAAAGGGAGAGGCACAGTAACAGAGCAAATGGAAGATGCAGAAGGAAGAGAGACAGTGGATGGAAGGAATTGAATGAGAACATGAGGAAAGCAAAAACCAGGCAACAAAGGTAGGAAAAGAATTATATTTCTTTTTTTTTATTTTGCTTCAGGATAAAGTAATATATTAGTTGTGTTGATAAAAATTTATAAACATTAGAGGCTCTGGTAGAAACCCATTTGCAAAGTATGTATTCTTCCCAATTAATATTTTCAAATTAATAAAGTCTTTTTGCTTATTTGTAAATGGGTTTCTACCAGAGCCTTTAATTCAGTAGCATAATTAAATGAAATAACTATTTCTGAAGTTTATATGGACGGGCGGGGACGGAGGGGATTCCTCGCGGGGACGGGTGGGGACGGAGGGGATTCCTCGCGGGGACGGGTGGGGACGGAGGGATTCCTCACAGGGACGGGTGGGGACGGGTGGGATTCCTCGTGGGGACGGGTGGGACTTTGGCGGGGACGGGTGGGGACGGGTGGGATTTCTGTCCCCGCGCAACTCTCTACTGGTGACCCAGAAAATCTGCCTGGAAACATAAGAATTCTAAGCTGTAATGATCATTTAAAGATTTCCATTCAGGGAACCCCACCTGAATAGCCTGCTTCAATTGCAACCACTTATAACTTTGTTTTTTATTCAGACCATATTTATGTTGCAATTGTGAAAATTCAAGCATCTTATCATTATCAATTACTTCCGTTAATGATCTTATACCTGCTTTAATCCAATCTTTCCAGACAACCTTAAACCCGCCTATTTGTATCTTGGAGTTTACCCAAATAGTCTGTTGTTTCGATTTTAAAATAGAATCAGTAGTTAATTTGTCTACAAACCTTAATGTTTTCCAAGTATCCATTAATACTCTATTGTCCTTACGTATTCTAGGCACCTTTATACCAAGCAAAAGATCAAGCCTAAGTGGAAAGATAAGTGATCTCTCCACCCTTAACCACTCTGGTAATTGTTCCAAAAGCTCTGGGAGGACCCAATACATACCTTGGCGCATGATATAGGCCTGATGATACCTATAAAAATTGGGAAAATTTACCCCACCCTCCTTAATTGGTCTTTGCAAAGACACTAAAGCCACTCTTGCAATTTTACCCAGCCAAATAAATTTAACCAGAATACTATTTAATTTTTTATAGAAAGACCCCTGAAAAAACACTGGTATCATTCCCAATTGATAGTAAACCACAGGCAAAATCATCATTTTAACAGTTTGTACTCTTCCCCACCAGGACAAATGTAAAGGATTCCATTGCTCACACAATTCTGTAACTTTTTGTAATAAAAATTTTTCATTTATTCTTATTGTCTCTTCAAGTGTTTTATTCAGCCAAATACCTAAGTATTTTATTCCATCCTCTTTCCATATAAAAGGGAAAGTATCAAGTATACCTTTTGTACAATGCGCATTTAAAGGTAAAATCTCTGATTTAGTCCAATTTATTTTGTATCCTGAGAATTTTCCAAATGTATCTATGACCTTCAGTAGACATGGGATTGTTGTTTCCGGATTCCTCAAATGAAGCAAGATGTCATCTGCATAAGCAGATACTTTATATTCCACTTCAGCACATGGAATACCCTGTATGTCCTTTGCCTGTCGAATAGCTAATAATAAGGGTTCAAGAACTATATCAAAGAGCAAAGGAGATAATGGACAACCTTGTCTAACTCCCCTCTGCAACTTAAAAGCATCCGAAAAATTATTATTTATATATAAGCGAGCAGTTGGGGAGCTGTACAATGCTTGTATCATTTGTATAAATCCGGATCCAATACCAAACCATTCCATAGCTTGATACATGAAACTCCATTCTACACGATCAAAAGCCTTCTCAGCATCTAGTGAAACCGAAAAAGCCGGATCATTAATTTGTTTTGTTAAATAATACATCTGAAATGCCAGTCTAGTATTATTAGAAGAGTGTCTTTGAGCAACAAATCCAGTTTGATTCATTCCTATTATTTCATTCATTCCTTTAGCCAATCTTAATGCTAAAATCTTAGCTAATAATTTACCATCTACATTTATTAAAGATATAGGCCTGTAGTTTGAAACCAATGTTGGATCTTTATTTGGCTTTGGCAAAACAATAGTTAAAGATTCTGCCATAGTGCCTGATATACAACCTTTATTCAGTTGATCCTGATATAATTTTAATAAATACGGTAATAGGGAAATTTGAAATTCTTTATAAAACTCTACTATAAATCCATCTCCACCTGGAGCGGTCCCAACTCTAAGGGATTTCAATGCCATTTGTAACTCTTTTAATGATATAGGTTTATCTAAACTTCTTTTTATATGATCAGGAACCTTAGGACCTTCAACTAAACTCAAAAAATCATCCCATCTTTCTCTTTATTTAAATAAGACTCCGAAGAATACAATGACTTATAATATTTTAAAAATTGTTTTAATATATTTCCAATTTGAGAATGAGAATTTCCTAACTCATCTTTAATTATGCTTATTTTCTCCTTCCTTTTCTTTGCTTTTAAATAATTTGCCAATAATCTTCCAGCCTTATTTGCACTACCATAATACACCACCTGCTGAGCAAAAATATCTTTCCTTACTAACCCAGAGGAAATTTAATTATATTCACATTTTATTTTTAACAATATTTGAAATGTCTCCTGTTCCCATTTATTAACCAATTTTAATTCCAAATTCTTAATTTCTTTTTTCCAAATTCACATATTGTTTTCTTAACAGTTTCTTTTTATATGCAGAATATGATATAATTTGTCCTCTCATAGTTGCTTTGAAAGCATCCCATAAAATTCCAATCGAAATTTCCTCTAAATCATTAAGTCTAAAATATTCATTTATTTTATTTTGAAATTCTGTGCAAAATTTAGAATCAGCAAGCAATGTATTATCAAACCTCCATACAGGTTTGGAATTATCTGGATCTAGTAAATTAACTTCTATCCATATACCACCATGATCAGATATTACTATTGGTTCTATGTCAGCTTTTATAACTTGCTGTACCATCTGATCTGAAACAAAAATATAATCAATTCTTGAGAACGATTGATGAACATGTGAACAAAATGTAAATTCCCGATCATTAAAATGAAGAATACGCCATATATCTTTTAAATTACATACTTGTACCAAATTATCTAATCCCATTGATTTCATTATTCTACTAGGCTTTTTATCCATTATTGGATCTATAACAGCATTGAAATCCCCAGCCACCACTAAATTAGTAGTAGCCAGTGGTAAAACTAATTGTTGTAGAGATTTAAAGAATTCACTTTGATTCGAATTAGGTGCATATATATTTAGTAACGCCATTGTATTACTGCCCATGCTCATGTCAACAAGTAACCACCTTCCTTGAGGATCTGCCTTAACCATATTAAATGTTGCTGGACATTTTTTATTAATCAATATTGCAACTCCTGCCTTCTTTTTTACCGCTGGTGCAAATAAACATTGTTTTATCCACTTATCTGTCAGCTTCATAGACTCTGTTCCAGACAAATGTGTCTCTTGCAAGAAACATATATCTATATTTTGTTGTTTAATATATTCCAATACCTTTTTCCTTTTTATAGGGTGATTAAGGCCATTTACATTCAAAGAAAAAATGTTAAAACCCATTTTACAAATAAAATATAAAATACATATATAATCCACTCAAACATAAAATATACATTTTTTCTTTTTCCTTAAACCAATATATGAGTCTCCCCCCCTCCCCTCTTTCCCCATCCCCCCTATTCCCATCCCCCACCACAAATGCAAACTTTGAAACGCACATATTACTGAGCAAAAATAAACTCCCCACAGGCAATAACATACTCATTTTTCTTTCTCTAATCTTTCAAACAACCAACACTAAATTCTCCTGCAGTCAATCCATTCTTCAATACTCTAAATACCCATATTTACTATAATTCTTTATTATATACTTCCCCTCTCATTCAAATTTTCAAACATTCTTCCATCCTATACCTCTAATATATTTATAAAAGTATATACCCAATATTTCGGAAACCATTTCTTACAATATATACCCCCCCAAGATTAATATTATTATTATTTTTTATTTTTTTTGTATAACCTGTTTCTCACAACTTCAATGGAACATACATCACTCCATCCTATAATATTCATTTTTTTTTTTTTTATCATCCTTACATCAAAAGAAGGATCAAACATTTCAACCAAGCAGACCTCATATTTTTTAAAACTCTCATTAATTTTCATTGCATCTTCAATCTATTACAGTCTATTCTCCATTCTGCACAACTGTAACACTTGTACATCTTCATCCTGCTGTTTCAGTCTCTTATTCCATCTTCTTGCAGATTGCTATTTCATCTTTCTCCAATAAAGTATTTTTGCAACATCATCCTTATATCTCAGTCAATTTCAGATGCAAATTGTAAATCTAAATAATGCTCAAGTCATTTCCATCAGTCTATCTTCACATCTTCTTCTCTTTACATCAATAGTCTTTTGTATTTTTCATCTTATTATATTCTAAGTTCCCACATTTCTCCAATGCAGCATTTATGTGTCCTCATATTATTATCTCAGTCACGCTCAAATGCAAATTATAAACTCACATTAAGAAACCATCCAAATCTTACAATTGTTCCTCATATTTTTTTCACTTCCTATATGCTCCATCCCTCTTCTTACCTTGTCAAAATCTTCTTTTCTTCTTTTCTTATTGTCTCTTTAAAATTTTCATTTCTATTCTTTAAATCTTGTTTGAAATGTTGATCCCCCCTTAATCTAACCTCAACAATTTTCTAGAAAATATTTTTCTCCTTTTCTATTTTTTTTTTTCCACTTTTTCCTTCTTTATAAAATATCTTTCAATTTTCACTCAAAAATATAAACCAAAAATAATCTAAGTATATTATTTATTACATTTTCTAAATACTTTCATGAAACCATAGGCAAATTATATTGATCTAGAAATTCCTGTAATTTGCCTGCTTCTTCAAAATTATAAGTTTTATTCTCATAAGTTACCCTCATAATAGCAGGGTATATCAATCCATATCTTGCTCCCATTGCTCTCAGTTTAGGTCTTAAATCCAAAAGCTGTTTTCTTTTGTAGGCTGTAGCTTTTGCAAAGTCAGGTACTATAAAGATCTTAGAATCCTGGCATTTAAGATCCTTATTTGTTTTAACCAGCTTTATAATCTCTACCACCTGCTGATGTCTTAGCAGCTTAAAGATTATTGGACGGGGACCCTTCTGACTATTTGATCTTTTCATCGGTATCCGATGTGCTCTTCTATCTCCAAAGGAAAAGAACTTTTAAATGGCAAGATCTTTGGGATAAAATTAGTCACAAATTGAATAGGATCATTCTGCTCAATCCCCTCAGGTATCCCAATCAGACGCAAATTATTCCTTCTTTCACGATTTGATAAGTCTTCAAAATCCTTTTTCAACGCCTCTATTTCTCTGTGATCTTTTTTACACACCAGCATCTCTGCCTCAGATTTCTCAGCATGCTTTTCTAACTGCTCAATTTTGAAGTCAACTGCCTGCATTCTATTTGTCAGACTCTCTATTTCCTTCTTCACATCTTTTATATTTTTAGCGTTATCACTTACTATTTCTTTAATTTTCTGAAGTTCATTCATCAAATCACTGTTATCAATTTCTTCCTGAGGCAACGGGACCGCTGTCGGGATACCGAATCAATTTTTGTTCTTTTTTTACTTCCTGCTCCTGAATTCACCGGATTACTTTTACTAGTTTTACCCGAAGCCATTTCTTACTTCAATTCTCTCTTTTCCTTCACTTTTCTTTAATTTTAACTGCCAAAATCTTAATAAAATTTGCCTGTCACAACAGAGCTAATCCTCTACCCAGCCATCTTCGTGCACTGCAAAGTTCTAGAATGTAGTAGTTTGGTTTTTGCAAACAGAAGATACTCTGTGTCCAATGTAGTTACAACTGGAGCGAGCATTGGCACGTCCTTTTCCCTTAGAAAGTATACTTATAACTCAGGTTGAGCAAATGTCCTCTTTGGATATATTGTGAACTACGCCAAAAGTTTTTTGATTTCTGGCAAAGGAGTTTAATTTTGCCAATAGCTGATTTGGTGACCATATGGAACCACCCTGATTTGTTAATATAAGGAACAATAATTAATTGGAGTGACTGGCAAAGCAAGGGGATTTGGTATTTTTCTCAACTCATGTCAGACGATAAATTTTAAACTTTTGATGCTCTGTGTGAAGAATTTGATTTAGATCTATCTTACTATTATCGTTGGATTCAATTCAGACATTGCCTACAAAGTTCACATTTGTTTAAGGTCATTTTAAAAGGGGATAATGGCTTGAGAGATTTTTATGTAGGTTTAATTGGGCAGCGTAAAAAGGCTTCTTCAGTGTACACGAAATTTAAATTTAAGGAGATTGATCGATGTTTAGCATTGGAGCAGATTTGGTTTCATGATTTTGATGAAACAGTTCAGCATGTTGATTAGTCAATTTTCTGGACTAAGGTATGTAGGCCAACCCTGTCTGCCTCAATTAACGCAATCTTTGTTTTATGTGGCTCATAGGGCCTTATGGATACCATATAAAGTATCTAAGTTGGTCACAAGGGGCATCAGGAGTATGTTGGACATGTCATAATGACACTGGAACTTTTAGACATATGTTATTTGACTGCCCCTTCATACATACATACAATTATGATTGTCAGTTTAGGGGAAATTAATGATTATTTTTCAATTTCACACTTCCCTTTCATATAAAATTGTCATCTTATGGTCTGTAACTCTTAACATTTTAAATAAATATGAGTCTAGATTATTCAATATATTGATGAGATTGGCAATCCAACATATTAGCAAACAATGTCAAGAGAGGAATTGAGCAGGCTTTAAACTAAGAAGAAGGGGAAAGCCGACAGTCGACCTGATGTCGACGGTTCGGACAAAAATATCCAAAGAAGATACTGAGCGGGAAAAATGCTGGGAACAAGCAAGAGACAACCACAGAAACTGTTGACTAACAAGAGGGGCAAACAGATAAAATTAGAGGAACTGGAGAAATCGGAAAATCAGGTTGCGGACGAAAAAGATGCACCAAGAAATGAGGAAGAAAGGAGCAGAAATCAGGGACTGGCAAGAGGAGCAAAACACATGAAAAACCAGCAGAGAAAAGAAAGACCGGGACTTAAATTGCTTGTACGCAAATGCAATGAGCCTAAAGACCAAAATGGGAGAATTAGAAGTCAAAGCCAAAAAAGAGAACCTTGACATCATTGGAATCACGGAAACATGGTGGAATGAGGATAACCAATGGGACATAGTACTGCCAGGGTACAAACTCTATAGGAGAGACAGGACCCACAAGAAGGGTGGAGAAATAGCACTATACATAAGACACCATTATCTCATCCAGAGTGGATATAGAACCAAAGGCGGAAGGATTGGAGTCATTATGGGTTAAATTACCAGGAAAAAATGGCCTTGACATAAGATTGGGTCTGTACTATCGTCCGCCTGGACAAACGGAAGCAAACGACAAAGATCTGGTAGCAGAATTGAGGCGGGAAGGCAACAACAGGAACGTGACAGTAATGGGAGATTTTAACTACCCTGGGATAAACTTGAGTATTGGAAACTCGAACTGTGCGAGGGAAACAGAATTCTTAGAGGCTGTGAAGGACTGCTTTATGGATCAGCTTGTCAAGGAACCAACAAGAGGGAATGCCACTCTTGACCTAATTCTCAACGGACTAGGGGGACCTGCAAAAGAAGTGGAAGTAGTAGGACCACTAGGAAACAGCGATCACAACATGATCCAGTACAAATTAGAAGTACGTACAGCAAAAGGGAAGAGAACCATAGAAACATAGAAAAAGATGGCAGAAAAGGGCTATAGCCCACCAAGTCTGCCCATTCCAAATACCCGCCCTCCTGATTTTATTCCCTTAGGGATCCCATGTGAATATCCCATTTTCTCTTAAAATCTGACACACTGTTGGCCTCAATCACCTGCAGTGGGAGTTTGTTCCATTGATCCACTACTCTTTCAGTGAAGAAGTATTTTCTGTAGTCGCTATGGAACTTCCCTCCCCTGATTTTCAGCAGATGCCCCCTGGTGGTCGAGGGTCCCTTGAGGTAGAAGATATCTTCTTCCGACTCGATACGGCCCGTGATATACTTAAACGTTTCAATCATGTCTCCCCTCTCTCTTCGTTCCTCAAGTGAGTACAGCCGTAGTTTATTCAGTCTTTCTTCATACGTGAGATCCTTGAGCCCCAAGACCATCCTAGTGGCCATACGCTGAACCGACTCTATTCTCAGTACATCTTTCTGGTAGTGTGGTCTCCAGAATTGAACACAGTATTCCAAATGAGGCCTCACCATGGACCTGTATAGCGGCATCATGACTTCAGGTCTCCTGCTGACAAAACCTCTACGGATACAACCCATCACTTGCCTTGCCCTGGAGGAAGCCTTCTCCACTTGATTTGCAACCTTCATGTCATCACTAATGATCATCCCTAGATCACGTTCCGTCGTGGTCCTGGCCAAGGTCTCACCATTTAGTATGTAAGTTCTGTGCGGGTTTCTCTTTCCCAGGTGCATTACCTTACACTTTTTAGCATTGGCGCCTAGCTGCCATGTTGCTGACCACCGTTCCAGCAGCAGTAGATCCTGCGTCATATTATCAGGCAAGGTGTTTTTACCTACTATGTTGCAAAGTTTGGCGGAGGCGGCGAACAGTGATACCCTTCCTCTAAGTCCTTGGGTCATATCTCTTATGAATAAGTTGAATAGAATCGGGCCCAACACCGACCCCTGCGGCACTCCACTGACCACGCCTGACGTTTTGGATGGGGCACCGTTTACCACCACCCTCTGAAGTCTACCACTCAGCCAGTCCTCAACCCATGTAGTTACAAGTAAGAGACGGGAGGGAGCATTACAAATTTGAGTGGGCTCATTTTCCATTTTAACAATTGCAGTGTTCTTGAACGAATATTCCCTTTCTACCTCAGGTCAGGCAGGATATAACACCCCCCTCAGACTATTACTCAACTCCACTCCAGCAGAATAGTCAGAGCAACTACCTTAGCACAGCTGGCCCCACCCAGCAGGTAAGGAGCCATTTGGATTGTCCACAGGCAGAACTTGGATGTTGGGAAGGGGCTCTGGTATGTTCCTCCCATCTTCTGACCAGCTCTGGACATCTGTTCTACTCCCTTCTTGCAGGTGCTGCTTTCAATGATGGATTCCCAGCTGCCCGTGGTGAACTTTGGCTCCATGCAACTTCGACTTCAGCTTGTTCAATAACCTTCGGTGTGGGACGCTATCAAAAGCTTTACTGAAGTCTAAATATACTACATCCAATGACTTTCCGGCATCTAGTTGTCTAGTAACCCAGTCAAAAAAGCTGATTAGGTTAGATTGGCAGGATCTGCCCTGGGTGAATCCGTGTTGGTGGGGATCACGTAGGTTTTCCTCGTCTAGGATTGTGTCAATATTTCGTTTGATCAGTGTTTCCATGAGCTTGCACACTATAGACGTGAGACTCACTGGTCTGTAGTTTGCCATCTCTGTCCTGCAGCCCTTTTTGTGGAGTGGGATAACGTTGGCGGTTTTCCAGTCCAAGGGGACTCTTCCTGTGCATAGGGAAAGATTGAAAAGAACATATAGTGGTTCTGCCAGGACTTCTCTCAATTCCCTGAGCACTCTGGGATGTAGGTTGTCCGGTCCCATGGCTTTGTTTACTTTGAGTCTTGATAGTTCATAGTAGACGCTACTGGGCGTAAACTCAAAGTCTTGAAACGGGTCCTTCTGGCTGTCTCCCATCTGAAGCTGTGGACCAGCTCCCGGCGCTTCACAGGTGAAGACGGAGCAGAAGTATTCGTTTAGTAATTCTGCCTTGGCAGAATCTGATTCTACAAGGTTACCGTCCAATTTCTTCAGGCGTTCTATCCCATCTTTGTTTCTTTTCCTGTGACTAATATAGCTGAAGAAGGATTTATCCCCTTTCTTAATGTTCCGTGCTAGATCTTCTTCCATTCTGAGTTTGGCCTCCCTGACTGCTATTTTGACAGCTTTTGACCTGTCCAGATAGTCTTTTTCCGCCTCTTGTTTTCCTAAATGTTTTTAGGTGATAAATGCTTCTTTTTTCTTTTTAACGCGGTCCGAAATTTCACCACAGTGACAACATTCAACTTCAAGAAAGGGAAATATGATGCTATGAGAGCAATGGCAAGGAAAAAACTCAGAAACAGCTCAAAGAAAACAGAAACCGTAGAGCAAGCCTGGTCTCTATTCAAGGGCACAGTGCAAGACATGCAACATATGTACATCCCCAGATTTAGAAAAGGGTGCAAAAAAAACCAAACAAAAGACCCCGCATGGATAAACAATGAAGTGAAGAAAGCGATAGGAGACAAGAAAAAATCATTCCGGAAATGGAAAAAGGACCAAACTGGGGAGAACTGGAAGGAACACAGGAAACGCCAAAGAGAATGTCATCAAGTGGTTAGGAGAGCAAAAAGGGAATACGAAGAGAGGCTAGCCAGGGAGGCAAAAAACTTCAAATCGTTCTTCAGATATGTTAAAGGGAAGCAACCGGCGAGGGAGGAAGTAGGACCGTTGGATGATGGAGACAGAAAGGGAGTGATAAAGGAGGAAAAAGAGGTAGCCGACAGGTTAAACAACTTCTTCTCGTCAGTCTTCACAAGCGAGGACACATCCTGTGTACCAGAATCCGACGTGATCTTCCATGGAGACCAAGAAGAAAAACTGTCAACAATAGAGGTGACACTGACAAGTTTCTGGGATACAATCGTAGTGACTAATAAATATATATTGAATACGTATTGTAGAATATAGTTACTAGCAGGGACTCATTCAGACCACATACACAAAAGTAGTTGACGTAACATAAACTGTGTACAAAATGATAATAATAGTGTTAAATCGGAGAAAAATAAACCTCAATTGTGAGAGGTTGGGACTACACAAGTACCCAGCCCTCAACACATCATCACGGGTTTATAAAAAAACTCCGCATACATAGAAATAAGTAGGGTTTCCATTCATACCAAGTCACATTTTTTTCAGAACTTTTTTGTGTGATAACAACCCTAAACACCCAATTCCATATATTATACGTGTCAACAATTAGTGACCAGAACCCCAAGCTTGACTATATTAATAGTGAAGGCTACAGCTCAATTTCAGTTATGTAAGTCGTTTCGGAGGCATGGAGCACAAAAATCACAATTAAGGAATACACTCATCTGAAAGTGTGAAGTTTCGCAAAAAACCAGGCTACATCAGGGGATATATGCCATCTTCGAATGTCTCCTTGCTTCTTACAATCCGATGGAAATGAAGCCGGCTCCTCTCAAAATGGAGAGGAGCCGGCTTCATTTCCATCGGATTGTAAGAAGCAAGGAGACATGTAGCCTGGTTTTTGGCGAAACAGAAAGTCTTTTCTGTCGGGACGAGGAGTTGAAAGCCTCTGTTGAAACTTCACACTTTCAGATGAGTGTATTTCTTCCTTAATTGTGATTTTTGTGCTCCATGCCTCCGAAACGACTTACATAACTGAAATTGAGCTGTAGCCTTCACTATTAATATAGTCAAGCTTGGGGTTCTGGTCACTAATTGTTGACACGTATAATATATGGAATTGGGTGTTTAGGGTTGTTATCACACAAAAAAGTTCTGAAAAAAATGTGACTTGTTATGAATGGAAACCCTACTTATTTCTATGTATGCGGAGTTTTTTTATAAACCCGTGATGATGTGTTGAGGGCTGGGTACTTGTGTAGTCCCAACCTCTCACAATTGAGGTTTATTTTTCTCCGATTTAACACTATTATTATCATTTTGTACACAGTTTATGTTACGTCAACTACTTTTGTGTATGTGGCCTGAATGAGTCCCTGCTAGTAACTATATTCTACAATATGTATTCAATATATATTTAACAATAGAGGTGAGCCATGAGGATGTCCTCCAACAGATAGATTGAAAAGTGACAAATCACCAGGCCCGGATGGTATCCACCCTAGGGTACTAAAAGAACTAAGAAATGAGATAGTGGGAATACTCCAATGAGTTTGCAACCTATCCTTGAAAACTGGTGAGATCCCGGAGGACTGGAAGATTGCAAATGTTACACCTATCTTTAAAAAGGGGTCAAGAGGAGACCCGGGAAACTACAGGCCGGTAAGTTTGACATCGGTTCCGGGCAAGATGGTAGAAGCACTGATAAAGAACAGCATCTGTGAGCACATCGAAAAAAAATGGGCTGATAAAAGCGAGCCAACATGGCTTCTGCAAGGGAAGATCGTGCCAAACAAACTTACTGCACTTCTTTGAGGGAGTAAACAGACAGTTGGACAAAGGGGAACCTGTGGACATCATTTACCTCGACTTCCAAAAGGCCTTTGACAAGGTACCCCATGAGTGGCTACTTAGGAAGCTGTGGAACCACGGGGTGGAAGGGGACGTACACAGATGGGTCAAACACTGGTTGGCAGGCAGAAGGTAGAGGGTTGGAGTGAAAGGTCACTATTTGGGCTGGAGGAGAGTCACAAGCGGAGTTCCGCAGGGGTCGGTACTTGGACCACTGCTGTTCAATGTATTTATTAATAACCTGGAAACGGGGACGAAGTGTGAAGTTATAAAATTTGCGGATGACACTAAACTCTATAGAAGGGTTAGAACTGCGGAAGAGTGTGAGGACCTACAAAGGGACCTGAACAAACTGGAGGAGTGGGCGATTAAATGGCAGATGAACTTCAATGTAGGGAAATGCAAGGTCATGCATATAGGGAGAAAGAACCCGATGTTCAGCTACCAAATGGGGGGATTAGTATTAGAGGGAAGTAACCTTGAAAGAGACTTGGGTGTACTGGTGGACACAACAATGAAGTCAACGGCATAATGCGCAGCAGCCGCGAAGAAGGCAAACAGAATGTTGGGTGTTATTAAGAAGGGTATTACAACCAGAACGAAAGAAGTCATCCTGCCATTGTATCGGGCAATGGTGCACCCACACCTGGAGCCAATCAGGTGGAGAAGGCTTCCTCCTGGGCAAGACAAATGATGGGGTGTATCCGCAGAGGTTTCGTCAGCAGGAGACCTGAAGTTGTGATGCCGTTGTACAGAGCTATGGTGAGGCCTCACTTAGAGTACTGTGTTCAGTTTTGGAGACCACACTACCGAAAAGACGTGCTGAGGATCGAGTCGGTTCGGCGAACGGCCACCAGGATGGTCATGGGGCTCAAGGATCTCACGTATGAAGAAAGACTAAAGAAATTGCGGCTGTACTCACTTGAGGAAAGAAGAGAACGGGGGGATATAACTGAAACCTACAAGTACATCACGGGACGCATCGAGTCAGAAGATGATATCTTCTGGCTCATGGGACCCTCGACCACCAAAGGGCATCCGCTGAAAATCAGGGGAGGGAAGTTTCATGGCTACTCCAGGAAGTACTTCTTCACTGAAAGAGTGGTGGATCATTGGAACAAACTCCCACTCCAGGTGATAAAGGCCAGCAGCGTGACGGATTTTAAGAATAAATGGGATACTCACGTGGGATCTTTAAGGGAGTAAATCCAGGGGGGGGGGATACATGGAATGGGCAGACTTGGTGGGCTATAGCCCATTTCTGCCACTTTTTTCTATGTTTCTATGTACTGTGTTCAGTATTGGTCACCGTACCTTAAGAAGGATATGGCAATATTTGAGAGGGTCCAGAGGAGAGCGGCACGAATGATTAAGGGCATGGAAAACCTTTCATACACTGAAAGATTGGAGAGACTGGGGCTTTTCTCCCTGGAAAAGCGGAGACTCAGAGGAGACATGAGAGACCTACAAGATCATGAAGGGCATAGAGAGAGTAGAGAGGGACAGATTCTTCAACTTTCAAAACATAAAGAACAAGAGGGCATTCGGAAAAGTTGGAAGGGGACAGATTCAAAACGAATGCTAGGAAGTTTTTCTTTACCCAGCGTGTGGTGGACACCTGGAATGCGCTTCCAGAGGGCGTAATAGGACAGAGTACGGTACTGGAGTTCAAGAAAGGATTGGACAATTTCCTGCTGGAAAAAGGGATAGAGAAGTATAGATAGAGGGCTACTGCACAGGTCCTGGACCTGTTGGGGCCGCCGCTTGAGCGGACTGCTGGGCACGATGGACCTCAGGTCTGACCCAGTGGAGGCATTGCTTATGTTCTTATGTTCTAATACTTCTGAACTCTCAATGTGTGCATGGTGGAATGCTGTGTGTTTGGTGCAAAAACATGAGGAGATTGCAGCAGTGAAACATGGTCGAAAGGAGCATGTTTGGAAAGTTTGGCACTTGTTAGATTCTTATTGTTGAGAACATATAATCTATGTATATATTGTAAAATAAGGTTCATATAGGGATCTGGATATAACTTGTATTTTATGAGGTTTATATTACATTAGAGATTTTTATTCCGCCTGTGCCTTGCGGTTCTAGGCGGATTACAATATAGAAGATATCTGGGCATTTCCAGTAGAATTGCATTACAGGAGAAGAGTAAATTACAGGTTACAGTAGAGAATTACAATACATTCAAGATTACAGAAGATGTTACATAACAACAGATTCAAGTTACAGAGGATGGAGAGTAACAACATATTCATGTTATAAAAGGTGGTTACATAGCGTTGATGGTTACATGACGTTGGTTACATAATGTTGGTGGTATATTCTATGGAGGTGTTTAGTTTGAGGATTGGACTAGGTGTTACTATAGGGGTGGTATTCCCAAGGGAATGATCGTGAGCTCCTAAGATGGCGGTTAGAGTGATGGGAAGTATTTTTTGAAAAGAAGTGTTTTTATTTCTTTTTGGAACACTTTTATGTCTGTTGTTTTGTGATGTTGTTTATGGAAATCATTCAATAAAAATGATTTAACTTAAAAAAAAAACCACAACAGGTTTAGCGACGATCGCTGGCTTTAGTGCATCTGTGCCTGGGTTCTGAAGAATGAGAGGTGAGAAGCTTTATCACAATAAGCAGAGAAAAGAGATCAGAAATTGAAAGTTTCAGTAGTGCTCTACTTTTTTTTTATTTTACCAAAAAGACTATTTTAATTAGAAGCAAGAACACTGTAACAATGTACAATGGGAACATATATAACAGGGTCATTTACAGAGTAAATTAGCCTATGACAAATAGAAAACTCATATGAAAAAATAACCTGATGTTCAAATGTCTAAAGTAGCTGTACAGAGATCCTCCACAGGAGGAACACTTAAAAAAGAACAGATGTTAGGCAATGAAAGTGCAACAGTGAATCATAAAAATAAAAAGCAGTAAACTTTCAGGTTGTACTGATGGTATAAATAAATACACTTGCTTATCTATTTATATTCTAAGGTTAGTTATTTTGGCTACTTTGCTCATACATTCAACTAATCTGCATTTATGAAAGAGAACATGCATTAATAAAATACATCTGCATTTTGACTCACAGCTTACACATTTGTATTTCAAATCAAGCCCCCAATATGTGGTTGCTGTATTTCTTTCTTTTTTTTTTTCAAGTTCACATAGTCTTATTTTATGGAACTTGTTAACTCACCTTTTCCTTTTTCATGCATTCAGAAGGCAATTTCAATAAAAAGATTTGAAGATAAAACTAAAGAAAAAAAACATTCAATGCCTATCAGAAAAGAACACAGCTTAATTTATGAAAATATCTGACAAGCAAACCGAGTCTGTATAGAAATGGAAAATCTGGGTAAAACACAAGAGAATCAAATATTGACTCCCTGTAGTGAGATATCTTTGCCTCATTCTTTACAATTTCCCAGTAAATTACCATATAGTACTAGTCACAATTTAAAACCATCCCTCTGCAATCAGCTGACCACAGGGTGAACTTCATGATTCATTCTCAGAGTCCAAATCACTGTCATCTCCAATAGAAGGGAATTCCTCACTGTCTTCATCTTCTTCTGAAAGCTGGACTTGGCTAAGTACACTTGGCCCACATTGCTCCTCCTCTTCCTCTTCTTCAGAAACTTCATATCCTCCAATGCTGCTAAAACTCGTGTCTCGCATATTGGACTTCAGATCATGATCGTCATAACTTTCATAACTAAAATAAAAAATAGGACATTACACACGAGACTAGGTCACCAGATGTAAAGCAGTGAACATATATTATTCTGAAAACATACATCTCTCCAATCTCCCTCCCCCTTTCATATTTTATTCTTTTGGGCATGTAAAGTTTCCAGTCAATCTTGATATACCGCCAAGGAGAAAAATCTATCAGTGCTCTTCAGTATTCCCAAACACTCCAACCCTCCTCGTCATTTAGTTTTTTGGAAGACTGTTAAAACAACTGCATAATTACAGTAAATATATTGTGTTCTCAAGGCAGCATCCAGTGTCACATGAACTAATGCTTGATTAAAACTCTCAAGTGTTGGGGCGTGGCTTGGAGCGTGCACAAGATGGAGGTGTAATCGCGTTGCTCCGCTCCCCCAGGTGATAATTTTGAGATAATTTTGCTGAAAATAAAAGTTTTCTTATATCGGAAAAGTTTGATATAAGGTCGGAAGATGGCGACTTCAAGGCAGACTAAAATTGAAAAGGCTTTTGTGGGCACGGCGAAGCGCGTCAAACATGATCATGTGACGCCGGCAAAGACTGCACTCCCGGATGAGGAAGAACTGGATAAAAGAGAAGTGATGACAGCACTGGAAAAAATACAACAAATGCTACAAAAGAATACAGATTGTGTTCAGGAAGTAAAGGAAGAGGTTGTCAGTATAAATAAGCAGTTAGAACTGGCAAACCAGAGAGTAACAACGCTGGAAAAGAAGATGGAACAGTTGGAGCTAACGGCGGTTCAATTCAAATCTGAAAGTAAGATCATTTCAGAGCTGCAAAAACAAATGGAAAACTATGAGAATCGTGGACGTCGGAAGAACATAAAAATCATTGGGCTGGCGAAAAATTTGGAAGGAGATAATCCTATAAAGTTTTTGGAGTCCTTATTGCCAAAGTTATTTCAGCTGAATTCAAAACAGCCTATTGAAATTGAACGGGCACACAGAATTCCGTTCCAACGGTCAGAAAACAAGTCAAAGCCCAGACCGCTTATCTTTAAACTGTTAAGGTTTCAGCAAGCCTTTGAGATACTGAAGCAGACAGAAATTTGACTTATAAAGGCTCAAAGTTATTATTTTTGCCTGACTTCGCAAAGAACACAGCAACTTTGAGGCAGCAATTTCTTCAGTTAAGACCACAGCTAAAGGAGAAAAGGTTACAAGTATGGTTTATACTTCCCTGCAAAAAATGAGGATATCCTATGGGAGTAAATCACTGTATTTTGAGGATCCAGTGAAATTGAAGGACTTTTTGAATAACTCTGAACCAATGAATATGTAAGGAGAGAAGAGGTATAGAAAGAAAAGTACATATTTAATAGGAGTGGGTTATAAGAGGAGAGATGAAATAGACTGGATGGAATGTTAATGGTATATGAAAAGGGGAATAACCTATTCATTTATTTTGTATGAAGTGATATATGAAATTGAATGCATTGGTTTAGAATTCTAAATATAAAGATATTTATAAGAGCATATTTATAAATAAGTTAAAGGAAATATAGTTAATATGATATGAAAATGGAAGAAGGGAGGAATGCGAGCTGAATTTAAGGAAGTTTTTATAGAAGACAAGAGGAGTTTAAAATGTTCATTTATAAAGAGGATTTACAACAAATGATTTAATTCTAAATGGAATGGATAGTTTAAGAAATGTAATTAAACTGAGGGTTAATAGTTGAGCAGTCTAAATAAATAATTAGTAATAGTTCTATGATTAATATATATCATATGAATATTTAAAATATGGGAGTTTTAGGAGGTTTAAATGAAAACTTATATAAAGGTAAAGATGAAGGGGAAATTAATGAAAGAGGAAGAGATTAAATATTGAGAATGGATAGGAATATATGGTCATTTAGGAAAGTGGGATATATAAAGATATGTGATTAAAATGAATTGCAAGGTCATGTTAATAATTAAAATATGGCGTGATGTTAAGATATAAGATTGAATAAAGTACATTATATATAAATATATAGAATATATATAAATGCCTGGGGGGGATGTGGTTGCAAATCCTAAGCGTGGTTCAAGTTTATCCATATTGCAGGGAGGGATGGGTGGGATGGGGGGGTAGTCAAGAACAAGGAGAAGGAGAATTTGTTTGATAAGGGGAAATATTTAATACTCTTTCATTTTATGGATATAATGGAAATGATGGTGTCTGATCAATTTCATTTATATAAGTTGGAATGTCAATGCTGGAATTTTAGTGAACTGGACGATGGAGACTAAGTTTTATTCTCTAAATGTCAATGGCCTGAATCACCAGATTAAAAAGAAAAAAATGTTAAATTTCCTTAAAAAACAACAGGCGGATGTATATTTCATCCAAGAGACCCATCTGTCCACAATAGAATCTAGAAAGCTAGAAGGGGGCTGGATTTCAAAAGTATTTTTTGCTCCAGCAAATGGAAAAAAGGCTAGAGTGGCCATTTTAATTAATAAAAAATGTACAGCTGATTTTAAAATGGTAGCAATGGATCCTTTAGGAAGGTGGGTACATATTGAAATGAGCATGGAAAATACTACCCTGGACTTATTTAACATCTACGCTCCTAATACGAATCAGATGGAATTTTTTAAGAGCCTACAACAAATTTTATTACCACTGGCTACTTCTAATTTAGTGGTGGCTGGAGATTTCAATGCTGTAATGGATTCAATTATGGATAAAAATCCAAGTAGAATAATGAAATCATTAGGGCTAGATAATTTGGTACAAACTTTTGATTTAATAGATATATGGCGTATTCTTCATTTTAATGATCGGGAATTTTCTTTTTGTTCACAGGTCCATAATTCTTTTTCAAGAATTGATTATATTTTTGTTTCAAATAGTTTAGCGAAAAATGTAATAAGAGCTATGATAGATCCTATTCTCTTATCTGATCATGGTGCTGTATGGGTTGAGTTAAAGGATGGGGAAAAGGATTATTCTAAGCCGGTTTGGAGATTTGATGACTCTTTGGTGGTAGATTCAAATTTTATTGAAGATTTTAAATTAAAAATGATTGAATTCTTTCAAATTAATGATAATAATAAAACAAATGTAGAAGTGTTATGGAATGTGTTTAAAGCAACCATGAGAGATAATATTATTTCATATTCTGCATATATTAGGAAAAAGTTTATGAAGCAATTTACTAAATTGGAAAAAGAAATTAAAATATTGGAAAGTAATTTAATTAATAGATGGGAATGGACTACTTTGCAATTATTAGTAAGAGCAAAAGTTAAGTATAATGAGTTATCTTCTAAATTTGTAAGGAATGATTTATTTTCTCAACAAACTCAATATTAGGAAATTCAAATAAGGCGGGAAGGATGCTAGCAAATTATCTTAAAGCAAGGAAAAGAAGAACAAAAATTGTTGTAATAAAAGATAAAAATGGAAAATCACATAATAAAATTGATCTAATTCTAAAACAATTTTTTAGTTTTTATAAAGATTTGTATTCTTCTGAATCTTACAGAGATAGAGAAAAGGATGGATTGGAGTTTTTAAGTTTACTTAAGGGGCCACAAATTCCTGAGCATATAAAAGGAAGTTTAGAAGAACCTATATCTTTAAAAGAGTTAGAAACAGCATTGAAGTCTCTTAGAGTTGGATCCGCTCCAGGTGGTGATGGTTATACGGTAGAGTTCTATAAATCATTTCAAAATACTTTGTTACCCTATTTGCTAAAATTATATCAATACCAACTGAATAAAAGTTGTATATCAGGTACTATGGCAGATTCATTAATTATTGTCTTACCAAAACCAAACAAAGATCATACTTTGGTATCAAACTACAGGCCTATTTCATTAATTAATATACCGTATTTTCATGCATATAACGCGCGCGTTATACGTGTTTTTATAAAACCGGTGCATAAACCTTGCGCGGTATACGCGTGAGCGCGTTGTACAAAATTTTTTTTACATAGTTCCCCCCCCCCCGACATCTCGATTCACCCTCCCCGCAGGACCGCTCGCACCCCCACCCCGAAGGACCGTTCACTACGCACCCCCACCGCCGAAGGACCGCTGCGCACGCACTCCCACCCCGCACCCCCACCCTGAAGGACCGCACGCACCCCCACAGCCTCCTGACCCCCCATCATGTAAAAGCTCCTACCAGTGTCCTGCTGCTTCCTCTTGGCGGTCCCGACACCCGACACAATCGGGGCAAGAGGGAGCTCAAGCCCTCTTGCCCCAGCCAACCGCGGCACCCCCGACACGATCGGGGCAAGAGGGAGCTCAAGCCCTCTTGCCCCCCCGACTCTCCGACACGATCGGGGCAAAAGGGAGCCCAAGCCCTCTTGCCCCCACCGATCTCCCCAACTCCCCGACAATATCAGGCCAGGAGGGAGCCCAAGTCTTCCTGGCCCTGGCAACCCCCCCCCATTAGTTTGTTCGGGCCAGGAGGGGAGCCCAAACCCTCCTGGCCACGGCGACCCCCTACCCCCACCCCGCACTACATTACGGGCAGGAGGGATCCCAGGCCCTCCTGCCCTCGACGCAAACCCCCCAACGACCGCCCCCCCCAAGAACCTCCGACCGACCCCCCAGCCGACCCGCGACCCCCCTGGCCGACCCCCCACGACACCCCCACCCCCCTTCCCCGTACCTTTATGTAGTTGGCCGGGACAGACGGGAGTCAAACTCACCTGTCCGGCAGGCAGCCAACGACGGAATGAGGCCGGATTGGCCCATCCGTCCCAAAGCTCCGCCTACTGGTGGGGCCTAAGGCGCTTGGGCCTATCAGAATAGGCCCGGGAGCCTTAAGTCCCACCTGGGGGTGGGGCCTGAGGCACATGGGCCCAACCTGACCATGTGCCCAAGGCCCCGCCCCCAGGAGGGACCTAAGGCTCCCGGCCTATTCTGATTGGCCTAGGCGCCTTAGGCCCCACCAGTAGGCGGAGCTTTGGGACGGATGGGCCAATCCGGCCTCATTCCGTCGTTGGCTGCCTGCCGGACAGGTGAGTTTGACTCCCGTCTGTCCGGCCAACTACACAAAGGTACGGGGAAGGGGGGTGGGGTGTCGTGGGGGTCGGCCAGGGGGGGTCACGGGTCGGCTGGGGGGTCGGTCAGAGGTTCTTGGGGGGGGCGGTCGTTGGGGGGTTTGCGTCGAGGGCAGGAGGGCCTGGATCCCTCCTGCCCGTAATGTAGTGCGGGGTGGGGGTAGGGGGTCGCCGTGGCCAGGAGGGTTTGGGCTCCCTCCTGGCCCGAACAACTAGCGGGGGGGGGTCACCAGGGCCAGGAGGACTTGGCCTCCCTCCTGGCCCGATATTGTCGGGGAGTTGGGGAGTCGGCGGGGCAAGAGGGGCTTGGGCTCCCTTTTGCCCCGATCATGTCGGAGAGTAGGGGGGGGGCAAGAGGGCTTGAGCTCCCTCTTGCACCGATCGTGTCGGGGGTGCCGCGGTTGGCTGGGGCAAGAGGGCTTGAGCTCCCTCTTGCCCCAATTGTGTCGGGGGTGCCGCGGTTGGATGGGGCAAGAGGGGCTTGAGCTCCCTCTTACTCCGATCGTGTCGGGGGAGTCGGGACCGCCAAGAGGAAGCAGCAGGACACCGGTAGGAGCTTCTACATGATGGGGGGGGGGGTTGGGGAGGCTGTGGGGCTGCGAGCGGTCTTTCAGGGTGGGGGTGCGGGTGGAAGTACGTGCGAGCGGTCCTTTGGGGTGGGGGTGCGGGTGCGTGCGAGCGGTCCTTCGGGGTGGGGGTGTGATTGGTCCTGCGGGGTGTGGGGGGCATCAGGCTTTCAGGGTGGGGACAGGACTTCAAGGGGGAGAGGAGAGTCGGGGTGGCCAGAGGAGAGTCGGGGCGGGCGAAAGGAGAGTCGGGCGGCGACGGGAGAGTCGGGCAGCATGCGCGGTATACGGGTGTGTGCGGTATATAAAAATTTCTGTACATAAATTTGTGTTTTCTGCGCGCTATACCCGTGTGTGCGTTTTACACGGGTGCGCATTATCTACGTGAAAATACGGTAGATGGTAAACTTTTAGCCAAAGTTTTGGCATTAAGATTGGCTAAAGCTCTCCCTTTTATTATTGATACTCACCAAACGGAATTTGTTGCAAGAAGGCATTCTTCCAATAATACCAGATTGGCTTTTCATACTTTAAATTTAAGTAAGGATGTTCAAGATCCGGCATTCTTAATTTCTTTGGATGCAGAAAAAGCCTTTGATAGAGTTGAATGGTCTTTTATGTATCAGGCATTAGAATGGTTTGGTATAGGGGCTGGTTTTATTCAAATGATTCAGACATTGTATAGCTCCCCTGGTGCTAGATTATATATTAATAATAATCTATCGGATAGATTTAGTTTGCAAAGGGGGGTTAGACAAGGTTGTCCTTTATCTCCTTTGCTTTTTGATGTTGTTTTGGAACCCTTGTTGATAGCTATTAATCAGGCAAAGGAGATACAAGGAATTCCGTTTTCAAGCTGGGAATATAAACTCTCCGCTTATGCGGATGATATTCTGCTTTATTTGAGAAAACCAGAGACTACTATTCCATGTTTGCTTGAATTGATTGAAAAATTTGGAAAATTTTCTGGGTACAAGATTAACTGGAGTAAGTCTGAAGTGCTTCCACTTAATGTACATTGTACCAAAGGATTATTTGATTCATTTACATTTGTTTGGAAAGAAGACGGATTAAAATATTTAGGAATTACTATTAAAAGTACTCTTGAGGACACAGTAAAGGAAAATGAAAAACTTTTAATAAAGAAAGTAACGGAGATGTGTGAGCAATGGATTCCTTTACACTTATCTTGGTGGGGGAGAGTTCAAACAATTAAGATGATGATTTTGCCTGTGGTTTGTTATCAAATGAGTATGATACCAGTTTTTTTTCAGGGGTCATTTTACAAAAAGTTGAATGGTATTATTACAAAATTTGTTTGGCTGGGGAAAAGACCTAGACTTGCTTTAGTAAAGTTTCAAAAAAACAATTGTGGAAGGGGGGTAAATTTCTCAAATTTTTATAGGTACCATCAAGCCTATATTTTAAGACAAGGTATGTATTGGGTCCTTCCAGAGCTCATGGAGAATGTCCCAGACTGGTTATATTTAGAATGGCGACTCATGTTTCCTATACATTTGGTTCATCTTTTGAGTATAACAATGCCTAACAGATACAAAGGGAATAGAATCTTGATTGATACTTGGAAGACTTTGAGATATGTTAACAAACTATCACCTATTCCAATCTCTAAATCATTAAAGCAATCCATTTGGCTTAACTCCAAGATTAAAATAGGCGGACACAAAATTATCTGGAAACAATGGATCATTGCAGGAATAAGAATTTTAAAAGATGTTATTTCAAATGGTAAACTGCTTAGTTTTTCACAGCTGCAACATAAATATGGTTTTACTAAGTCACAAAGTTTTAAATGGTTGCAGCTGTAGCAGGCTATTCAGGAGGGGTTCCCTGAATGGAAAGATCTTGATACTCAATATAGTTTGGAAATCCTATGTTTCCAGGAGGATTTCTTGGGTCACCAAGCCGCTAAGTGGTATAAATTGATATATGGTTTTACAAATAAAAAACAAAAAACGGGTCTAAGAGACATTTGGAGCATTGAGATTAAGCATCAAATTTCTGCTTCTCAATGGCCATAAATTTGGTCTTGGAGAATTAGATGTACAGTGTCGGCATCTATGAGACAGACTTGGTTCTTTTTGTTGCATAGAGCTTTTTTGACTCCAGTACGTTTACAAAAGTTTGATAGCACTGTAATCTAGAAGCAGGGACTTTGGATCATCTAATTTTTTATTGTCCTTGTATAAATGCCTTCTGGAAGTCAATTTGGTCTCAAATTAATTCTTTTCTAGAAAATCCAGTTGCTCTGTCATATGATACAATTTTGTTTGGAACAATGATGAGAGCAAAGAGACAAATTTCAGCAAATAATAATAAATTGCTAATGATTATGACAGGAGTTGCCATTCAGAATATAACTAGAAATTGGAAAGATTATACAAGACTTAACTATACCTTTTGGTGGAATTCTATATGTTATATGTATAAAATGGAGCGTGTTCTTGCTATACAAAAAGGAAATTATAATAATTTTTAAAAAATTTGGGGGCCATTGATTGAATATTCGAATGATTAGACACCTTTTTATAGAAAGAATAATATGATATGGGATTGGGAGGGTATAATGTGTAGGATTCAAATAAAATGTTAATATGTTTGGGAGGGGGATAATATAGGAATTAATATTGTATGAATTATACAAGTGAATTGTATGAATATTGAATGTTTATCCTTAAACTTGTTATGAGATATAAAAATGAATAAAGAATTGGAAAAAAAAAAGAACAAAATCCTCTCAAGTGTTGTTAGAATTGTTATCAAGCACAGTTTTGCATCTTTAATGGCGATAGGAAGAGACCATATGGAGTAGCCTGCTAGCATTACTACTATTATTATTCCTAGAGCATGTGGCTCTGTACATAGGGTTTGACAAGCCCTTCAGAGAGAAAGAGACTGTTAGCGTAATAGCAACCATGCTTGTACCAACAAAAAACCCAATCCCAACATGTTGAATTTCTAAGGACCAACAAGTAATGGGCACTTTCACCCTGTGAGCACAAAGGTTAAAGGAAAAATCTAGAAGGCCAACTGATAAATACCATTATTCCCATCTGCTGAAACAGCACCCTGCCAAATATTTTTTGTGCCTAATTTCCCGCTTATGTTCCTCCTTTACCCTTAATACTGCTTTCTATTTATTGAATCACTCAGTTTACTTATCACCTTATAAACAAATTCTAATCCACTGTGCTTCACCCCAAGCTCTAAAGTGCCACCAACAGTCAGGTTAAAAGGCATGCAAATCTTCATGCATGTTCATTAGATATGTCCTAAACATATGACCTGTTCATGGCCCTCGAGTACTGGAGTGAAGATCAAGGCTCTAGACAATCATTTCACATAGAGCAAAATGACAAAAGCAATCATAAAATCAAGAATAAAGCTTTTAGTTAGGCTACTCTATTTTTATTAACGATCTTGTGTGTTGACCTCACTGGAGCAGGCACTTCTAGTGGTGGCACAGGTTTCAGACATCAACTTGATGATGACTTTCAGTGCTTTTATGCAGTCCTATCTTATCCCTAGAGTTGTGACTACATAATTTCAGAAGAAAATGAAGGATTGGAGTCATTATGGGTTAAATTACCGGGAAAAAATGGCCTTGACATAATATTGGGACTGTACTATCGTCCACCTGGACAAACGGAAGCAAACGACAAAGATCTGGCAGCAGAATTGAGGCGGGAAGGCAACAACAGGAACGTGCCAGTAATGGGAGATTTTAACTACCCCGGGATAAACTGGAGTATTGGAAACTCGAACTGTGCGAGGGAAACAGAATTCTTAGAGGCTGTGAGGGACTGCTTTATGGATCAGCTTGTCAAGGAACCAACAAGAGGGAATGCCACTCTTGACCTAATCCTCAACGGGCTAGGGGGACATGCAAAAGAAGTGGAAGTTGTAAGACCACTAGGAAACAGCGATCACAACATGATCCAGTACAAATTAGAAGTAGGTATAGCAAAAGGGAAGAGAACCACAGTGACAACGTTCAACTTCAAGAAAGGGAACTATGATGCTATGAGAGCAATGGTAAGGAAAAAACTCAGAAACAGCTCAAAGAAAACAGAAATCGTAGAGCAAGCCTGGTCTCTATTCAAGGGCACAGTGCAAGAAACACAACATATGTACATCCCCAGAATTAGAAAAGGATGCAAAAAAAAAAAACCCCCGCATGAATAAACAATGAAGTGAAGAAAGCGATGAGACAAGAAAAAATCATTCCGGAAATGGAAAAAGGACCAAACTGGGGAGAACTGGAAGGAACACAGGAAACGCCAAAGAGAATGACATCAAGTGGTTAGGAGAGCGAAAAGGGAATATGAAGAGATGCTAGCCAGGGAGGCAAAAAACTTCAAATCGTTCTTCAGATATGTTAAAGGGAAGCAACCGGCGAGGGAGGAAGTAGGACTGTTGGATGATGGAAACAGAAAGGGAGTGATAAAGGAGAAAAAAGAGGTAGCCGACAGGTTAAACAAATTCTTCTCGTCAGTCTTCACAAGCGAGGAAACATCCAGTGTACCTGAACCCGACGTGATCTTCCATGGAGACCAAGAAGAAAAACTGTCAACAATAGAGGTGAGCCATGAGGATGTCCTCCAACAGATAGATGGATTGAAAAGCGACAAATCACCAGGCCCGGACGGAATCCACCCTAGGGTACTAAAAGAACTAAGAAATGAGATAGTGGGAATACTCCAATGAGTTTGCAACCTATCCTTGAAAACTGGCGAGATCCTGGAGGACTGGAAGATAGCAAATGTTACACCTATCTTTAAAAATGGGTCAAGAGGAGACCCGGGAAACTACAGGCCAGTAAGTTTGACAAGATGGTAGAAGTACTGATAAAGGACAGCATCTGTGAGCACATCGAAAAAAATGGGCTGATGAAAGCGAGCCAACATGGCTTCTGCAAGGGAAGATCGTGCCAAACAAACTTACTGCACTCTTTGAGGGGGTAAACAGCCAGTTGGACAAAGGGGAACCCGTGGACATCATTTACCTCGACTTCCAAAAGGCCTTTGACAAGGTACCCCATGAGCAGCTACTTAGGAAGCTGTGGAACCACGGGGTGGAAGGGGACGTACACAGATGGGTCAAACACTGGTTGGCAGAAGGCAGAGGGTTGGAGTGAAAGGTCACTACTCGGGCTGGAGGAGGGTCACAAGCGGAGTTCCGCAGGGGTCGGTACTCGGACCACTGCTGTTCAATGTATTTATTAATGACCTGGAAATGGGGATGAAGTGTGAAGTTATAAAATTTGCGAATGACACTAAACTCTGTAGAAGGGTTAGAACTGCGGAAGAGAGTGAGGACCTACAAAGGGACCTAAACAAACTGGAGGAGTGGGCGAATAAATGGCAGATGAACTTCAATGTAGGGAAATGCAAGATCATGCATATAGGGGGAAAGAACCCGATGTTCAGCTACCAAATGGGGGGATTAGTATTAGAGGGAAGTAACCTTGAAAGAGACTTGGGTGTACTGGTGGACACAACAATGAAGTCAATGGCACAATGCGCAGCAGCAGCGAAGAAGGCAAACAGAATGTTGGGTATTATTAAGAAGGGTATTACGACCAGAACGAAAGAAGTCATCCTGCCGTTTTATCGGGCAATGGTGTGCCCACACCTGGAGTACTGTGTTCAGTATTGGTCACCGTACCTTAAGAAGGATATGGCAATACTTGAGAGTGTCCAGAGGAGAGCGACACGAATGATTAAGGGCATGGAAAACCTTTCATACACTGAAAGATTGTAGAGACTGGGACTTTTCTCCCTGGAAAAGCGGAGACTCAGAGGAGATATGATAGAGACCTTCAAGATCCTGAGGGGCATCGAAAAGGTTGACAAGGACAGATTTTTCAATTTGAAAGAAACCACAAGAACAAGGGGACACTCGATAAAATTGAAGGGGGGACAGGTTTAGAACAAACGCAAGGAAATTTTTTTTCACACAGAGGGTGGTGGACACATGGAACACCCTTCCGGAAGCCGTGATAGGAAATAGCACAGTACAGGGTTTCAAGGAAGACCTGGATAGGTTCCTGGAGGACAAAGGGATTGAGGGGTACAGATAAGAGCAGTGGAAGGTTTAGAGATAAGTGTAGAGGTAGGTATAAAATTAGTCAGGGACTGCTGCTCAGGCAATATGCCTGATGGGCCACCGCGTGAGCGGACCGCTGGGCAGGATGGACCTCTGGTCTGCCCCGGCGGAGGCGACTACTTATGTTCTTATAAGCCTTGTGTGTAGGACCTTGTCGAACGCTTTCTGGAAGAACAAGTAAATTATATCCACCGGGTCTCCGCCGTCGATTAGTTTGTTCACCTCGGAAAATTGAAGTAAATTCGTCAAACATGACTTCCCCTTCCTGAAGCCATGTTGACTAGCTCTCATCAGGTCGTGATTTTCCAGGTGTTGCACTATGCTATCCTTGATCAGTGCTTCAACCATCTTCCCAGGAACCGACGTTAGACTCACAGGTCTGTAATTGCCTGGTTCTCCTCTGGATCCTTTTTTGAAAATTGGGATAACATTTGCTATTTTTCAGTCATCTGGTATTTGCCCGGTTCTAATTGACATGTTAGCTAGGATTTGTAAAATCTCTCCAATTTCCATCTTAAGCTCCTTTAATACTCTCGGGTGAATTCCATCTGGTCCAGGGGATTTGTCACTTTTTAATTTGTCGATCTGATAGTATATCATGTCCAATTCCACATTCACTGAGGTGAGGCTATCCTCTATGTCACTCTTGAATACCCTCCTTGTTTCCGGCATTGTTGTTGTGTCTTCATTAGTAAAGACGGAGGCAAAGAATGAATTTAGCCTATCTGCAATCTGTTTGTCTTCTTTAATGCACCCTTTCATTCCTTGGTCGTCGAGAGGGCCTACTGCCTCTCTTGCTGGTTTTTTCCCTTTTATATATCTAAAAAAGGGCTTGAAGTTTTTGGCTTCTTGCGCTATCTTTTCCTCATAGGCCGTTTTGGCGTCTCTTACCACCTTGTGACAAACAGAAACTCAATATGGAAAAGACCAAACTTTTCTTGGCTAGTCCCAATGACAAAATAAGAAACCCATTGCTTCGTCTTAATGGTCATGACTACCCGATTATTAAATCTATCAAAATTCTGGGAGTCACACTAGACTGACATTTAACACTAGCAGAACACACAAACTTAGTAGTACAAAAATGCTTTTTTACATTGTGGAAATTAAGAACCATAAAAAATATTTTGATCCTTTATCGTTCAGACTATTGGTGCAGACATTAGTTTTATGTATTTTAGACTATTGTAACATCATCTATTTAGGAGCACCCCAAAAAATTCTAAGGAAATTAAGGATAATTCAGAATACAGCTGTTCGATTGATTTTTGGTTTAAAAAAGAAGGACCATATTAGTCCATATTATCGTTTACTTCATTGGCTGCCTTTGGAGGCAAGAGTATTATTCAAATTTTCCTGTATCTGCTTTAAGCTGATATCGGGATTGTCTCCAGTTTACCTTTTTTCTCATTTTGTGTTGCATAGACCGTCAAGAGAAACTAGAAACTTCTACTTATTTGCTTATCCAAAACTTAATGGGTATAGATAGGACCCTAGCATTTCAAGCTGGTAGGCAGCAATCTTTGTTAGGTAAATATATTCAACAAGCTATGTTATCCTATTGCTGTTTTCAGAAATTAATTAAGACCACTTTGTTTGATAAGTTTATTACTTAGTGAGTTTTTTTATTGAAATTCTATTTTACAAATATTTGTATTTTTACTGTATATTGCTGATTGTCTAGCTCTTTTTAGTGTAAACCGCCTAGAACTTTTGGTTATGGCGGTATAAAGAATAAAGTTATTATTATTAGTTTGAATTGTAGATTGTAGTGTTGAATTTTTTTTCAATTATAATTCAGCTTGGGATAACAAGGTTATAGGAATATAAAGTAAAACTAAATGTCCCCATTATTCTTGTCACTGAACTCAAATTGGTTATTTCCTGCTGACAAGCATGACAGAGTTAGACCAAGAAGTGGTTAATGGCATCACATGTCATTGGGACGAAACAGATCTCTCAGAACATAAGCGTTGCCATACTGCCAGGATCTCCAACACGCAGCACTCACACTCCATTTTTGTTGCCCTTGAATCCAGCAACCCTTGCTACTGCAGTTAGAGCAAAGGCCCTGTGAAGTTCCGCTAGGTTGTATGTGTTTGCATGGTCACTTGACGCACATTGTCTAGCAACGATTCCCACATTGAGTGAATATATAGAAATAAAACAAAGCATGTACGAAATAAGGTGATACCTTGTCTATTGGACTAACAAATGCATTTTTTTGAAGGTAACCCTTCAAATCAGAAATAAGCAAATGTTGACAAATGGCAGAATATGTAAGTCAAAACAAAGAGAAATCCAACAGGTCTGCAGTAAAGACAAACACAATAAGTAAAAAGAGGTAAGCAGAATGAACATAAGAACATAAGCAGTGCCTCCGCCGGGTCAGACCATAGGTCCATCCTGCCCAGCAGTCCGCTCCCGCGGCGGCCCAAACAGGTCACGACCTGTCCAAATCACCAGAAGGGGCCCCCATGCCACCTTGGTTTCCTATTGCGTCCTATCTTCCCATCAAAGTCCTAGCCCTCCGGTCTTGCACATGCACGACCTGGTCGGGTTTCTATACTTATTTTCTGGTTAGCTTTCTCAGTATCCCACGATCCCTTTATCCCTCAGGAATCCGTCCAGTCTCTGTTTGAATCCTTGTACCGTACTCTGCCCAATCACGTCCTCCGGTAGCGCATTCCAAGTGTCCACGACCCTTTGGGTGAAAAAAAACTTCCTTGCATTCGTTTTGAACCTATCTCCCTTCAGTTTCTCCGAATGCCCCCTCGTACCTGTTGTCCCCTTCAGCCTGAAGAATCTGTCCCTATCCACCCTCTCTATGCCCCTCATGATCTTGAAGGTCTCTATCATATCACCCCTGAGCCTCCTTTTTTCCAGAGAGAATGTACAAGGTTCAGGAATGTTTATTAAAAATCTATATAAAGTTGTAATCCAAAGAAGTGACTCTCATATACACAGTCTGTGTTTCGGAGAAACATTTCTTCCTCAAGGGTCTGAAATGTCCAGTGTATATGGCAGACAACACAACCCTGTTGGGTCCGTACTCCATGTATATGAGAGTCACTTCTTTGGATTACAACTTTATATAGATTTTTAATAAACATTCCTGAATCTTGTACATTCCATTCTGCAGTCCTCTTTTAGAATATGTAAGTCAAACATAAAAGCATTTCAATGGCAGTTTCACAGGAAGAGGGAGGGGATGGGTAAAGTGAGAAAATAGGAAAAGCAGGATGAATGAATAAAGAGATACCCATGCCAGAAATGGTAGTGTATTAGACTGATCTGGTCCCATGTGGTGACAGCAGGTGAAAAGGCATGTGCAAGAGCAGTGAACCACTTTCAAAGGTTTCTGGAATAGTTGCTGGGGAGCAATTCCCACACTGGATTCCAGTCACCCTTCAGTCAGAATATGCACCCTGCTGTCCTCAGATAACACTTGCGAGTAACTTCAGGAGAGAGAAACTTGGTCAGAACACATGTTCAAAAGACTGAAACTTGGTTTATGAGCTAGTTTAGGTTGCTTGCAACACCTTCTGCAGGAAAATTTTCCAACACCAGTGAGGCCTTGTGAGTCGTACTCTCCTGCCCCAGGAAAGCCTGGGGCTGGGGCAAAGAAATATCCATGCTGTTTTCATGACTCCTGTGATTACTTGAATGCTTATCCAGCTGTCTGCTAATATATGTTAAGTACTTATACATTCTGGGTGTGTCCAACGTGGCTTTGTTTGCTCCTTCCATTAAGCTTATACAAAGTACAGTGAAATATGGCCTTATCTAGCTCATCTGTGGCCCCAACAGTATAAAACAGTTGCTCTCTGATGCCCCCAAACTCTATCTACTTTACCTGTTTCAGGATCTAACTGTGTGGGTGAGGGGGGATAATTGTTTTTCCATATTCTTTCACTGGCTCTGGTTACCTGATGTTACTGTCTTCCAAGACATGCGATGTGTGTCCACCATCTCCCTCATAAGACATCATACTTTCTTCGTTATCCATTCCCATTCTGGTGTTCTCCTGTAGCATACGAGGATGTTTCAGTTTCATTCCATCAGATTCTACATCAGAGTCACTGCCACTCTCACTCAGTTGAATAGCTGTAAGTTACAAATGAAGATAATGCTTAGAGGACACAATTCATAGCTCAACCATCAGGACAGAACTTGCAGCTACATTTATTTTGACTCCAAAGCCTATTTAACTATTTACTTTTGATAATCTGCTTTTCACTGAGGAAAAACATCAAAGTGGGTTACAATTATTGTATATACTTGAATATAAGTCGAGACCCCCATTCCCCCCAAAAAAACAGGAGGAAAAATGGCTGACAAGTATAAGATGGGGGCTTAATATTCAAGTGTCATGTCCTGCCAGGATCTGCACCGTGTCCCCTCCCACACACCCTCCTCTGTCAAGCTCTGAACCCAGCCCCCTTCCCTCCCAGGCTATGGAGCCAGCCCGCTCCTTGCCAGGCTCTGAACCCAGCCTCCCTTACTCCCTGCCAGGCTCTGCACCCTCTCCCACCTTCCTGCCCTGTCCCCTCTTGTGGTCTAGTGGCAGGCCGGGACAGGAAGGATCCCTCCCGTCCCGGCCAATTCTAACAATTTTTTTACCCCCCCCCCCCTTCCCCCTGCATACCTTTTTTCACATCCTTGGTGGTTCAGCAGTGTATGGGCAGGAGTCCCTCCCTCAGATCTCGCAACCAGCAGCGTGAGCAGGTGTGAGCTTTTCATTTAATCTAAGTCCAAAGGCACCCTTGCACAGAACTCATTATTTCCAAAGAGGCCCGTAAGTATGCTGTCTGACAGATTTCTGGTTTAGTTGAAAAACAAACGGGAGACGGACTGCAAACCCAAAATACAAAAAGCAGAAGGGCCACAAATAGACAAGATGAGAGCAGGAGTCCAAAATCAAGCACTTTATTAAACAATCCATTCTATCTGGATTTTGCTGCCTTATGCTGTTTAATATTAAAAGTAGCCCTTCCTTTTTTTGTGTTTTACATTCCTGGCTTAGACCAGAGTATGAAACGTCCCCATAATTTCTCTTATTAACAGAGCAGTATTACCAAACAGATGGGGGTGAGGCAGACTGTATCTGGTAAAGGATATAAGAAAACTTGAAGAGGTCCAAAGGAAGGCGATGAAAATGGTAGGGGGGTTTGTGCCAAAAGATATATGAGAAGAGACTGGAAGACCTGAATAGGACTGGAGAGAGATGATACTGTTTCCAAAGAAGAGAAATTGTAAAACTAGAGGGCATAAATTGAGGTTGTGGGGTGGTAGACTTAGGAGTAATATTAGGAAATTCTTTTTCATGGAGTACCTCCTCCCTGCTGTTCGCACTGGTCTCGGCCCTCCTAAAATCACTTCCTGGCCACAGGACCAGGAAGTAACATTAGAGAGAGTGTGTCATGGCAGGCACGAGTAGCATGGAGGAGGTGCTGCTGGCCAAGATTTCAAGAGGTACATGTGTGGAGGGGCGCACCACACAGAAGTGCTGGGCATCTCCTTCCTTTGCTATGTCACTGAATAATTGATCCTGGAATGTATTCCCGAAGGAGGTGGTGGAGAGGAATACAGTGAGATTTTTAAAAAACATGGGATGAACATGCAGGATTTCTAATCAGAAAATTAATGGTACAAATTGATGAACTAAGGCCAATACCGAGCAGACTTGCACTGTCTGTGTCCCATATATGGCAATTTGGTTTAAGATGAGCTGGGGAGAGCTTAAACAGGAACTCCAGTAATCTGCATCAGGAGGACTGTGCTGGGCAGACTTTTATGGTCTGTATCCTGCAAACGATGGTTTGGATAGGCTGGAGTAAGTTTCAACAGCAACTCCAGTAGCTGGAACTAAAGGACAGTACCAGGTGTACAATTTAATCATGAATTTATAATGTGTGTAACTACTGGGCAGACAGCATTCAGGGCTTTATCTACTGTCATTTTCTGTACTATGTTACTATACAGTATTTAGTAAAGGGCCCCAAAACATGTCCAAGCTTTGTAAGAAGTTAGTGCAACTTTAGCACAAAAGTTTTGTGCACCAGCTAACCCTGCGCAAACTCTTGCATGCATAGCACATATTTTTAAATGGTTATAAGGCTATTCCACCCAGAAGCAGAGATGTATGCTGAAAAGCAAAAATTTGAGCACAATTCCATGATCCCAGTGTGAAGTCTGAGGTGGTGGTATTCTCTGTAGATAGCAGGCAGATATTCTTACATGTGAGTGGCACCATCTGTGGAGCCTGGTACTGCCAATACCAAGTGCACAGTCACCATACCATGTGCATGTCTATGCCTTGGGACCATCAGTTGAAGAAACCAACTAGGAGAGGAAGGTGGGTTGTGAGGAACACTTGCTACAGGTATCTCTGCTTTCTCCGAGGACAAAGCAGACATGATATTCTCATGCTGACTCCCAAGCTGCCAGAATCATGGCCCTGGACAAGGAAAATGGATAGATAAACCAAACAAATGCTATCTTGACTGAGGTTGAGGTTGTGATTTGTGTGTCCTTTTCTGTCTTGCACAAGATCGTTGAGGAGTTGATGAAGGTGGCTAATTGTAACTAGAGAATGACACAGTTGCTGTTACCTGCCGAAACGGTGGGGGAAAAAAGTGGTTGCCATGGGCAAGGGGACAAGGCCATTCACTGTCATGTGAAGCAGTGAATGGCTTTGTTTCCGCAGTTAAGGGAGGGAACGTGCGCAGTCACCGATCCTGCAATCCAGCAGCCCCCTTCCTCCCTAATGATCGCTGATGCAACCGGAAACAGGAAGTTGCGTCAGAGGAGAAGTTTCCGGCAGCTGCATGTGACTTCAAGACTCAGGCTGCTTATTGAAAGAAATTTAAAAATTACCATGAGGGGAAGGAAGGCAGAGAGATGCTCGGACCACGGCGTATGGGAGGGAGGGGTTGCTGGACCATGCAAAGGATGCTGAAGGGGGTGGAGAGGAACAGATGCTGAAGGGAAATGGGGAAGAGAGAGTGGGGAGAAGATGCTGAAGGGAAATGGGGAAGAGAGAGAGGGGAGAAGATGATGGAAGGGAAAAGGGGAAGAGAGAGTGGGGAGAAGACGCTGGAAGGGAAGAAGATAGAGATCCCAGACAATGGGGAAGCGGAGGGAAGAAGATGGGTGCTAGACCAATAGGGGGGGGGGTTGAGGAAGAGATGGACAGGAGAGGCACAGAGCATATGGCAGAGCATATGGCAGAGAGAAGGCAGACAGTGGATGGAAGGAATTGAATGAGGAGAAGATGAGGAAAGCAGAAACCAGACAACAAAGGCAGAAAAAAAATTTATATTTATTTATTTATTTTTTTTGCTTTAGGATAAAGTAGTATATTAGTTGTGTTGATTAACATTTATAAACAAAGCCCTGCTAGCTGAACATCTCTTTCTGTAGTTCAGCAAACAGAACTTTGATTTATAAAATAACAATTGTAAAGAATATTGTTTCTTTTTAGACTTTAATAAAATAAGCGATTAATCAAAAGAATTAATAAACTTCAGTATAAAACTATTCGAGGTTTGTTTGGATGGGATCAGATGGTTTGCAGGGATGGAGACGGAGCTCATGGGGACAGGATGGGTACCAAGCTCGCAGGGACAGGGACAAATTTTTTCCCCGTGTCATTCTTTAATTGTAACATCTTTGATGTTATAATGATAGGATCATCTGTATGAGGCAGAATATCTTCTAGATCAGGGGTAGGGAACTCCGGTCCTCGAGAGCCGTATTCCAGCCGGGTTTTCAGGATTTCCCCAATGAATGTGCATTGAAAGCAGTGCATGCAAATAGATCTCATGCATATTCATTGGGAAAATCTTGAAAACCTGACTAGAATACGGCTCTTGAGGACAGGAGTTCCCTACCCCTGTTCTAGATGATGAAGATTGAGAGGTGTGTGGTTTAGATAAAGTTGTCATAGTATCAGTTTGGGTTTTTTGATGTTATCGTCAAACAGGCTGTCTTCCTCTACAAGGAATATTTGAAAGGCAGCCTTGTTCCGAAGTTTCCAGATTAGGCACTCTAAGCCAAGACAAAGGGCATACTGCTATTACCACTTCTGCTGAGATTGAAGAATTCCTTCCTCCAGACAAATTAAAACAAACTCTGACAGTTGTTTAAGTAAGGATTTAAAATAAATGGATATGTAAAACTGGAAATCCATAATTCTATTAATGAGCATAGATGAGTGGAAAATGTGCTTGTCAAAAGAGTGCAATAGCCTGGTTCTCTTCCCAGAGAAGCCATCAACTACTATAAAAACATAAGAATAGCCTTACTGGGTCAGACCAATGGTCCATCAAGCTCAGTAGCCCGTCATCACAGTGGCCAATCCAGGTCACTAGTACCTGGCCAAACCCCAAGGAGTAGTAATATTCCATGCTACCGATCCAGGGCAAGCAGTGGCTTCCCCCATGTCTTTCTCAATAACAGACTGATTGCAGTTAGGTTTGATTTTCTTTCAAACTGAACTTCCAAACCACAGTAAAGCATAAACAAAGAAAAAACACTTATCTTAATTTGTGATCTGGCTGCAAGACATCCATATGATTTGTTATTAATTTTCATTAACCTTAGGATTCCAGATGCCCAACATGGACCATGTTTCGCAACAAGCTGCTTCAGGGAGACCAGCCATATAAAATAATATTCCTAAAGTCGCTCCTGGAGTCCCCCTTTGCATACTTGATTTGCATACACTGCCTCCATTATATACAAATTTCTTTCATGCATATTTATTGTGGATTTCCTGAAAACCTGACTGCCAAGGGGGGACTCCAAGGCCGATTGAGAAACACTGAAGTAAAATACCAGAAGGATTCATAGTGAAGTGCTTGGCATCGAAAAAAGTCTTCAAACATAGAAACAAGATGGCAGATAAAAGCTAAATGGCCCATCTTGTCTGCCCATCCGCAGTAACCAAAAGTAAGGCACCCAAATCCAATTCTATAACTCAGTAGTTCTCAAATCTGTCCTGGGTGATCCCCAGCCTCTCAGGTTTTCAAGATATCCCTAATGGATATGCATGAGAGAGATTTGCATACAAAGGAGGTGGAGTATGCAAATCTGGCTCATGCATATTCATTTGGGACATCCTGAAAACCTGAGTGGGGGGTCTCTCAGGACAGGTTTCAGAATTACTGCTATAACTCATAACATGGTATAATACTCATTGAGCATGCAAGACTTCAGTAGCCACTTGAAATTATCTGGATGCCAGCTGATATTCAGACTGGTGTCCAGATGGTCTGGATAAACTTAGGACAGCCTTTTTGCTGACCTAACATTATCCAGATACTCACCTGTTTATGGATTGATAACTGAGTAAGTCCTGGTTTTGCCCTGACCCTGCCTTTGGATGTCTATGATAGTCAGCGTGCCTATATTAAGTAGCATTAGCCAGTGAAGTGCCACTGAAGATGTGCTTTGGGTCTGGCCAGTGGGATTTAATGATGTAGGAGTCTTCCTTCCCAGTTAAATCCTTTCGAACAGCTACCCTTAAGATATATATTTTTTTAAAGCATGAAGTGGTATCAAGGATGAGGATACCTCTGATGGATTAAAAACATTGGCTTTAAAACTGAAATTGCTTTTCAAATGAATCCATAACATAAGATTTGTCGCTGCTGGGTCAGACCAGTGGTCCATCGTGCCCAGCAGTCCGCTCACGGAGCAGCCCTTAGATCAAAGACCAATGCCCTATTTGAGTCTAGCCTTACTTGCATATGTTCTGTTCCAGTAGGAACTTATCCAATCTTATCTTGAATCTCTGAAGGGTGCTTTCCCCTATAACATTCTCCGGAAGAGCGTTCCAGATTTCTACCATAGTAAATTCATAACTATGAAAGCCTGAAATGAAGTAGCAGTGGCGTACCTAGCATATGTGACACCCGGGGCCCATCATTTTTTGACACCCCCCATCTGTTTGAAAAATATGATTTTTAGTAACAAGCCACACGTCACACAAGAGTGTGCAGTACATCAATACACCCATTGTAAAACTAAACAAGCCAGATTAGTACAGATCAGTCCTGCATAGTTAATCATAACAGAAAACCATGTCTTTCAAACACACAGAAAACACCTTCGCCTAGTATGGAATATGTAATCACAAACTAACTCCTCCCCCTTTTACAAAACTGTAGTGTGGTTTTTAGCCATGGTGGTAACAGCTCAGACTCTCATAGAATTCTGAGCATCAGAGCTGTTACCACCACAGCCGGCGCTTAAAAACGGGGGATAAAATAATAAACAAATAAACCAAACAATACAGAAATCTTTCAAAGTTATGAGAAATCTAAGACAAGTCCGAAAATTCTTTGAAAGACCACACTTGCAGCTCATAGTTCAATCCCTAATACTAGGTCTACTGGATTACTGCAACATCCTCTACCTTCCCTGCCCTGCAACAATGACTAAACAATTACAAACAATCTAAGATACAGCTCTGAGACTCATTTTTTCTTAAAGTCTGGCACGCTGCTGGCCTTAATCACCTGCAGTGGAAGTTCATTCCAATGATTGACCACCCTCTCCCACACCCCCATGGTCTGGCATTTCACTCTCTCCTCTCCCTTCCCCCCACTTCCATCAGCATCTGCTCCCTTTCTTTCCCTCCAACCCAATTCCATCCAGTATCCTTTCCCTACACACCAATTCCATGAGCATCTGCCCCCTTTCTTTCCCTCCAACACAATTCCATCCAGTATCCTTCCCCCTTATGTCTCTCTCCCTTTCCCTGCACACCAATTCCATAAGCATATGCCCCCTTTCTTTCCCTCCAACACAATTCCATCCAGTATCCTTTCCCTACACACCAATTCCATGAGCAACTGCCCCCTTTCTTGCCCTCCAACCCAATTCCATCCAGCATCCTTCCCCCTTATGTCTCTATCTCCTTTCTCTGTACACCAATTCCATCAGCATCTGCCCCTTTCTCTCCTTCCACCAGCCTTCCATACCATCCTGTCCCTTTCTCTCCCTCCACCACCTTCCCTATGCTCCTCTCTCCCTCCAAACCAGCAAGGTCCCACGATGACTGCTTCTGCTGCCTCTGCTCCGGAAGACGTGAGGTCTGAGGGGGTGGGCAAGGTCCCACGATGACTGCGGCTGCCAGTCCACCCCCCTCTGACGTCACTTATGTCTTCCAGAGTAGAGGCAGCAGAAGCAGTCATCGCGGGACCTTCCTGCACTTCAGCGCAGCTGATGACTCTGCTTCGGAATAAGTACGCAGCCGCACTGAGGTGTAGGTGCCATTTAGAGCAGCACGGGAGGTTCTGGACCCAGCTGGCTGAGCACTCCCTTAGGGCTGGCACCTGGAGCGGTCCGCACCCCCCGCCCTTGGTACGTCACTGTGAAGAACACTTACAAGAGAAAGGGTTATCACCCTCTTCATCACTCCCATCATCATCCTCCTCGCCATCTGACATAAGCAAATCCTCATAAAGGACACTGGCTTGGGGTTGCTGAATTGATCCTTCCTCTTCATCTGCCAGATCACCATCCCCATCTTCCATTTCCTAGGTTAGGAAAAATGAGAAGAAAAACATATTTTCAATAAAAATAGGCATTGTGGTGGTAATTTTATAAATATTTTCTTCATATAAGACATGTCGCACATGTGGAGAATAGCTACTAAAAATTATTTATGGTTAACCTAGTCATTTGGAAAGATAGCACTTAGGGCTAGATGCACAAAAGTCAGTTGCTATTACCAACTGGATCGTTGTTAGCAGATTTTCTGGCCTATTGTGGGACAGCGATCAATGCACTACCAAATTTGCATGCAAATGATTTGCACAATCTGCCCCATTAAAAAAAGAAAAAAGTCCTCCCCACACACACTGATGGCCCTCCCCAACGACTCCCCCGCAGGAACCCCTCCATGGCAGGAAGGATGCCTACTTCCTCCTGCCTGGCCGAACCATGTCGTTACCCGGTCCTGGACCCCCATGCCACCGGGGATCCGGAAGGTTCGCCCCCCACATTTCGCCCCCAGCAATTCGCCCCCCACATTTCGCCCCCATACACATTTCGCCCCCACACATTTCGCCCCCACACATTTCGCCCCCACACATTTCGCCCCCCGGATGTTTTGCCCCCACACATTTCGCCCCCGCACATTTCGCCCCTGAGCGTTGGATTATGACCCCCATCTTCTTTCTTCCTCCCTCCCCCCCCCCCAACGCGGGACCCTGTGGCACCATCAGCTCTTACTCCCTCTAACGCCGGCCCTGCAGCTCCGGACTTCCCCACACCTGCTCTTCCCCCCCCCCCCCCGATCACTATTATTTTAAATGTTATGGCAGCCGCGGCGCTGTATCCATCGGAGGAGACTTCTAACCTCGGCCTGCCCCGGAACTCTTCCTGCAACAGCAACTTCATGGCCGAGGTTAGAAGTCTCCTCCGATGGATACAGCGCCGTGGCTGCCATAACATTTAAAATAATAGTGATCGGGGGGGGGGGGAGAGAGCAGGTGTGGGGAAGTCCGGAGCTGCAGGGCCGACATTAGAGGCAGTGAGAACAGCCAGCTGTGCACTTTGAATTTGTAGCCTGCCGTCGTGTCGGCAAAGAAATCGCCTGCGAGAGGAATAGTCTGACACTCAGGGGCGAAATGTGCGGGGGCGAAATGTGTGGGGGCGAAACATCCGGGGGGCGAAATGTGCGGGGGCGAAATGTGTGGGGGCGAAACATCCGGGGGGCGAAATGTGCGGGGGCGAAATGTGAGGGGCGAATTGCTGGGGGCGAAATGTGGGGGGCGAAACTTCCGTGAACCATGCCACCGACCCCCCCCTCCCCAACTATCCCATTCCCTCCCCTCTCCTCTTCCTCCCCACCCAAAAAAAAAGGCAGGAGGGATGCTCCCCTGAACCCCAACCCCCGAACCTCCCTTTGCTAGTCATTAGGAGCTGGAGCTCCAAGACCTGCCTGTGGAAAAAAACGGGCCTTCCCCTCCCTGGAGCACTATGTGATGAATGGGGAGGAGCCTACCTTGAGAGGGGCCTTAGGCTCCTCCCTCTGTATCCCATGTGATGCGCAAGGAAAGGCCTAAGGTAAGACATCTGAGCAAATCAGGACCTTAGGCTCCTCTCCTTGTTAATTTATGTACTTTTAATGCCTGCGATGTTCGGGGGGCCACAGGAGGGACTGTGTATCCTTCCTGCCGTCGATGTATGGAGGGGGTGGGGGTTCTGGCAGGCGATGTAAAGGGGGTTTCCAGCAGAAGGGACGAGGTATCCCTCCTGCTGGCAATGTACTGGGGGGGTGGGGGGAGTTCCAGCAGAAGAGACTGGGCATACGTCCTGCCGGCAATCTTCAGTGGGGGCTACTTCCGGGCCAAGGTACACCCACATCTAGCCTTAGACGAACTTAGGCGGGCCTACATGCCCCTCTAGGTTCCCAGAGAACCTCGGGAGGTGTTTTTAAAAAAACGTGCATCTCGATTGGCTGGTTAGACAGCAGTTGCCGCCTACAATTGGTACGCAGTTTATAGAATTTGGCCATAATTGTACCCCTGAAGCAGACCTTCGTGTTGAAAGATGGGCTGTGTTGGGTCTACTAGAGACTTCAGCACTTTCTAGACTTCGTTTCAAAAAGAAATATAGACTGTTCACAATTAATCTTTTTAATTGTCTCAATAAATTTGTGTTATGTTTTAACATAAAATAGCATATTATATCAGGATGATGTATACAGTCCCTTCCCCACTTTTCTTTGTCCTTGTTGGACTGCTGGGCATGATGGACCACTGGTCTGATCCAACAGCGGCAATTCTTATGTTCTTATTAAGTCACTTGCAGTGAAGGGTTTGAACCCACAACCTCAGGGTACTGAGGCTGTAGCTCTGTCTACTAAAGCACATTCTCCTCCTTTTACTGGGTCAGACTAATGATCCATCTAGCTCAGTATCATGTTCCCCCAGCAGCCAATCCAGGTCACAAATACTTAGCAAAAATTCAAATAGTAGCAACATTCCATGTCACCAATCCAGGGCAAGCTGTGGCTTACTCCATTTCTGTCTCAATAACAGACTATGGACTTTCCTCCAGGAAATTGTCCAAACCTTTCTTAAAACCAGCTATGTTAACCACTCTCTGGCAACATGGAGCTTAACTATTCTCTTGAGTGAAAAAATATTTCCTCCTATTGGTTTTAAAAGAATTTCCAGTAACTTCATTGAGTGTCCCCTTGTCTTTGTAATTTTTGACAGAATAAAAACTTGATCCACTTGTACCTGATCTATACAACTCAAGATTTTGTAGACTTCAATCATATCTCCCCCTCAGTCATTTATTTTCCAAGCAAAAGAGCCCTAACCTCTTTAGTCTTTCCTAAATACAAGAAGAGTTCCATCCCCTTTATCATCTTGGTAGCTCTTCTTTGAACCTTTTCTAGATCAGCTATATATTTTTTTTGAGATAAGGTGACCAGAAATGAATGCAATACTCAAAGAAAGGTTGTACTATAGAATGATAGAGAGGCATTAAAACATTCTTCATCTAGTTCTCTTGGGTTTCCATGGCTGGTGTCATGATTGTTCCTGTTTTCCGGGTCTCGCTGCGTCTGGGTAGGTAGAAACAACGTTTCAGCCATTATGCTATGGCTTTTTTCAGGGTATGCTGTGAGTTCTGCAGTTTGTCTTTATATGTAATGGGTTCACTGACCTGATTGAGAACAGGGAGATATGTTATGTGATTTAATGGGTTTATTCCTGATGAATGGGATGGGTGGGGGAGGGGTCTTTTTATATGCATTTGACAATAATTGTTAGAATGTCAAGTGATTTGTACTAATTATCTGATTGAATTTTGTACATTTGTTGCAAAAGTTAAAACTGAATAAGGAATTAAAAAAAAAAAAAAAAAAGAAGGCAAACAGAATGCTAGGTATAATCAAGAAAGGTATTACAACCAAAACGGCAGAAGTTATCCTGCCGCTATATCGGGCAATGGTGCGCCCGCATCTGGAATACTGCATCCAATTTTGGTCGCCGTACCTTAAGAAGGATATGGCGATACTCGAGAGGGTTCAGAGGAGAGCGATGCAACTGATAAAGGGTATGGAAAACCTATCGTATGCCGAAAGATTGGAGAAATTGGGCCTCTTTTACCTGGAGAAGCGGAGGCTTAGAGGGGACATGATAGAGACTTACAAGATCATGAAGGGCATGGAGAAAGTGGAGAGGGACAGATTTTTCAAACTTTCGAAAACTACAAGAACGAGAGGGCATTCGGATAAGTTAAGAGGGGACAGATTCAGAACCAATGCTAGGAAGTTCTTCTTCACCCAGAGGGTGATGGACACCTGGAATGCGCTTCCAAAGGGTGTGATACGACAGAGTACGCTACTGGGTTTCAAGAAGGGATTGCATGATTTCCTGAAGGAAAAGGGGATTGAAGGGTACTGATAGAGGATTGCTATGCAGGTCCTAGACCTGATAGGCCACCGCATGAGCGGACTGCTGGGCGGGATGGACCTCTGGTCTGACCCAGCAGAGTCACTGCTTATGTTCTTAAGAATTTGAATTCTAGTGGGAAAGTCCGTTGGTCACAAATTTGTAATGAAGTGGGAAAGTTTCTTGGTCACAGATTTGAATTCTAGTGGGAACATCCGTTGGACCCAATTTTAAATTCTGGCGGGAAAGTCTGTGGTCAAATTTTTTTGCATTCTGATAGACAAAAAAGGGGGGTGGAAACTTTTAGATGGAGGGAGAAGGAAGAAATTCAATGCAAAAAGGACTGGGGCCAAGGACAACAGCCTACTCACTCCATCTAGAAGGTTGGGGGAGATTTAGAAACATAGAAACATGACAGAAGATAAAGGCCAAATGAACATTCAGTCTTCCCATATGCAGTATCTATTATCTCCTACTCTCCCTAAGAGATCCCACATGCCTGTCCTATGCTTTCTTCAATTCAGAGAAAGTTTTTATCTCCACCACCTTTACCGGGAGACTATTCCACGCAACTATCACCCTTTCTCTAAGAAAAAGTATTTCCATAAATTACTCTTGAGCCTATCACCTCTTAACTGTGTCTAATGCCCTCTCATCCTGGAGTTTCCTTTTAAATGAAAGATACTTGCTTCATGCACATTCATGCCATGTAGATATTTAAATGTCTCTAAGATATCTCCCCTTTCCCCCAAAGTATGCATATTGAGATCTTTAAATCTGTCTCCATGCACCTTATGACAAAGACCACACACCATTTTAGCAGCCTTCCTCTGGACCGACTCCATCCTGTTTATATATTTTTGAAGGTGCGGTCTCTAGAATTGTACACAATATTCTAAATGAGGTCTCACCAGAGTCTTATACAGGGGCATCAATACCTTTTTACTACTGTCAATATCTCTTCCTATGCACCCTACCATCTTTCTAGGCTTTTACCATCAACTTTTCAACTTCTTTAGCCACGTTAATATCATTAATACCAATAGTAATGGCAAAAAACCGATGTTACACAAGGCAAAACAAGTTTCTTAAACATAACTAGTGTGAAAATGAAAGGAAAAAGACCTCAGATGCCTGCGCCATCAAAGAATATAAACTAAACTAAACTTTAGGTTTGTATACTACATCCTCTCCACAATCGTAGAGCTCAGCATGGTTTACTGGAGCTGGGATAGAAAAGGAACTCCAATGAAGGGTTAAAGGCCTTAGTATAAAGAATGTTTAGAGGGGCTTAGTATACCAGAGAGGGAGGAAGTATTACATTTTTGAGAATAGCCAAGTTTTCAGATGTTTACGGAAAAGTTGGAGAGAGCTCAGATTCCGAAGTGGGGAGGTAAGGTTGTTCCAGAGCTCAGTGATTCTGAAGGGAAGGGAGGTCCCTAGTTTTCCTGCATGGGAAATGCCTTTTAATGAGGGGAAGGATAGTTTTAATTTTTGGGTGGATCTGGTGGTATTAGGATTTGAGGAATTGGAATTTGAGAAAGTGGAATAAAGGGAGGAAGGACGCCGTGTAGGATCTTGAAAGTTAGGCAGGCGAATTTAAAGTGCACCCTGGAATTTACTGGAAGCCAGTGAAGCTTGGACAGGAGAGGTGAGACTTTTTAGCCGGGTGCTCCGCCCAGCAAATTTAGATGCCCGCCCGGCTGTCATCTGCCGCAAATCCTGCTGCCACCACTGCTTAACGCGCAGCTGAAAAGCCGCCGAAAGACTCCCGCCTGACTAAACAAAACAAAACCCAGCAAGCGACTTGAATTCGGCTTCCCTTCTCTTCCCTCAGAAACTGGAAGTTACATCCGGGGGGTGGGGTAGGGAAGAGAAGAGAAGCCGGCACGGACAGTGGTACCTTTAGAGTCCCGGAGCATGCGAGAGATAGGCCAGCCACGGAGGGAAGCATACTTGCTCTTGCTTACTTCAGGCCTTTCTTACTGCAGGGTCCTGCCTACTTTCTGTTTCCACAAAGGCAGGACCCGGCAACGAGTAAAACCCGAAGTAAGCAAGAGCAGCAAGTTGTAAGCTTCCCTCTGTCGCTGACCTTTGGGAGATAGGTCAGCGATGAAAGGAAACTTGCAACTTGCCTTTGTCTGTAGCGAATCTGCGGGGTGTGTGAGACCGGGGGGGGGGTGAATGGGAGGAGAAATGCTGCTATACCCAATTAGAGGGGGAGGGGGAAGAGAAATGATGATGATGATGCTGCTATACCCAATGGGGGGAGGGTGAAGAGAAATGCTGCTGCTGCTGTACCCAATGGGGGGAGGGGGAAGAGAAATGCTGCTGCACCCAATGGGGGGAGACATGCTGCTGCACCCAACTGGGAGGGGGGGAAGAGAAATGCTGCTGCACTGAATGGGGGAGGGGAGGGGGCAGAGAAATGTTCTGCTGCTGCACCCAATTTTGGGGGTGAGGGGGAAGGGAAGAGAAATGTTGCTGCTGCTGCACCAATTTTTTTGGGAGAAGGGGGAAGAGAAAACCTGGTACACTCAATTGGAGGGGAAGAGAAAAGCTGCTGCTGACCCAATTGGGGGGGGGAGAGAAGTGCTGCTGCAGCAGCACCCAATTGGGGAGAGAGAGGGGAGAAGGAAGACCAGGGAAGGGAGAGGAGAGGCAAGAGATGCCAAGACCATGGGATGGAAAGGAAAGGTGCTACCAGACCATGGAAAGGGGGGAGAGATGTCAGAGCATATGCGGGGAGGGGGAGGGTGGAGATCCCAGGGCATGGAGGGAGAGAAGGGACGGAGATAGAGATGCCAGACCATTGGGTGGAGTGGGAAGGAAGGAAGGAAGGAAGGCAAGGAGAAGAGAGAGATGCCAGAGCATAGGGGAGGGGATGAAGCTGAAATGAATCATGTACAAAGGAGAGAAAGGGCACAGGATATACAGTTTATTGAAGGTACATAGAAAGAGGGAAGATGCCATATGGAACACAGAGCGGGCGGACACTGGATGGAAAGGGCAGAGAGGGTGGGCAGTGGATGCAAGGGGCACAGAGAGGGTGGACAGTAGATAAGAACATAAGAAACGCCTTCACCGGATCAGACCTTGATCCATCTAGTCCGGCAACCCGCACACGCGGAGGCCCAGTTAGGTGCTCCCTGTTGGAGACTCGGATTTCCCGTATCCCTCGATATGATTTGCAAGGAGGTGTGCATCCAACTTGCGCTTAAAACCCAAAACAGTAGTCTCTGTCACAACCTCCTCCGGGAGAGCATTCCAAGCGTCCACCACTCTCTATGCGAAACAGAACTTCCTGACATTTGTCCTGAACCTGCTGCCACTCAGTTTCAGGCTATGTCCGTGTCACATCTGAAAAAGTCAGTAGTTCTGCTTCCTGGCCTATTTTGTCAAATCCTTTTAATATTTTAAAAGTTTCAATCATATCCCCTCGCAGTCTTCTCTTTTCGAGAGTGAACAGTCCCAGTTTTCCGAGGCGTTCTTTGTAGCTCAAATTCTCCATACCTTTGACTAGTTTCGTGGCTCGCCTCTGCACCCTCTTTAGCAGAGTTATATCCTTCTTGAGGTATGGAGACCAGTGTTGGACACAGTATTCTAGGTGTGGTCTGACCATTGTTTTGTAAAGTGGCATTATGACGTCCTCCGATCTACTCGTGATCCCCTTCTTAATCATGCCCAACATCCTGTTTGCTTTCTTAGCCGCCGCCACGCATTGAGCCGATGGCTTTAGGGTCCTGTCTATCAGTACCACCAAGTCCCTTTTTTGTTCGCATTTTCCTAATGTCACACCCAATATCCTATATTCATGTTCCTTGTTTTTCTTACCCAGATGCATCACCTTGCATTTGTCTATGTTAAAGTTCATCTGCCATTTTTTCGCCCACTTCTCCAGCTGGTTCAGATCCCTCTGAAGATCCTCGCAGTCCCTTTGAGAGCCAACTGCCCGACATAGTTTTGTATCATCTGCAAACTTGATTATATTGCTTGTTGTTTGCTCTTCCATGTCATTTATAAAAACATTGAACAAGATGGGCCCAAGAGCTGAGCCCTGGGGCACGCCGCTAGTCACTTTCTCCCAGTCCGAGAATTTCCCATTTATGCTCACCCTCTGCATTCTGTTCACAAGCCAATTGCCGATCCATCTGTGTACGTCACCTCCTATTCCATGACTTAGTAGTTTCCTCATAAGCCTTGTGTGCGGGATCTTGTCGAACGCTTTCTGAAAGTCCAAGTAAATTATGTCCACTGGATTTCCATTGGCAGTTTGTTTATTCACCTTCTCAAAGAACTGCAGTAAATTTGTCAAACATGATTTCCCTTTCCTGAAGCCGTGTTGACTAGCTCTTATTAGGTTGTGATTTTCCAGGTGTTTCACAATGGTATCTTTAATTAATGCTTCAACCATCTTCCCAGGAACTGATGTGAGACTCACAGGTCTGTAGTTACCTGGTTCTCCTCTTGATCCTTTTTTGAAAATTGGGATGACATTTGCTATCTTCCAGTCACCTGGTATTTGCCCGGTTCTAATTGACATGTTAGCTAAGGTTTGTAATAGTTCTCCAATTTCTACCTTAAGCTCCTTTAATACTCTCGGGTGAATTCCATCCGGTCCAGGGGATTTGTAACTTTTTAGTTTGTCAATCTGAAAGTATATCATGTCCAACTCCACATTTACTGTTGCGAGACTTTCCTCTATGTCCCCGTTGAATATCCTCCTTGTTTCTGGCATTGTTGTAGTGTCCTCAATTGTGAAGACAGATGCAAAGAACGAATTTAACCTATCAGCAATCTGTTTATCTTCTTTAATGCACCCTTTTCTTCCTTGGTCGTCGAGAGGGCCCACTGCCTCTCTTGCTGTTTTTTTTTCCTTTTATATATCTAAAAAAGGGCTTGAAATTTTTGGCTTCCTGCGCTATCTTTTCCTCATAGACTTTTTTGGCGTCTCTTACTGCTTTGTGACACTTTTTCTGGTCGATTTTGTGACAGTTCCAGGCCTCTGTTGTTTTTTCCCGTTTCCATTTTTTAAACGAGTTCCTCTTTTCCCTCACTGCATCCTTCACCTCTTTAGATAACCAAGCTGGTTCTACTTTAATCTTTTTTCGCCTTGCTTTGGATATCTGCGGTATATAAAGATTTTGTGCTTCCGTGATGGTGTTTTTCAGTAGGGACCATGCTTGATCAACCGTTTGAATTTCTGCTTTCCCCTTCTTGAGCCGTTTACTAACCATGGTTCTCATGCTGTCATAATTCCCTTTTTTGAAGTCAAAGGTTGTGGCTTGAGTCTTGATTGGTTTCCCCTTTCCGATGCCAATGGTAAAATTGATCGTATTGTGATCACTTGTCCCCAGCGGTGCCATAACTTCTACATCTGCTGTCCTTCCAGTTATGCCATTTATGACCAAGTCCAGGATTGCGGTTCCTCTTGTTGGTTCTCCCATCATTTGTTCAAGGAAGCAATCTCCAATCATTTCCAGGAATTTTATCTCCCTGCCGCAGTTTGACGTTCCCAGTTTCCAGTTTATCCCCGGAAAGTTGAAGTCCCCCATGATCGTTACATTTCCTGATTTACATCCACGGCTAATTTCTTCCATCATTTCTTTGTCTGTTTCCTCAATCTGTCCCGGTGGTCGATAATAGAGACCAATTTTTATGTCTGCCTCTTTTTGTCTAGGAATCTTTATCCAGAGGGACTCTAATTTTTCTTTTCCTTCTGTCCCCCCATCTTTAATAGACTCTATTTCTTCATAGACATACAGTGCAATACCTCCCCCTTTTTGCCCAATTCTATCTCTTCTGTATAGTTTGTATCCTTGCAAAGCCATGTCCCATTCATTTTCTACATTCCACCATGTTTCCGTTATTCCTATGATATTCAGTTTTTTTCTTTTTGCTAGTTCTTCCAGTTCTCCCATTTTGTTTCCTAAGCTTCTGGCATTCGTGTACATACATTTAAGTTCTCTTTGTGCTAATTTCCTGGATTTGGTAGTCCTCTCATCCTTTTTTGTATCCATTTGATCTTGTTCATTTCCTCTTGTAGTTTCATCGTGTTCTTCCCATATATCTGTGCGGTTGCTTATAGTTTCCTCCTCAGGATCTCCTGATGTCCGGGCCATCGACTGGTTGTCGACTGTCGGCTCTCCCCTGCTCTTTAGTTTATAGCCTTCTCAATGGTCTTCTTCATGTTCTCAGCCAAGACTCTCGCTCCCTGTTTGGTGAGGTGTAGGCCGTCCTTTCTATAGTACCTGCTTCTTCCCCAGAATGTTGTCCAGTTTCGCACAAAGTCAAAACCCTCTTCTTCGCACCATCGCCTCATCCAAGCGTTGATTGCTCTCAGTTCATCCTGTCTCATTATATCCGCTCTTGGTACCGGGAGGATATCCAAGAAAGCCACTTTCACCTCCCTGACCTTCAATTTTCTACCGAGTGAGCGTAGTTGGTCCTTCATTTCCTCTCTGTTGTATTTCCGTCTGCTGACATCATTGGTTCCCACGTGGATAAGCACAACAGTGTCTTCTCCTCCTGCGCCGTCTATGATCCTGGTGATCCTGCTGGCCACGTCCTTTATTCTTGCTCCAGGCAGGCAGGTGACCAGTCTATCCTCTCTTCCTCCTGCAGTGTGGCTGTCCACATTTCTTATGATTGAAACTCCAACTATGATCCCTATCTTCTTTAATTGGGGGTTCCTCGGGGGTCTTAAGTCTGTATCCATGTCATAAGTCCTGTCTTCCTTCTTCTGTGGTGCAACCCCAGATGGACAATCATCTCCGCTGAATGTGTGGACATATTCATCCTCCGTTTCTACCTTCTCGTCAATTGGATTGGTGCCTCTTTCCATATTGATTATTCCATCCTCCTGGGTTGATCGGGTGCTGATCTCAAGCCTTGGGATCTCCACAAGCTGTTGGTGGGCATCTTCGATAAATCTCTCCAATTCCTCAATCACTTCACTGGTGCTGATTTCCACAAGCAACCACTTCTGCGTGCTCTTTTCCTCTTTAATGATGAGAAGTTCTTCTAATTCTTTCACAGTTCCTTCCAGCAACCGGACTTGCTGTTTCAGGCTTTCCAGCTCCTTGCACCAACTGCAAATGTATGCCGTAGTCCCTAAGGGGAGGTAGTCATACATATTGCAGCCGGTGCAGAAGACTGGAAAGCTCGTCAGGCTTCCGTGGGTGCTCATAACCTGTTCCTCTTCCGAGCTGCCTGTGTTTTATGTGTGAACCCTCTGTATCAGTAAGTTGTATGAGTCCTCCTACCTGTTAGTTGTCCTCCTTTTGTACCAACCGTCTGGATGCGTATGAACAGATTTCAACTTACGTTTTGGGATTTTCAATTTGTCGGCCTTGCTTCCTGGCTCTTTCTTAAGGCGTCTTCGCAAAGGCGAGCGGCAAAGGCGAGCGCCGTTGGAAGGGGTAGAGAGAGAGAGGGCAGAGGCTGGATGGAAGGGGCAAAGAGAGAACAGATGTTGCATGGAAGGGAGCGAGGACAAATGCTGAATAGAAAGAAGAGAGCGAAGAGAAGATGATTAAAGCAGAAACGACAAAAAGTAGAAAAAAATTTTTTGTTGCTTTATGTAGAATCAAGTAGTATTGTATCTATTGATTAAAGTTTATATATAGGAAATGGAAATAAGGCAGTTTTTTGAGGACTAAACCCCTTTCCTCAGGTCAGGACAGGATACTATAACAGCAGGGGTGCCCAAATGGTCGAGCGCGATCGACCAGTAGATCGCAAAGGCAATGTGAGTCGATCGTGTTGCCTTTGCAATCTTTTTCTTCCTGCCTCCCTGAGCCTGACCAGGCGCGTACAAGCGCTGGACTCACAAGACTTCACCTCCGATGTCAATTCTGATGTCAGAGAGGAAGTTCTGGGCCAGCCAATCGCTGCCTGGCTGGCCTGGAACTTCCTCTCCGATGTTAGAATTGACGTCAGAGGTGAAGTCTTGTGAGACTGGCGCTTGTACGTGCCTGGCCTGGCTCGTGGAAGCAGCAGGGAGAAATCGGCGTGGTGGCTTAGGGGATAGGGAAAGAATTGGGGAAGTGGAGAAATCGGCGCAATGGATTGGGGGGGCAGGGGGAGAGAGAAAGATAGGCAGGCAGGGGGGAGAAAGAAAAAGAGACAGAAAGAAAAGGGGAGGGGCAGAAAGAAAAAAATATTGGATTTACAGTCAGAAGAAGAAGTGCAACCAGAGACTCATGAAATCACCAGACAAAAAGGTAGAAAAAATTATTTTATTTTCAGGTTAGTGATCAAAATGTATCTTTTTTATTGATAGTAATATTTGGGTAATTTGTATTGTATATTAGGATATATTATGATATTATTATATGCAGGAAAATGAAATTATTGAATGATATTTATGTTACCTGTATAGGTAATAGTGTAATATGTGGAATATCTGTTGTTCTTTCATTTGTATGACACTGTTTTTGATTAAAAATCAATAAAGAATCAAAATGTGTCTGTTTTGAGAATTTATATCTGCTGTCTATATTTTGCACTATGGCCCCCTTTTACTAAACCAAAATAGCGTTTTTTAGCGCAGGGAGCCTATGAGCATCGAGAGCAGCGCAGGGCATTCAGCGCAACTCCCTGCGCTAAAAAACGCTATTGCGATTTATTAAAAAGGGAGGGGATATATTTGTCTATTTTTGTTTAGTTGTTCCTGAGGTGACATTGCATAGAATCGTCGCCTTGACCTCTTTGAAAATCCGCGGAATATAAATGATAATTAACATTTTCTCTGCGTACAGTGTGCTTTGTGTTTTTTAAAAATTTTATTGTTGGTAGATCATTTTGACTTGGTCATTTTAAAAGTAGCTCGCAAGCCCAAAAAGTGTGGGCACCCCTGCTGTAGAGCCATTTCTTGTATGACTGGATGAGCTATATTTATCTTTTTTTTTAGTTGTTTAAATTCATGCAGAAATAAATGGCTAGATGTTGAGAGTGCCCTGTTGAGAGTGCCCGGCACTCTCAACAGGGATCTAGCAATATGCTCAGATTTCAAACTGCTCTGCTCTCCCTATCCCCGACCCTGATGAAATTATGAAACGCGTCGGTGGGGATTGAGGCAGACCCAGTTTTATAAAGCTAAGTATTTGCTTTTGCAGTAATTCTTTAAAAATATAACAAAAATGATAACGATTTAAAAATACAACAAAAATGATAATTATTTATTGAAGCACTTGCACTTTATGAAACGTTAGAAAACAACAAACTCACATACTTAAAAGTTCCTATGAGGACGGCTACCACACGAATATCTAGTGTGGCATTCTGAGGAACTCGTGTGTTGAAATTTCTCAACTTAGGTGGCAAATTGATGCTTAGTGGGACTTTAGTATTGTTACTTTGGTGCACATTTTGATTTTGAGATGCTAACGCCAGCATTGAGCTGGTGTTAGTTTTCCCACGTAGCGCAGGGGTTTGCGCGTGCTAAAAATGCTAGCGTACTTTAGTAAAAGAGGGGGTTAATTTTCCCCACCATCAAATTTCCCCATCCCGCCCCACCCAGCTACTTTTTCATGCCACTCAGCTGGAAACAATTTCTGGGGAGAACACTGGAATATCATGATGGACAAGGTCAAAAGCTGAAGAAAGGTCAAATTGCAGAAGAACAGCGAACTTATTACAAGAATGAAGTTGTTGAACCTTTGAGATTAAAGAGGTCAATAGGGATTCGGTGCTGAAGTTGGGTCGAAAGCCATATTGGTAAGGTAGGAGAATAGAAAATCTCTCTAAATAGGATGAGAGTTGGGTAGATATAATAGACTCTAGCATCTTGGTTAGGAGAGGGATGTTTGCTATTGGGCGATAGCTGGCTGGTGTGGAAGGGTCTAGGTCAGCTTTTTTTAGTAATGGGGTCAAGGCACTATGTCCCATTTCTGGAAAAAATAGGCCCGATTGTAGGGCAGAGTTTATAAGTTTGGTAAGAGATGAGATGGCCTGTGCGGGAATTTTCTCGTATAGGTAGGAGGGGAATGGGTCCAAGGTACAGTTGCAGGATTTCAGTTTGAGGCAGAGTTTAAAGACCAGGGATTTGGATACGTGCTCAAAGGCAGTCCAGGATCTGTCGACTGGGATAGGGTTGAAGACCGTTAGGGTAGGGTTGGGGTTGGTGGGCACCAGAGAGTTGTAGGAGACTGCAGGTGGGAAGGAGCATCTTAAGGTAGTGACCTTTTCGTTGAAGAATTTTGCTAGAACATCGGCTGGAGGGGAGAAGGGGAGCAAGGTGGAGTCGTTTTTGGAAGTTAAGGAGCGCCAGATATTGAACAATGTACTACTCTGCTTGTTGGATCTGGAGATTTTGTCACTGTAGAAGTTCTTCCTTGCTTTTTTTAGTACTGTATTGTAAAACTTAATATTGGCCCTCCAGGACTGTCTATCTGTAGGGGATTTCGATTTTTTCCATTTGCGCTCCAGAGCTCGACATTTCTGCTTCAGTTCTCTGTGATATGAGAGGTACCAAGGGGCCTTATGGGAGTAGGAGACGGTTTTAGTGGATAGTGGGGTGAGGGAGTGGCAGGAGAAGGTTTTCTTTCATAGGTCAAAAAAACCTCTCGAGCTGATCGAAAAACAAACTTATTGTATGTACTCTTTTAACCTTTATATCTTATATGACAATAATATCAGCACAGAATGAAAAAAATACACTTATCTTTGAGTAAGTCAGGTTCTTATTCTGTTTCCATGCACCTTATGACGAAGACCAAGCAACATTTTAGTAGCCTTCCTCTAGACCAACTCCATCCTGTTTATATATTCTAAATGAGGTCTCACCAGAGTCTTATACAGGGGCATCAATACATTTGTATTACTGACAATACCTCTTCCTATGCACCCTACCATCTTTCTAGGCTTTTACCATCACCTTTTCAACCTATTTGGCCACCTTAAGATCATTACATACTATCACACCCAAGTCCTGCTCTTCTATTGTGCACAAAAGTTCTTCACCCCCTAATCTGTACCATTCCCTCAAATACATGGCCTTGCATTTCTTAACATTAAAATCTTAGCGGCCAAATTTCAGTTCATTCTTCAAACTTTGCTAGGTACTTCCTCATGTTATTCATACCATTGGGGTTGTCTACATTATTGCACATTTTGGTATCATCTGCAAATCTTAAATGATAGTCCTTCAACAATATTGCTTACAAAAATGTTAAAAAGAACAGACCCTATTGGTCCAAACAAACCTTGAAGGACACCACTGGTAACATCACTTTCTTTAGAGCGATTTCCATTGACCAATATCCTCTGTCACCTTCCACTCAACCAGTTCCTGACCCAGCCCATCACTTTGAGACCCATTCTGAAGACACTCAGTTTATTTATTAGATGTCTGTGTGGAATACTGTCAAACTCGTTGCTAAAATCTAAATACACCACATCTAGCGCATTCTCTCTTATCTAATTCTCTGGTAACCCAGTCAAAGAAATTGATCAGATTTGCCTGACAAGATCTGCCTCTAGTGAATCCATATTGCCTCAGGTCCTGTAATCCACTGGATTCCAGAACATAAGAACATAAGATTTGCCGCTGCTGGGTCAGACCAGTGGTCCATCGTGCCTAGCAGTCCGCTCACGCGGCGGCCCTTAGGTCAAAGACCAGTGCCCTATTTGGGTCTCGCCTTACTTGCGTATGTTCTGTTCCAGTAGGAACTTATCCAATCTTGTCTTGAATCCCTGAAGGATGCTTTCCCCTATAACAGCCTCCGGGAGAGCGTTCCAGACTTCCACCATTCTCTGGATGAAGAAGAACTTCCTTATGTTTGAATGGAATCGTTTCCCTTCTAACTTTGGCAAGTGTCCTCTTGTTCTCTTCACCTTGGGGAGGGTGAACAATCTCTCTGTCTCTACTAAGTCAATTCCCTTCAATATCTTGAATGTTTCGATCATGTCCCCTCTCAGTCTTCTCTTTTCAAGGGAGAAGAGGCCCAGTTTCTCTAGCCTCTAGCTGTATTGCAACTCCCTCAGCCCCTTAACAATTTTTGTCATTCTTCTCTGGACCCTTTTGAGTAGTACTATGTCCTTTTTCATGAACTGCGACCAGTGGGGGCATACTATTCTCTGTTTTAAAAGTGTTTCCATTAGTTTACTTAGCACAGAAGTCAAACTTACTGGTCTGTAGTTTCCTACTTCTTTCCTTACTTCCACTTCTGCAGACAGGAACCATATCTACCCTTCTCCAGTCTCCCAGTAACACTCCCGACTCTAGAGAAGCATTGAAAAGGTAAGCAAGTGGAGCCACCAGAACTTCCCTAAGTTCTTTCTGTACTCTCAGATATCACAATCCAGCCCTATTGCTTTGCTTTAGTTAGTTCCTCACGAACACAATTCTCTGAAAATCAATCAATGTCTACCACCTCTTCAGCCCTATTTGCATTTATCTTCTAAGGTCTCACTCCCAGCACTTCAGCTGTGAACACAGAACAGAAATATTTGTTAAGCAATTCAGTTTTCTCTTTATCAGCTTCTACATATTTCTCCACTTCACTTTTGAGTCTCACAATGTCACTTTTGCACTTTTTCCTATCACTAATATATCTAAAAAAAGTCTTGTCTCCCTGTTTTACTGTGTCAGCTATTTTTTCTTCCATTTCCCTCTTTGCTTTCCTGACTACATGACAAGCCTTTAACCTTTCCAGATATTTTTGTCTGCCTTCCTATTTCTGCGATCTTCTGTAGTTTATGAAAGCTAACCTCTTTTTCCTTACCTTCTCAACTACTTTGAGAATCAAAGCAGCTTTCTTTTCCTCTTAGTAACATAGTAACATAGTAGATGACGGCAGATAAAGACCCGAATGGTCCATCCAGTCTGCCCAATCTGATTCAATTTAAATTATTATTTTTATTTTTATTTTTCTTCTTAGCTATTTCTGGGCGAGAATCCAAAGCTTTACCCGGTACTGTGCTTGGGTTCCAACTGCCAAAATCTCTGTTAAGACTTACTCCAGCCCATCTACACCCTCCCAGCCATTGAAGCCCTCCCCTGCCCATCCTCCTCCAACGGCCATGCACAGACACAGACCGTACAAGTCTGCCCAGTAACTGGCCTAGTTCAATCTTTAATATTATTTTCTGATTCTAAATCTTCTGTGTTCATCCCACGCTTCTTTGAACTCATTCACAGTTTTACTCTCCACCACCTCTCTCGGGAGCGCATTCCAGGCATCCACCACCCTCTCTGTAAAGTAGAATTTCCTAACATTGCCCCTGAATCTACCACCCCTCAACCTCAAATTATGTCCTCTGGTTTTACCATTTTCCTTTCTCTGGAAAAGATTTTGTTCTACGTTAATACCCTTTAAGTATTTGAACGTCTGAATCATATCTCCCCTGTCTCTCCTTTCCTCTAGGGTATACATATTCAGGGCTTCCAGTCTCTCCTCATACGTCTTCTGGCGCAAGCCTCCTATCATTTTCGTCGCCCTCCTCTGGACCGCCTCAAGTCTTCTTACGTCTTTCGCCAGATACGGTCTCCAAAACTGAACACAATACTCCAAGTGGGGCCTCACCAATGACCTGTACAGGGGCATCAACACCTTCTTCCTTCTACTGACTACGCCTCTCTTTATACAGCCCAGAATCCTTCTGGCAGCAGCCACTGCTTTGTCACACTGTTTTTTCACCTTTAGATCTTCGGACACTATTACCCCAAGGTCCCTCTCCCCGTCCGTGCATATCAGCTTCTCTCCTCCCAGCATATACGGTTCCTTCCTATTATTAATCCCCAAATGCATTACTCTGCATTTCTTTGCATTGAATTTTAGTTGCCAGGCATTAGACCATTCCTCTAACTTTTGCAGATCCTTTTTCATATTTTCCACTCCCTCTTCGGTGTCTACTCTGTTACAAATCTTGGTATCATCTGCAAAAAGGCACACTTTTCCTTCTAACCCTTCAGCAATGTCACTTACATACATATTGAACAGGATTGGCCCCAGCACCGAACCCTGAGGGACTCCACTAGTCACCTTTCCTTCCTTCGAGCGACTTCCATTAACCACCACCCTCTGGCGTCTGTCCGACAGCCAGTTTCTGACCCAGTTCACCACTTTGGGTCCTAACTTCAGCCCTTCAAGTTTGTTCAACAGCCTCTTATGAGGAACTGTATCAAAGGCTTTGCTGAAATCCAAGTAAATTACATCTAGCATATGTCCTCGATCCAGCTCTCTGGTCACCCAATCAAAAAATTCAATCAGGTTCGTTTGGCACGATTTACCTTTTGTAAAGCCATGTTGCCTTGGATCCTGTAACCCATTAGATTCAAGGAAATACACTATCCTTTCTTTCAGCAACACTTCCATTATTTTTCCAACAACTGAAGTGAGGCTCACCGGCCTGTAGTTTCCTGCTTCATCCCTGTGACCACTTTTATGAATAGGGACCACATCCGCTCTCCTCCAATCCCCAGGAATCACTCCCGTCTCCAGAGATTTGTTGAACAAGTCTTTAATAGGACTCGCCAGAACCTCTCTGAGCTCCCTTAGTATCCTGGGATGGATCCCGTCTGGTCCCATCGCTTTGTCCACCTTCAGTTTTTCAAGTTGCTCATAAACACCCTCCTCCGTGAACGGCGCAGAATCTACTCCATTTTCTCGTGTAACTTTGCCAGACAGTCTCGGTCCTTCTCCAGGATTTTCTTCTGTGAACACAGAACAGAAGTATTTGTTTAGCACATTTGCTTTCTCCTCATCACTCTCCACATATTTGTTCCCAGCATCTTTCAGCCTAGCAATTCCATTTTTTATCTTCCTCCTTTCACTAATATATCTGAAAAAATTTTTATCTCCCTTTTTTACATTTTTAGCCATTTGTTCTTCCGCCTGTGCCTTTGCCAAACGTATCTCTCTCTTGGCTTCTTTCAGTTTCACCCTGTAGTCCTTTCTGCTCTCCTCTTCTTGGGTTTTTTTATATTTCATGAACGCCAACTCTTTCGCCTTTATTTTCTCAGCCACTAGGTTGGAGAACCATATCGGCTTCCTTTTTCTCTTGTTTTTATTGATTTTCTTCACATAAAGGTCCGTAGCCATTTTTATCGCTCCTTTCAGCTTAGACCACTGTCTTTCCACTTCTCTTATGTCCTCCCATCCTAAAAGCTCTTTCTTCAGGTACTTTCCCATTGCATTAAAGTCCGTACGTTTGAAATCTAGGACTTTAAGTATCGTGCGGCCGCTCTCCACTTTAGCCGTTATATCAAACCAAACCGTTTGATGATCGCTACTACCCAGGTGAGCACCCACTCGAACATTAGAGATACTCTCTCCATTTGTGAGGACCAGATCCAATATCGCTTTTTCCCTTGTGGGTTCCGTCACCATTTGTCTGAGCAGAGCCTCTTGAAAGGCATCCACAATCTCCCTACTTCTTTCCGATTCCGCAGACGGAACATTCCAGTCCGCATCCGGCAGGTTGAAATCTCCCAACAGCAGAACCTCCTCTTTCCTTCCAAACTTTTGGATATCCACAATCAGATCCTTATCAATTTGCTGCGATTGAGTCGGAGGTCTGTAGACTACACCCACGTAGATAGAAGTTCCATCTTCTCTTTTCAGAGCAATCCATATCGCTTCTTCCTCTCCCCAGGTCCCTTGCATTTCGGTCGCTTGGATATTGATCTTTACATAGAGAGCTACTCCTCCTCCTTTATGACCATCTCTGTCCTTCCTAAAAAGATTATATCCCGCTATGTTTGCATCCCATCCATGTGATTCACTGAACCATGTCTCTGTGATAGCAACAATATCTAGATCTGCCTCTAATATCAGGGCTTGCAGATCATGAACTTTGTTGCTTAGACTGCGAGCATTTGTGGTCATCGCTTTCCAGCTATTTTTCAGCGATAATCTCCTTTTTTGTATGGATTTTTGTGTCGTTTCACTTTCCGTTGCAATACTAAGAAATGAGTTGCTGATATTGCTTATGTTGCAGCCTTTACTACTATCACATCTTTTCTTTTGCCGGGGGTGGTCTCTATAATTGTCCTTCGTACATACACCACCCCCACCTTCTAGTTTAAATGCCTAGAAAAATATTGTCTAAATTTCTCTGCAAGGTTTCTTTTTCCTGCTGTAGTAATATGTAGCCCATCAGTGCAATATAGCTTCTTGTCCTTCCATGTATTTCCCCATCCTCCTATGTACCTGAAGCCTTCTTGATGACACCAGGCTCTGAGCCATCTATTAAAGTCCTCTGTGTTTTTCACTCTTTGCTCTCCTTTTCCATATGCAGGCAGTATTTCAGAAAAAGCTAAAGTCTTTACAAAAGGTTTCACGCCCTCACCAAGCTCCCGAAAAGCTTTCTGTGCTGCAAGTGTGGAGTTGTTGGCCAGGTCATTTGTTCCCAGATGGATAACAACATCAGTGTTAAAATCCTTAGTTTCTTCCTTAATTATAGTCAGTATTTGCCTGGAACTCCTGGTAGCTGAGGATCCTGGAAGACATTTCACTATTTTGGTCTCCTCGCCCTGTGTTCCAAGGTTAATGCCTCTGATGATGGAATCCCCCAACAGTAATAGTTTTCTGTTTTTGGCTTTTTTATTTGTACTTAGGGTGCTCTTGTTCTCTTCAGTTTCCTTCATTGGTTCAAGTCCCACCTCCCTTCTGTTTTCCTGAGTATCACAGTGCACTAGTGGAGCGAAGGAATTCTGTAGAGGTAATATTAGTGAAGGTGGATGTTTCTGTGTTACATGTCGCAGTCTTCCTGAGCCTACTGTGACCCATTTATTCCTGGGCTGTTTTATTCTTTGAGGTAGAGGTGGTAAGTTGGTATGATTTTGTGGAGTGATGGAAGCTGCTTTAATTGTATTCAATTCCTGTTTAAGTTTGCAGAGCTCCTCCTTAATACTGGCAAGTTGAAGACAGATGGGGCAAGCCTTAAGCCTCCAAATAGTATGTCTTGGAATTAAAGCACCACAGTGATTGCATAGAATAAAGGTCATCTTGATTGGTTGTGAAGTGACCAGAAATATAGGCTCTATACCACCTAAAACACAGTATTTTAAACAAAAATGCAGGAAGAGGAAATAAGATTTAACAGAGAAAAGAGAAGGATTTATTTTTTTGTGCTTTTTTATATTTTTTTTTTAGTAAAAAACAGGGAGGAGAAGAGAAATTACTTTTACTTATGTTCCTTACAAAATGGTTTATTGCCCTTATAATAGCTCCTTTTAGTTTTGCCCACTGCTTTCCTGCTTCTTCCAAATGTTCACATCTAGATAACAATTCCTTGATGTAATCCCCCATATGAACAAAGTTAGCTTTTTTAAAATTCTAGAACCTTCATTTTCAAATGAGCCCTCTCTACATCTGTCTCAATATTAAACATCACCGTGTGGTGATCAATGGATGCCAAATGACCCACCATAACATCAGAAACACATTCCCTGTTTGTAAGCACTAAGTCCAGTATGGCCCCTGTGGCGGGGTCAAGTCCCTCCAACAGGGCAAGGCCCGAACCCCTACCATGTGCACACTGATCAGCTCTCCACAGGGTGCAAATAGGGTTATGCAGGATTGTTTTTAAACACAAATATTCTCTGAGCTTTTTCACTTTCCAAAACAGAAAAAAGGTTTATTTTCTTTCACATTATCTCTACACAAGTCAAGAATGTTAATACTCTATCCTTAAGAGTTATTGTCGATAGATAATTTGCCACGCAAAGCTGCTTACTCTGAGCAACAGGGATTTCTATTTTACCCAATTATGGAGAGTCCTTTTTACTTCCTATAAAAATTCACACAACCTCTTTTAGGTATGCTAAGATTTTCCCTAAAATAGAGTGTGTACTGAGAACAATTACTATTAATAATTCTAAAGTTTCCTCATTAAAGGAGTTAACTAGTATGAACAGCGCTTATGTTAGTTTACAATCAATTAGAAGTAAAGCTCAAATTATTAAGAACTGGATCACAGATCAAAATTTAACTTGTGTATTTATTTCCGAAACCTGGCTTATTGCTAATGATGATTCTGCCATTAATGATTTACTTCTGGTGAATTATAAAATTGTTCCTCTTAGTCGAAAGGACAAAATAGATGGCGGTATTGCCATTATATTACAAGAGAATTTTAATTTTAAAGTGCAAGACTCACTGACCAAACAAAATCTGGAAATGATTTCCTGTACCCTCAATAGAATAGACCTACAAGACTCTTTAAATTGCATCTTGTTTTATACGCCACCAGGATCATGGGCCCAAGTAAAGGAACATTTTTACGAATTTGTTTTTAATAATTCACTTACCACTCGACAGTGTTTATTATTGGGAGATATTAATTTACATTTGGAGGTTGAATTGGATCAGAATGTTGCTGATTTGACAATTTTATCACAAACTCATGTAGGAGGTCATCAATTGGACTTAGTATCATTAGCGACCAAGTCAGGGTCCATTCCTTTAATTTAGTTAAAAGAGGGCAGATGACTGCCAATACATTGGTCAGACCATTTTATTTATCATTTTTCTTTGGGATGGACTAAGAAATTGAACGTCATACCTAAGTCGCAAAAATCTGAAATTTCTGTCAGAAAACCTCCTAATGCAACTGAATTTTGGCAGAGGGCTGAATTATTACCAGATGGCAATATTCATAATTTTCCATTGGATTGGAAAAATTTTTGTAATAATATCCTAGATGAAACTACCCCTAAACTTACTATAAAAAGACGAGCTGATGGCACAAAAAAATGGTATGACACAGAATTACTAGAGATAAAGTGTACTGTGCGTCGTTTTGAAAGAAAATGGATAAAGTCCAAAGCAGCTATAGACTAAGAACATTGGAGGAAGGAATTAAGAAATTATAAGAAACTATTAAGGGAGAAACGAAAAGCCTACTACTCAGTAAAAGTCGGTACTACAAGCATTGATGTAAATAAATTAGTTCAACTAGTTAATATAGTGTTTAATGTGACTCAAAATACAAAATCCTTAGGATTACTTTTACCTACTTCAAATGATTTAGCAAATTTCTTCAGTTCCAAAGTCTTAAACCTGAGATCTTCTTGTTTACCTGAAACTGGCTGGCAGCAGGTTCAGGATAAATGCCAGGAAGTTCTGTTTCTCACAACGAGTGGTGGGCGCTTGGAATTCTCTTCCTGAGGATGTTGTGGCGGAGAATACTCTACGGGGTTTCAAGCACAAGTTGGATATACACCTTCTTGCAAATCATATTGAGGGATACGGTAATTTCAGGTTTTCATAATAGAGAACCTAAATGGGCCGCCGCGTGAGCGGATCGCCGGACTTGATGGACCTCGGTCTGATCCGGTGAAGGCATTTCTTATGTTCTTATGTACCTTGTCTGGGAAATCTTGAGTCTCATTTAAATATGAATGAAATCGAGGTCCATGCAGATTTGTATTGTTCTTCATTTGAAGACCCAGATTGGGAGGATTTTTCTAAACTATTCTGTAAATACGCTAAATCATATTGTATATTAGATCCCTGCCCTTCAGATCTTATGACAGCGGCACCTTTAAGCTTTAAATTAAAATTATTGGATTGGCTATTTGATTCTTTGAAGGCAGGAAAATTTCCACAAGAGGAGGGTAATATAATTATTACTCCAATAATTAAGAATAAGAATGAATCTATTTCACTACCAGCCAACGATAGACCTGTGGCATCGATCCCCTTTTTTGTAAAGATTATGAAGGGTTTGGTCCAAATTCAGTTGATGAAATATCTTGAGCAACATTCCTTGCTCCATGATTTTCAATCTGGTTTCAGAACTTATTATAGTACAGAAACGGTGATAGCTACCCTCCCCACCGCAGCTAATCGCTGAGCCAGATAAAAGGCTCAGCGCCTAATGGTGCACAGCCATTCGGCGCACCGTCTAAGGTGCACGTCAAAGGTACTCGCCTTAGTGAGCGCCTTTGCGAAGCGACCAATAAGCGACCAAACCACTACCCTCTCAAGTCCGTCTAACCAGTCCTTGCTAAGCTACAATCTAACACTACCCCATCTACAACACCACAGAACACCCGCTCCCTCCTCAGACCCTGAAGAGACCAACAACTCTTAACAAGCCAAGGAAGGAAAAAACTCCAGCAAATCTCAACAAGCCAAGGAAGGAAAAGAACTTCCCCACCACTCCCCACAACTACAATATCCGCCACTCTTAGCACCACAATGATAACTACACCACAAAAATACCCACAAGCTAAGCTTCACCTGCAATACTACCTACTCATTAGCAAATTAGAAAATGTTCAAACTATTCCTTATGATCATGCAATTCTTATGTGATCCGCCTTGAACTGCAAGATAATGGCGGAATAGAAATCACTAATGTAATGTAATGTTAGATCATCTAAATCAGCGGTCTCAAACACGCGGCACGCGGGCCGCATGTGGCTCCCCAGGTTTTATTTGCGGCCCGCAGTCTGGACGCGATCAACAGCATTTCTCTTCCCCTTTCCCTTCCTTTTGGAGCAGCAGCGTGTCTGGCTGGCTCGTTCTGTTCATAGCCACGGGTTGGCGGCTCCTCGCGCTATCCACTCCTGCATCGGAAGCCCTTCAGACGCAGGCGCGGATCTCACAAGGAGCCGCCACTCGCGGCTTTGAACGGAACGAGCCGGCCAGACACGCTGTTGCTCCACAAGGAAGAGAACGGAAGGGAAGGGGAAAGAGAAATGCTTCTGCTACATAGGAAAGGGGGACCCTAGGGAAATGCTGCTGCTGCTGTACAGGGAAAGGGAGAGGGAGGGAAAGGGGAAGAGAAATGCCTCTCCTGAACAGGAAAGGGGGAAAAGAAATGCTGCTTCTGTTGCTGCTGCTGCACCCAATTGGGGAAAGAGAGGGAAGGAAGGAGAAGGGAGAGGAGAGGAACAAGAGAAGAAGCCAAGTTCATGGGAGGGAGAGAAGGAAAGGAGATATCAGACCATGGAGGGGGAGGAAGAGATGCCAGGGTATGGGGGAAGGGAAGGAGACAGATGCCAGACCAGGGGAAAGGAAGGAAGGAGGGAGGGAGAGAAAGGAAGGAAAGAAATGCCAGACCATGGAAATAGGATGGAAGAAGAGAGAGATAGGAAGGGAAGGTAAGACATGGAAACGTAGAGTTTGAAAAGAAAGCAGAGAAATTGAACATTAAGTTAATGGCAAAGATGGATGCAAGGCAGAAAGTGAAGACGGAGAGAAAAACAGTCAAAGGACAAGAAGGCTCTGGAAACATAGTTGAAAGCACTGAAAAATAAAGTCACCAGACAACAAAGGTAGGGAAAATGATTTTATTTTCAATATAGTGATTGAAATGTGCCAGTTTTGAGAAAGAAAAGATATTAAACTTTAAATGTGAGGGCTGCAGAAAAAATAGGGTACTTGGAGGGCCGCAAAAAAAATAGTTAATGACAATTATGCATAAGGTAAAACTCTTTATAGTTTATAAATCTTTCCTTTAACTGTTAAAGAAAAGATTTATAAACTATAAAGAGTTTTACCTCATGCAAAGCTGTCTTCTAATATAATAAAACGCATGCGCACTCCTATCACGTGCATCCGTTTTCCGTGAGCTGTAGCGACCCGCAGATAGGAGTGCGCTGCTTAGGGTTCCGTTTTTCCGTCTGGCCTGCTCCCTGCCAGTTGGCCGCCTCCCTTGCCAGAGTTATTTTTTCTGTTTACAGGTGCCACGGTGGCTCCTGTCACCAGCCACACCTGGCTAAACACTAACATGCCGTGACTCACCCCCCCCCCCCCCCCGATAACCCCCCCGGCACAACTGAAACCCCCGTTGACCCTCCCATCGCTACAGGGCTGACAAACCCGGCAGAAGCAGCAGTGTCCCAGGCACACTAAACGCTGCTTCGGATCTTCTACTGGCCTAATTTCCTCTGCCGCGTCTCTGATGATGTCATCAGGGACGCGGCAGAGGAAATTAGGCCAGTAGAAGATCCGAAGCAGCGTTTAGTGTGCCTGGGACGCTGCTGCTCCTGCCGGGTTTCTCAGCCCTGTAGTGGTGGGAGGGTCAACGGGGGTTTCAGTTGTGCAGGGTAGGGTCGGAGGGGGGTGGGGGGAGTCAGGCAGGCATCGGGGTGGGGGGGGAGTTTCAGTGGAAGGGGAATGGGAGGCAGGCAGGCTGGTATCGGAGGAGGGGTGGGGGGTTCAATGGAAGGCAGACAGGCAGGATGGCATGGGGGGGTTCCATGGAAACATGCTGCTCAGGGGGATGGGAGGCAGGCAGGCAGACTGGCATGGGGGGGGTTTCAGTGGAAGGGGGATGGGAGGCAGGCAGGCTGGAATTGGAGGGGGGTTGGGGGTTCAATGGAAGGCAGGCACACAGGATGGCATCGGGGGGTTTTTCCATGGAAATATGCTGCTCAGGGGGATGGGAGGCAGGCAGGCTGGCATGGGGGGGTTTCAATGGAAGGGGGATGGGAGGCAACAGAGGGGGTGGGGGGTTTTCAATGGAAGGCAGGCTGGCATCAGAGGGGGGGAGGAAGGAGGCACTGGGGGCACTAAGGACATAGAAAGGGGCACTAAGGACATAGGAAGGAGGCACAGGGAGATTCACAGACAGAAAAAATGACAGATAGGCAGCATGCAAGGACAGAGAGACAAAGAAAAAAAATTCCCAGACAGACAGACATGAAGGGAAGGGGGGGCCGACAAAGAAGAGGACTCGAGCCGCAAGGAAGAAGCTGGGCCTGCCTGCCTGTGGGGAACGCTATAAGGGAAGGGGGGGGGGGCATGGAGCAGGCTAGACCACGGGAAGGGAAGGGAGAGGAGCCGAACGGAGCAGCCAGATCGCAGCAGGACACAACGCGGGGAAGGGGCCAGACAGCAGGAGGGAGGGAGACAGACAGAAAAAGGGAGCCAAGGAGAGCGAGAGACAGAGGGAGAGAGTGAGAAACAGAAAGAAAGAAAGACAGACAGACATATATTCTAGCACCAATTAATGTAACGGGCTTAAAGACTAGTTTCTTTAATAAGACATTAACTATTTTTTCTGCGGCCCTCCAAGTACCTACAAATCCAAAATGTGGCCCCGCAAAGGGTTTGAGTTTGAGACCACTGATCGAAAATGGTCTGTTGAGCAAGGGTAGCAGTGCATTGGTTCTTCGGTTTGATCTGAGTAGCGCCTTTGACTTGGTGGATCACACCAAGTTACTGGCCTGCCTAGATGCCCTAGGGTTGCAAGGTAACGTTCTCTCGTGGTTCAAAGGGTTCCTTGGATCGAGACTCTATCAGGTTAAGTCTAACAATCAGCTTTCCGTAGCTTGGAAAAACCCTTGTGGGTACCTCAGGGTACCCCACTCTCCTCCACATTATTTAATGTGTATCTATCATCTCTGGGGTTTCATTTGAACAAACTGGGCTCTAGACTGTTTAGTTATGCCGATGACATTATGATCATCATTCCTTGTAATACAGCTTTATCTCATATTACCCAAATAATTGAGTCTATACTGAAACTGATGGAATCAGGGTTGCAAGAATTTAAATTCAAATTAAATCATGATAAGACCAAATTCTTTGTTGCATCTCCACCTAGAATTTACATGAACCATCAATTACTATAGACTCAATACTCTATAAGATCAATCCAACGATTAAAATATTGGGAGTTGATATAGATCAACACTTGACCATGAGAAAGCAAGTAGATGCTGTGGTGCAAAAGGGTTATTACACATTGTAGAAGCTGCGTAACATAAAATCATATTTTGAGTTTCTAGCTTTTACACTTTTAGTTCAGTCGTTACTTCTCAGCTATTGTAACAGTTAGAACTACGGCGGAACGCGATCTAGGAGTGATCATTAGCGAGGATATGAAGGTTGCCAATCAAGTGGAGAAGGCTTCCTCCAGGGCAAGACAAATGATGGGGTGTATCCGTAGAGGTTTCGTCAGCAGGAGACCTGAGGTTATGATGCCATTGTACAGAGCCATGGTGAGGCCTCACTTAGAGTACTGTGTTCAGTTTTGGAGCCCACACTACCGAAAGGACGTGCTGAGGATCGAGTCGGTTCAGCGAACGGCCACCAGGATGGTCATGGGGCTCAAGGATCTCACGTATGAAGAAAGACTAAAGAAGTTGCGGCTGTACTCACTTGAGGAAAGAAGAGAACGGGGAGATATGATTGAAACGTATAAGTACATCACGGGACGCATCGAGTCAGAAGATGATATCTTCTGGCTCATGGGACCCTCAACCACCAGAGGGCATCCGCTGAAAATCAGGGGAGGGAAGTTTCATGGCGATCCCAGGAAGTACTTCTTCACCGAAAGAGTGGTGGATCATTGGAACAGACTCCCACCCCAGGTGATAAAGGCCAGTAGCGTAACGGATTTTAAGAAAAAATGGGATACTCACGTGGGATCTTTAAGGGAGTAAATTCAGGGGGGGGATACTTGGAATGGGCAGACTTGGTGGGCTATAGCCCTTTTCTGCCGCTTTTTCTATGTTTCTATGTCCATTTGACATGTACCAAGAAAGAGATGGCTAGGCTTAGACTGATTCAAAATACGGGGATCAAATTAATTTATGGTCTAAAGAAATATGATCATGTAATTCCTTTTTACTGTGAGTTGCATTGGCTTCCAATGGAGGCACGTGTTTGGTTTAAGCTGGGTTGTCTTTGTTATAAAGTTGCATATGGTATTGCTCCAATCTATATGTCTGATAGATTCCTCATAGCATTCCATAAACACAGGAGAGAATCACAATCATTGTTTAATTTTCTGTCTGTAAGGTTGTAAGAGCAAGAAATCCTTGGAACATACACTAGCATTTCAGGTTGCTTTCTATGACAGGGAATTTAGGCAACTTTTGCGTAGTGCTTGCTCTTAGAACTCAATTGAAAACTCATCTTTTTTCAAAATATTTAGTGAACTAATTTAAATCATCTTTGGGTTATGCTATTTTTAATCTTTTGTTCACCACACTGAATATACGGTTATGTGGTTTATAAGTATGATGTTATGTTATATAGCCCTTCCCACAGTCCATGGCAGACCCTTAATATCCCCCAAATGTTCAGTGTTTCATCTCTCTCCACACATAAAACAACCCTACACCAAACAGTTTTACTCTATGGGCTGATGTTTTGTTACAGTTCAGGCAGCCCTTCTCAACAGAGACCTGAGCCCCTCTTCTTTGCCAGTGGGCAACACTAGGCAGTACTTCTACTTTCACATCTCTTCTTAAAGTTTTTGTGGCTATAGTGGAGCAGGAATCAAATCTCTGCACAATTATTTACCCTGACCACTAAATAAGCTTCACAATACTGCCCTGACTTCCTATAGCTAGGGCCAGTATGTGGGGGAATTCTAACCTTCCTTATATAGAACATATGTTCCTGTACCCACCCGAAGTTCCCAGATGTTCAGTGACTCAGGACAGGGACAAGCTTTGGGCTCTTAACACAGCTTTACTTTTAAACAGGGCTCCCAACTTCAGCTGTGTTCTTAATCAACAGGATCATTTTATTTAACCACCAAACAGTTGGGTTTCTTGGCTAATCAATTTAATCAAACATGCATTCATCACTCATGCCTTGTTCTGGATCAAAACTGCACTCCAAGGCAAAATCTTCGTCATTTAAATCATAGCCCTGTTCAGATACCTCCGTACACGCTTCCTCTCCGTCTTCTGGCTCCCTGCCCCCTACCGGTGGGTGCCCTCGTTTCTCATAGTCAGCTTTTGAAAATCCTTCCACAAAATCTTCCCCTTCCCAAGCTAACCTTTCCCTGGGAAATTGATACCTTTCTTTCCTGTTTGCTTCTGGCAGAACTCTCCTGTGGGGCAGAGGGACTGGAGTATAAATTCTCTCAGAGTTTGTCTGCATGCCTGGGAGATAAGAAAATAAAAAGTGCCTCTGTTGGGTCAGACCAGAGGTCCATTGTGCCCAGCAGTCCGCTCGCGCGGCGGCCCAACAGGTCCAGGACCTGTGTAATCTAATCTAATCCTTAGGTTTGTATACCACATCATCTCCACGTTCGTAGAGCTCGGCGTGGTTTACAGTAGATGAAATAGGAAAGAACTACAACAGAGGGTTAGAGGTAGAAGTGTGAAGAATATTAGAGGACTTGGGATGCCAGATATAAGAGTTTTCTTGATTCCTAAGTTGTAGTAGTCCTCTATCTATACCCCTCTATCCCCTTTTCTTTCAGAAAATTATCCAATTCCTTCTTAAACCCTAATGCCATACTATGTCCTATCACGCCCTCTGGAAGCTCATTCCAGGTGTCCACCACCCGCTGGGTGAAGAAAAACTTCCTAGCATTGGTTTTGAATCTGTCCCCTTTCAGCTTTTCCGAATGCCCTCTCATTCTTGTAGTTTTTGAAAGTCCCTCTCCACTTTCTCTATGCCTTTCATGATCTTGTAAGTCTCTATCATATCCCCTCTAATTCTCCTCTTCTCTAGGGAAAAGAGCCCCAGTTTCTTCAGTCTCTCAGTGTATGAAAGGTTTTCCATACCCTTTATCAAACGTGTCGCTCTCCTCTGAACCCTCTCGTGTATCGCCATATCCTTTTTAAGGTACGGCGACCAGTATTGGACACAGTACTCCAGATGCGGACTGATACAATGGCAGGATAACTTATTTTGTTCTGGTTGTAATACCCTTCTTGATTATACTCAAGTTTTTCAAGTTTTCAAGTTTAATAATTGTTTTGATTAATCGCTTAATCATATTTCTAAGCGATGAAAAAATTAAAATTACAATTTATGGGAAACAATACATTACAAAACAATACATAATGACATTCGAAATTAAAAATTTAACTTTACAAACTTATATACACAAGGAGGGGGGGAGATGAAATACAAAATCAATATAGAAAAGTAGAACAAAAAGGGAAAAATACAAAATGAGCAACAGAAAGACAATATAATATAGTACAATAAAAATAATCTGAGCTGCGGAGAGTTTCGTTAATTACCAAAAGCATCTTTAAAGAGAAATGTTTTTAAATTACTTTTGAATTTCTCAAGATTCTGCTCTTTCCTTAAATAAATTGGAAGGGCGTTCCACAACTGAGGTGCGGTAACAGAGAAAATGAATTGTCGTCTTGTATTGATAACCTTAAGAGATGGAATAGTTAGTAAGTTCTGTTCGTTGGATCTCAGAGTTCTGTTTGGAGAATATGGAATTAATAGTTTATAAATAAATGCTGGGGTTTTATTAAGAAGGGCTTTGAAAGTGAGTATGCATAGTTTGTATGTTATCCGATGGGTGACTGGAAGCCAGTGCGCATCTTTTAAAAGGGGTGTTACATGATCAAATTTCCTAGTTTTAGTTATAAGTTTAATGGAAGTATTTTGAATGATCTGTAAGCGTTTTATTTCATTTAAAGAGATTCCTTTAAAAAGAGCATTACAATAATCAATTTTGGAGATCACCAAAGAGTGAATAAGAATATTAAGTGATTTAGAACATAAAAATTTTGAAATTGATCGAATTTGTCTTAGTCTATAAAAGGTTGTTTTAATAATGTTACTAATGTGATCATGAAAATTCAATTTGTGATCAAAGATCACCCCTAGAATTTTAGTATTGCTAACTGTAGGGGGACATTTTTTATAGAAATGGGAGCAACAAGGGAAGAACTGTCTTTCCAGGGGAAAAGCATCACATTAGTTTTTTTTAGCATCACATTAGTTTTTTTTATATTAAGTGCTAATCTGTTTAAGTCTAGCCAATGGTAGATTTGATTGAGTTTCTCATTGATCGCTATGATATCAGAAGTTTTGTTAGCGTCTAATGGATGTAGAAGCTGGTTATCGTCAGCGTAGGCAAAGACTTGGAAACACACAGATTGGCATAAAGTAAGTAGAGGGGCAAGGAAAATATTAAATAATAAAGGGGAAAGAATAGACCCTTGAGGGACACCATATGTAGACTGTGAAGATTTAGATATTGAATCTTTAAAAGAAACAGTAGAAGTATGATTTGTAAGATATGATACAAACCAAGAAAAAACTTGGTCTGTAATACCAATGGATTGGAGTCTATCCAGAAGAAATTGGTGATCGATCGTATTGAAGGCTGATGAGAGATCAATGGAGATTAATAGAATTGACTGATGGTGATCTAGAAAATATTGGATAGAAGTAGTCATACCAATCAAAGAATGTTCAGTGCTATGGTGATGTCTAAAACCGGTTTGATTCGGATGTAGAACATTAGTTTTTTCCACAAACTCTGAAATTTGATTAAAGACTCCTTTTTCTGTCAATTTTGCCAGAAAAGGAATGTTTGCTGTTGGTCTGAAGTTAGATAGATCTTCAGAGCTCATTTTCCTATCTTTAATAATAGGACGGATGATTGATTTCTTCCAGGCTGTTGGTACGGTATTTTGACTTAGGCTTTCATAAATTATCTTATGGATGAAAGGACCGAAAATATTAAAGTAACATTTGAGAATGAACGGAGGAATTAGATCAGCTTTAGAGCCCTTAATATTTATGGATTTGAGAATAGACTCAATTTCATTTAGACTTGGCATGTTAAATCTTGAACATTTTGAATATAATGAATCTGAATCGGTTTGTTCATAAGCAAAAGTTATATATTGATTCACTGTAAAAGTGTTTCTGATTTTATTAATTTTTTCAATAAAATGGTCAGCGAGTTCCTGAGCAGTGGGCAAAGATGCAACAGCTTCTGATTGTTGTTTATTTAAATTTGTTATTGAATTAAGTATAGTATAGAGAATTGATTGATTTTTAGCTTTCAAAATGTTATCAGAATAAAATTTCATTTTTGTTTGGTTTATTTTTTGTTTGTAGAATTTAGATTGTTCAATGAATGTTTGAAAGTTTATTTTAGTTTTTTATTTTCTCCACTTACATTCCGAAGATCTTGGTTGTTTTTTAATGAGAGAAAGTTCAGCCGTGAACCATGGGTTCTGAATTTTGCGAGCAGAAATAACTTTAGATTGTACTGGTGCAAGTTTATCTAATAATGATTTAATGGCAATGTTCCAATGGTTGATTAAATCATCTATAGAATGAGTTCTAGATTCAGAGAAATCTAATTTAAATGTTGAACTAATTGAGTCTGAAGAGAGGTCATTGAAATTTCTAAAATTTATTGATTGTTGTTTAATGTAAGGTAAGTTATGTGAAGCAGTATGTGTAATTGTTATTAAAAAGTGGTCTGACCATGGGACTGGTAGACAGCAGTTTACTGAAAAATTGTTTCTTGCGGATGTTGTTATTAGGGCCATATCAATTGTGTGTCCTGCTTGGTGGGTTGGCATTGTTAGTAGTGGATAAAAGTCTAATTGTTTTATATAAGAAAGAATAGTTTTAGTGTAATCTATTCGCTCTCTTAGCGGCCGCTGCGCACTGTGCCGACCGCTTCATTGTCCCGTCCACTATTACCCCCAAGTCCCGTTCTTGGGTACTCTCAGTCAATAACATCCCTCCCATCGTATAGCTGTACCTCGGGTTTCTGCTTCCCACATGCAATACTTTACATTTCTCTACATTGAACTTCATCTGCCATCTTGTCGCCCATTCCCCTAGCTTGTTCAGGTCCCTTTGTAATTCTTTGCAGTCCTCTTTGGTCCGAGCAGCACTAAATAGTTTGGTGTCATCTGCAAATTTTATTATTTTGCACTTCGTCCCTGTTTCTATATCATTTATAAATATATTGAATAGCAGCGGTCCGAGCACCAACCTCTGCGGAACACCACTCATGACCCTCCTCCAGTCCAAGTAGTGGCCTTTCACTCCTACCTTCTGCTTCCTCCCCACCAACCAATTTCTGATCCATCTGTGTACGTCTCCTTCCTCCCCATGGTTCTTCAGTTTCCAAAGTAGGTGTTCATGGGGTATCTTGTCAAAGGCTTTCTGGAAATCTAAATATACGATGTCTATGGGATCCCCTTTGTCCATCCGTTTATTAATTCCTTCGAAGTAGTGCAGTAAGTTTGTTAGGCATGATCTCCCCTTGCAGAAGCCATGTTGGCTTGTGGTTAGAAGTTTATTCCTTTCAAAATGCTCATCAATGCTGTCTTTTATCAGCGCTTCCGCCATTTTCCCTGGAATCGAGGTCAGACTCACCGGCATCCAAGCTCTTGAATGCTCCTGCTCCTCCCAACTCTCAGCTGTAGGAAATTTATTCTTCCAGGGCTTCTGCACTTCCTGAGGCACATCAGCTCTGCTGGTTCCACGAGTGGAGTCCCACAGGGGTCGGTGCTGGGACCACTCCTGTTCAATATATTTATTAACGACTTGGAGACAGGGACGAACTGTGAGGTCATTAAATTTGCGGACGACACCAAACTCTACAGCAGGGTTAGAACCAAGGAAGACTGTGAAAACCTGCAAAGGGACTTAACGAGATTGGAAGACTGGGCAAAAAAATGGCAAATGAGTTTTAACACTGAGAAATGCAAAGTCATGCATGTAGGGAAAAAGAACCCGATGTTCAACTATAAAATGGGGGGATCGTTGCTGGGGGTGAGCAAACTTGAAAGAGACCTGGGGGTAATGGTAGATACAACATTGAAAGCATCAGCACAGTGTGCGACAGCCTCAAAGAAAGCGAACAGAATGTTGGGTATCATCAAAAAGGGTATCACGACCAGGATGAAGGAAGTCATTTTGCCGCTATATCGGGCGATGGTGCGCCCACATCTGGAGTACTGTGTCCAGTACTGGTCGCCGTACCTCAAAAAGGACATGGCGGTACTTGAGGGAGTCCAGAGAAGAGCGACAAAGTTGATAAAGGGTATGGAAAACTTCTCATATGCGGACAGATTGGAAATGCTGGGGCTATTCTCTCTGGAAAAGCGGAGACTTAGGGGAGATATGTTAGAAACCTTCAAAATCATGAAGGGTATAGAGAAGGTAGACAGGGACAAATTCTTCAGGCTGTGGGGAGCCACAAGCACAAGGGGGCACTCGGAGAAATTGAAAAAGGACAGGTTTAGAACAAATGTTAGGAGGCTCTTTTTCACTCAGAGGGTAGTGGACACATGGAATGAGCTCCCGGAGGCTGTAATAGGCCAGAGCATGCTACAGGGGTTCAAGGAAGGTCTAGATAAGTTCCTAAAAGATAAGGGGATTGAGGGGTACAGAAAGAAGTAGAGGTAGGTTATAGGATTAGACAGAAACCACTTCACAGGTCACGGACCTGATGGGCCGCCGCGGGAGCGGGCCACTGGGCGCGATGGATCTCTGGTCTGACCCAGTGGAGGCAACTTCTTATGTTCCTCCCCTCACTTTAACCCTTTGGCAGCCTGCACTACTGTAGTTCCCTCTGCAGATTTGTATAAGGAATAATAGGGTAATAAAGTAGAGCCTTGTACTGCTGCTGCACTATTGCCTATCCCTGCTTTTCTGAGGTGCCTGCGGTCTGCTTGTCAGACTTTAAAGTCCTATTTCTTTCCCTAGGAATGGGCACTGGTTTATCACAGGTAGGGCTAGCAGCAGGGTTTATGGACATGACAGGGTCTTCCCTATCACACTCCATCCCACTGGGCTCCATTACCAACTGCTGGAATAGTTCTCCTTGTAGAGAATCCAGGATCTCCCTACTTCTAGGACATCCTGCAATAGGAATACCCCAATCAACACCTGGCATGTTAAAATCACCTATTAGAAGTGCCTCCCCTTTTACAGCTATATTTTGAATGTCTTCCATTAAATCTCTGTCCACTCAATTTAGTGATGTACATACCAAAAAAATATTTTTGCATGGATTTTGCAAAACTTTACTCACTGGGGCAGGAGTCTTGGGTTTCCCATCATCTTCCTCATCAAACCCTTCAATATCTACATCAGAGTCTTCCTCAACCATCCGACCTCGTCCTAAACGAATCTGAATAGAGAAAACTAATATTAGAAAACAAGTCATGAAAAATCTTTAAATGCTTTCGGAGCTGATGCCTTTGTTTTTTTCAGAGGCAGCACGGGCACTTCCTCTCCATCTTCTGACTCAAGTGGAGCAGTTTCCTGTGCACAGCGTTAAGCTTTTCCTTTATTTTCAGCTGGCAGTTCACCCCTGTTTCTTTCAGACTTCTAGCCCAACAGGAGCAAGGGTTGGATCTCAGCATCAGTATGAAAGTGTATAACATTTACATTACTTAACAATTTACAGCAAACATTTCAGCTGTTTTCATTTAAAGAAAATGATTTTTAAAACTTATTATAGCTTAAAAATATACTTTCTTTGTGATTGCTTCCCTTTCTCCATGTCTGTTCCTCTTCTCAATCCCTTGTCATTTATGTCCTTGCTCATCTCTCAAGCCCTTTAATATTTTATCTCCCTTTTAATCTGTCCTCTACAGTCTTTCACGTCCTATCTTCCACAGCTGAGTTTGATCAAGGCCCATCAAGCCCAGCATTTTGTTACCGACAGTGGCCATTTTGAGTCACAAGTACATAGACGATCCCAAATTTCCCATAATTCATGTCCAGGGATGAGCAATGGCTCTCTAAAGCATAAGTATAGCATGAGAAGGGGGGAGGGAAGGGGCAGGACCTCCTCCCCTAAATCTTGTGGTTGCTAAAGCTGACTGGGTATTTCTCCTTCAGCAATACAAATTTCTTAATCTTTGCCACCCCATGCTCCTGTTTACTTAGGCCAGGGGTGTCAAAGTCCCTCCTCGAGGGCCGCAATCCAGTCGGGTTTTCAGGATTTCCCTAATGAATATGCATGAGATCTATTTGCATGCACTGCTTTCATTGTATGCTAATAGATCTCATGCATATTCATTGGGGAAATCCTGAAAACCCGACTGGACTGCGGCCCTCGAGGAGGGACTTTGACACCCCTGACTTAGGCAATCATTTTTATGCTCATTTTCTCTTTTGAATCCAGCTATTTTAGTTGCATTAACTATGTCCTCCAGCAACAAATTCCACAATTAATTATGCATGTGGTAAATCACTTCCTATGACTTTTTTTCAATCTGTAGGGAAGGGTTAGGATGGCCGTTATACAGACAGTCCCTGGATTAAGAACGAGTTCCATTTTTTAAACCGTTCTTAACTTGAATTTGTATGTAACTCGAATCCTAGTAGTCTACCCACCTTCTCAACCTCCTTGAGGCCCCTCTTGCATCCCTTTCCATCCATCCCACTGTTCCCTCTCCACCACCACATCCAACATTACTCATTCTCATCTCTCTCTTCCCCATGCATCTCTACCTCACTCCTCTCCCACCACCATGTCCAATAATTCTCTGCCTCCTTATACCCAACAATTCTCCTCTTTCTTCATCTCCCCATGTGCACCATCTTTTTCACCTCTCTCAGACACCCATTCCCCTCTCTCAGACACCCAATTTTCCCTTCCTATTCCCTCCCTCACTCCTTCCATTCTTCCATCCTATGGTTCATGCTCCCCTCCCTCCTTCCTTTCATTCTGTGTCCCAAGTTCCTTACCTCTTCCTGCTTCCCTCCATCATTTGTCCTAAGTTTGTTCTTCCTCCCTTCCTGTAGAGTCCCAATGCGTCCCTCTCTCTCTTCATTCGGTGCCTAAGTACATGCCTTCCTCTGGCGGGTGTTTACCTTCTGGCTGGCTCCCTCCTCCTTCTTACTGCAGTCATTTCTATGCAGAAAGCCGTGGGTGGCAGCTGAGCCAGAAGCGTTCCCTCGGACGATGGAGCTTCGAGAAGCTTCCTACCGCATTTCCCTATGTCATTGATACCCAGAAGTACCAAGACATCAGATTCTTCCCCAACAATGTCTAAAATCTTATACAGGTGACACGTGAGGTCCGTCCAACGTCAGAGGGAAGGCTTCCCTTCAGCTGCAGGATGAACTTAAGAGCTGCCACCCGTGGCATTGTGCAGAGAAACGACTGCGGCAGGAAGGAGGAGGGAGCTGGCCAGAAGGTAAATACCTGCCAGAGGGAGGCACAAACTTGAGGCACAGAATGGAGGGATGGAGGGTCATGGGTGTGTTGGGACTCGGGAGGGAGGGACTGGGGTGCGTTGGGACTTGGGAGGGAAGGAGGGAAAGGGGCACATTTGGACTCAGGAGGGAAGGAGAGGAGCGTATTGGGACTCAGGAGGGAGGGAGAGGGGCGCGAAGGGACACCAGCATAAGTCAGATGTTCGTAAAATGGGGACTGCCTATACTGGGATCATTAGGCATGTAGATAGCTGAATGGCTGGTGGATGAGAATCGCTTGGTCACTTGCCTGCCTGGTGCAAAGGTGGCGGATCTCACGCATCACCTATATAAGATTTTAGACAGTGCTGGGGAGGAATCTGATGTCTTGGTACATGTGGATACCAATGACATAGTGAAATGAGGTAGGGAAGTTCTGGAAGTCAAATTACCAAGTACTTGGATGTAAAGCTGTTGTTTGAATTTGATCACGTCACTCCCTTACAAAGAGTGCGCATTAGCTGCTGATACTACATTGAATCACATATAAAATAGCTCTTCTCTCTTTCAAAACCCAAAATACTAAAGAACCAGCTTTCATTCATAAGCTCCTAATTCCTCATGATCCCTCTAGAGCAGGGGTAGGCAATTACGATCCTTGAGAACTGGAGCCAGGTCAGGTTTTCAGGATATTCCCCATAAATATGCATGAGACAGATTTGCATCTCAAGGAGGCAGTGCATGCAAATCCATCTCATACATATTCATTGTGGATATCCTGAAAACCTGACCTGGCTCCGGCTCTCGAGGACCGGAATTGCCTACCTATTCTCTAGAGCCCTAAGATCTGCTTCTCAACACCTTCTTCACATACCATCTTTAAAATTCATTAGTACTTGTTGGGCAGCTACATTCGCAACTACACCTCCTATAATCTGGAATTCTCAACCTCCACATAAAAGGGCTGAAAAAACTTTAGATAAATTTAAGGGAAGCCTTAAATGTTTTCTTTTTAAAGATACATATGAATGTTAAATGACTCTTGTATCTGCCCTGATTGATTACCAACTTGACCCCCTTCAACTTATCAACATGATCTGCTTCACTGCCCTTCTGTTTTTACCCTATACGTTCTCCTTTCCTTTTAAATTGTAGTTCCCCCCACTTTCCTCTTTTTTTTTTTTTTTTTTACATCTGTCAAGTTTTGTTCAGTACTGTGTTCTTCAACCACGGGAGCGCATTGCATTCCAGGCATTCACCACCCTCTCCATAAAATAGAATTTCCTAACATTGCTCTTGAATCTACCACCCCTCAACCTAAAATTATGTCCTCTGGTTTTACCATTTTCCTTTCTCTGGAAAATGGTAAAACGTTAATACCCTTCAAGTATTTCAACATCTGAATCATATCTCCCATGTCCCTCCTTTCCTCTAGGGTAAACATATTCAGGGCTTCCAGTCTCTCCTCCTACGTCTTCTGGCGCAAGCCTCCTATCATTTTCGTCGCCCTCCTCTGGACCACTTCAAGTCTTCTTATGTCCTTCACCAGATACGGTCTTCAAAACTGAACACAATACTCCAAGTGGGGCCTCACCAATGACCTATACAGGGGCATCAACACCTTCTTCCTTCTACTGGCTACACACCTCTCTTTATACAGCCCAGCATCCTTCTGGCAGCAGCCACTGCCTTGTCACACTATTTTTTCGCCTTTAGATCTTCAGACACTATCACCCCAAGGTCCTTCTCCCCGTCCGTGCATATCAGCTTCTCAGCTCCCAGCATATAAGGTTCCTTTCTTTGCATTGAATTTTAGTTGCCAGGCATTAGACCATTCCTCTAACTTTTGCAGATCCTTTTTAATATTTTCACTCCCTCTTCGGTATCTACTCTGTTACAAATCTTGGTATCATCCGTAAAAATGCAAACTTTTCCTTCTAACCCTTCAGCAATGTCACTCACAAACATATTGAACAGGATTGGCCCAGCACCGAATCCTGAGGGACTCCACTATTCACCTTTCTTTCTTCCGAGCGACTTCCATTAACCACCATCCTCTGGCGTCTGTCCGACAGCCAGTTTCTAACCCAGTTCACCACTTTGGGTCTTAACTTCAGCCCTTCAAGTTTGTTCAAGAGCCTCCTATGAGGAACTGTATCAAAGGCTTTGCTGAAATCTAAGCAAATTATATCTAGCATATGTCTTCGATCCAGCTCTCCGGTTATCCAATCAAAAAATTCAATCAGGTCCGTTTGGCACGATTTACCTTTTGTAAAGCCATGTTGCCTCGCATGCTGTAACCCATTAGATTCATGGGAGTACACTATCCTTTCTTTCAGTAACACTTCCATTATTTTTCCAACAACCGAAGTGAGGCTCACCGTCCTGTAGTTTCCCGCTTCATCCCTGTGAATTTTGCGAATAGGGACCACATCCGCTCTCCTCCAATCCCCAGGAATCACTCCTGTCTCCAGAGATTTGTTGAACAAGTCTTTAATAGGACCCGCCAGAACTTCTCTGAGCTCCCTCAGTATCCTGAAGTTGCTCATAAACACTTTCCTCCGTGAATGGTGCAGAATCTACTCCATTTTCTCGTGTTACTTTGCCAGACAATCTTGCTCCTTCTCCAGGATTTTCTTCCGTGAACACATAACAGAAGTATTTGTTTAGCATGTTTGCTTTTTCATCACTCTCCATATATCGCTTCCTAGCATCTTTTAGTTTATCAATTCCATTTTTCATCTTCCTCCTTTCAGTAATATATCTGCAAAAAATTTTATCTCCCTTTTTTACATTTTTAGCCATTTGTTCTTCCACCTGCGCTTTCGCCAGACATATCTCTCTCTTGGCTTCTTTCAGTTTCACCCTGTAGTCCTTTCTGCACTCCTCTTTTTGGTTTTTTTCTATATTTCACGAACGCCAACTCTTTTGCCTTTATTTTCTCCGCCACTAGTTTGGAGAACTACATCGGTTTCCTTTTTCTCTTGTTTTTATTTATTTTCTTCACATAAAGGTCTGTAGCACAATTGGATTATTGTAATTCTGTTTATGTAAGCCTAAGTAAGGGAAGTTTAAAACGTCTTCAATTGACAGCAGCAAAGCTGATATTCGGAAAGAGAAAATTTGACCATGTATCTCCTCTGCTGAGACAACTCCATTGGCTCCCTGTTTACTTTAGGATACACTTTAAATGTGTCTGTGTAGTATTCAAAATATTGCAAGGTATACAGTATTTATATTCCTATTACCTCTATCTTTGAACGCACAACGATCTGTTGACTCAAGAAACATTACAAAAATACAAACTTTCTTTTCCATCTTTTAAGGGAATAAAATCAACTGGTAAGATATATATATTCACAGAGATCTGGATTGAAATTCCATCTATTATTAGAACTCATTTGTTTGTTGTATATGGAAGTGGGAGGGGGTTATATCTTTTTGTTGTATGATATGGTAGATTTTCAAGTGATATTGTATTCTAATTGTTTGATATTTACTGTACACTTGTTGTGAATTATAAAATGAATAAAGAATTAAAAAAAAAAAAGAACTCATGTTTCCCTTCATACCTTTTGTAAATCTATGAAAACATTACTATTCCAACAGTATTTAGATAACTGTCTCAAGGAAAACAAATAATTTTATTCATTAGTCGACAGGGAATCTTATTCAACAGATAACAGGAAATCTTTGACTAATAATTAATTTTCAACCCCAAAAATATCTGTCTTATCTGAAGCTTATTTTGTTAACTGAGTCGAGCTCCTTTTTAGGAGATGATATGGTATATAAATCTCGAGCTCCTTTTTAGGAAATGATACGGTATATAAATCTAAGTCTTAGATTAGGTACTTGGGACCTGGGTTGGCCACTTATGGTCTTATGCTTTTTGCGCTGTTTGAAAGGTTAAACAATCATCTGTTACTCGGTTTTGCTTCTCTTCATAAGGAAGGTTTTACAGCCCTTTTATAATTTTTGTCACCCTTCTCGAAACCATTTCTAGCTCTGCTATATCCTGTTTAAGACTGGGCATCCAGAACTGTACATAATATACAAGACGTGATAACACAAGGGGTGTATAGAAAGGCAAAATTGTCTTCTCTGTTTTGCTCTCCATTCCTTTGGAAATATTACCTGACATTCGATGTGCTCTTTTTGACAGCCACTAGGCTGAAAATGTTACCATATTGACCACCGTGACTCCAAAGACTTTTTCTAGGGTGGTGTCTCCTAACACTACACCCAGCTTATTGCATCTGTAGTTCAGTTAATTTTTGCCTATGTACTTTGTACTTGTTCATACTAGATTTTGTCTGCAATTTAAGCTCTCCAATATCCTTGTCTCAGAAAATCTATTTGCAAATTTTTGCAGTTCTCTGCAATTTTAAGTACTTTGAATAATTTTGTTTCACCTCACTTATCCTTCCTGTTTCCAGATCATTTATGAATACGTTAAACGGCACAGACCCTTGGTGCCCTACATTAGTGAGCCTTTTCCACACAAATACTCTCGTCTTTTAGCCAGTTTGCAATTCACAAAAAAGTAATGCCTCCTATCCCATGACTTTAATTTTCCAAGGAATCACTTATGACGACGGACTTTGTCAAATGTACAATGTATCAACCCACTTTTTTTTACACCTTCAAAAATTTTTATTTTTTTTTTAAATGTATTTATTATGGAACAATGCACAGAAGCAATACAGAAAGGTCATACATGAAGGTATAGTGAACAAAGCAACCAAAACCACAGGAGACATCAAAAACACACCAGGAAACTAATATTAAAAGCCCCAATAAACCTGCACATCAGACTGGGTAACCCAGACAGGCACCATCTGAAGGGAGTAAAGCAACTTAGGCAGAAGGACCATTTTAATAAGAGTAATACGACCAAGGAAAAAAATAGGAAATTTCATCCAATGCCGACATAAGGTTCTAATAGCAGCCAGCTTATCCACCACATTCTTCTGTTAAACCACCTTGGGGTCAGCATGCAAATAAATCCCCAAATACTTGAGTGTACCCTTAGATCAATGCAGAGGGAAGGTGGGGTCCCCACACACCCTACAGGCCGAGCTAACCGGCAGTGCCTCGGACTTGGCAAAGTTAATCCGTAAACCAGAGAATGCACCAAAGCGACTGATAAGGTCCACTAGCTGAGGAACCCCATGCTCTGCATCACCCAAAAAAAATAAGCATGTGGTCCGCAAATAAGTTAATTTTAAATTCGTGGTTCCCCATCCTTATACCATGCAAAGACGACTGTTGAGGAATTTTAGCCGCCAGGGGTTCCACAGCTAGAATAACATAGGCGACAGAAGACAGCCCTGCCTTGTGCCAAAGTAAAGGAGGGAGTGAGCTCACCATTAACCAAAATTTATGCAGTGGGCCAATCATACAAGGAGCGAACCCCAGCCAGGAAGCCCCAAAAAAGATAATCCCACAAAACCTTGTCAAACGCTTTTTCAGCATCCAGACTTACAATAAGGGCGTTCTCCTGGCCCGGGTGCACCCCCAAAAGTCCAGGGTTCTGCAACACCGAGAGGGTGTTTAAGACATTGGCAGACAAATAGCATCCAGGCACAAAGCCTGCCTGGTCTGAGTGAACCAAGGAGGGCAACACCTTACCCAAACACGCAGCCAGAATAGCCGCAAAGATCTTGACATCCTGATTAAGCAGGGAAATGGGCCGGTAAGAGCCCAGCTGATCTTCCAGTCTACCCAATTTCGGGAGGATAACAATATGAGCATGAGTCAGTCGGTGAGGGGTAGCTGCCCTGCAAACAAGGCCCAAAAAGGACCCACCACCCAAGTCTCTAAGAGCTTGTAGTATTTAGGGCCGAGCCCATCAGGTCCAGGTGCCTTAGCAAGTTTCAGCACCCTAATGGCCCTCTGAATTTCCACCCCTTGAACATCTGCGTTTAATACATCTCGCTGCCCCTGGTCCAAACTCGGAAGCTGCAGGTCCTGAAAAAATGTAGCCCTCTGTATGGTGTCACAAGTCCCCCCCTCCCCCGCCCTGTACCGCACGATGAACTTGCTGCCCATGTCGGTGTCAGCTCTCCCTCTGACATCACTTCCTAGGCGTGGGACCCGGAAGTGACGTGAGCGAGAGAGAGCTGACACTGACATGGGCAACCAGTTTGTGATGCTTTTTGTGCCAGAAAAATTAAACAAGTACAGGGGAGGGGGCACGGATGCTGATGCCCGGGGTGGACCACCACTCCCTTACTGGTGGGACAATAGAGGATTAAGTGACTGGCTCAGGGTCACATGGAGCAGCACTGGGATTTAATCCCACAACCTCAGGGTGCTGAGGCAGCAGCTTTACCACTAGGCCACTCCTCAGAACAATAATCCTTTCTATTAACACTCCCACCCCATAGCCTAATTCTCACACAAGCATCTAGAATCTATAATAATAAAATACTAAGCACGCATGCGCACTCTCACCACGTGTTCCCTGAGATCTGATCTGTCGGGATGTGCCGGCAAGAGTGCGCATGCGCGCTACCTACGTATCCGAAGGTGCGCTAGAGACGTGACAGGCACATTCAGTGGCGGGACATTTAGAGGCAGCCACAGAGGGGGAAAATAAAAGTGTACCATAGTCGTCAGAGGGCTCGGGGCAGTGGTCCGGGAGTGACAGAAAAGGAGAAGAGAGAGTTGGTGTTCCTCGGAGACGGCCGCCGGAGTCCCTGTCACCGCCTAGGCCTCCCGGCTACTCACACACACCCTCCGAAGGGCTGGGGCACAAAGACCGCCTCCTGCCACTCCCCCTCCCCGGGACGAACCGAGAAACGGAACTGGCCCAGCCTCCGTGACAGACCAGAACCGAGGAGCCCAGCAATTTTCCGCCCTGGCTCTTGCGCTGACCCCGCCGCCCGGGATCCGAGTCCTTTGCCGCCACCGCCGCCCCCTCCCCCTTCCCTTCCCGCGGTCCCGACTACAAACCTGGCGATTCCAGCAGTGTGTGCAGCAGTCTTCACACGCTGCTTCGGGCCCTTCTACTGCCCTGATTTGCTCTGCCGCGTCTCTGATGATGTCATCAGGGACTTGCCAGAGTAAATCAGGGCAGTAGAAGGACCCGAAGCAGCGTATGAAGACTGCTGCACACGCTGCTGGAATCGCCAGGTTCGTAGTCGAGACCACAGGAAGGGAAGGGGGGGCGGTAATGGACTAATGAAGCCAGACCGACCACGGGAAGGGAAAGGGGGGTAGAGGAAACGCTACTGCTGCTTCACAGGGAAGTGGTGTGGGGGGGGAGGGAAATGGAGGTGGAGAGAATGCTGCTTTGGCTGCTGCACAGGGAAGTGGTGGGAGAGAAATGCTGCTGCATAGGAGGCAGGGAGAGAGACAGATAGATAGAAAGACAGACAGACACGGGAGGAAGGGAGACAGAAAGAAAAGACAGACAAAGGGGGCCAGGGACAGAGACAGACAGAAAGAAAGACAGCGGGAGGGAGAGAGAGACAGACATATATTCTAGCACAGCACCCGTTAATGTAATGGGCTAATATACTAGTCTTGTATAATTGCTCTTGGAATTCTCCTTCTGTAAATGTCTATGATTTAGAGAATGACACAGGGGAAAAATTTGTCCCTATAACTGCCCCGTCCCCGCGACCATGTCCCTGTCCCCGCAGCATCCATACAAGCCTCAGCACTGCAATATTTAGCTTATTCCTTCCTTATAAAGCTGGCAGGGCTTTGTTTATAAATTTTTAGCAGCACAACTAATATACTACTTTATCCTAAAGCAAAAAAAAAAAAAGGAAATAAATAAATAGAAAATTTTTTTTATACCTTTGTTGTGTGGTTTCTGCTTTCCTCATCTTCTCATTCAATTCCTTCCATCCACTGTCTGTCTTCTCTCTGCGTCTTTCATTTGCTCTGTTACTGTGCCTCTCCCTTTACCCAAACCCACCAATTGGCCTGGCACCCATGTTCTTCCCTCGGCTCCCCCATAGTCTGGAATCTCTCTCTTCCCCATTTCCTTTCAGCATCTATTCCTCTCTAGCCCACCTTTCCCAGTTCCCTTCAGTGTCTGTTCCTCTCTAGCCCACCTTCCCCAGGTACCTTCAGCATCTGTTCCTCTCCACCCCACCTTCCCTAGGTCCCTTCAGCGTCTGTTTTTCTCCACTCCACCTTTCCTCCCTTTCTCCCTCCCTGCCCCTTACCTTTGCGGCAGGCAATTTCTAAATGTGTTTCCTACCAGCAGCTGGAGCGTTGAAATCGCGTGTGGCTGCAGGAAAGGTCGTCTCTGATGCAACTTCCGGTTGTGTCAGAGATGACCTTTACGGCAGCCGCACTAGATTTCAACACTCCGGCTGCTGGTAGCAAACACATTTAGAAAGTGCCTGCCGCGAAGTTAAGGGGCAGGGAGGGAGGGAGATGATCATGCGGTAGCGGCGGTGATCGGGCTCAGGCAGCAGCGATATGGAGGGAGGGAGATGCTTGGGCGGCAGCAGCGGCTATCAGTATGGAGGGAGGGAGTGTGATCGGTGACTGCGCTTGTTCCCTCCTTCACTGCGGAGACAAGGCCATTCACCGCTCCATGGGGTGGTGAATGGCCTTCTCCCCGTACCCGCGGAAACCACTTCTTTTCTCTCCTCCGTTTCAGCAGGTTAGCCGTGGGTAACAGCCACTGTGTCATTCTCTACCAGTGTTATCTAGGACAGCAGGCAGATAGTCTCACATATGGGTGACATCATCTATGGAGCCCAGTATGGACACTCTGAAAAGTGAACTGTCACTTTAAATGTTAAGAAGCCAATCCGGGAAGGTGGGTAGGATGTGAGACTATCTGCCTGCTGTCCCCAGATAATACCTGTTACAGTAAGTAACTGTGCTTTATCCTAGGACAAGCAGGCAGCATATTCTCACATGTGGGACTCCCTAGCTTAGTGCAATGGGATGGAGGGAGAGTTGGCCATTAAGAGAATACATTTTATAATACTGCTTGGCTGAAATGACCATCCCGTCTTGAATAGGATTCCAAACAGTAATGAGAGGTGAACGTGAGAACTGAGGACCAAGTAGCTGCTTTGCAGATGCCATCAATATGAGTGGAATGCAATAATGCAACTGAAGCTGCCATAGCTTGGACCTTATGTGCTGTCACATGACCCCTGAGCTGCAGCTCAGCCCGACCATAGCGAAATAGTTCTTTTGGATACAGGGCGGCCCAATCTGTTAGGATCAAAGGAGATGAACAGTTGAGGAGATGTTCTGTGAGACTGAGTCCTTTTTAACTAACAAGTTGAAGCTCATTTGCAGACCAAGGTAAGAAGAGCTGTTGCAGCAGGATGAGAATGAGGTTTTAAAAAGAAAACTGGAAGCACAATCGATTGATTGAAATTAAATTCTGTGACCACTTTTGGTAATAATTTACCGTGAAGGGTAGATCCCATACCAACATTTGAAGCTCACTCAAGCAAAATGCATATGTGATGGAAATTTAAAAAATATCAGAGGAGCTCATGAGTGGGGAACAGGCTGAAAAATTAGAACACATAGAGGTAAGTAAGGAGGATGTCCTCAAGCAGATAGACAGGTTAAAATGCGGCAAATCGCCGGGCCCGGACGGGATCCACCCAAGGGTTCTGAAAGAACTAAGACAAGAAATAGCGGGCACAATCCAGCATGTTTGCAACCTATCCTTGAAAACTGGAGAGGTACCAGAGGACTGGAAATTGGCGAATGTCACACCTATCTTCAAGAAGGGATCGAGGGGTGACCCCGGAAACTACAGGCCGGTGAGCCTGACTTCAATTATAGGGAAGATGGTGGAAGCTATGATCAAGGATGGTATTTGCGAGCATATCGAGAGATATGGCCTACTGAGAACAAGCCAGCATGGATTCTGTAAGGGAAGGTCATGCTTAACGAACCTTCTGTACTTCTTTGAGGGAATAAGCAGTCGGGTGGACAATGGGGAACCTATAGACATCATTTACCTTGATTTTCAAAAGGCTTTCGACAAGGTGCCACATGAAAGGCTGCTTAGGAAACTGTGGAACCACGGGGTGGGAGGGGATGTGCACAGATGGATCGAGCACTGGTTGTCGGGTAGACTGCAGAGGGTCGGAGTAAAGGGACAATACTCTGACTGGCGGGGAGTCACGAGCGGTGTGCCACAGGGATCGGTGCTGGGGCCGTTACTCTTCAACATATTTATCAATGACCTGGAAAAAGAGGCAAAGTGCGAGGTTATAAAATTTGCAGACGATACCAAACTGTGCAGCAGAGTTAGGTCTAGGGAGGAGTGTGAGGACCTGCAAAGGGACCTGGACAAGCTGGAAGACTGGGCAAGCAAAGGGCAAATGCGCTTTAACGTGGAAAAATGCAAGGTCATGCATATAGGGAAAAAGAACCCGTTGTTCAAATACAAATTGGGGGGGGCATTATTGGGAGACAGCAGTCTTGAGAGAGACTTGGGTGTGCTGGTGGATGCATCACTGAAGCCATCTGCACAGTGCGCAGCAGCCTCGAAAAAAGCCAACAGGATGCTGGGCATCATAAAGAGGGGCATAACAACCAGGACGCGGGAAGTCATCATGCCATTGTATCGAGCTATGGTGCGTCCACATCTGGAATACTGCGTTCAATATTGGTCGCCGTACCTCAAGAAGGACATGGCAGTGCTTGCGAGAGTCCAAAGGAGAGCAACGAAACTGGTAAGAGGGCTGGAACACTGCCCATACGCCGAGAGGTTGGATAGGCTGGGGCTCTTCTCTCTGGAAAAAAGGAGGCTCAGGGGAGATATGATAGAGACCTTCAAGATCATGAGGGGCATAGAGAGGGTGGATAGGGACAGATTCTTCAGGCTGAAGGGGTCAACAGGCACGAGGGGACATTCGGAGAAACTGAAGGGAGATAGGTTCAGAACAAATGCAAGGAAGTTTTTCTTCACCCAAAGGGTCGTGGACACTTGGAATGCGCTACCGGAGGAAGTGATCAGGCAGAGTACGGTACAGGGATTCAAACAGGGATTGGACGGATTCCTGAGGGATAGGGGGATCCTGGGATACTGAGAGAGGTGCTGGGATGTAACACAGGTATAGAAAGCAAACCAAGTAATAAGTATAGAAATCCAACCAGGTCGTGCATGTGCAAGACCGGAGGGTTAGGACTTCGATGGGAAGATAAGACTCAATGGGAAACCAAGGTGGCAAGGGGGCCCCTTCTGGTGACTCAGACAGGCCGTGACCTGTTCGGGCCGCCGCGGGAGCGGACTGCTGGGCAAGATGGACCTGTGGTCTGACCCAGCGGAGGCACTGCTTATGTTCTTATGTTATGTTCTTATCACTTTCCAAGTTATGAATTCTGTGAACCACTTCAGTACCTGACTCTTATGCCTAGCTCACTGAGTTTGTATAGTAGAAGCGAGTGGTCCACGGCATCAAATGCTGCCAAAATGTCAAACTGTAAAAGAATTGACTATGTGCCCTTGCTTAGATTTGCCTTGGCCTTCAAGGTCAGCTCCAGTAGAAGTGACTCTGTGCTATGCAAAGATCTGAAGCCATGTTGTGTGTGGTGTAGCGCAGTGTTTCTCAAACTTTTCAAACCAAGTACCCCCTAAGCCTAACTAATACCAACCGAGTACCCTCACCCAAACTCCACCCCCATAATAATAATACTAATTGTAATGCAATTTCTTCCATCCATTTTTCATATACACACAATATAATCTTATTAATACATAATGGTAACCACAAATTTAAACAACACAAAGCACACTGTACGCAGAGAAAATGTTAATTATCATTTATATTCAGAGGGTTTTCAAAGATGTCAAGGCAGATGACTAAAATATGCAATGTCACCTCAGTAACAACTATAGAAAAATAAACAAATATAATGAAAAATATAGACAGCAGATACAAATTCTCAAAACTGGCACATTTTGATCACTAAATTGAAAATAAAATCATTTTTCTTACCTTTGTTGTCTGGTGATTTCATGAGTCTCTGGTTGCACTTCCTTCTGACTGTGCATCCAATATTTCTTTCTTTCTTTCTGCCTCCTGCATGCTTCCTCTCCTCCAGACCTCATTCCATTCCCCAACCAACATCTCTCTCTGTCCCTCCAAGAGTCCAACTTTTCTTCCTCTCTCATCCCCCATATCAATTTCTCCTTCTATCACCCCTCTCCAACACCATGCCACATCTCTCCCTCCATCACTAAGCCCAACATTACTCCCCCTTGCATCCCCTTCAATCTATCTCTTTGTTCCCTCTCCACCACCATATCCAAAATTTCTCCCTCTCATCTTTCTATTCCCCATGCATCTCTATGCTATGCCCAATTTTCCTCTTCCTTTCCCCATGTGCACAATCTCTTTCCCTCTCACTCATATACTCAGGCCCAACAATTGTCCCTTTCTATTCCTTCCCTCCCTCCTTCTTATGTCCCAAGTTAGTGCCCCCTCCCTCCTTCCTATATCCCAAGTTCATGCCCCCTCCCCCTCACTGCCTTCCAGCCTTTGTTCCACCACTTCCTCCTTCCCCCGAAGCCACGCCGAAGCCTGCCTGCCCCCAAGCCGACCCGCCGCTGATTCCTCCTCCCCCCTGGACACCACCACCACCCACCTGCTTCATTTAATTACCCCCCGTTGCTGCTGCAACTCCGGGAAGGGAAGGACCAGGCGTGTGCAGTGATTGCATGCCACCGGCCCAGAAGCCTTCCCTCCAATGTCAATTCTGACGTCGGACAGAAGGTCCGGGCCAGCCAAACAGCAATTGACTGGCCCAGACTTTCTTTCCAATGTCAGAATTGATGTCGGGGGAAAGGCTTGTGGGCTGGCGGCATGCAATAGAAACATAAACATAGAAACATAGAGTATGACTGCAGAAAAGGGCCGTCGGACCAACAAGACTGCCCACTCGAATAACCCACCTGCCCACTCGAATAACCCACCCCCTAAGCACTTCCTTGAAGTGAACCCACATGTTTATCCCATTTATTCTTAAAATCGAGCAAAAGCCTGGCCCTTCCCTTCCTGGAGTTGCGGCAGCAGCGGGGGATAATTAAATGGAGCGGGCAGGCAGCAGGTGAGTGAGCGAGCAAGCGGTGGGGGGTGGCAGGGAGGATTCGATGGTCAGCCCACATACCCCCAACAGGTGGTCTGCGTACCCCCTAGCAAACAACGTCAAGAGAGGAATAGAACAGGCTTTAAACTAAGAGAAAGGGGAAAGCCGACAGTCGACCTAGCGTCGATGATTCGGAAGAAGGTATCCCGTGAAGATACTAAGGGGAAAAAAGGCAGGGAAGAAACAAGAGACAAATTACAGGAGTCAACTAACCCAGAAGAGGAGGTTAGAAAGATTGTAGCAAAAGAGAAGACACCAAAGACTGAAGCACAGGGAAAAGAAATGAAGACGACAAAATGCCAGGATCTAAACTGCATATATACTAATGCAAGGAGTTTAAGAAACAAAATGGGGGAGCTAGAAGCCATGGCCAATGCAGAGGACATAGACATCATTGGAATCTCTGAAACGTGGTGGAATGAGGAAAACAAATGGGATACAGCACTGCCGGGGTACAAGCTCTATCGCCGGGATAGGTCAGGTCAGAAAGGAGGAGGAATAGCCCTATACGTAAAAGAAAGCATACAATCGACAAGAATGGACACAGCGGAGATGATCAACAAACTGGAATCGCTATGGGTTAAAATACCGGGTAGGAAAGGGCATGAAATAAAGATGGGCCTATACTATCGTCCACCCGGGCAAACCGGAGATAGCGATAAAGAAATGGATGCCGAGATGAAGCGAGAATGCAAAAGTGGTTACACAGTTGTTATGGGAGACTTCAACTATCCTGGGATAGACTGGAGTCTTGGAAGCTCAAGTTGCGCTAGGGAGACAGAATTCCTGGAGGCTATACAAGATTGCTTCATGGAGCAGCTTGTTAGAGAACCGACGAGAGGAAATGCCACTCTGGATTTAATCCTAAATGGACTAAGGGGACCTGCAAAGGAAGTGGAAGTAGTGGGACCGTTGAGAAACAGTGATCATAATATGATCAAGTTCAAGGTTGAAGTAGGCATACCGAACGGAAAGAGAACCATAGCGACATCTTTCAACTTCAGGAAAGGAAACTATGAAGCAATGAGGGAAATGGTAAGGAAGAAACTTAGGAACACTTCCAAAAAATGGCAAACAGTAGAACATGCCTGGTCTTTTTTCAAAGACACAGTGAGCGAGGCACAAAATCTGCACATCCCCAGATTCAGAAAGGGGTGCAAAAAGGGTCGAACAAAAGACCCAGTATGGATGACTAAAATAGTGAAGGAAGCGATAGGCAATAAGAAAAATTCATTCAGGGAATGGAAAAAGGACAAAACTGAAGGGAACCAGAAGGAGCACAGGAAGTATCAAAAAGAATGTCACCGTGTGGTTCGAAAAGCCAAAAGAGAGTATGAAGAGAGGCTAGCCAGGGAGGCACGAAATTTCAAACCGTTCTTCAGATATGTTAAAGGGAAACAGCCAGCTAGGGAGGAGGTAGGACCGCTGGACGAAGGAGACAGGAAGGGAGCGGTGAAGGAGGAGAAAGAAGTCGCAGAAAGACTCAACATGTTCTTCTCGTCTGTATTTACAAACGAAGACACAACCAACATACCGGAACCTGAACAAATATTCAATGGAAATCAAGCAGAAAAATTAACATCCATGGAAGTGAGCCTTGATGATGTACACAGGCAGATAGAAAAACTTAAAACTGACAAATCCCCGGGTCCGGACGGAATCCATCCCAGGGTTCTGAAGGAATTAAAGGAGGAGATAGCGGAACTACTGCAGCAAATTTGCAACCTATCCTTGAAAACAGGCATGATCCCGGAGGATTGGAAGATAGCCAATGTCACGCCCATCTTTAAAAAGGGATCAAGAGGTGACCCGGGAAACTACAGACCAGTGAGTTTGACTTCGGTTCCGGGGAAACTGACGGAAGCACTGATTAAAGAACACATCGATGAACATCTGGAAAGAAACGAACTTTTGAAAACAACCCAACATGGTTTCTGCAGGGGGAGATCGTGCCTAACGAACTTATTGCACTTCTTCGAAGGAATTAACAAACGGATGGACAGAGGAGACCCCATAGACATCATATACCTTGATTTCCAAAAAGCCTTTGACAAGGTGCCTCACGAACGTCTACTCCGGAAACTGAAGAACCATGGAGTGGACGGAGACGTACATAGATGGATCAGAAACTGGTTGGCGGGTAGGAAACAGAGGGTAGGGGTGAAGGGCCACTACTCGGACTGGATGGGGGTCACGAGTGGTGTTCCGCAGGGCTCAGTGCTCGGGCCGCTGCTATTTAATATATTCATAAATGATCTAGAAACAGGCACGAAGTGTGAGATAATAAAATTTGCGGACGATACAAAACTATTTAGTGGAGCTGGGACTAAAGAGGAATGCGAAGAATTGCAAAGGGACTTGAACAAATTGGGGGAATGGGCGGCGAGATGGCAGATGAAGTTCAACGTTGAGAAATGTAAAGTATTGCATGTTGGAAACAGAAACCCGAGGTACAACTATACGATGGGAGGGATATTATTGAATGAGAGCAACCAAGAAAGGGACTTGGGGATAATGGTGGACATGACAATGAAGCCGACGGTACAGTGCGCAACAGCCGCTAAGAAAGCAAATAGAATGCTAGGCATAATCAAGAAGGGTATTACAACAAGGACAAAAGAAGTTATCCTGCCATTGTATCGGGCGATGGTGCGCCCGCATCTGGAATACTGCGTCCAATATTAGTCTCCGTACCTTAGGAAGGATATGGCATTACTCGAGAGGGTTCAGAGGAGAGCGACACGCTTGATAAAAGGGATGGAAAACCTCTCATACGCTGAGAGATTGGAAAAACTGGGTCTCTTTTCCCTGGAGAAGAGGAGACTTAGAGGGGATATGATAGAGACTTATAAGATCATGAAGGGCATAGAGAGAGTAGAGAAGGACAGATTCTTCAAACTTTCGAAAAATAAAAGAACAAGAGGACACTTGGAAAAGTTGAAAGGGGACAGATTTAAAACGAATGCTAGGAAGTTCTTCTTTACCCAACGAGTGGTGGACACCTGGAATGCGCTTCCAGAGGGAGTAATAGGGCAGAGTACAGTACAGGGGTTTAAGAAAGGATTGGACAATTTCCTGCTGGAAAAGGGGATAGAGGGGTATAAATAGAGGATTACTGCACAGGTCCTGGACCTGTTGGGCCGCCGCGTGAGCGGACTGCTGGGCATGATGGACCTCAGGTCTGACCCAGCAGAGGCATTGCTTATGTTCTTATGTTCTTATGTACACGTACTGCATGTTGAGAAACACTGGTGTAATGCTTCTGTTCTCTGTAGAAATTCTGCTAATTGGATGTTGATGCAGAACTCAGTTTCACAGGCCATGGAATTCCCACTACTGGCCTAAAATGTTCAGGTTTAGTGCAATCTGTTCCTGCCACTTTCGGTATTGTGTCAGGGCGATGGCGGATAAGGATTTTGGGTAGTTGCCCTGTGCTAAGTTGAGAAAGGTGAGGGTCAGTGAGCTATTGGGAGAATGTGGTTGGCGCATGGGCTAGCAGATGCGATGGACAGATATCTAGGCAGCATCGTTTCTTTGATAATTTGTTCAGTAGATCTTTTTTTTTTTTTTTTCTCTTTTATAAATCTTTATTCATTTTCTTATGTTACAACAAGTGTTTTAAATAAATTCATTATAAACTTGAATAATCACACTTGATTAACTTACAGATTAATATCAAATTTAAAATTTCTTTAGAAAATCAATATTTTATAAAGTTATATTATTGAATATAATAATCTTCCCTCCCTCCCTATCAATACTGAATGAGAAATTTTTATTCATTTTCATATGTTACATCAACAATATAAATTCATACTAATATTTCAGAAAACTAAATTTATATAATTCTTAGTTAATATAATAATATCCCCTCCCCTCCCCCCTCCCTTCTATTCAGTAATACATGAATAAAATTTTTAAATGCTATTCTTTCCATATTTCATATTATAAATCAAGTAATAATATATTATATAATATTTAGAGATATGATCCCTTTTTCTTCTAATCAAATTCTATACATGGGAAAATTAATCATTCTTTACAATATTCAGTTAATGGTCTCCATATTTTTTGAAATTTATCTATATGTCCTTTTTGTGTTGCTATAGTGAGCTCCATTTTGTATATATGACATACAGAATTCCACCAGAATGTATAATTTAATCTGTCATGTTTTTTCCAATTGAATGTGATTTGTTGTATTGCTATTCCAGTTAAAATAAAAAGAAGTTTGTTATTACTTGATGATATTTGACTTCTTGCTCTCATAGTTGTTCCAAATAATATGGTATCATATGTCAAGGCTACCGGATTTTCTAACATCCTATTTATTTGGGGCCAGATTGATTTCCAGAATGTTAAGATGAATGGACAATAGAATAAAAGATGATCTAATGTCCCAATTTCAACATGACAGTGCCAGCATCTATTTGACCTAGAGCTATCTATTTTTTGTAATCGAACAGGGGTCCAGAAAGCTCTATGTAAAAGAAAAAACCAAGTTTGTCTCATAGATGCTGATACCGTACATTTTAGCCTCCAAGACCAAAGTCGTGGCCATTGAGATGCACTAATTTGGTGCTTTATCTCAATGCTCCAAATGTCTCTAAGACCATTTTTTGGTTTTTTATTTATATAATCGGATATTAATTTATACCACTGTGCAGCTTCATGACCTGTTGAATTAATCTGGAAAGACAGGAATTCCAAACTGTGATAATTAGTAAGATTTTTCCATTCAGGGAACCCTACCTGAATGGTTTGCTTCAATTGCAACCATTTAAAATATTGTGTTTTTTTAAGATCGAATTTATGTTGCAATTGTGAAAACTCCAGCAACTTTCCATTTTTTATTATATCATCTAAAATACGAATACCTGCTGTCATCCAGTCTTTCCAGATTATTTTGAAACCGCCTATTTTGATCTTGGGGTTTAACCAAATCGTTTGAGTTGTTGATTTACTAATTGGAATAGGAGTTAGATTACTTATATATCTTAAAGTTTTCCATGTATCCATGAATATTTTATGTTCTTTGTATAGCCTTGGCATTTTGATACTAACTACATGACTGAGACGTAAAGGAAACATGAGTCTCCATTCAAGCCAGAACCAATCTGGAATATTATCAGTGGGCTCTGGGAGGATCCAATACATACCTTGACGTAAAATATAGGCTTGATGGTACCTATAGAAGTTGGGAAAATTTACCCCTCCCTCCGCAATTGGTCTTTGTAATGTCACTAAAGCAATTCTGGGATTTTTCCCAAGCCAAATAAATTTTGTCAATACCTTATTTAGCTTTGTATAAAAAGAATCTTGAAAGAAAACTGGTATCATTCCCATTTGGTAACAAACTACAGGTAAGATCATCATTTTAACTGTTTGTACTCTTCCCCACCAAGATAAATGTAAAGGATTCCATTGTTCACACATCTCTGTCACTTTTTGTAATAAACATTTTTCATTAATTTTCATTGTGTCTTCTAAATCTTTTGAAATCCAAATTCCAAGATATTTAATAGTATCCTCCTTCCAAACAAAAGAGAATGTATTAAATAAACCTTTTGTACAGTGTACATTTAATGGAAGTATTTCTGATTTATTCCAATTTATCTTATATCCTGAAAACTTTCCGAATTTATCAATTAGTTCAAGCAATTGTGGAATGGTGGATTCTGGATTCCTCAAATATAATAATAAATCATCAGCATAAGCTGATATTTTGTATTCTCTATCTGAATGAGGTATACCTTGTATTTCCTTTACTTGTTGGATTGCTAATATTAAGGGTTCTAAAACTATATCAAACAGTAAAGGAGACAAGGGACATCCTTGTCTAACTCCTCTCTGTAGATTAAATTTTTCTGAAAATGTATTATTTATATATAATCTAGCAGAGGGGGAGCTATATAATGTTTGTATCATTTGTATGAATCCAGGACTTATACCAAACCATTCCATAGCCTGATACATAAATGTCCATTCTATTCTATCAAAAGCCTTTTCTGCATCTAAAGAAACAGCAAAAGTAGGCTCATTCATTTTCTTTGTTAAGTATAACATATGGAATGCTAATCTGGTATTATGAGATGAATGTCTTTGAGCAACGAATCCTGTTTGAGGCATACCTATAATATGGGGGAGAGCATTAGCCAATCTTAATGCAAGTATTTTTGCTAATATTTTTCCATCTACATTTATTAAAGATATTGGCCTATAGTTTGAAACCAATGTGGAATCTTTATTTGGCTTTGGTAAAACAATAATTAAAGATTCTGCTATAGTGCCATTTATACATCCTTTATTAAGTTGATATTGAAAAAGATTTAATAAATAGGGTAATAGAAAATTTTGAAATGTTTTATAAAATTCCACTGTATATCCATCACCACCTGGAGCGGATCCAACTCTAAGGGATTTCAAAGCTGTTTCTAATTCTTTTAATGATATTGGCTCTTCCAAACTTCGTTTTATATGTTCAGGAACTTTTGGACCCTCTAACATTTTCAGAAATTCTAAACCATCTTTTTCTTTATTTAAATAAGTCTCGGAAGTATAAAGAGATTTATAAAATTTTAGAAATTGTTTTAAGATAGGTTCAATTTGTGTTAATGTGTCACCTTTTTCATCTTTTATAGCAATTATTTTTGATTTCTTTTTTTTCGCTTTGAGATAATTTGCCAGGATTCTTCCCGACTTATTTGAGTTTCCATAATACAATGCCTGCTGGGAGAATAAATCTTTTCTTATCATCTTTGATGAGAATTCATTGTATTTTACTTTAAGTTTTAATAATTCTTGTTGTAAAGAATATTCCCATTTTTCTATTAATTTTGATTCTAAAATTTTTATTTCTGTTTCCAAATTAGAAAATTGTTTTCTATTTTGTTTATTAAGATAAGCCGAATAAGAAATAATTTGTCCTCTTAGTGATACCTTAAAAGCATCCCATAATATTTTCCTAGAGATTTCATCTTTATCATTTATTTGAAAATAATCTTTCATTTTTGTTTGAAAATTCTCACAGAATATTGGGTCAGCAAGCAATGTATTATCAAATTTCCATATTGGTCTATTTGTATTTTGATCTGTGATTTTAATTTCAATCCACACTCCACCATGATCAGATAATATGATTGGATCAATGGCAGCTTGTGTTACTTGATGTGCTAGGTGTTTTGATATAAATATATAATCTATTCTTGAAAAAGAATTATGAACATGAGAACAGAAAGAAAATTCCCGTCCATTAAAATGAAGTATTCGCCAAATATCTGTCAAATTACAAGTTTGTACCAAATTATCTAGTCCTATCGGGACCCACTTGGGTTTTTGTCTAATAAAGGATCCATAACAGCATTAAAATCCCCAGCTACTATTAGATTTGAAGTAGCCAGTGGTAAGATCAGTTGTTGAAGAGTCTTAAAAAATTCATTTTGTTTTGAATTAGGGGCATATATATTAAACAACGTCATGGTTGTATTTCCCATGCATATTTCCACTTTTACCCATCTGCCATGAACATCTGATTCTTTTAATTTAAATAAAGCTGAGCATTTTTTATTCACTAGAATAGCAACACCTGCTTTTTTCCCTATGGCTGGTGAATAAAAACAATGCTTTATCCAACCACCTGTCAACTTATTAGATTCAATGTTTGAAAGGTGGGTCTCTTGTATGCAACATATATCTGCATTTTGCCTTTTTAAGAACAGTAATGCTTTTTTCCTTTTTATAACATGATTTAGACCATTAACATTCAAATATATTATTTTAAGAGACATTTATAATTATAATTTTTATAATATATTTTCTATATAATGATATATAATGTTTTTTATTAATATATTTTCCCAATATACTTAATAAATTATAATTTCCTTTTATTATTTCTATATCTCCTATATATCTTTCTTTCCCATTCCCTCCCGTATTCCTATTTCCCTCCCTCCCCCCCCCTCTTATTAAATACGATTACTTGGGTACGCAAGATGAGGTTAAAATAACTCCCCCAAGCTAAGTTAAAATATTCTTTATTTACTACTAATAATTTATCTCCCTTTATCTAATATATTTCCTATATATCTAGCAAATAAATATTTTTCTTATATAAATTTTATATAAAAAGATAATGTATTTAAATCCATATAAGAAAATATTATCTTATCTTTTGATAAATCTATATAAGATTTATCAATGAGATTTACAATCTTGCATATATTTATCAAGAATCAACTTTACATTCATTATACTGATATCTAATATTATTATTATTTTAATAGTACTATGTGGATCATGAAGTGGAGTCTGTGTGTCTTAAAATGTCTTTATATAGGTATGTTTGTTGCAATCAGTCTATTTTTCAACCTTTACTCCAATTTGTGTTATGATGAAGAGATTTAGGTAAAATTCCCAGTTGTAAGACTCCTAGATTCTTTTCTTTCCCCCAATTTCTGTCCCCAAAAACGTTTTTGTGATGCCTATTCAATTCAACCTTGTAGGATTCAGTATTCCTCTCTCATTGTTTCTGCTAAATAGTCCAAGACATTCATCATTCCCTTAAGAGAGCAAGTAATGAAGATGTTTCCTGACTAGGGACTTGATTTTATTTTTGTCAGTATCGAGGACAGCCCGTCAGTCAAAGTGCCAGAGAAATAAAAGCGCTGAATAACTTCGAAGCTAGTTCAGTATTCGAGAAGGAGAAAATCAGTTACACCTTACATACAGCACAGTCTTTTTGGATTTATTCTGTGTTATTCCATACTGAATCTTCTCTCTTTCATAACAAACTTAGCAACATTTTAGAATCGGAGAGGAGTTATTAATTAGTTTTCATGAACTCCTATCATTACATATTTAGCTCGTCGTGAAAAGGTTGTCCGTGGAAGGCGACGCTTCCTCCCTGGGACTCTTTCAATTTACAAAAGTACAACGTCCCCTGTCATCTCTATGTTCTCCAAATCTATCTAAAGAGAGTAAGCGGTCTGCCTCAATAGTAAGCATCACTCGATATATATAATTCACTGTTTCTTACCTATAAGGAGGAGGTGGGGTGTAGGAATTAATTAAAGTTTGAAATATAGTCGGCAGAGAGATTTTTAAGAGATAGAATCAAAAAGGAAGCACTTCCTTTTACAGGATATTCTCTCTGTCGACCAATCTCTTTTTGTTTTGTATTTTGTAACTCCCCAGCAGCGTGATTGGAGATTTTTCCTGTCCATCAACCACATTTCCTGTTTGTATATAACCACTCCCATATTTAGTTACCATATTTACTTCTCTGTAAATTTTTCATTCGGATCTCCATTTAATCCACGTTTTCTTCTGTAAGTACATTTTCTTCAAAATGTTTATAAAACTTTCCTTTAAAAAGTATAAGTTTATGTACTTTTATAAAGTTTGTTTTATTTCTTTTATTTCCTTCATAGAATGTTGGTTTTGTATAATTCCATGTGTGTGCTGTAGCACATGTAGTTTCAGTCCATTGTTTTTTGAATCCACTTCAAAGTTCTAAATTTTAACTGTAAGTCATATTATTAATAAAATCAATTCTTATATGGTGAATATTTTAGTAAAGTATTAACAGATCTATACATACTCATTTTTCTCATTAGGTTTTCCATTAAGATGTTTAGGATGTCATGGGTTGTTCATATTGGTCCAGAAATTCTTGTAGTTTTGTTGGATCTGTAAAATTCTGAGTTTTATTTGCAATAGTGATCTTCATTATTGCTGGATAAAGGAGCCCATATCTAGCCCCTAAAGATTTCAGTTGTGGTCTCATATCTAAAAATTTTTTCCTTTTTAATGCGGTTTCCCTCGCAAAATCAGGGACAATATGTATCTTTGAATCTTGACATTTGAGATTTTTATTTTCTTTAGCTAATTGACAAATTTCCAGCGCTTGTTGATGTCTCAGTAGTTTGAATATTAATGTCCTTGGTCCAGTTTGTGAAGTTTTCCTTTGTGTTGGTATCCGGTGTGCCCTTTCGATTTCCAGTGGTGTTTTAAATTTTAATGGTAGCACTTTAGGTAGAAAGTGTTCCAAAAAAGTAATAGGATTATTTTTTTCTACCCCTTCCGGTATTCCTATTATTCTTAAATTATTTCTTCTTTCACGGTTCCGGCTGTCTTCAAGGTCTTTTTTAATTTCTTCTACCTCTTTCCATATGATTTTGTTTTGTCTTGCGTTCAGATTAAGTTGTTCAAAGTTATCCTCTATTAGGTTTATTCTGTTTTCCGTCACTTCCACTCTTTTAGTTAATGCTGCTGCATCTTCAATAGCTTTTTGTAGTTTTTTGTTGCTGTCCAGAACAATTTCTTTAATTTGTCTTAATTCTTCCATTACATCGAGGTTGTCATCTGATGGCAGTGGAGCTTTTGAAGGAGTGATGCTTGGCTCCGGTTTTGATCGTTTATTACTTCCTGTACCGGTTCCTCCTGCTCCTAAATCGCTTTTGTTCTGTTTGCTAGACGTCATTGTCTTTCAATATTTAGATATTTTTCTTTTGAATTTTGATTTTTTTTTGTAGTAATTTCAAAATTATAGCTTTTGAGCATGGAGCTATTCGTTTACCCGACCATCGGAATGCGCGTCCAAGCCACGCCCTTCTGTTCAGTAGATCTGAGACTGTGCTTAGGGTGGTTGGTTGGACTTCGTCCCAGCCTCTGTCTGCTAGGATGCCTGCATAGATGTGTACTGCTTGGTGATCAAGGTCATCATTTTGATCCAAGCTTTGTTTAAAAGAGTCCCTGACTGTTTTTATCTTGTGCTAGAAGTAGGTGGCCAGATTGTTGGCATCCGGTTGTTGCATACTGGGGTCAGCTGTTAGTTCTTTTGTGGATATGAGGGACGTGAACACTTTAAAGAGGCCTTTAGTGGAGTTTTCTGAGCGGTTAATTAGTTTTTCATAGTAGAGCCTTTTAGAATCTGCTATGGCTTTTTTGTACAGATTCACTTCTCCTCTTCATCGGACATAGTTGTTGTGGGTTTGTGATTTCCTCCAAACCTTTTCTAGCTTTCTGACTCCTGTTCCCAGTGTCTGTAGACAGGCAGAGAACCATGGGTTAGCTTTCTTCTTTGGTTTTACTGTTTTCATTGGTGCAATGCCATCGAGGGTGAATGAGGCTAAGTCCTGCCATGTCACTATGGAGCTCTCTATGTTTGTTTCGATGGGGGTCAGCCCGGCTTAGATCAGTTCCCAAAAGAGTTCAGGTGAAATCCTGCCGCAACGAACTTGTAAGGGTTTAGTGTACGGTTTTGTGTTGCAAGCTACTGGCACATTCAATTGGAAAGTGAGCAATTAGTGGTCTAACCAGATAGCAGGTTTCCATCTACCTAGCTCTACCATTGTGTGTGATGGCATCTCTGAGTTCAATATGACAAAGTCTAGGCAGTGTCCATCTGTGTGGATTGTTTCATAGGAAAAGGATGATAAGTTCAGCTGTAGTTGCAGATTGTTGAATGAGCTTGCCTTGGAGTCTGTTTGGTCCTCCAGATGCACCAAAGGTTGAGACGTGTGAGATGAGATTGCAGATTTTTTATTCCACCATGGCCCAGTTACCTGGTGCTAATTCCATTACCTACCGCAAAAAAAATTATGAGCGATCTGTTCTGGTCTAAATTTCTCAACCTATTCTCCTCTGCTCCTAAGCCTGCAGACTCAGACGCTAATTGGCATAACTGGGTTGCTCTCTCTGAGTCCACCTACCACTCCCTTGCCCCTCTCTCCACTAAATCCATCTCCTAACCCCGCAAGGCCCCTTGGTACCTCCCATATCACAGAGAACTAAAGCAGAAATGTCGAGCCCTGGAGCGCATATGGAAAAAATCTAAATCCCCAATAGATAGACAGTCCTGGAGAGTCAATATTAAGCTGTACAATACAGTGCTAAAAAAAGCAAGGAAGAACTTCTACGGTGACAAAATCTCCAGATCCAACAACCAGAGTAGTACACTATTCAATATCTGGCGCTCCTTAACCTCCAAAAAAGACCCCACCTCGCTCCCCTCCTCTCCCTCAGCCGATGTTCTGGCAAAATTCTTCAACAAAAAGGTCTCTACCTTGAGATGTTCCTTCCCACCTTCAGTCTCCTACAACTCCCTGATACCCACAAACTCCAATTCTACCCAAACAGTCTCCAACTCTATCCCAGTCGACAGATCCTGGACTAACTTTGAGCACGTATCTGAATCCCTGGTTTTCAAACTCTGCCTCAAACTGAAATCCTGCAACTGTTCCTTGGACCCATTCCCCTCCTACCTATACGAGAAAGTTCCTGCACTGGCCATCTCTTCTATTACCAAACTCATAAACTCCGCCCTACATTCGCGCCTTTTTTCCCCAGAAATGGGTCATATTGCCTTGACCCCACTACTGAAAAAATCTGACCTAGACCCTTCCATACCATCCAGCTATCACCCAATAGCAAATATCCCTCTCTTTTTTTTTATACTTTATCTTTATTGAGTTTAAATTATATGATAACAGAATCATAATGAATAAAACAGTATCCACCTTACAGAACATAACATAAAAGAATATAAGGAAAATTTTAACATTCTTTCTACTGTTAATTAGTTCACAATAATGAGGGAGAAGTATCACAAATCGGAGATTAATTAATTAATCCAACAAATTATAAGAAATTTAGGCTGACTGAAGTGGACCCAATTTACTAACTTGGAACATTTTCTTGGTTACAAATAGGGGTACTTGCAAAGATCACCTCCTTATCTAATATAAACCTCGATAACTGTGCAGATTCAAAAAAGATATATTTAGCTCCCCTATAATTAATTAAGCATTTACAGGGGTATCTCAAAATAAATGTAGCTCCAATTTTTAACACCTGTGGTCTCAAGAGCAAAAACTGTTTCCTTTTTTTTTAGTTATCCTAGAAACATCTGGATACATTCTTATTTTTTGATTCAAAAACAAAACATCTTTATATTTAAAAAACAACTTCAAAAGCCATTCTCTATCTGAATCTAATGCTAATTGTACAAAAAGTGTGGCAACCATTAATTCCTCTGATTCTGACTTCTCTAATAGGTTTGTTAAGTCCAATACATCTATTACTGGATCTTGCTTGTCCTCCAGAGTCTTCTTCTTTCCCAAGGGAATATAATATATTTTTGAAATTGGTGGAAAGGAACTCTGTGGGACTTTTAGAATCTCCGAAAGATACCGTTTAAACATATCAAGAGCTGTAGTGGATATTAACTTTGGAAAATTAATCAGTCTCAAATTTTGTCTCCGTACTACATTTTCAAGAACCTCCATCTTGAAATTGATATTATCATTATCCCTCATGAGGAGCTGATTTTGTGCTCCCAATATTTCCAACTTTTTTTCCTGCTCAAGTGATTTTTTCTCAATGTTCACCATAACTTCCAATTTTCTTTCATGTTCTAATGATTTTTCTTCCAATTTGCCCATTTTTTTTTGCAATTTTAAAGTCTCAGAAAGTATCCCTGCAGAATGAATAGACAGAGTTTGCAATTGATTTCCCAGGGAAATCTGTAATGTTGAGATTGCCTCCCAAATTGAGTTTAAATCCACCACTGAAGGCTTTTCTAGAGGAGCTAGGAAACATTTAATATCCAAATCTTTAAGCTGCTCAGTACCTGTTTGAGAATTTAAAGGTAATGGTGATTCTTGCCGTTCCTCCATTTTCCCCAAGACCTCCTGCGTTGGAAATGCTGTAGACATTCTCCGGGCTGCCAGTTCTTCATTTTCCTCCTCCTCACAGCTCCCGGAAGTTACCGCCACGCTCTCTTCACTCTCCTCACCCTGCAAACACAGTTGAGGGAGTGGCTGCGCCGGCGTGTCTCGTTCCTCCGGAGAGAAGCTGACCGCCTCAAAAGAGGTGGAAGGGCTCTCCAAAACGCCCCCACCTTGCGCCGAGGACTCTCTCACCGGATCTCGTTGGGCCCGGCGTTCAACGAACGCGTCCATAGGGCCAGGTAACTGCTGTAACTCGGGTTCAGTAGGAAAAACCCGAGTTTTGGACTTGCGCTTCACCATTACTAGGAAGATAGGCTCTGGAGCGTTCAGCCAAACGACTTCAGTCCGCCATGTTCATTTGACTCCTCCCCCTATTTAGTAGATTTTGCAAATATCCCTCTCTTAACCAAGATGCTAGAGTCCATCATATCTACCCAACTCTCATTATACTTAGAGAGATTCTCTATTCTTCTTCCTTACCAATATGGCTTTCGTCCCAACTTCAGCACCGAATCCCTATTGACCTCCTTGATCTCAAAGGTTCAACAACTTCATTCTCGAAATAAGTTTGCCGTCCTCCTACAATTCGACCTTTCTGCTGCTTTCGACGTTGTCCATCATGATATTCTCGTTTACCAACTCTCTGAGATAGGCATTAACTCCACAGTCCTAGACTGATTCTCAAAATTCCTACGTTCTCGTTCTTACGCTGTCAACATGAATGGCACCTCATCCTCCCCCTGGAAACCGATATGTGGAGTCCCGCAAGGTTCACCTCTATCTCCCATCCTTTTCAACATTTATATGACCTCCCTAAAACTCCTCCACCTATCCCCCCTTGAAACAATTTACACTTATGCTGACGACATCCTCATCCTCCTCGAGACTGATTCGAACCTCACCAACCTTTCTGAGAACATAGCCTCCTGCATAATGATCCTCCAATCCTGGGCCCACACTGTTCAAATGAAACTAAACGAGTCCAAAACAAGACTCCTTTGGCCTGGTCCAAAACTAGACCAACTACCCTCCTCCATCTCACTGCCCTCTGGCTCCACTCTGCAGCTTCAGTTCTCAAGCAATGTTCTGGGCATCATTATTGATTCTACATTGTCCTTCAACGACCACCTCAATTCCTTGGTAAAAAAATGCTTTTTCAGCCTTCACATGCTGAGGAAAGTTAGATCCTGTTTCCATCAAATTCACTTTACCGTCCTTGTCCAATCCATCATCCTTTCCAAATTGGACTATTGCAACTTTATCTACTTAAGCCTAACTAAGAAAAACCTTCATATACTCCAGCGGATTCAGAATGCCGCAGCCAAGCTTATCTTCGCAAAAAGTAAATTTGACCATGTCTCTCCGCTTCTGTCCAAGCTTCACTGGCTACCGATAATCGCCAGGATCCACTTCAAATGCGCCAGTCTAGCTTTCAAAATCCTACACGGCATCCTCCCTCCCTGTATCCCTTTTTCTTGGAACTCCTCAAACCGTAATACCACCAGATCCACCCATAAATTAAAACTATCCTTCCCCTCATTAAGAGGCATTTCCCATACAGGAAAACTAGGGTCCTCCCTCCCCTTCAGAATCACCGAGCTCTGGAACAACCTTTCCTCCCCTCTTCGGAACCTGAGCTCTCTCCAATTTTTCCGCAAACATCTGAAGACCTGGCTATTCTCAAAAATCTGATACTTATTCTATCTCTGGCATTCTAAGCCCTCTAAAAACTCTTCATACTTGGACCTCTAACCCTTCATTGTAGTTCCTTTCTATCCCATCTCCTGTAAACCGTGCCGAGCTCTACGAATGTGGAGATGCTGCAGTATACAAACCTAAGCTTTAGTTTAGTTTAGTCAGTAAATCAGTAATATGCCTGGGTCTTTGCCACCACTATGGTTAGGGCTACTGCAAAGCATACATATATTCTAGATTTTGGTCCGCTCTATTGTCGATAAGTCTGAGTGAGAGTGGGGGCCTGTATAGGATCAGGAGGCTGCCTCCTTTCTTCTGTGGTCTGGGGCAGTGGATCAGCTTGTAGTCTGGAGGGCATAGGTTCGGTTAAGATGGGGGAGCTGGCGTTGGAGATCCATGATTCCATGATGTACACTAGTTCTGTTTGTTTTCTGATTATTAGATCTCTCAGAACAAGCACTTTGTTACATACCGAGCGAGCGTTGAGGTAGAGGCATGTGACTGGCATGGTGCTCTTTTTGTCCTTGGGGAGAGCTGTTTGTCTGGACCACGGTATGTTTATGTTGTTGTGTTTTCGCCTCTTGTTGGTTTTATAAGAAGGAGGTGGGATCCCTCTACTCCCTTCAAACAATTACTGTTGGGATTTCGTATGGCATTTGTCTGGGCAGCAGCATCTGAGTGCGGGTGTTGGAGGCTGGGTCGATGAGTTTTAATGGGATGTGCAGTCTGGGTCTTAAGGCTGTGGTCGGTACGTGGTTTGGCTTGGGCGAGTCTTCCTGTGCATTCCCCCATTGTTGCAGCTAGGCCTAGAATGGTAAGGTAGCATGCAAGCCACAAAGTTATTCTAGGTAAGTTTGGGTGGATAAGTATTGCCTTGGATGGGGTAGTCTATATGGATGAGAATGATCTTGTGTCTCAGTTCGGTAGCCTCAAGGGCTCTTTGAGGGCTGCATAGAGCAGTGGTTCCCAACCCTGTCCTGGAGGAACACCAGGCCAATTGGGTTTTCAGGCTAGCCCTAATGAATATGCATGAAGCAAATTTGCATGCCTATCACTTCCATCATATGCAAATCTCTCTCATGCATATTCATTAGGGCTAGCCTGAAAACCCGATTGGCCTGGTGTTCCTCCAGGACAGGGTTGGGAATCACTGGCATAGAGTACTAGGTTTTTTCTTTCCTTTTTTTGTTGGAGCAGCCTCCCTTGGCCCTACTTGGACCACATGAAGAGACGCACAAAGGGCCTTTTGGCGTGGCCCGCCGGCAGGAAGGATCCACCTGGTTGTTAGCCCTTTTACAGGGCAGAAGAGATGTTGCTGCTCTTGAGGGGGCGGGGCTTGGCTTCAGTGCACAAAGGATCAGGTGGAGGAAGAGGGATAAGATGGCTATTTTCCCTCCTTCCTTTGCCTGTATTTGTCTCTGGATCTGCTACTTCCTGCTGATTGTCGGCCCTTTTACTTCCTTTCCTCTGAGAAAATTCAATTTACCATCACCCTCTAACAACTGTGGTCAACCAGTTCACCACTTTAGGTCCTAAGTTCAGTTCTCAGCTTATTTAAGAGTGTTTTGTGAGGAACCATATCATAGGCTTTGCTGAAATCTAAGTAGTTTACATCTAGTACATGCCCTTTACCCAGTTCTTTGGTCACCCAATCAGATTTGTTTGGCTGGATTTTCCTTTGATAAAGCCATGTTGTTCCCTCCATTATTTTTTCTACCACCCTGTAGTTTTCTTCTTCTCTATCCCCACTTTAATGAAAAGGAATCACAAATGGGGAGCAGCTAGCTAAAATAAAGTAGACAAAGCGATGGTGCCAGAAGGTGTACATCCGAGGGTGCTGAAGGAAGTTAGGGAAGTTCTGGTAGCTCTACTGACTGACCTTTTCAATGAGTCTCTAGAGTCGGGAGTGGTACCGGAGGACTGGAGAAGGGCGGATGTGGTCCCTCTCCACAAAAGTGGAAGTAAGGAAGAAGTAGGGAATTACAGTCCAGTAAGTCTGACTTCTGTAGTAAGCAAATTAATGGAAACGCTTTTAAAACAGAGAATGGTGAAGTTTCTGGAATCCTGTGGATTACAGGACTGGAGGCAACATGGATTCACTAGAGGCAAGTCTTGTCAGACAAAGCTGATCAATTTCTTTGACTGGGTGACCAGAGAATTGAATGGAGCAGAACCTAGATTGTCTGGCAAAATTACATATGAAAATGGAATAGATTCTACACTGTTCATGGAGAAAAATGTTTATGAACAAATTGAAAAACTAAAGGTGGACATAGTGATGAGACCGGACAGGATCCATCCCAGGATACTGAGGGAGCTCAGTGAGGTTCTGGTGGGTCCTATTAAAGGCTTGTTCAAAAATCTCTGGAGATGGGAGTGGTTCCTGGGGATTGGAGAAGAGCAGATGTGGTCCCTATTCACAAAAGTGGTTGCAGAAAACTACAGGCTGGTAAAACCAGCTTAGGCCTTTCCCCTGCCTCTAAACACATAAAGCGAAAGAGCTGTTTTTAGAGGAGGGGAAGGGCATGAGGTGGGTATCCATCTTCTTCCCTCTGCTCCCCCCACGGTCTGGCATCTCTGTCTTCTTCACTTCCATCTCTCACTCCCTCCCCAGGTGGTTTTTAGCATCTCTCTCCTCCTTTCCTCCCCTCAGATCTGGTATCTATCTCCTCCCCTTCCCCCTGCTCTGGCATCTCTCTCTCCAATCCCTTCCTCCTGTTCTTCCTTCTCAATTTAGTTTCTGCCTCTGAGGACTGAATAGTAAGAGAGAATTTAGATGATTTCCCTTTTTCATTGTGTCTACCTATAGTTTGCCACCTTTTTCCCTCACCCCTTCAAGTATCTAACTCTATCCTCTTCCCCAATCCAGCATGTGCCCTTTTTTCTTTCTCCTCCACACTTCCTTCCAGCATCTGCGCCCCTCTCTTCTAACAGTTCCATTTACTGTTCACCCTCTGTATCGCCCCTTCCATCCACTGCCCTCTCTGCCCTTTCCATCCAGTGTTCGCCCTCTCTCTCTTCCATATGGCATCTTCTGTCTTTCTATGTCCCTTCAATAAACTGTCTGTCTTGTGCCCCTTTCATTTCAGCTTCTCCATTTTTCTGTCTCCACCCCTTCCCCTATGCTCTGGCATCTCTCTCTTCTCCTTTCCTTCCTACTCAACCCCATGGCCTTGCATCTCTCTCCTTTCTTTCACTTTTATCTCTCCCTCCATCCTCCATTAGCTGGCATTTTCTCTCCTTCCTTCCCTTCTCTCTCACTCCATGGTCTGGTATCTCTTTTCCTTCCTTTCCCTCCCATGATCTTGGAATCTCTCTTCCTTCTCCCTCCTTCTCTCTCTCTCCCCAATTGGGTGCATCAGCATTTCTCTCCCCTCCCCCACCCCAAATCTGTCATACTCCTTGCGCTACAGAATGAATCGCTTCAATGGTAATCTTGGACAGAAACATAAGGCCAAATGTTCTCCAAGCACAAGTCTTGCAATGTAGCACAAGGCATTCAGCTCTGGGCATCTGCCGGCGGTCCGCAAGCAACTTAAGCCTTCTCCGGCTCTGGGGAGCAAAGCGAGCGAGAGAGGAAGGAGAGGAGAAAGGAGTGGGGAGAACAGCACTCTCCTCGGGGGCAGACACGGTGAGGAAAGGCGACGGCTCAGAGTGGGGCTCCTTCAGATGTTCGGATACATGCTGCTGTGGCCGCGCGAGGGAGATGCGCGGGACACGTCTGACGCTGCCCAAAGTGTCTCACGCTCGAGGGCTGGAGCAAACTGAACTGAGGCCGCAGAGCTCTAATGTTGCATGTGCTGGCTTCCTTTCTTCACTGAAACAGGGATGACATCACTTCCTGTTTTGGAGAAGGGAATCCGGCGTGCGCAGCATTAGAGCCCCGAGGCCTGAGCTCAGTTCGCTTGTAAGGGAAGGGAGGGAGGGAAGCTGACCTCACCAGGCAGTCGGGGGCCCCCTACCTGTTTGCTCCTCCCCTAGAGTCGGCCCTAGGCCCCCCTGATAATTTTGGGCCCTAGGCACGTGCCTACTGGGCCTATCCTTAAATCCGGCCCTGGAAACGGTACAGTTTAGGGGGTGAAGAACTTATGTGTACGACGGAAGAGAAGGACTTGGGTGTGATTGTATGTGATGATCTTAAGGTGGCCAAACTGGTTGAAAAGGTGACGGCAAAAGCTAGAAGGATCTAGGTTGCAAAGGGAGAGGTATGGCCATATGGAAAAAGGAGGTATTGATGCCTCTGTATAAGACTCTGGTGAGACCTCAATTAGAATACTGTGTACAATTCTGGAGGCCGCACCTTCAAAAAGATATAAAAAGGATGGAGTCGGTCCAGAGGAAGGCTACTAAAATGGTGTGTGATCTTTGTGATAAGGCTTATGGGGACAAACTTAAAGATTTCAATCTTTATACTTTGGAGGAAAGGTGGGAGAGGGGAGATATGATAGAGACATTTAAATACCTATGTAATGTAATTGCGCATGAGTTGAGTCTCTTTAATTTGAAAGGAAATTCTGCAATGAGAGGGCATAGGATGAAGTTAAGAGGTGATAGGCTCCAGAGTTATCTAAGGAAATACTTTTTTACAGAAAGGGTGGTAGATGCATGGAACAGTCTCCCAGAAGAGGTGGTGGAGACAGAGACTGTGTCTGAATTCAAGTGGGCCTGGGATAGGCATGTGGGATCTCTCAGAGAGAGAAAGAGATAATGGTTACTGTGAATGGGCAGACTAGATGGACCATTTAGCCTTCATCTGCCGTCATGTTTCTAAGTTTCTATCAGCTCATCTGAAATCCTACGGAACCTCTCCTGTCTCTAAAGATCTATTATATTCAAATAAATTTTATCAAACAACAATAAAATTATAAAACAGCAATAACAATTCAGTTCAATAATTTTGTATGCCATATCATCATCAAATAACTCTGCCTTCTGTACCCTAGTAGATTATTACAATACCTGCTTTTTTCAAGATCTATATTTTATATATTAACATAGCAACATAGTAGATATTTTTTAGAATTTTTATAAAACATGTTGTATCCTACTTATTTTGTGAATTTATAAAACAATGCTCAAAACTGTGCAAGCAGGAACAAAGTCCACAGATACTACTTGCACGTGTTGAAAGGATAAGGCTAAATTACTTGCAGAGAGTTTTGCCTGCTTTTTTCTGGCCAAAATTGCATAGGATTTTGAAGCTGCCTTCCTTAAGAACATAAGAATAGCCTTAATGGGTCAGACCAATGGTCCATCCTCAGGGTGGCCAATCCAGGACACTAGTACCTGGCAAAACCCCCAAAAGTAGCAAATGTGGATAAAAATCTGTGTGTTCTACAATGCATCTACGTTAACTTGAGTACATGGTGGAGAATTTTAAAAAAGCTATGTTATACAAGTAACTTGTTGGTGGGTGTGGTTGTTTAGGGGTTTGTTGGGGATGGGTGGGGGAGCTGGGGGTTGGGAGGGTGGTTAGGTTGGAGGGAGGTCCGGAGTTCCTGATGGGGATTGGTTGTTTGTATCAACACATTCTGTATAAATTTCTGTGGGGTATAGGACACATTTCCTGTTATTGTATCAGTCTCTGTTTTGCCCTGGGGGAGGCTGGGCTCCTGGGGTTAGTTTCAATAGAGCCTTGTCAGTACATCTCTTATTTGAGCTGTGTCGGGCTCATCATTTAGGCTGGTCTCCTGGAGCGTAGGGGGCATTACCTCACCCATTAAACGGCAGAAAATCTTAGCTGCGTTACAGCACTCTAAAGCTGACTTGGTCTGCCTCCAGGAGACCAGGATGACTGACGAGGAGCACCTGAAGCCAAGACGATCTTGGGTGGGTGAGGTGTATTTTGCTTCGCCCACGGGACGTCATGGGGGAGTGGCTCTACTTCTTCGTAAATCATCTCCCATGGGTGTTCAGGTATTGGAGCAGGACCGGCTGGGCAGATACTTGCTGGTTCGTTTACAGGTGGGCGCATCGCATTACCTACTATTGACAGTATATGGGCCTAATTCAGCTGAACTGCCCTTCTTTCAGAAATTGATTGCTCTTCGCCTGAAGTATCCTGCTGAACCACTTTGGTGCTTGGGGATGTTAATTTGGTCATGGATCCTGATATTGACAAATCCTCCAGTCCTGCCACTCCTTTAGGGCCCAGGGGTCTTGTGCTTTCAAATTTTTGTAATGCCTTAGATTTGGTGGATCCTTGGAGATTATTACATCCGGAGGTCCGTGATTATTCTCATTTATCTCGGGCCCATGGTTCGTGGTCTAGGCTTGATTACATCCTTGCCTCTTCTTCCTTATTCCAGCAGGTGACGGCAGCGCGAGTGGGTTCGATATAAATTTCCGATCATGCTCATAGAAACATAGAAACATAGAAATAGACGGCAGATAAGGGTCACGGCCCATCAAGTCTGCCCTCTCCAATGACCCTCCCTATCTATCTTTGCGGATAGATCCCACATGTTTGTCCCATTTGGCCTTAAAATCTGGCATGCTTCTGGCCTCAATAACCTGAAGTGGAAGACTATTCCAGCGATCAACCACCCTTTTGGTGAAGAAGAACTTCCTAGTGTCACCGTGCAGTTTCCCGCCCCTGATTTTCCACTGATGTCCCCTTGTTGCCGCGGGACCCTTGAAAAAGAAGATATCCTCTTCCACTTCGATGCGACCCGTGAGGTACTTGAATGTCTTGATCATATCTCCCCTCTCTCTACGTTCCTCGAGTGAGTAGAGCTGCAACTTCCCTAACCGCTCCTCGTATGGGAGCTCCTTGAGTCCCGAGACCATCCTGGTGGCCATTCTCTGGACCGATTCCAGTCTCAGTACATCCTTGCGGTAATGTGGCTTCCAAAATTGCACACAGTACTCCAGGTGCGGTCTCACCATGGATCTATACAGTGGCATAATGACTTCAGGTTTACGGCTGACGAAACTCCTGCGTATGCAACCTATGATTTGCCTTGCTTTGGATGAAGCTTGCTCAACTTGATTTGCAGACTTCATATCTTCCCTGACAATCACCCCTAAGTCTCTTTCTGCTTCAGTTTTTGTCCTGTATGGATTGATATTCAACTCGACGTGAGCCTGACTAGACCCAGTCGTTGGCGATTCCCGGCTTATTTGAGGCATGACGCAGATTTTCAGAAGTTTCTATTGGCGCAGTGGGAGGATTTTGTCTCGTCCAATGAACAGCATCAGGATGACCCGCTCTTATTTTGGGAAACAGCTAAAGTCGTGCTTCGGGGTCATATTTTAGCTTATACCTGTACCCGTATGCGTATATTGAATAAGTCGATTGTCATTTTGGAGCGTTCCCTGCGTGCGGCTAAGCGGTCTCATATTGCCCATCCTTCAGTAGCCACCAGGGAACACTACTTGGCTGCGCAGGCAGCACTCAATTCTCTCTTGCATTCCCGAGCCCAACGTTGGTCCACTTATCGTCGGTATTCCTTTCAGCGCTTTGGTAACAAATCGGGAAAGCTATTGGCTAGAATGGTGGATAGTCGAGTGGGAAAGAAACCGTTTTTGACTTTGCGCTCCGCGGGTGGCACAGTTGTGTCGCGCACTGATGACATAGCTAAGGTTTTATACGATTATTTTGCAGCTCAGTATAGCTCTCTTCCCAGTCCCCCTGGGGACTTGATCGATGACTATCTCCTCACATCGGGTATGCCCCGTTTGCAGGAGGTGGATGTTGCACGTTTGAATGTACCATTACAGGCGACAGAGTTGCAACGTGCTATTCGGACTAGCAGGGTGGGTGCGGCCCCGGGTCCTGATGGTTTCCCAGGGGAATTTTACAGGATGCTGGAATCTCATCTTTGTGGTCCTTTGTTAGCCTATTACAATAAGAACATAAGAAGTTGCCTCCGCTGAGGCAGACCAGAGGTCCATCTCGCCCAGCGGTCCGCTCCCGCGGCGGCCCATCAGGCCCATTGCCTGAGCAGTGGTCCTTGACTATTTCTATAACATTACATTACATTAGGGACTTCTATTCCGCCTATACCTTGCAGTTCAAGGCGGATTACAAAAGAGCTAACTGGACATTTCCAGTGAAGTTACAACTGTTTTGGGTTATAACCTATCTCTACTCCTATCCCTATAATCTACGTCAACTCTTATCTGTACCCCTCAATCCCTTTGTCCTCCAGGAACCTATCCAAACCTTCTTTGAAGCCCTGTAACGTGCTCCTGCTTATCACAGCCTCCGGAAGCGCGTTCCATGTATCCACTACCCTCAGGGTGAAAAAGTACTTCCTAGCGTTTGTTTTAAACCTATCCCCTTTCAATTTCTCCGAGTGCCCCCTTGTACTTGTGGTTCCCCATAATTTGAAAAATTTGTCCCTGTCTACTTTTTCTATGCACTTCAGGATCTTGAAGATTTCTATCGTGTCTCCTCTAAGTTTCCGCTTCTCCAGGGAGAACAGCCCCAGCTTTTTTAGTCTGTCAGTATATGAGAGGTTTTCCATACCCTTTATCAGCTTAGTTGCTCTTCTCTGGACTCCCTCAAGTACTGCCATGTCCTTCTTGAGGTACGGCGACCAGTACTGGACACAGTACTCCAGAGGCGGGCGCACCATTGCGCAATACAGTGGCAGGATGACTTCCTTCGTCCTGCCACTGTATCACGCAATGGTGCGCCCGCATCTGGAATACTGTGTCCAGTACTAGTCGCCGTACCTCAAGAAGGACATGGCAGTACTTGAGGGAGTCCAGAGAAGAGCAACTAAGCTGATAAAGGGTATGGTGCAATGGAGACTGGGGCTTTCCCAAGATTTGCTAATGCTGCCTCCATAGTTTTGCTGCCTAAATCTGGAAAACCGCCTGATCTCGCTGGATCGTATCGTCCTATCTCACTCATTAATGTGGACCTTAAACTTTTTTCTCGGATTTTGGCTAATCGCCTCCTCCCTTTGATTCCAACTTTGGTCCACAGGGACAAGGTGGGTTTTGTTTCTGGGAGATAGTCCGTGTTGAACGTCCATAAAATCTTTTTGGCTCTTGCTCAGGCTCAACACGCTCAGGAGCCTACATTGTTGGTAAGCTTGGATGCAGCTAAGGCATTTGATAATGTCTCATGGCCTTATCTTTTTCATACTTTGGACTATATCGGGATTTCAGGATTTTTCCGTGCTGCTCTTACGTCGCTATATGTTGGCCCGACTGCATTTTTGGTTGTTAATGGCACCCTCTCCAACACATTTTCAATTCACTGAGGTACTCGTCAGGGGTGCCCTCTATCCCCATTAATTTTTATTCTCACTTTGGAACCTTTATTATGCACCCTTCGTCAATTCGAGGAGGTGCGTGGATTGCATATAGCGGGACATGTAATCAAAACCTTGGCTTTTGCAGATGATTTAATGCTCGTCCTTACCAACTCGGCTGGCTCACTTGGGGCTGCGTTGGATCTTATTGCGGAATATGGGTTCTATTCGTGGCTTACTATTAATTTGGAAAAATCGGTGGCTTTGCCCTCGCATTCCTCTATTCGGGATTCCTAGGAGGGTGTTTTTCCATTGCAGTGGGCTACTATTGCCATTAAATATTTGGACATGACTATTCCTGCTGATCTTTCCACCTTATACTCGTCTAATGTTACTCCTTTATTACATTCGCTGGCTGTTAAATTGCGACTGTGGCAGGAATACCCTCTTTCCCTTTCGGGGCGGGTGGCGCTTCTTAACATGATTGTAATCCCCACTTGGCTTTATACCTTTCAGGTTCTCCCCCTCTATTTGTTGGGTCGGGATGAAAATACCTATATCCGCCTAGTTCGGCTATTTTTGTGGAGGGGTCGTCGAGCTCGCTTACCTTACTCCCAGGTGGCGCGCCCTTCTTATAAAGGGGGATTGGGTTACTCAATCTCCGACACCTCACTATTGGTTGCGGTATGCGCCATATCAATGATTATTTCCGGGGTACATCTGTTTTTTCTAATACCTCCTTAGAATTAGTGTGTTTTCAGCAGGAGCACTTCAGTGCTTACTTTCATTCTGTTCCTTCAGCTTCTCCTTCAGATCTGCAATTTAAGATTTTTGGACTCCCTTTGCGAAAGGTGTGGAAATGGATGTGTAAGTTTCATGGTATTAGTGCATGTGAGTCCCCCCTTTTACCTTTGTGTGGCAATAGAAATTTTACTACAGGTATGGGGAGTTCCAGGTTCCGACAGTGGACGGCAAGGGGGATGGCCCTTTTATTTCATCTGGTGCAGGATGATGGTTCCATGCAGCCCTTTCACACACTATGCCAGTCTCATGGCCTAACGGCCGTAGACAGATTTGCATATATGCAGATTGCGCATTCTGTAACTACTTTGAACAAGAACAACTTACAATCTGCTCGACAGGAATTATTGTCTACGGCTTATACTTTTGGCTCTCAGATGAAAGTCCCACTTAAGTTTCATCTTAGACATCTAAAGGATGCAACCTCCTTGCTGGACTATGTTCACCTCCAGAAGGTGTGGTCTCTGGATTTGAATATAGTGATTCCGGAAGACACCCTATCTGGTGCAGTGGCCCGGTTGCCGGCCTTAAGAAAATATATATACTTTTGGGAAATGCAATTTAAGTTGTTATTTTGCCTTTATGTATCACCTTATAGAGTCTTTTGTGCTAAATTTCGGTCCTCAGCTATGTGTGATAAATGTGGTCATTTGGTTGCTGCTCTGGGACATATGCTGTGGTCTTGCCCGGCTGTTCAAGCCTTTTGGACACAACTTTTTACTTTTATAGGGACTCTTTGGAATGTGACTATACGACCTCAGCCTCTCCTTCTGTTTGGTATTTCTCCCTCTTGCCATCCGCGGCCACCGGGACTGAAGGCCTTTCTGCGGTGGTCTATTTTATGTGCCCTGAAATGTATATTCCTAAAAATGGCTGGACACTGATGCCTCTATAATCTTTCTGTGGCACTCTCAAATGATTTTGTTGCTGACTTGGGAGCGCCGTGAGGTGCCTAATCTTTCTACAGTACGGGGGGAGCGATTTATGGCTACCTGGGAAAGTTTTGGAATACCTTGACTCCTGCTGCGCGCAGTAGAGTTTTGAACTGCTGAATGTGTCTATAGCTATTTTATCTGTGTTGTTCTTTTCCATTTTGTATTTTGGGGGGGACTCTGGTCTGTGGGGGGGGGGGGAGATTCATTGGTTGGTATAAAACTGTTTTCTTTGGAGCACTGCTTGTTGGGCTGAATCTTGGTACTTGTGCTTTTGTCTGTTCCAATAAAAATTATTTTACTATACAAGTAACTGGTTTTTGAAAAGTACCTTCCTAAAGTTTTAGTTAATTCATATCTGAAATGACCTCAATCCTAGTGTGTGAATGAAGATGGATATAACTCACCTGTCCTCGCTTCTCTGGTGTGGTGGTGGGTGTGTCAGTAGCTGACAAGTTACTTTCATCTTGATATACTGAGGCATCACGAGACATACTAAGTGAAGTGTTGGTATCGTAAAAGTCTGGAGGCTGCAAAAGCAAGAACTGGATTAGTTTTCTCCACAAGAAGCGGGTTTTAAATTAAGCTTAGCAGTTTCTCTGCCCTGTACACTCAGCAATAATTGATTGGTTTATAAAACCAAAAATGAAACTAGTCAGTCAAAAGAGCAAGAGACCAGCCAATGGGACTCGTAAGAGAATACAGATCCATAACACTGACCTGAGGTGTATAAGGGCCAGGAGTCATAGGCTCAAGGCTTTCCAAGTCTGCTTCTTCCAAAGCAGCTTCTTTTGCAGTAGAAATGTCCTTCTCCAACTGAGTCAAGTGCTCATCATACTAAAAAAAAGGTAGAAAATTGGAGTTGAAAGACAGACAGACGACACTACTCAGGTAACACCAGAAAGTCACATGTATTTGTATTACCTCAGCCAGTGTTTGATGACAAATGTTCACAATCTCCTGTGCTGTTTTAGTATATTGACTGTCAGATCCTATGAGAAAAATGGTCTAAGTCAGTTCGCACAATTGTTAATCACTGAAATTTCCCTACTCCCTAACCTCTGCAAACATTACATTACATTAGAGATTTCTATTCTGCCATTCCGCAAACAGTTACTATATCCAAACCTCTGCATAAATCTTAATTTTACTCAGTAGAGCTGCATTTTTCCTACATGATACATCTTAAAGCTTTCCAAGTCAAATGTGATTCTCACTTAAGTAGGTAACAGAAAGATTTTATATGCTAAAGCAAAAGTCACAGGAGTCTATTTACAAGGGTTATTGGACGTCCGGATTTACCTGGACATGTCCTCTTTTCAGAGGACTATCCGGGTGTCCAGATGGCTTTTCAAAACCAAGTAGAGAATGACACCTGCAGCTAGCCGTGGGTAACCCGCCAAAACGGTGACTAAAAAAAAAAGGTCACCGCGAGATCGGGGACAAGGCCATTTACCGCCCCATGGAGCGGTGAATGGTTAGCATGCGCACTGAACGAACGTTCGATACGGCAGCTCCCTCTCTCCCGCCGGCCATGCATCTCCCTCCCTCCCTTCTTTTCCCTTACTTTTTCTTGTTGAAACTGGCGATTTCTATAAGGCTATGAGCTGTATTACAGCCGGAGCCTTGAAGTTGCGTCGCGTTGCCTGCAGGAAAAATCTCCTCTGACGCAACTTCCTGTTTCCGGTTGCATTGGAGGAGACTTTTCTAGCAAGCAACCCGACGCGACTTCAAGCCTTCGGCTGTAATACAGCGCATAGCCTTATACAAATTGCCAGTTTCGCCACAAGAGAAGGTAAGAGGGAGGGAGGGAGAGAAATACACGACTGGCCGGCGGGAAGGAACTGCTGGACCGCGTGAAGGGTGCTGGGGGTGGGGGGATGGAGAGGAGAAGACGCTGAAGACGGGGACGGGACGGTGAAAGGGAGAGCGGGGACGGTGACGGGGTGGGGCGGTGAAGGGGACGGCGGGGACGGGGCGGTGAAGAGGATGGTGGTCCGGGGACGGGGCAGTGATGGGGACAGAAATTTTCCCCGTGTCATTCTCTAAAACCAAGCACTTTGTCCATGTTTTGAAAAGCTGGTAAGATTGGGGCCGAGTCTGGTGTGCATCTGTGCATGTGATTTGGCAATGTCACATGAATGTGTGCAACATCATCACATTCCAGCCCCAGCTCAAAGAGACAAGATTTGTGTGGGGCTAGGGTTGGGAGTTGGAACAGGGCGGGGCCAGGACGGACCTAGGAGTGGAATGGGAGGGGGCCCGAGGGCGGAATGGGTGGGGCCATGTATCCTCCTTTACCAGATGCAAAATCTGGTAACCCTACTATTTACTAAAGTACAGTGATACCTTGGAATCCGAACTAAAAATTCAAGCAAATTTTGCCCCAGAATCTGAATGCTGCTTTGGAATATGTAATGATATGTATAGTCATACATATCATTACATGACAGCACATGTTAATTTTTAGTTCTTTGCATTTTAGACTGCATTAATGTTAACATAGATTAACATGAAAGTAAGGTTAGTAGGCTGCATTGCATTTAAACTCATCATATCAAAAGCATGATTTCCATTAGCACACTGGCTAAAGCTCAACTCCACCTCATGAGGTATCGTTAAACTAATACATTATGCCGCTTTAGATGCTAACATAAGCTTCAGTGGGCAAAATAGGCCCTTTAGCCCAATTACCCTAGGAGGCAAGATGAGTTTCTCACCAAACACTGATTCCTTCCTAAGATATCTTGATCAAACAAATTTCAGGGCCCCAATCTATTCCACCTCCCAGAGGTGAAATATAGATTAACATAGTAGATGACAGCAGATAAAGACCCAAATGGTCCATCTAGTCTGCCCAACCTGATTCAATCTAAAAATTTGTTGGGGGTTTTTTTTTTCTTCTTCTCCTTAGCTATTTCTGGGCAAGGATCTAAAGCTCTACAGAAGGATGTGCTTCTCCTCCTGTTGTTAGGGTTATTATCCCTTAATCTGTTCAATTCCTTTCTTCAGGAATGTTATCCCAGAGGCAGAAAAAAAACACAGAAGCGCAGCCTGACATTAAAGATGTTTATTGAAAGGAATTAATTTAATGAAAATTACAGTGAGAAATTTTAGTACAAATGGTTGTGTAACTGGATGGCAAACATCTAAATTTCTAAACAGACTTGTCAAATATCCACATTCTCCTAAGCTCTCTTTCTGTTCCATTAATATGTATTCATATATTTTAAGAATAACACAAGTTCCTCAGCTATAGAAAAATATATCACCCAGTGGTCTCTCCCTTAGATTGGCCTACAAGTTTCACGGTAAACTGCTCCATCAGAGGAAAGGAGGAAGTAGACCCCCTTGAACCTTTGTCTTAAACCATACTTCTATCTGAATGGAAAAAAACCAAATTTCATGTTCTTGTGTACTAAGGCATTGAGGGGGGGAGGGAACACTCAAATCTGGCCTTATCTCTCATTGTCCCAGGTCTGTTATACCCCCTATTCTTCGAGTACCTAATTGGTCCAGCTCATACAAGCCTTCCTGAACTCATTATCCTAGCTGGGTCACCATGAGTTCCATTACCTTAGGTATCAGTTCCCTAAGTCTAACAAATACCAACCGAGTACCCTTGCCCAAGCTCCACCCCCATAATAATAGTACTAATTGTAATGTCATTTCTTCTATTTATTTATTTAATTTTTTTCAATATAATATTTCTTTATTAGGCAGAACCCGCATCACACAATGACAAGAAAAAAAACACATAAACAGATCTGCTAAACAATGGCACCCACCCGTCCACACGAAGCAGGCATCAGACACAAAACCCACAAGACAGGAAAAAGCAGATGGTAATAGGTCGGTACATGCCCAATAGAGGATTTTACAGTTACCCTCCACACCCCTCCCCCACCAACAACAGAAGCACAGAACAAAGTCAAAGGCAAAATCCGAACATTTTTTGTGAACCGCCTAGAACTACGTGGTGTGGCGGTATACAAGAATAAAATTATTATTATTATTGCTCTGAGAGCTTTCTCCAGACGCAGAGGAATTTACTTTTAGCACAAAATGATCCACTGACACTCCTTGTTAAAAAAAAGAGGGGGGATGCTAATTAAACTTTTCATACAACATTAGATACAGAAGTTCTCACACACACATACCCTCCCCCTTCCAGTGGTCTGACATCTCTCCTCGCTTCCTCCTTTCTGGCTCCCCGACCAGTCCCATATTTTTCGTCCCCCGGATCATGTGCAGCATTTTTCACCACTGACCACCAGCCCCATGCCCATTCCTACCACCCCTCTCCAGTACCATTCCACATCTCTCCCTCCATCACTATGTCCAATATTGCCCCACCTTGCATCCCCTTCAATCTGTCCCTCTGTTCCCTCTTCACCACCATATCCAACTCCATAAACAATCTGTGGAATTCCTTGTCACATGCCATGTCCCCTAACACAAAAAGCACTTAAACCACATCAGAACCAGGTTTGATTTCCACTGTGGCTCTTTGTGACTTTGCCCCAGATATAAAACTTGGATTGAAAGTCCACTACTGACAGAAGTACCTGTATGTAATATAAATATGCAAACCACTTCAGCTGCAATGTAACACAAAGCTCTGTTTCTAGTAGTACTAAGTCAATTATTATCGAATCCCAAACAGTCGCAAAACATCAAGTCCCCATTACTTGTCTGAACTGCACTCGCTCCTCCTTCGGTCCTCAGCCCCAAGCAGCACTCTTGCAATGGATGGCGCAAGCAGCAACCCACACGCTGCATGTGGCTGACCCTGAAACCTTCTCTCCGATGTCAACTCTGACGTCAGAGAGAAGGCTTTTGGGTCAGTCACTTACGTTACCTGAAAATAGTTTGTACACTTTAGAAAATAAAGAAAAAGTGTGGAGAGCGACAGGAGCCAGGGAAAAAAATGGTTTTATTTCAGGTGTATTTTTCATTAAGCTGCCTGTTAAAAGGATATATTAATAGATTCACCCCACTTCTGGTACCAAATTCTGTACTGCCAAGTTCGTTAGGTAGTCAGCACTTCACAGCACACAAAGAGATACCCACACACACAAGATAAGGCTAATTATGCTGCTTTATTGGCTACATAAATTGCAGAGCAGTAAAATACTGAGCACAGCTGATACAGATTTAAATTGTGAGGCAAATATACAAAGCACTAATAATTAAAAATAACATCACCATGATTGATTTATGGCATCACCGATCCTCACAGCTGATTGAGGAATCCTTTCCAGGCAGTGATAGACCGGGTCAACCAACTATGGGAATCCATCAGCATGCTGGAAAGGATTCTCCAGTCAGCTGTGAGGAACGGTGATGTCATAAATCAATCATAGTAATGTTACAGTGCTGCACCGCGAATTTGTGGTCCAAAGTTCCAGTCATTCGCAGTATTTTCCGTCAAAGCAGCTCCTGATTGGTAAGGCCCGACTTTAGTACAGGAAGAGGCGGTCGGCGCAAACAGCGAGTGATTTCCTCAACTCGCTGGCGCTCCAGCTGCCCTCTCCTGCCTCTCCAGCTGCTCTTTCCAGTCTCCCCTGCCTAATAACCGTATTCACATTTTTTTACATTCGCAGGAGTACTGTATTTTGACTTATTAGTGCTTTGTATATTTGCCTCGCAATTTAAATCTATATCAGCTGTGCTCAGTATTTACTGCCCTGCAATTTATATAGCCAATAAAGCAGCATAATTAGCTTTACCTTGTGTGTGTGGGTATCTCTTTGTGTACCGTGAAGTGCTGACTACCTAATGAACTTGGCAGTACAATGCCCCACTTGATGACACGTCTTCCACCGCCATCTGCAAGTCGGCCCGGGACAGTAACTCCCCCTCCCTCCCCGAGAAAATACCTCTCGCTTCCCATGTCAAATAAATCCCCAACTCTCAGCCAAGCTGAAAGGCTTGATTGTCTCTAAATGGCAAGAGATTAGTGACCTGTGGGTCCCCCCCCCTCCAAGCATTTCAGAAGCCAGCGCCAAGCATCTTGAAAGGACAAAATAAAACACTAGCTTGGAAGCAGGCAGGAAACACACTCCTGGAACTATGAAGCAACGCAAAAAACACATTAAAGGGAGCAAAAAACTCCCTTTCCATCTGAAGAGGTATATAGCAACATGTAATAATAATAAATAATAATAATAACTTTATTTTTCTATACCACCATAGTCAGGTGACTTCTAGGCGGTTCACACTGTAAGAAGGCTGGACATTCAGCGAATAACAAGGTCACAATACAATACAATAAGTCAACATACAATACAAGACAAAACAATACAATACAATACAATGAGTGTATACAACACAGTACAATATAATACAACGAGTCTAAATATAATACAATACAATAAGTCTAAAGACAACACCATACATAAGTCTAATACAGTATCGTACAATGAGTCTAAATATAATACAATAGTGAAGAGGGCAAGTTACAGATTGGGGTTCAATGGGTAATGAGTAACTGAGTATTTCTTTAGAACTTCCATTTGAATTGGAGTACTATGGATAGCGATTATCTGAATACATGAGGGGCATCTTGAGAAAGAAAGAAAGGCGTTTAAAGGGAGGGGAGTCCTAGTGCGGGAGGGGACGATTTTAGTCCGTGAATTTTTTGAATAGGGCGGTTTTGATCGATTTGCGGAATGCACTGTAAGACAGGTTGGGTTCGTTTATGTAGTTTTTCAGCCAAACTTGCTGTCTGTTCGCTTGGAACTTAAAGGTTCTATCCAGGAATGATTTGTATCTGCAGCCCGTAATCTTTGGGTATGCAAATATGTTTTTGTTTCTGGTCGCTCGTGTGGGGTTGTGTAGGATGAAGTGAGTTTGTAGGTATGAAGGTGCTAGTCCCCAGACTTGCTTGAAACAGGTGCAAGCAAATTTGAATAGTATTCGCGCTTCAATTGGAAGCCAGTGCAGCTTTTTATAGTAGGGGCTGATGTGGTCGTTTTTTCTTAGTCCGAAGATTAGTCGAGCGGCGGTGTTTTGTATTAATCTCAGTTTTTTTATTGTTTTTTGTGGGATGCCCAGGTAGATGATGTTGCAGTAGTCAAGAATGGATAAGATCAGTGCCTGTACCAGCAACCTGAATGATGTTGGGTCAAAGTATTTTTTTATGGTCCTTAGTTTCCATAGCGTGTAAAAACATTTTTTCACTAGTGAGTTTGTGTGGTCAGTCATAGTTAGGTGTGTGTCTAGGGTGATACCAAGTATTTTTATGTTATTAGAAATTGGGTATTCGTGATTGTTTATTTTTATCGATGTTCTCGTAATTTTGTCATTAGGACTAGCCAGAAAGACTTTTGTTTTTTCTGCGTTTAATTTTAGTTTGAAATTGGTGGTCCATTTATCGATTTCGGTCATTACGTATGAGAGATTGTCTACAATTTCTTTTGTGATGTCATTTAAGGGGATTAGGATGGATATGTCGTCTGCGTAAATGTAGTGTATTAAGTTTAGTTTTTGTAGGAGGTGGCCTAAGGAGGCGATATAGATGTTGAAAAGTGTGGGCGATAGGGGGGAACCTTGAGGCACGCCTGATGGGTTTTTCCATGGTTTGGAATAATTTCCATTGCTGATTACTCGGTAGGATCTGTTTGATAGAAATTCTTGGAACCATTTCTTTGCCTTTCCAGAAATTTCCATTATTTCAAGGCACAGTAGCATGATTTCATGGTCTACCAGGTCGAACGCGCTGCTGAGGTCTAATTGTAGAATTAGTGCGCTTTTGCCTTTGCTAAAGAGATCATAAAGGTGGTTTAGTAGGGAGGCTAAGACAGTTTCTGTGTTGTATCCTTTCCTGAATCCTGATTGGTGTTCACTAAGGATGTTAAATTTGTCCAGGTAGTTTACTAGTTGAAGGTTGACCAATCCTTCTTGTAACTTTGTGAAAAGGGGAATGTTTGCTATGGGTCTGAAATTGGATGTCAGCGCAGAAGAGGTTTTCTGATCTTTGGGGATTGGAGTGATTAGTATGTGTCCCAATTTTTTGTTTAGTGTTCCGCTTGTGAGGGCGGATGTTAGCCATTCAAATAGTTCCTTTTTAAATTCTAGAGGGGCAACTGTCATGATTTTAGGGGGACATGCATCAAGTAGACAGTTAGATTTGGTGTATTTGTTGAAGAGATTTAGGAATTGATGCCAATTTGGATATTCGAGGTGGTCACATATCATGTCTACTCTGGTGTCTTGGTCGTGAAGTTCGAGGTATTGAAGAGCATTTGTTATGGTAGTGGGTAGAGTTGCTCTTAAGTTAGCGGTTTTATTTTGAAAGAAGTTGGCTAGGGTTTGTGCCGATGGAGTGGGTTCATTGTCCTTTTTCAGTATTTGTGTTGTATCGGTTATTGTTTTTACTAGTTTGAACAATTCCTTGCTGTTTATTTTTGAAGTACCAATTTTTTTTGCATAATGCTTAGTGCGTTTTTCTTTGATCAGATTTTTGTATGTTTTCATTTTTTGTTTCCAGTTTGTCTTGTCTAACTCATTGTTTGTTTTTTGCCAGATTCTCTCCAATTTTCTTAGTTCCTGTTTGGTGGTTAATAGTTCACAGTCAAACCATTCGTTTGGTGGTCTATTTTTCTTTTTGTATGTTTTATATGGTGCTATTTGGTCTAGGAGTTCTTTGCTGTAAGTTTCCCATCTTGTAGGGAAATCCTGATTATCATTAGTTATGGGATGTAATTCATAGTGGGTCCAGAATTCTGTTGGGTTAATAATGCCCCGGCTGGTTATTGTGTTCGTATTGACGTTTTTGCGTTTTTGTTGTGTGTTCTGTTTTAGCCAGTGTAGATTGAACTTGCCAATGAAGTGGTCTGACCAGACGCATTTTTCCCAGGGTCCTGGGTAGTATTGTATTTTGGGATCTGTTGTTTCTTTGTGGGAGAAGGTGATTAAGTCTAGTTTGTGTCCTTTTTCGTGGGTTATTTCTGTGTCTGGGTTTGGAAAGTCTAGTGATGTTAGGAAGTTGGCGATTTCGGATATTTCCGGTTTTGTCTGTTGCTCTAGATGTGTGTTTATGTCTCCCAGAAGCAGGTTGTATGATCCTTTTAGGGTGGATAAGGTAAGGAATTCGGCGAATTCCTCTTTAGCGTTTGCCCATTTTTTGGGTGGGATATAGAATAAAGTTGTAATTAGAGATTCTTCTAACTGTGTCTGATTCATCCAATCCCTCAAATGTCATAGCAAACATGCATAATTATAAACCTGGACATCTGGCAAACCCAGCCCTCCCTGCAACCAATTCCCCATGAGCACAGGCAATGGTAACTTAGGTTTCTTAGCAGCCCAACAAAAGCGATTAATTCCTCTGTGAAAATGACACAAATACTTCCCAAGCAGTCTCAATGGGAGAGTCTGCAGCACATATAGCCACTTTGGAAAAATAAGCATCCAAACCAAACTAGCACGACCCATTAGCGAGAGGGGTATATCCTTTCAAGTATCCAACAAGAGTGCCATTTGCTGTTGCAACTTATCCACTTTTTTTTTTTCAATTTTTATTAGAATTTTATAATGAATACAAAAACAATATAAGCACCACAAGTACACCACTGCAGAATACTACAGCCACTCAATATAGCATACAAAGTAAACATTTCACTATTATACCCCAATCTCACAACCCATCATATGATAGAACAAAAAGAAAACAAGAAAAACAAAAGAATACATCAACAAAATAAACACTATGTGGAAGTCCTATTGTTGTTTCTTCAAAGAGACTCCCAAACAACCACCCTGCCCCACCCCCCCAAGCCCCCCCCCACTCAACAGAAAGATAGGATCAAATGCAATGAAATATGTTGTCCCAAGTCCGCTTCTGATGTTCATAATAACCATAGTGCTTAGCAGCTAAGCATTCCATCTGGGCAAGTTTTCGTAATTTTTCCAACCATTCTTCCTCTGGTGGAGCAACTAGCTTCTTCCAATACTGTGCTATCAAACATTTGGCTGCTGCCAATCCCATTCGGACCAATTTTGTCTGCCAAGGAGCATCTCTAACATTATGCAACCCGAGCAGACACACCTGGGGTAGAAGCTGTATCGGATCCTGGATCCACACTGTCAAAGAGCGAGTAACAAGCACCCAAAATTTCTGAATCACCCCACACTCCCACCAAATATGCAAAAAAGAGCCAGGACCCCTACCATATCTCCAGCAAGAATCAGGAACCAGAGGGTACATAATATGTAACCGTTCAGGAGTATAATACCAGCGTGTTAAGATTTTATAAGCATTTTCTTGGACTAAAATACGAGATGCTTTCTGCACCTCAGCACAAATACGGGACCAATCGTCTGCAGAAAATTGAAGGCGAAGGTCCCGTTCCCAATGTAGCTGAAAAGGAAGGGAAATCACCTCCCTACCTCGCAAGAATTTATAGAGAATGGAAATCGGTCTCGGCACTCTACTCAATAACACCCATAAATTTTCCAAGTGTTCAGATCCCTGAGGATTTCTCTTATCCCAACCAACCGAAATCATAAAATACCTCAACTGCATATATGCAAAAAATTCACCCCCCCAACCCTGGCTTCTTAGTCACTAGCCCATCAAAAGTAGGCAAGAGACCCCCAATAAGTACATCCCGAAATATAGTAACACCCTGAGATTCCCATCTCCGAAAAGCCCCCCTATCCATTCCTGCAAGAAACCGCGGTTCCCCCTTAATCGGAGCAAGAGTAGAAACTCCTCTATCACCCCTCTCCTTTTGACACAGAGATCCCCAAACCCGTACCAGATGACAAAAAAAATGGATTCCTTTGTCCCTGCAATCGCTCTGAAACCGACAAAGAGGTCCACAACCAAGTATTCAGAGCACAATGAGGAATATAACTTTGCTCTATTTGAACCCCGGGCTTAAATACTGCTATCCTCCAATCAAGTATAAAGCGAAGCTGTGCCGCTTCATAATACCAGTACAAATTTGGCATCGCCCTACCCCTGTCCTCCCGAGCAGACCAAAGCACCTGTTGACTCAACCGGGGGTGTTTCCCTTGCCAAATAAAAAAGCGAAATTCCTTATGCAATACCTTCAATAGTCGTTTAGGCACCTCAATGGGGAGTGTTTGAAATAAAAATAATAAACGGGGTAAGATATTCATTTTGATAACCGCAATACGTCCCCACCAGGACAACCACAGCCCCTTCCAAGTCTGCATATCCATCCGTACTAAGCGTACTATCCTAGAATAATTAAGGTCATAAAGACGCGATAAATCAGTTGGAATCAAAATACCTAAATAACGAATATGATCCCCTGCTCGCCGCACCGGGAAGTTATCAACCAACCACTGTGCCTCCCCCTCCTCCAAAGAAATGTTCAAAAACTCGGACTTGTCCATGTTGATTGTAAAGCCAGATAAACCTCTAAATTTCCTAAACACCTCAAGGAGCTCAGGAAAGGAAACCTCCGGATCCTTCACATATAACAGAATGTCATCCGCAAATAGCGCTAATTTATGTTCCCTCCCCCTCAAATGAATTCCCCTAACTGTCCCCAGTTCCCGAATAGAACAAGCCAAGGGTTCTAAATACAAAGCAAAAAGTAAAGGGAATAGTGGACAACCCTGTCTAGTCCCTCTAAAAATATTAAAGAAATCTGTATAAAACCCATTAATATTAATACAAGCTCTGGGCCCCAAATAAAAATTCCGTATCCACCTCTCAAACATTCCCCCTATTCCTATCCGTTCCATGACTGCCCACAAAAATTCCCAACTCACTTGATCAAAGGCCTTTTCAGCGTCAATAGACAGTAAAACCATTTTACTATGATGTTGCTGGGCCTCCCAAATCAAATGTAATGTTCGACGAATATTATCTCCCACTTGACGCCTCTGGATAAATCCAGCCTGATCAACATGGACAAGTCCCGGCAACACCCGTCCCAATCTCAAAGCCAACACTTTTGCCAAAATTTTGGCATCTACATTTAATAAGGAGATGGGACGATATGCTCCACACTGCTCTGGGTCCTTTCCTGGTTTTAACAAAACCGTAATCCCTGCCTCTCCCATGGAATAAGGCAGAGAACCCCCATCTCGCACCCCATTACCAACCCTTACCAACAAGGAAATAATCTGCTCTCTAAAAGTCTTATAGAACACATTCGGCAGCCCATCCAACCCCGGAGATTTACCCCCTTTTAAACCCCTTATGACCCTACCACTTCCCCCTCCGTTATTGGAAGATCCAACCCCTCTTGTTCCAAAACAGATAGCCTAGGCAACGAAACCATATTCAAAAAGTCTGTGATCTCAGAGCCATTATTCGAGGTGTCCCCACTATACAACGCTGCAAAAAAAGTTACAAATTGGTTTTGAATATCTTTATCAGTCCTATATCTGTCCCCATCTTTACCACGAATGCACTGTATGGTAGTGGAAACCCTACGGGCCCGTAGGTAACGGGCCAGCATAGCGCTAGACTGATTTCCATTCTCAAACAAAGCCTGTTTCAATTGCGTCTTCCTAAATGCTAAATCCTCAAGTTGTAGTTGATGTAATTCCAACCGTGCCTTACTCAATTCCGCATATACCCTGGGTCGGGGATCAGACTTATGCTGTTTTTCTAATGCCATCGATCGTTCACGTAGGCCCAAAGAGCGCCTAGCTCTATCCCGTTTTTTACGGGCTCCCCATTTAACAAAAATACCCCTGATAATCGCTTTCAAGACATCTCAAAGGATCCCATCTCCCACTTCCCCATTATCATTTATGTGTATATATTCCACAATAGAATCCCGCACTTCTTGTAATATGATAGGGTCCCCTAAAAGAGATTCATTTAAGCGCCAAAATCTTCTACCAGATTGTATCCTGAGACCCTTACACTCCACCCATACAGGAGCATGATCAGAAATCTGAATGTTACCCAGCTCCGCCTCTTGAATCCCTCCCCAAAGGTTTCTGTGTGCCCAAATGCCATCTATTCTCGTGTAAGTCTGGGTAGCATGGGAGTAATGAGAGTAATTCCTCTGAGTACTATGGAGTAATCTCCAACAATCCACTAATCCCAACTGGTGCATAAACCTAACCAAGGCCTTACTGTGATGTCGAAGAGCCACTTGTCCCCCCACCCTGGAATGGTCCAAAGAGAGATCGGGACACACATTAAAATCCCCTCCACAAAAAATAGCACCCTGTACAAAGGCACGCAGGCCCTCAGTAAGACCAGAAAAGTAATGAGATTGATCTGTGTTAGGCCCATATCTAATATAATAAAATGATAGGCCGCGCATGCGCACTAAAAAAAAACATGTTCCCTGATCCGTCGCGAAAATACGAGTGCGCATGCGCGGCCCCGGCTGCAGCGGCGGCTTTCAAATAAAATTTTAAAAAAACCTTACACAGCTGCGGCGGCCTTCCTCACCCCCGGCTCTCACTGTGCATCGTAACGGCTCCTCTCTCAAACTGCACCAGGATCGAGAGAGGAGCTGCGGCGGCGGCTTTCCAAATTAAAAAAGGAAACCGGCCCGCTGAGAGGGAAAGCGGCGCTGACACTACCGCCAGCTCAGCGGTGACATGTAAAAATCGAACCTATATCGGAAGACGTCTCTGCAAGGGCTAACAGCAGCACTGTTGGCCGCTCTGCACCTCAGTAGCATGTTCCCTCTGACGCACCGGATCGCGTCAGAGGGAACGTGCTACCGAGGTGCTTAGCGCCTGCGAGGTTCGCTACAGCCAGCCGTGATCCTCAGTAGCCTTTTTTAAATTGTAGATTGCTCGCTCTCTCTCTCTTTATTTGGGGCAGACCAGGAAGAGCAGGTAAAGGGTCGGGTTGAGAGTGGCCGCTCCCGCGCTATAGTTTGTGTGACCCCATTCCTCCCGTGAAGCGCTATAGGGGGAGAGCCAGGCCGGGAGGAGAGGGCCCAGGGATCTGGGTGATAGGAGGAGAGAAAGTGGAGGGTGGTGTGGGCACCCGGGTGCAGAAACCCAGGCAGAGGGTGCAGTTACTACTGCATCGCGATAGTGGGCTCGAGTGAAGCGGCAAGGATGATCGCTGGGAGCAGTACTGCTGAAGGAACTGAGAAGGGGGGAAGGGCCACTTCCAGTTGCAGCAAGTGGACTTTCTTTTTACATCTGATACTACTGCTGCTCTGTCACTGAACTTGAAATTTTGTAAAAGGATGACACTGGATGTTGGAAAGGGGAAACAGAGACAAAGGGAGCCATGTTGGATGAGGGGGAAGGGATACTAGAGATTGACAAATAAATTGGTGATGGATGAGGGAAGAAATATATAGAGAAAGATGGGGTGATTCTTGATGGAGGGCAAGACAGAGACAGCAGCATGCTGGATGGGATAGCAGAGAGAGAGAGAGAGAAGAAGGAATGATGCTGGATGGGGAGAAAAAGGTGGAAATAGGGAAGGTAAAAGGGGAAATGGGAGCCTGAATATGGGTAAGTAAAAGGAAGAGAGAGGGGTTACTGCTGGACATGGGACAGAAAGAAAAAAATGCCTCAGCCCCCCATTGTGCTATTCTAGCACCCGTTAATATAACGGGCTTAAAGACTAGTATATTAATAATAGTAATCACTTTTCCCTGGATCTGACCCCTAATAGCTAAACATCATCCTTCCCCATCTTTAAATACTTCATCCACCACCAACCCTATCCCCTTACGGACCAAAATAGCCAAACCCCCCACCCTCTGTGTGCCTCTAGCCCGATGGGTCCACAAATGATCATAATGAGGTATAATAACCATTCATCCCTTGGTCTTAAATGAGTTTCTTGCAGTAAACAGATATCCCACTTTAGCCGGTGCAATTCACGAAAAACTATACTACGCTTCCATTGACATTCCATGAGCCTAGGACAAGAGAACTATCTTTCCGTAAATGATCCCCCTTATCCCTCCCCCCATCCCCCCACTCCCCCCTCCCTCCCCCCCCTGCTGTCTATCCGACCCCGACACACCCAAGACCTGGGCAGCCAGAGAGAAGAAGTAAGGTCTCCCCCCCACAGAAGGCAACTCGAACTCTTTATACAAGCGTCCCTCTCCCGTACCCTTAAATCCAAAAATGCCCACCACAATAAACAGCATCAGCAATAGAACAAATCAAGAAATAAACCCAACAACAAAAAAATTGGATTCACAGACAATAATGCTTGCCTTGATAATCTCCTACTATTTTCTTTGCACAACTACATTCTGAAAGAACAAAATCAAGTTAGTCCTTACAAAAAACAGTCAGGATAACCCCTGGCAAATGCCAGACGTCCCATAATAAGAGGGGAGAAAAAAGGAAAAAAATGGATAGGAATCTCCACAATCCTTCAAGTATGATCCTTCAATTGACCAAACACCAGGGGAATGTTTCTCCGCCTTCTTAGGTACAGCCACTGGAACCTCAGGAACATTCTTGCACCCCAATTCTTTCAGGGCTGCCCACGCCTCCTCCACATCACCAACACATTTAGATTTGCCATCTATCGTGATCCACACCCCCAAAGGGAAACAGCCAACGATAACGATGGCCCTCAGCTCGCAACAATTGCGTTATCTGTTGAAAGTTCCAACGTTTTTGTAAGGTAGCCCAGGCTAAGTCCTGAAAAATGCCCACAGAGATGTTATTCCAACGATATTCCTGTTTACGCCTCGCTACTTGTAGAACTTTTTTTTAATCCCAAAATCCTGGAAACAAGCAATAATATCCTTAGGCACTGTGCTTCGTGCAGGACCCAAACTGCGGTGGGCCCGCACAATTACTATCGGTCCAGACAGAGATCCATGTGCCTCTGTTAGTAAATCAGCACATATTTTGTTCACCACCGTGGCACAATCTTTATACTCCTCCGAGTCTGGTATTCCCTTAAAACGCAAGTTGCATCGGCGAGATCTGTTTTCTAAATCTTCCACCTGATTTTGCAATGTCAGGATGGAGGACGGCAGTTGATCCAGCTCAGCCCGCATGGTCAGCAGATCTTGTGTCAGCTCCGAAACTCGATCCTCCGTGTCTCCCACCCGGCCTCCCAGCTCGGCCACTTCAGACCGCAACTCCGTCATTGCTGTTTTTAAGTCCTGACGAACACCCACCATTTCCTCCTTTAAAGCTCGAAACTAATCCTGCAACATTTGGGGGGTGATCGCCTCAACTTGTGCGCTCTCGATGGCAATCTCATCTTCGTCCGATTCCGCGTGCACCGGCGCCATTTTTTTTTTTTACTCCCAGCGATCCGCTACTACACGCGGCTGCTGATTTCTCCCCTTCAGGCAAAGGAAATCGATATTTGTCCAATTTCTTACGGGTCTCCATCTCAGCTGTTATCCCTCAATACTGTAAAGATTGTAACTCCTCCGTTCAGAACGCTGCAAAATTAAGATATCTCACGTGCCCCTACGGAGCTCACTGCTCAAGCAGCCATTCTGTGAGCTGACGTCACTTCCTCCCGCAACTTATCCACATTTATACGATAGATAGTGTGGACCTTCATGGACATCAAAACTCCCAGTTAAACAAACTGCCCTGTAGCCCAAGTCAGCAGAAACTGATTCCCCCAAAGAGCTTGGACCTCCGCCGAGGAGGCCAATGCCTCATATTTCTCCAAATTCAATCGAAGCCTAGTGTAATCTCTGTCAGCCTAGCATTGCTAGCAATCAGCATTTTCGGTTAGCCTAACCAATGTCAGCAAAGGTCTATGGGAGATCATATCATTCATGTCTGATCTTAGGGAATGTCATTGCAACAACCTTAATTCAATCAGTGCTTAGAGGACCTGGCAGTAAAAAGGTGCTAAAGACAGCTAAGAGGTGTTAAGAAGATGTGTTAATGTCTGGTGCTTAAGATGGACAGCTTAGGATGTACAGATAACTAAGATTAATCAGAAACTATTGTCAGAGGCATACTGGAATGTACATTTGACTCCAGTCTATTCTTCTCCAGGCTACCACACCTCACTCACCTTCCTGATCAGTAAAACTAACCATTGTTTCAGTCAGTTTACTAAGGATGGGGATACTTAACTTCAATAGATTCTATTGAAGTTCAATAGATTCTATTTGTTATAAAAAGCCCCCTCTCAACATCAACCCCCCCCCTTTCTCTCTCTCTCTGTTTCTTTGTCTTCACAACACCTATTCAGGAAGCTGTTTTTCTCTCTCAATCACAAGAGCACAGAAGCAGTCTGTATATGTAAATGCTTAACTGTAACTTTTATGAATCTTGCTTTCTGTATTTCTATATTATATTCTTTTTGCAATCACTTCTGCCTGTGCTTGTCAGTGATTTTACTTCCTGGTGAATCTTCTGTGAGGGTATTGAACTCGGGACTTGGCATTTGTAAAGTCGCCTCACATATCCCCTCCATCCTTACAATCTCCATATTCTTTGATAATTTCTAATAAGGCATGCAAGGATAGCTGAGGATCCGCCAGATGTACTAAAATGTCATCTGCAAAGGCCGACAACTTAAAGGTAGTATCATCTATACGAATCCCCTGTATGGTTGGCATTGCGTGGATATCTCATATAAGGGGGAAATATTAAAATTTAAACGCACCTGGAGGACTGGCTATGGGGAATGTGTCGCCGGGCAGGGGGCAGGCCCAACATATGAGGCAGGCAACTGATTCCTCCCAGTGACAGCCACAGTGGTTGTCCATGCTGTTTGCTGGCTGCTGGGAAGAGGGGGGGAGTCAGGAGTCAGTGGCACAACCTGATTGCAATCAGCCTTGCTTTCGGTCCTGGTCCCACTAAATCGGCTGACAATAATCTCGTGGGGCGCTAAACCGGCTGGCAATAATGAAGCCAGAAGCTGCGGGGGCCTTCCCTCTTGCAAAGGCACTATATGCTCTGTCAGTCTCGATCCTGCCCTCCTCTGAAGTTACATCCTGTTTTTGAGGGCTGGTATTAAGACCGGAAGAGCCTACAGCGACTTGGTAAGAGGGAAGGCCCCTGTGGCTTTTGGCTTCATTATTGCTAGCCAATTTAGCGAGACAAGGACCAAAGGCAAGGTTGATTACAATCAGGATACTTCGCTGACTCCTTATGCCCTCCTCCTCCCTACGCCTGGCAAATTACATGGATGACCGCCACAGCCGTCGCTGGGAGGAATCAGCTGCCTGCCTTGAATCGTGACTCCATTCCCCACAGCCAGACCCCCAGGTAGGTAGTGCTGAGAGAGGCAAAGGGTAAAAGGTGATGGGGATAGATCTTGGATGGAGAGAGAGAGATGAGGTGTTGGAGGAAAGAGGGGAGAGGATATGCAGGATGGAAAGGGCAAGAGGAGACACTGGTTAGAAGAGTGAAATTAAAGGGGGAGAAGAGAGAAAAAGAGAAGATGATAGAAGAGGAGAGAGAGGGAAGAGTTAGCAAAAAAAAAAAACCTGGAGAATAATAGGACAAGGGAGATGGAAAGCTGTAAGTAGAAGCAACGATGCAGAAAAATAACTGGAAGAAAACTGAAAGGAAAAGGTTAAAAGTCAGAGATGGATGTAGGAGAGGATGTGAAGAAGACAGGAAGGAGAGAAGAGGCAGATAAATTGAAGACCCTAAAATGAAAATTAAGGAAAGACAGAAAAGCAGAAACTGAATACAGGAATAAACATGAATAAAATGGCCAGACAACAAAGGTAGAAAAAAATAATTTTATTTTTAATTTCATGAACAGAAAATGCAGTTTTACAGTAAATTTACACTGCTTTAACTTTATTTTCCAAAGTGTAGAGTGCTGTTTCTCTTTCTCTGGTGTTGAACTGAATATGGCCAGGGCAGGATTAATTCTTTGAGGGCCCCTAGGCAAACAAGTACACTGGGCCCTCTGGCCCTGCCCCACCCACACCTGTCCCCATTTATTTACCTATTTTCTTATTTGTTTTTATGCTTTTTATTAAATGATTATATATAATCTACACCTAGATGATCAATCATCCAAACAAGTAGACAACTTTCTCTTATTTCTCAAAGCCTTATCCTTCCAAATGCTAAATCCACAAACAACTCATGAAAAAGGCCACCAACTTGATATTGCAGCCTTCATGACCCACCAACCATCTTTAACAGGAATTCATACATCTAACGGAACATGGTCCAGATCCACACTTTCAACATCAACTGGACCAAAAACAACAAAAATACTATAACAAAACTCAATAAAGTAACATACACCTCACGCAAACACATCGAACCCTCCATATTCTGGTCTAAAATAGATGAAACTATTCTAGAAAACAACCCCGAGGACTTCATCTTACATTGGGAAATACTTTGCTCCAACACCCTTGATGATTTAGCCCCACTGCAAACCAAATTCAGACCCAGCAGGAGATCAGATAAATGGTTCGACTCTGAACTGCTACAACTCAAAAGACAATGTAGACGACTAGAGAGAAAATGGAGAAAATCGAACTTGGATCATACAAAATCTGCCTGGAAAAAAATCAACAAACAATACAAATCACAATTAAAGGACAAGAGAAAAGCACACTACACCAACCTAATAGGCACTGAAACCCAAGACACCAAAAAACTATTCCAAATTCTAAAAACCCTAACCGACACCAAACCCTACCTGACCACTAACAATACTACCCCCCTCAGCCACTCTATTAGCAGAACACTTCCAAAATAAAATTACCAATGCAAGAACTACCCTCAATGACACCTCTACCCATCCTAACGAATTCACAATTCTCCCCATAGATAGAGATTCTACTGCAGCAGATAGAATATGGTCTCAATTCCCCAACATAAAATGGCCTGAATTCAACAAATACTACAAAAAATACAGCCATGCATCCTGTGACCTCAACAACTGTCCACCATATCTCCTAAAAACATCCAGCACAAAATTCCGCGCTCTTCTAAACTGGATACAAATCTCGCTAATAAACGGCCACTACCCTACCAACCTCAGCGAAATCATCATCACCCCAATCCTCAAAGACCCCCAAAGGACCGATAGACCAAACAGCCAACTACAGACCCATTGCCTCTATTCCACTCTACATCAAAATAATAGAAGGACTAGTTGCCAAATTCCTCTCCAATTACCTAGAAAACCATAACATACTCCATCCCACACTGAGGCATTCATCAATTCTCATTGGCTTCCAATCCAGGAAAGAATACAATTTAAATTCTACTGTATACTATTTAAAACTATAAATGGAGACAGCCCAACCTACCTAAATGACCGCCTCATCCAAACCACCTCTACCAGGCATAGAAAAACACACACCCCATTCACTTACCCCCCAATCAAAGAAGTAAAACGGAAAAAACTATACAACGGACTACTGGCCACTCAGGCAGCGAAGATAGACAACCAAGTCTCCAACCTACTGACAACAACCCCAGACTACAAGATGTTCAGAAAGGAAATAAAAACTATACTCTTCAAGAAATCCCTTAATAAAGCTTAATACCATGATAAAGCTTAACACCCCTCTTACCATCCCCTCCCTAACCCCAGATCCTACTTTTCTCTCTCTTGGAAACCTTCTCTGATCTAACGTTGTAACCCTTCTTCCATAACTCTTTTTGTAATCCGCTTTGAACCGAAAGGTAATGGCGGAATAGAAATCTGTAATGTAATGTAATATAATTATGATAGAGGAAATGATAAGTGGGTAAAGGTATCTGATACCTCGGCTTCTGTTATATAAATTTTTTATTTTTTGTGATTTTGTTTTGTTTTTTGATTATGTATGTACTTTTGGAACCCGCTTTGCATTGTTGGATTTGCAGGATATATGGATTTGCGGCGGTGGCTCCTCTCACGATCCCCGCCTGCGTCGGACTTCTGACGCGTCTTTCAACTAAAAAGTACAATATGGCAAGGCGAGCAGGGAGGCCAGACCAAAGCTCCGAATTTCTCCCCGATGTCGGCTTCAGACGGCGCGGAGGCTGTCGGCTTCTGATAGCCGTGCGAATCTTCTCACTGTCTCTCCCGGATGTCGGCTTCAGGTGGTAAGAGATTGGGAAGCTGCGCTTTGGTGGGGGAAGTGGCGGGTGAGCTAGAGAGGGAGGGAGCAACAGCCGGCCGAGGTGAGGGCCTTTCTCTGCAGCAGGAACTCTTCAGCCCCATCATTGCCTTTCAGGGGAAGAGACGGGGGGGAGAAAAAAGAAGGGAGGCCTACTGCTGGACAGGGGGATAGGAAAAAGGTGCTGATGGACAGGGGAAGAGACAGGGGGGGGGAAGGAAGGGAGGCCTACTGCTGGACAGGGGGACAGGAAAGAGGTGCTGATGGACAGGGGAAGAGACAGGGGGGGAAGAAAAAGGAAAGCAGGTCTACTGCTGGACAGGGGGACAGGAAAGAGGTGCTGCTGGACAGGGGGAGATAAAAAAAGGGAGAAGGACTGCTGCTGGATAAGGGAACAGTGAAGGGGTGGTGGTGGACACAGGGAAGGTAAAAGGAAGGGAGAATGGGTGGACAGCCAAGGAAAAATAAAGACACAAAGAAAGACAGAAATACAGAAAGTGGCTAAGGAGAGAGAGAGAGAAAGAAATAAACACAGACACACACACATATATTCTACCACCCGTTAATGTAACGGGCTATAACACTTGTACACAATAAAGATACATCAGTAGAGCGCGCTACATCACAGAAACAGAACAAGTATGATCTAATCTAATCTAATCTAAATCTTGGGTTTATATACCGCATCATCTCCGCAGATGGAGCTCGACACGGTTTACATGGTTAGGGAAGGAACGGAACTCCAGTGGAATTATATAAGTATGAGAGAAGAGAGGTTGGTGTGAGAGTGCCAGGAACGGGACGGGGTTACATTCTGGAGAAGAGCCAGGTCTTCAGATGCTTACGGAATGGTAGAAGGGGGCTCAAATTGCGGAGAGGGGAAGGGAGACTGTTCCAGAGCTGAGTGATTCTGAAAGGGAGGGAAGAGCCAAGTTTACCAACAAGGGAGATGCCTTTTAAGGAGGGGTAGGATAGTTTTAATTTTTGAGTGGATCTAGTGGAGGTTGGATTTGAGGAATTCCAGGATAGAGGGATAAAAGGATCATCACAGTTCATCATACACAACTGCACAGACGTGGACGAGTACAAAACAAAAGCAAAATACAAAACAACAATTGCCCAACATCAAATTTTCAATTTTCCACCCAAATCCCCCCCCCCCCCCCAGAGTGTGTGACACTGGAAGTTGAATGTAAATGACAGTGTGAGGCCTAATCTTGCAACAAAGAAAGAAGAGAAAAGAAGAAGAAAATCAAAAGGAGAAAGAAAGAAGAAGAAAAAGAGGGCAGAGGAGAAGAAAAACAAGTCCAAGAACATCACTCAGACCATAATTATGAATTAAGAAGCAGACTCCTCGTCCTATGGGGCAAAGAAGCCCAGTACACCTTGCAGATATCCTGGAATTTCTCCCATCCACACATCAACTTACCAGAGTTCGATTTACGCTCTAGCAAAGCCAATTCAAAGAGAAACTTTTTCCATTGGCCTACAGAAAGAGTAGCTGCCACCCTCCAGTACACCAAGATCACCCTTTTAGCCAACAGCAAGGCCTTGAACACCAAGAGTTGGTGACCACTAGGTAAACCACCTAGATCACTCTCAACATAAAAAGAGCAAGCTGAGGCGAACAGAGAGGCAAAGAGGGCAACAAATAATAACTTTTTATTTGTATACCGCAATACCACAAGCAGTTCAGAGCGGTTTACAGAGGAAGAGACTGTACATATACAGTGATGTTACAGAGAATATTGTCAAATACATTGGTAACAAATTTCAATTACATTAGAGAGCCGAAGGTTAGGTATAATCAGAAATAAATCAGAGATATAGGCGGTAATGCAATGATATAGCAGGGTAGGAAAGAGTCAGAGAAATTTATCAAAGAGATAGGCTTTGAATGATTTCCTGAAGGATTGGTAGGAGGGTGCACATGAAAAGCCCATACCCTAGTTCAGAAGAAAAGCCCATACCCTAGTTCAGAAGAATTGTATTTTAGGGAAGGCCCAGAACATATTCCCCAACTTGGCACTGCCTTGACCACACTTAAGACAAGCATCCCGCTCAGCAAACCCAGCTCTAAATGCCCACCAAGGTGAGATAAAAGCTCTATGGAAAAACTTATATTCCTGCTCCCAATGAGCCATACTACCGGACACCACTGCCGTGTGTACAAACCCATGGGAAATAGCAGCAGGCTCTACAGCAACCTGCAAATCCACGCCTGTGCCAACTTACAGGACTCAGTATCAGGACTAAGGGTCAAAAGAAAAGCAGTATAATAACTTAACTGAGGGGCAGCCGGCTCCCACATTGCCAAACACTGTCCCAACCGTTCAGAAATAGTGGCAGTCAAAGCAGAATTATATAAACTAGACACATAATGTTGAAGCTGTAGATACCCAAACATATCCAGTGAATCCAGATCATACATGGACATAAACTCCGAAGAGGTGAGAATACGATCATTTTCATGTAGGATATCTCCCACCAGTTTAATACCCTGAGCATGCCAAACTTGAAAGTGCGAGTCTCACTCCCCAGGACAAAATCCGGGTTCCCCACAAGGGGTAGAAAAGGGGACACACTAAACTTCACTTGTAAGGTCTTGCACAGTAATTTCCAACCCCAATGCATATAAACCCAAACAACATGGTCTTTCAGAAAGGTGGGCAGATGGGAAGATGGAGCATGAAGAACGTATAACCCCGAAAATGGCACCAACAAATTCTTTTCAAGCGAGAAATTAAGTGCCACAGATGTTTCAAGGCACCAATCTCGCAACACCCGCAGTCCACAGGCTAAATTATAGAACCAAAGGTCCAAAAGACCGAAACCCCCCCTCCCTCTAGATACAGGGATCACCAGCACCTGTAAAGACCACCGGGACCTTTTACCCCCCAAAGAAACACACAAAGTTATTATATAATACATCCAGATAACGCCACTTCAACCGTATAGGCAAAGTCTGCAATAGGTACAACCAGCGGGGAACCAGCATCATATTATAGAGATAAATACGCCCTGCCAACAATATAGGAAGAAAGCCCCCAAAGCCTCATGTTCTCTATAGATTTCTTGAGAAACGGTCCCACATTATGCTCATACAACTTCCCCAAAGCTGAAGGAATGTGAGCACTCAAATATTTAACCTGAATGGGTGCCTCCTTCAGAGGGAAGGTAGGCCAGACTGAGGGTATGGTAAAGTGCAAAGAAATAGCTTCCAATTTAGAAACATTGAGCTTTAAACCAGAGACTGCGCAAAAGCTATGAAACAGATCCAATAAAATTGACAAGGCACCCTCTGGTCGAGTGAGAAGCACCATTATATCGTCTGCGAAGGCCAAACAACGGATCGAAGATTCGCCCACTGCCACCCTCGACAAGTCCGGATGCTGTCTAATCTGTATCAATAAGGGTTCTAAAAACAAAATATACAATAAAGAGGAGAGCGGGCAACCCTGCCGCATCCCCCTTCACAATAGAAATACCGGGGAAGCATGACCATTGACCAGGACCGCACCCGCGGGATTAAAATATAAGGTGTGCATGGCACGCAGAAAATACCCCGTAATCCCATAATGTTCTAACAAAGAGAAGAGAAAGGCCCACTCGACCCGATCAAAGTCCTTCTCTGAGTCAAAACTAATGACTGGCTTGGGCAAAACAGTGATTAAGGCCTGATTAGATACTGCAGGAAACTGACCTTTCTCAATAGCCTGCTGATAAAACCTATAGAGCGGGTCAGCGATATGTCCCCGAAGAAGTAAACAAAAACAACTCACCACTAAAGCCATCAGGGCCTGGTGATTTACATAAAGGTAACTGTTTTATGACCCAATGAACCTCTTCTCGTGAGATAACTAGACTCAATGATGCAACATCAGTAGCAGATAACTGAGGCACAACCAAGGAATCAAGAAAACCATCAATTAATGTCATGATTCACCACCTCAGCTATATAAAGATGTTGATAGTACTGCACAAAAAGATTTTCCAGGTGAGCCTGTTGAGTAACTCCCCCCCTCCCCCGGCAGAATTTTGCAAGGATGGAATATGAGAGGGGCCCATCCAATTTTTGGTCAAACATGCCAACAATCTGCCAGGCCTATTGCCAAACCGATGCAGTCTATACTTATAGTCAAATAATTTTTATTGGAGCCAACAAGATAACACAGAAAACGAAATCATCCAGAGAAATAGGACTCCAAGTTAGTTTTAAGAGAAACACCCCCCACCCACCCCTAACCCCCCAATCCAGAGTTCCCAACACAAAATACAAAAGAAAATAGGATAGCAAATAATACACTCAACAATTTAAAATACGGCTTCTGGCCACAGAAGTTAATGTATTCCAGAAAGGCTCCCACACAGCTGTAAATCGCTGTTCCCGTAAAGTGGAAAAATCAGAAATGTCCCGACGTTCCCAGGACAATAGAAGAATCATCTGTGTACGCCAGAACAGGATATCAGGAGTTTCCAAATCCAACCACCGCAGAAAAATACACTTCAACGCCATCAGAATGGACCAGCGAAGAAAAGCACGCAGTCCTGGCAATCTGGGATGATGAGATGGAACAACTCCGAAAAGCAGTGTAGATGAAGCTCTGATAGTTGCTCTCCAAAGTGTCCCAATATATACAAAGAGTCTAGTCCAAAAGGCCTGAACAGTGGAACAGTGCCATAACATATGTCCCAATGTAGCAGGTCCCTGGCCACATTTGTCACACAGGTCAGTAGGCCGAAATTTGGCACAAAATGCCCTATGGGGTGACACATACATCCGAAATATCAATTTATATTGCATTTCCCAAAAGTACATGTATTTCCGTAACATTACCAATCTAGTTACAGCACGAGAAAGAAAGTCTTCCAAGAACACCATCGCCAAATCTTGTGACCATGATGTCCGAAGTCTTTCATATCCAGGCAGGGGGGTTGCATCTTGCAAATGCCTATGATGGAATCGAAGGGGAACCTTCAGCTGAGAATCGAAGGTATAGGCAGCAGATAATAATTCGTGTCTGGCACGACATAGATTAGCCCTTGACAAAGATAACACATAATGTTTAATCTGCAGATAGGCAAAACGATCTGCAAGTACAAGACCATGATCCTGACACAATTGGTCAAAAGATTTTATCGAACCATCATCCAATAGCAAGTGAAATAAAAAATGCAAGCCCCGTGCCTCCCACCTCGCAAACCAGGACCCTTTGGTACCAGGCAAGAAATTATTATTCCAACGGATAGGCAGGAAAGGGGACTCACTATTACAAATGTTATGAAATTTACATACCCATTTCCACACCCTACGCAAGGGGAGGCCAAACACCCAAAGCCTTAAGTCAGAAGAAAGAGTGGAGGGGACAGAATGAAAATAAGCACTGAAATGCTCCCCCGAAAAACACTGAAGTTCCAAAAACGTGTTAGTGAATTCGGAAGTACCTCTAAAATAGTCATTGATATGCCTCATACCGCAGCCCACGGTGACATAGCGAAGATTCAACAGGCCCAGACCCCCCCTTATAAGTAGGTGTCACCACCTGCAAGTAAGGTATCCGAGCACGACGGCCCCGCCATAAAAATTGCTGGATCCAGCGGATAAATTTGGTCTCATCTCGACGCAATAAATAAAGCGGTAAAACTTGAAACACATATAGCCAAGTGGGAAGAACTATCATATTGAGAAGGGCCACCCTCCCCATAAGAGAAAGAGGGTAGGGTTGCCACAAACGTAAATGAACGGTCAAATAAGGAAAGATCAGAAGGAATATGAACACCCAAGTATTTAATAGCCCCATCAGCCCACTTTAAAGGAAATTCACCCTCCCACCGTTCGCAAATAAAAGAATGAGACGGCAAAGCCACCGATTTTTCAAGATTAATGGTAAAACCTGAGAAAAAAACATATTCCGCAATGAGATCTAGAGCCACCGCTAGTGAGTGAGTAGGATTTGTGAGAATAAGCAGCAAATCATCCGTGAAAGCTAAAGTCTTAAGTATCTGTCCAGAAATAGTCAGTCCACTCACCGCATCAAAATTACGAAGAGTACACAATAACGGCTCTAAAGTAAGAATAAAAAGTAAGGGAGAAAGTGGGCACCCCTGTCGCGTCCCCCGTCTAATAGAAAAGGTGTTTGAGAGCAGGCCATTGACTATCAGAGAAGCGGTAGGATTAGCGTAGAGAGAACATAGGGCTGCATGATAAAAGCCCGATATCCCAAGGTAGTCTAAAGTACGAAAAAGATAATCCCACGAGACATTATCAAATGCCTTGGCTGCATCAAGGCTTACCAACAAAGTAGGGAGTGCAGCATGTTGAGCATGGGCTAAGGCCAACAAGATCTTAACGAACATTTAAGACAGATTATCTTCCAGGGACAAAGCCCACCTGGTCTGTATGAATCAAAGTAGGTAGAAAAGGGAGAAGTCTATCAGCTAAAATCCTAGAAAAAAGCTTGACATCCACATTGAGCAGCGAAATAGGACGGTATGAGCCAGGAAGATCAGATGGCTTACCCGGTTTAAGAAGCAATGCTATGGAAGCGTCATTCGCGAAACGTGGGAAAGCACCCTCCTGCACAGCACTATTATAATAAGAAAGCAGAGGACAACAAATATGAGGCTCCAGCAGCCGATAGAATTCTACTGAAAAGCCATCGGGCCCTGGGGCAGTACCCAACTTACTAGTCTTAATTGCCCGTTGTAGTTCTACTGCCTGTAAAGGACTATTCAAACGACAAACTGCCTCCGCTTGCAAGCAGGGCATCCCTGAAGACATAAGATAATCAGAAATCATGTCACCAGAGGAGGCGGAATGACTACTATACTGGGCAGCAAAGTAATCATGAAAGGCCTCCGCTATAGCATCTGTGCGGGTTACAACTGCAGTCTATACTTATAATAAAAAATAGAACAATGTAATGTAATGTAATGTAATTTATTTCTTATATACCGCTACATCCGTTAGGTTCTAAGCGGTTTGAAGAAAATATACATTAAGATTATAAATGAGAAGTAAGAAGGTACTTAAAAAAACAATGTGCTCGTTAGTGCAATAGAGCATTATAGGCTACCTGAGCAGTGTGAAAATCATGCTTGTGCTGTAGAGTGGGGGATCTAAGAAATAACCCATAACATAGTTTTACCCACTTCTCCAGCTCTAAAACCTTGCGGGCCAAAATCTTATGTTTCCGAGAGCTGTAAGCTATGATGGCTCCCTGCAACACAGCTTTAGCTACATCCAGAAGAGTTCACCCTCCCCTATATGCACATTATTAAAGGATACATACTCCTGCCATTGCTGCACTAGATAGGTCGCAAAATCAGGATCTTGATATAAGGCTATAGGGAATCTCCATCTCCCTCCTCCTCCAAAATTTCCACCCCGCACAACCAAATCCAAACATATAGTCGTGTGATCTGAAATAGCTAATATTCCTATGTGTGCCCCAGAAACATCTTGAAAAGAGGAGCCAGAGATAAAAATATAATCAATCCTCAAGGAAGTAAGGTGGACCCTAGAAATATGGGTATAGTCACATTCCCCGGGATGTAATGTGCGCCACACGTTCACCAGATCGAGCGCTTGGAGAAAAGCATGTAACCCATTATCTTACAAGATCATGAAGGGCATAGAGAAAGTGGAGAGGGACAGATTCTTCAAACTTTCGAAAACTACAAGAATGAGAGGGCATTCGGAAAAGCTGAAAGGGGACAGATTCAAATAGGAAGTTTTTCTTCACCCAGCGGGTGGTGGACATCTGGAATGAGCTTCCAGAGGGCATGATAGGATAGAGTACGGTATTAGGGTTTAAGAAGGAACTGGATAATTTCCTGAAGGAAAAGGGGATAGAAGGGTATAGAAATAGGACTACTACACAGGTCCTGGACCTGTTGGGCCGCCGCGTGAGCGGACTGCTGGGCACAATGTACCTCTGGTCTGACCCAGCAGAGGCACTTCTTATGTTCTTATGAACGGGTGGAGGTATGGGAGGACCCACCCGAGCAATCCAGGCTGGGATTCAGGACTGAATTAAAATCCCCCCAAAGAATCTTATGGGCTATGGAAACATCTTGTAAGGGCAGGAGAATACCCAGGAGCTTCTTCAAAAAGGAGCACTGCGCAGTGTTAGGGGCATAGATAGAAGCCAGAAGTATCTTTTTCTGATATAATGTGCCCGTCAGGATCAGAAATAACATTGGTCATTTGAAACGGGACTAATTTATGTATAAGGCCACCCCCGCTGTAGCTCTGGAAGAGGAGGCAGAATAGCATTGCCCAACCAATGAGCGTCGCAGTCTGTCATGATCAAGAGCAGAGAGTTTAGTCTCCTGCAGTCCCACAATGTCAGCCTTATGACGAGCCAAACACTGAAGGATCTTAGACTTAGTAGATAAAGATAGGTTGTTCACCCTCTCCAAAGTAGGGAGAACGAGAGGGCACTCTCTAAAGTTAAAAGGGGATAGATTCCGAACAAACATAAGGAAGTTCTTCTTCACCCAGAGAGTGGTGGAAAACTGGAACGCTCTTCTGGAGGCTGTTATAGGAGAAAACACCCTCCAGGGATTCAAGACAAAGTTAGACAAGTTCCTGCTAATGCAGATGAGGCTAGACTCAGTTAGGGCACTGGTCTTTGACCTAATGGCCCCAGCTGGAGTGGATTGCTGGGCACAATGGACCACTGGTCTGACCCAGCAGTGGCAATTCTTATGTTCTTATGTTTTAATCGGAGAATTAATCCCCGAGACATTCCAGGACACGCATCGAAGACCTCTCTTAGGGGTCATAGAACCATTCAAAAATAGAGTACTTGCAGAACAATCAATAACCACTGTCAGCCCTCACCCTGACAGACAGACTTGTCACATTCACATTCACTCCAGGCCACACAACTCTCCCACCCACCCCTGAATCCCACCCCCCTCCTACACCCAGCATCCCTTCCTTCCCCTCTTGAACTCCACAAACCACCAAACCATCAAAGGGGTTCCCTCATGCCAGTAACCACCCCCCTGCCCGAATAACCAGACCCAAGATAATAGAATCCATAAAGAAACCAAAAATAATAATAGCATAATTCAAGCTAACAAGTCCATTGCCTCAGAACTAAGAGGCTTGCTCAAGTATCAAAACATAGCCAGACCCAAGCAACGCCAAACCTCTTGGTGTATGGGGATGCAAACTAGCAAAGCTTAGCTCAAAGGGCAAAAAGCTCAAAGAAAAATAACAAGGTTCTCTGAATACTGCACTGGCTCCATTCACTGAGTTCTCCCATCCAACATTCAAAATAACCACTCCAAGTAGTCTGTATAAGAAGACAGTTCAGGCAGGCGCCTCCTGTGCTAGAAACCACTACCTCAGTTGAGCTTGGGCCTCCTCACTCGTTTCAAACACAAAAGGTTGGCCATTATAGAGCACCCGCAACTTAGCCAGGAATTGCAGGATAAAGCACAAGTTCTTTTCAGCAAGCTGTTTGCAAATTGGTGAAAACCCCTGCCTGAGAGAGGCCACTTGCGCAGAATAATCCTGGAAGATGAGTACTTTCTGATTCTGAAAGGTTAGGTCTTTCTTCTGCCAGCATGTTTTTATGATCAAATCCTTAATAGCAAAGTTCAGAATACGCAGGATCACAATTCGCGGTCGAGCTGCTTTGGCCTGTTTCCTGCCCAGCCTATGAGCTCTCTCAATCCGCAAGGGACCCAGGGTGGAAGTAGTAAGGAGCTCGGCCGAGAGCCATTTCTCCAGGATGGAAGCTAAGTCAGTATGCCCACTAGTTAAAGGTTGTTCCACCAGGAACGGTTTTCAAAATCCTCCAGCTTGTCTTCACAGGAGTCATGTTTGCGCTGTAACCTAGTGAACTCCATGCACACATTAGTCAGGGAATCTTCCGCCGAACTCACTCTGTTCTCCACCTCGGTAACCCGGGAGGCAAACTCAGTTAGCATAGTAGATATAGTAGTCAGAGTCTCGTGCACATTATCCATCCGTGATCCTAGTGCCAGAACCACAGCCTCCATGATCTTCACCACCAACATGTCACTGATTGCATCCGGCTCCTCTGCAGGGCCCGCAATTTTCCCTTCCACATTTGCCTGGGCCTTATCGTGGGTCTCCTCCTTTTTTTCACCCTTCGTGGCCATATCTGAACCATTTTTTTTGGACAAACTTGGCCATACGAGGAGGCAGAACAATATAGTGAAAAAACGGATCAAGACTTGTTGCAGAATTGTGATCAAAACGAGGGAGGGCTACGGAGTTCAGGAAAAACACAGCTTCCCTGCTAACTGCATGGCCACGCCTCCAATAAATATTTTAAATAAAGATATAAATATTTAAATAAAAATATTCGGATTGGTTTATATTTGGGTATATACGATATATACTTAGTGAAATTGACAGAGAACACAGGAAGCCACTGAAGCTCATGCACCTGATCTCTCTAGCAAACACAAACTAAGAGCCACAATAGAGCTAAAACATGTTATGAATTTTAAACCTTTCAAAACAGTCTTGAAACAAATCATGATGATATTCTATGCATTCAATGAGATAAATCCAGGTCTAGAAATAATTCTGTGTGCTTAATCTTCTGGAATGTATAGTGCTACGTACCATTGTACTTTATGCTGTTTCGAAGGATCACAGTAACGTCTTCCAGGAAAGCCTCACGGTTCTGGTATTTATGTTTGGAGATATTCTAGAAGAAATGACACAATCAGTATTAAAAAGAAAGTCATTTATAAATGAAAGAAAATATCACATTGATTATTATTTACCTTGCGGATCGTTTCCAGATCCATTGGATTAAATATTACTTTGTAGTAATCAGGAACAAATTTTTTATTGACTGGATGATGGAATGGCCAGGACTGGAACAAAAACATGAAACAGATAGTAAATGACATTTGAGACTTAAAGTTATCCCCTATATGTTTAGCATTCCCATACCCTAAAAGGTAAAATTAACTTTTTTTAAATTGCAGTTCAATATAAAGTTTTTGACAAACATTTTATTTATAAGTACAGTATTTGATATGCTAACACTTGAAAAATCAACATGATTGTTTAAAATATAAAATCTGAATAGCAGTTACTTACCCTAACAAGTGTTATCTGGGGATAGCAGGCAGATGTGGGTGACATCATCCATGGAGCCCGGCATGGACAGTGCTAAAGTATACTGTTACTTTAAAGCTTCTACAAAGCTTTGAGGCTGCCTGCATGTGCATGCTCGAGTGTCTTCCCGCCCGATGCCAGCTTGTGGTACCTCAGTTACGTAAACAAGCTAAGACCAGGAGAGGTGGGAGGGATGTGAGAATATCTGCCTGCTGTCCCCGGATAACACCTGTTATGTTAAGTAACTGTGCTTTATCCTAGGACAAGCAGGCAGCATATTCTCACATGTGGGCCTCCCTAGCTTAACTGAAAAGAGATAGAGAGTTGGCCTTTAAGTGGAAAATAAATTCTGTAGAACTGCTTGACCGAACATACCATCTTGTCTGTAATAAGTCTCCAGACAATAATGAGATGTAAATGTGTGAACTGAGGACCTAGTGGCTGCTTTGCAAATATCTTCAATGGGAGTAGAATGCAGAAAGGCCACTGATGCTGCCATCGCTCTGACTTTCTGTGCTGTATAACGTCCCTGAGCACTGCAAAAAGAGATGCAGTCCGCTAACCATGTGGAAATAATTCATGTTATGGTCGAAAGAGATAGAAACATGACAGCAGATAAAGGCCAAATGGCTCATCTAGTCTGCCCAACTACAGTAACCATTATCTCTTTCTCTCTCTGAGAGATACCACATGCCTATCCCAGGCCCTCTTGAATTCAGACAGTCTTTGTTTCTACCACCTCTTCCAGGAGACTATTCCACAAATTTACCACCCTTTCCGTAAAAAGTATTTCCTCTTAACTTCATCCTATGCCCTCGCATTGCAGTTTCCTTTCAAATAAAAGAGACTCAACATTAAGTAGGTATTTAAAACATCTCTATCATATCTCCCCTCTCCCGCCTTTCCAACAAAGCACATATGAGATCTTTAAGTCTGTCCCCATATGCCTTATGATGAAGACCACATACCATTTTAGTAGCTTTCCTCTAGACCGACTCCATCCTTTTTATATCTTTTTGAAGGTGCGGCCTCCAGAATTGTACACCTTAAGATCATCACATACAATCACACTCAAGTCCCGCTCTTCTGTCGTGCACATAAGCTCTTCATTCCCGTTCCCGCGGGTTTTTGCAGCCCAAATGCATGACCTTGCATTTCTTAGCATTAAATTTTAGCTGCCAAATTTCAGTCCATTTTTCAAGCTTCGCCAGATCTTTCTTCATCCTGGGTATCTCCTGTATTGCAGACTTTGGTATCATCCGCAAAGAGGAAAATCTTACCCAACAACCCTTCAGCACTATCATTTATAAAAATGTTAAAAAGAATAGGCCCAAGAATAGAACCTTGAGGCAAACCACTGGTAACATCCCTTTCCTCAGAGCGATCTCCATTGATCACTACCCTCTGTCTCCTTCCACTCAACCAGTTCCTGACCCAGCCCGTCACTTTGGGACCCATCCCAAGGGAACTCAGTTTATTTATTAGATGTCTGTGTGGAACACTGTCAAAGGCTTTGCTAAAATCTAAATACACCACATCTAGCCTACATCCTCTATCCAATTCTCTGGTCCAATTCAAAAAGCCTGCATTGTCGGGAAAAAATGTATAATGCAACAATAGATTCAGTCTGTTCCTCCATCGTTTTGGCATTGGAAGAACTCAATGCACCAGCTACTAATATGGGAGGCCAAGAATGCTTGCTTAACATTTAAATGGAAAAAGAGGTTTTTGGTTAATTGGGGAGTCATATATAATGGACCTTTTCATTCATGCATGGAGCTTGGTTATTAATCATGCCAGCTTATGACCTTATGCCCTTTCTCTTTTTCCACACAATACAAAGGAAAAAATAACCCACATGCAGGATATAATGATGAAAAAGGAGTGGGGAAGGGACACAGAGTCAGACCGCTGTGAGGACAATCAATTTATTAAAACATCATAGCAGACATAAAAACATAAATATATAGACTGGACCCCAACACGGTCCGTGTTTCAGCTGGGATAGTCTTCCTCAGGGATGTATGAAATAGAAGCCCAGTAGATGGCGCCAGATGACAATTAATCAAAAAAGAACTGCTCTCAAAGTCTGCTATTAGACATGGTGCCAAAAAGAACGCTGTGCCAATGCTGAAAAGAATGCTGCTAAATACAAAAGTATTCTTTACAGCATTGGCACAGCGTTCTTTTTGGCAGCGTTCTTCTTAGCTCTTTTCTTACTCTTTGTGATTTTGTACAGCGCTGCGTACGTCTGGTAGCACTATAGAAATAACTAATAGTAGTAGTAGCTCTTCAATTTATACCATTCATTTTTTAATTAGAGATCATCTGATTTCATCCCAATCTTTTTTTAATTCCGTCATCATTTTTATTTCCACCGCCCTTCTTCAGGAAGGCATTCACCAGCCACCCCTCTCCATGAAAAAGAATTTCCTAATATTACCCCTAAGTCTACCATCTTGAAGCCTCAATTCATGACCTCTAGTTTTCACTTCTCTGGAAAAAATTTGGTTCTATATCAATACCTTTCATGTAATGTCTGTATCATAAGAACATAAGAATTGCCACTGCTGGGTCAGACTAGTGGTCCATCGTGCCCAGCAGTCCACTCACGCGGCAGCCCTTAGGTCAAAGACCAGTGCCCTAACTAAGTCTAGCCTTACCTGCGTACATTCTGGTTCAGCAGGAAGTTGTCTAACTTTGTCTTGAATCCCTGGAGGGTGTTTTCCCATATAACAGCCTCCGGAAAAGCATTCCGGTTTTCCACCACTCTCTGGGTGAAGAAGAACTTCTTTACGTTTGTACAGAATCTATCCCCTTTCAATTTTAGAGTGTCCTCTTGTTCTCCCTACCTTGGAGAGGGTGAACAACCTGTCTTTATCTACTAAGTCTATTCCCTTCATTATCTTGAACGTTTTGATCATGTCTCCTCTCAGGCTCCTCTTTCAAGTTTCTCTAATCTCTCACTGTACGACAACTCCTCCAGTCCCTTAACCATTTTAGTTGCTCTTCTCTGGACCCTTTCGAGTAGTACTGTGTCCTTCTTCATGTATGGCGACCAGTGCTGGGCGCAGTATTCCAGGTGAGGGAGTACCATGGCCCAGTACAGCGGCAAGATAACCTTCTCTGATCTGTTTGTGATCACCTTCTTTATCATTCCAAGCATTCTGTTTGCCCTTTTCGCCATCGCACATTGCGCAGACGGCTTCATCAACTTGTCGACCAGTATTCCCAAGTCTCTTTCCTGGGGGGTCTCTCCAAGTACCGCACCATACATCCTGTATTCGTGTATAAGATTTTTGTTACCGACATGCATCACCTTACACTTATCCATGTTAAACCTCATTTGCCATGTCGCGGCTCATTTCTCGAGCGTGTTTATGTCACGTTGCAGGTCTTCGCAATCCTTCTATGTCTTCACTACTCTGAATAACTTCATAGCGTCTGCAAATTTTATCACCTCGCTCGTCATACCAATTTCCATTTTGTTTATAAATATGTTGAAGAGCACGGGTCCAAGTACCGAACCCTGCGGCACTCCACTCATGATGCTTTTCCAGTCTGAGTATTGTCCATTTACCCCCACTCTCTGTTTCCTATCCGCCAAACAGATTTTAATCCACGTGAGTATTTCACCCTCGATTCCATGGCTCACAATTTTTCAAAGTAGTCGTTCATGTGGGACCTTGTTGAACGCCTTCTGAAAAAGCACAGTTACTTACCGTAACAGGTGTTATCCAGGGACAGCAGGCAGATATTCTTAACACATGGGTGACGTCACCGACGGAGCCCTCGGTACGGACCTTTTTAACTAGAAAGTTCTAGTTGGCCGCACCGCGCGTGCGCGAGTGCCTTCCCGCCCGACGGAGGAGTGCGTGGTCCCCAGTTAGGATAAGCCAGCTAAGAAGCCAACCCGGGGAGGTGGGTGGGACGTAAGAATATCTGCCTGCTGTCCCTGGATAACACCTGTTACGGTAAGTAACTGTGCTTTATCCCAGGACAAGCAGGCAGCATATTCTTAACACATGGGTGACCTCCAAGCTAACAAAGAGGGAGGAGGGATGGTTGGCCATTAGGAAAATAAATTTTGTAACACAGATTGGCCGAAGTGTCCATCCCGTCTGGAGAACGCATCCAGACAGTAGTGAGTAGTGAACGTGTGAACTGAGGACCAAGTGGCCGCCTTGCAGATTTCCTCGATGGGCGTGGAGCGGAGGAAAGCTACAGAAGCAGCCATAGCTCGGACTCTGTGGGCCGTGACAGTTCCTTCCAGTGAGAGACCGGCCCGAGCGTAGCAGAAAGCAATACAGGCAGCAAGCCAATTGGAAAGTGTCCGTTTGGAGACAGGATGACCCAAACGGTTGGGGTCGAAAGACAAAAAGAGCTGAGGGGCTGTTCGGTGAGCTCTGGTACGATCAAGATAGTAAGCAAGGGCACGCTTACAATCCAGCGTGTGCAACGCCTGTTCCCCAGGATGCGAGTGAGGCTTAGGGAAGAAGACGGGTAGCACAATGGACTGGTTGAGGTGAAAAGCTGAGACCACCTTGGGAAGGAATTTAGGGTGGGTACGCAGAACAACCTTGTCATGGTGGAAAACAGTGAAAGGTGGGTCGGCAACCAGTGCATGCAGTTCGCTAACCCTCCTGGCAGAGGTGATGGCAATTAGGAAAAGCACCTTCCAGGTAAGAAGCCTGAGTGAAGTTATGGCAAGAGGCTCAAACGGAGGTTTCATGAGAGCTGAGAGAACCACATTCAGGTCCCAGACGACAGGGGGAGGCTTGAGAGGCGGTTTGATGTTGAAGAGCCCTCTCATAAATCTGGAAACTAGAGGATGAGCCGTGAGGGGTTTCCCGAGAATAGGCTCGTGAAACGCAGTGATGGCACTGAGGTGGACTCTGATGGAGGTGGTTTTGAGGCCAGCGTTGGACAACGAGAGCAAATATTCCAAGACAGTTTCCACCGCCAAAGAGGTGGGTTCCTGATGATGCCGGAGACACCACGAGGAGAATCTGGTCCACTTCTGATGGTAACATTGGAGAGTGGCCGGTTTCCTGGAGGCGTCCAAGATGAGGCGGACCGGTTGAGATAGATTCTCCGGAGAGGTCAGCCCGAGAGAAACCAAGCTGTCAGGTGGAGGGAAGACAGATTGGGATGCAGTAGAGACTGATGCTGCTGTGTAAGTAGAGTAGGAAACACAGGAAGAGGAATGGGCTCCCTGGAGCTGAGTTGGAGCAGGAGGGAGAACCAGTGTTGACGAGGCCACCGAGGGGCGATGAGAATCATGGTGGCGTTGTCCTTGCGGAGTTTGGACAAGGTCCGCAACATCAGAGGAAGTGGAGGGAAGGCATAGAGGAACCGATCCCTCCAGTCGAGCAGGAATGCATCCGGTGCCAGACGGTGAGGAGAAAAGAGTCTGGAACAGAATTGGGGCAGCTGATGGTTGTGAGGTGCTGCAAAGAGGTCCACCTGCGGAGTGCCCCATCGAGCAAAGATGGAGAGCAGAGTCGGAGGGTCCAACGTCCACTCGTGAGGTTGAAGGATGCGGCTGAGATTGTCGGCCAGAGAGTTCTGTTCGCCCTGGATATAGACCGCCCTGAGGAAGAGATTGCGGTCCGTGGCCCAGGTCCAGATGCGCAGAGCCTCCAAACAAAGGGGGTGAGATCCGGTGCCGCCCTGCTTGTTTATGTAGTACATGGCGACTTGATTGTCTGTGCACAGGAGGAGGACTTGAGGGCAGAGAAGATGTTGGAAAGCCTTGAGGGCGTAGAACATGGCTCTGAGTTCCAGGAAATTTATGTGATGACGACGCTCCTGTGGGGTCCAAAGTCCCTGGGTGCGTAGGTCGCCTAGGTGAGCTCCCCATGCGTAGGGGGACGCATCGGTGGTAATGATCATAGAGTGAGGGGGCAGATGAAAGAGTAGACCCCTGGAAAGATTTGAGGAGTTCAACCACCATTGGAGAGATTGCTGAAGAGATGATGTCACAGAGATGGGATGAGAAAGAAGATCTGTAGTCTGTGACCATTGGTTGGCGAGAGTCCATTGAGGTGTCCTGAGGTGGAGTCGCGCCAGAGGAAGGACATGCACCGTTGAGGCCATGTGACCCAGGAGGACCATCATCTGTCGGGCAGGAATGGAGGGATGCATGAGTACCTGACGGCAGAGATGGAGCAGGGTCTGCTTGCGATCTGAGGGGAGAAAGGCCCTCATCAGCGTGGTGTCTAGGACTGCTCCGATTAATTGAAGTCGCTGGGTGGGAAGCAGATGCGACTTGGGGTAGTTGATCTTGAACCCCAGGAGGTGGAGGAGAGAGATGGTGTGATGAGTAGCTTGTAGCACGAGTTGAGATGAAGGTGCTTTCACCAACCAATCGTCCAAGTAGGGGAACACCTGGAGGTTGTGAGACCTGAGGAAGGCCGCCACCACTATCAGGCATTTGGTGAAGACTCTGGGGGAGGAAGCGAGGCCAAATGGTAGAACTTTGTACTGGTAGTGGTGGTGTAGTACCTGGAACCGCAGGTAGCGGCGAGAGTTCTGATGGATGGAGATGTGAGTGTAGGCCTCTTTGAGGTCCAGGGAACATAGCCAGTCGTGTTGAGAAAGAAGAGGGTAAAGTGTGGCAAGGGAGAGCATCCTGAACTTTTCCTTGACCAGACACTTGTTGAGGTCCCTGAGATCGAGAATGGGACGGAGGTCTCCCGTTTTTTTGGGTACAAGGAAGTAGCGGGAGTAGAATCCCTGACCCCTTTGATCTGGAGGTACTTCTTCGATGGCATTGAGAAGGAGGAGGGATTGAACCTCCCTCAGGAGGAGGGGGGTTTGAGAGGAGTGAGAAGCAGACTCTACGGGAAGGTTGTCCGGTGGAAGAGTCTGGAAGTTGAGAGAGTAGCCGTGGCGGATGATGTTGAGGACCCACTGGTCTGACGTGATGACTTCCCAACGGCTTGAGAAAATGGTGAGACGACCCCCTATAGGCTGTGGAAGAGGCAGCGAGGGTGGATGACTGGCTATGCCCTGGAGAGAAGAGTCAAAAGGGCTGAGATTGTTTAGCAGGCTGAGAAGGCTTAGAGGGTTGAGTGGCCTGAGATCGAGCCTGGGCATGGTGCTGCTGTTGACGAGGTCGCCGAGATTGTTGAGGAGGCGGATTGAGTGGCCTGGCTGAGAACCTCCGCTGGTAAGATGATTGAGGCCGATAGGGTCGAGCAGGCGGAGCCTTCTTTTTCGGCTTGATTAGGGTGTCCCACCTGGTCTCATGGGCCGAGAGTTTCTGGGTGGTGGAATCCAGTGACTCTCCAAAGAGTTCATCCCCGAGACAGGGGGCGTTGGCCAAACGATCCTGGTGGTTGATGTCCAGGTCGGAGACTCTGAGCCAGGCTAATCGACGCATGGCTACGGCCATGGCAGAGGCCCGAGAGGTGAGCTCGAAGGAGTCGTATATTGAGCGGACCATATATTTTCGCATCTGGAGAAGACCAGAGATGTGTTGTTGGAATAACGGGACCTTGCGCTCAGGAAGGTACTTCTGGAGGGCAGACAGTTGTTGGACCAAATGTTTCAGATAGAAAGAAAAATGGAAGGAATAGTTGTTTGCCCTGTTGGCAAGCATGGCATTCTGGTAAAGCCTCTTGCCAAACTTGTCCATGGTCTTACCTTCTCTGCCAGGAGGGGTAGAGGCATAGACACTGGAGCCCTGAGTCTTTTTTAAGGTGGATTCCACCAGAAGGGACTCATGGGGCAATTGAGATTTGTCGAATCCAGGAATAGGAATGACACGGTAAAGGTTGTCCAGTTTACGGGGGGCTCCCGGTACCGTGAGGGGATTTTCCAAGTTTTTATAGAACGTTTCCCGTAGGATGTCATGCACGGGAAGCTTGAGGAACTCCTTAGGAGGTTGCTCAAAGTCTAAGGCCTCTAGAAAGGCCTGAGACTTTTTTGAGTCAGATTCTAGAGGAAGTGACAGGGCAGCAGACATTTCTCTCAGAAATTTAGAAAAAGAGGACTGCTCTGGTTTGGAGGTGGCATCGGGTGCCGATGGTTCCTCATCAGATGAGGAGGGATCCTCCTCGGTACCGAGAGGAGTGTCCTCCCATAAGTCAGGGTCCCTGACCTCTGGTGCATGTCGAGACACCGGGGTGGAGGGCGCGGTATGGCGAGTCTTGGACAAAGACTTTCCAGAGCGCACCGAAACGGTACCAGGGGAGGACGACCGGCGTCTATCTCGGTCCCGAGAAGAGTGCCGTACCGCCTGGTGCCGAGGAGGATCCAATGTGGCCTGAGAATGAACCACTGGATCGCCATGAAGTTGTTGGGCCGAAAGGATCGGCATGGAGGTGTTCACCGGTACCGAAGGGGTGGACACCGGGGGCTCGGTACGGGGCTCGGGCCGGTCTGGTACCGGAAGGAGCGGTGCCAGGATAGTAGGCAACAGTTGTTCAAGTTGTTTCTTCAACTGCTCCTGGAGTTGAGCCTTTAAGATGGCCGAGATACGGTCATCGAGGGGTGGCATCGGAACCGCTTTCTTTTTCTTCGGTTCCTTAGATGCCGCTCCACGCCCCGGCGATGAGGAGGCCGATGATGAGGCACTCACCGAGATCGGGGCGGAGCGTTTGCGGGACCGGTGCGATGCCGGTAAGGACGGTGTCGCCACCGTAGCTGGAGGGCGCTCGAGGGAAGAGGAAGGCTTCTTAGCCGGCTTACCTGGCGCCAGCGGCGCCGATGCGGGGTCGGTCGGTGTCGAGGTCGACGGTGCCGATTTTTGAGGTACCGCCGTTGAAGGTGAGGAGTCCATCGCCGACTCGGTACCGAAGAGAAGAGTTTGTTGGATTCTTCGGTTTTTAAGAGTTCTCTTTTTAAGAGTGGCACAGCGGGTGCAGGAATCCGCCCGATGCTCCGGACCCAGACACTGCAAATACCAATTGTGTGGGTCAGTTAAGGAGATCGGGCGTGCACACCGCTGGCACTTCTTAAAACCGACCTGCGGGGGCATGAAGGGGAAGATAGCCTCCGCAAAATCGAAGCCCGAGGCCTGTATATTGGCAACAGGCCCCGCCGGGGCAAAACGAAAGAAAAAGGGAAAAAGCAAAGTTTTTTTTTTTTTTTTTTGCAAATCAAAGAAAAAATAAACCCGAAGGTAAAGAAAGAAAAAATAAGGAAAAAAGCGCGAGCGGGAAGGCAAAAAAGTGGTTTCAACGGCCGTTGAAAAAACACACGCGTCTTCTTCGCTCCGCGGAAACGAAGAAACTGGGGACCACGCACTCCTCCGTCGGGCGGGAAGGCACTCGCGCACGCGCGGTGCGGCCAACTAGAAACTTCTAGTTAAAAAGGTCCGTACCGAGGGCTCCGTCGGTGACGTCACCCATGTGTTAAGAATATGCTGCCTGCTTGTCCTGGGATAATCCAGATATACTATGTCCCTCCTCTTCTCTAGAGTATACCTATTTAGGTCTTCCAGTCTCTTCTCATACATCTTTTGGTGCAAACCACATACCAAAATACTTGAGTACCTGAATAAATTCATGAAAATAAATTCAGAGCTCCCCTAGAAAAATGGTATGAATATGCATTGAAAGCATTGCATACAAATAGATCTCATGCATATTCATTGGGAAAACCCGACTGGATTCCGGCCCTCGAGGACCGGAGTTGCCCACCCCTGATATAGAACCTGAATAAATGAAAAAAATTTTGTCCCCAGGGTGAGCAGTATAGAAAATTGAATAAATAAAATACATTTTTGTTGCCTTCATCTGGACCGCTTCAATTCTTATACTGTATTCTTAGCCAGATATGGCCTACAAAACTGAACATTCTTTATTGAATCACAGCTCTTTTTAAGCTATCAAGCTTACACATTAAAAGCAAACGCTTATCATTTACAGCAACGTATTGATTCAGTTTCCAATAAGGCTGGAACAATTCATGTGATTAGATCAGTGGTTCCCAACCCTGTCCTGGAGGAACACCAGGCCAATTGGGTTTTCAGGCTAGCCCTAATGAATATGCATGAAGCAAATTTGCATGCCTATCACTTCCATAATATGCAAATCTCTCTCATGCATATTCATTAGGGCTAGCCTGAAAACCCAATTGGCCTGGTGTTCCTCCAGGACAGGGTTGGGAATCACTGGATTAGATGATAAGTCACATTATCTTCTTCAAGTTCCAGCCATCTAATACAAAAATGGCGGAACAAATGTAAAAGTCAATAGCAGCGTTAATGGATTGTGCAACTAGTGCAAATGGTGCAAATAATAATATAATGTGCTGAAGTGCTGTTTAAAGTGCCATGTGCTTTTTACTTCAATGCCTGGCCCCCCGACCCAGGTTTCGTGTTCTTCGTCAGGAGGGGTCTAGGTTAAAGCAAACTAATATTAAAAACATTTCAAAGTTAAAACAAATACATACTCAATCCTGTAACTGAATCTCTCCAATCTTATATCAAATATCAAACTCCTCTTATATCAGTATAAGGTTAATAAACATACCTTCTAAGGCAAGCTAAATCGGGGAACGACACCAGAAGAGGAACTGGCTGAAGTTACCTAAGCTCCCGGATTTAAATGCATACGCACTCACTAACACACCCATCTGGCCAAAAATCTACAATTAGAACAACGGAAATGATGTATAATGAGCATAAATCCAATCTTAAGCATAACAGAAGTTCAGAGGTCATTGTTGAAACATACTTTCAATGACCTCCGCTGTCTGGCTATTGATCACGAACCCAGGACTTTGCGTGGAGTTGATAGAATAAAAAGATTAAAACAACGGGAGCTCAGATGGATTTATTTGCTCAACAATATGCATCCTTCTGGGCTTAATACTGTAGTAGATTGGTCAGTATTTATATAATTACTACATTGTCGTGGCCAATTCTGCTGTTCTTTCATTAATGGGCGTTTGTTATCCAATCAAATTTCTACAACTGTTTACTCTTTACTGCGCATGTACCGGCGTCTTATGCTTATAAACGCCATTTTTTGAGTGCAGGTTTGTGTGATAACAACTCGAATGATAAATGCTTTAAGTAAGTACGAAATATCTTTATATTTTTTGCATTTAGGCATATCAATACAAACTTTTTATTATGTCTTTTTGCTTTTATTTTCAGCCTGTGTATCAATTAAAACCCTGAGGAAACCGCATGACAGCGGCAAAACGGGTTCCCGTCGGACAAAGTTCACGGGGGTTTAGCGATATATGTATAATCGCTGTGCTTCATTTTGCCTATTTTGCACCATAGTGGTTGCTTTGCAGCATTCTCTGTTTTGCTAATTTGCATAGTTTGAATATAGACAGTTGCCGTTTTGCACTTTTTTGAGATTTTGCTAGTTTGCACAGTTTTTGTAAAAGAAAAAGAAAAAATCTATAAAATAATTATATTATATTTTTATAAGATAAGTTAATTATTTATGTCAAGAATACTACTATACTCTTAATTTGATGAGTAGTGAAATTTAATAATTATTGACGAATTAAGTCACATTAAAAGTCATGAAGGTTTTTTGATCGATCAAAGAAAACCACGCCACAACTCCTTATGTGGATTATAATATTATGATCTCCTGGAGTGGCAACTCTGAGATCTTTTTCTTCATTTTGACTTTATTGTATATGTCATCTATTTAGATGGTTTTTGCTTTTCTGATTAACCTTTTGATGGATCTAGTTATACTGGTTCCCAAACCATCGACTCTCTCTCTTGGTCGACTGTTGGCTTTCCCCTTCTTCCTAGTTTAAAAACTTCTCAACTTCTCTCTTGATGTTGCTTGCAAGTAGCCTTGTTCCGTCTCTGCTGAGGTAGAGTCCTCCTTCCTTCCTGAGGTGGAGTCCTCCTTCCTGCTCTTCCCCCAGAACGTCGTCCAGTTGCGCAGGAAGTGGAATCCTTCTTCCTCACACCAAAGCCGCATCTTTATCTAGAATGATTCCTAATAATTTTACTTTAGGTTCAATTGGAATTTGTTTAGCGTCGATGCAAATAGGACTTTTTAAAGATTCATTAGTTTTAGCTGGAAAGAGAATACCACAGGATAGTGAAAGGAGGAAGATGAAAAATGGCATTGCTAAACTAAAAGATGCTGGGAACTGATATGTGGAGAGTGATAAGAAAAAAGCAAACGTGCTAAACAAATACTTCTATTCTGTGTTCACAGAAGAAAATCCTGGAGAAGGACCGAGATTGTCTGGCAAAGTAACACAAGAAAATGGAGTAGATTCTGTGCCATTAACGGAGGAGAGTGTTTATGAGCAACTTGAAAAATTGAAGGTGGACAAAGTGATGGGACCAGATGGGACCCATCTCAGGATACTGAGGGAGCTCAGAGAAGTTTCAGCGGGTCTTTTTAAAGACTTGTTCAACAAATCTCTGGAGACGGGAGTGGTTCCTGGGGATTGGAGGAGAGCGGATGTGATCCCTATTCACAAAAGTGGTCACAGGGATAAAGCAGGAAACTACAGGCCGGTGAGCCTCACTTCAGTTGTTGGAAAAATAATGGAAGTGTTGCTGAAAGAAAGGATAGTGTACTTCCTTGAATCTAATGGGTTACAGGATCCGAGGCAACATGGCTTTGCAAAAGGTAAATCATGCCAAACGAACCTGATTGAATTTTTTGATTGGGTGACCAGAGAGCTGGATCGAGGACATATGCTAGATGTAATTTACTTAGATTTCAGCAAAGCCTTTGATACAGTTCCTCATAGGAGACTGTTGAACAAACTTGAAGGGTGAGCTGGGTTAGAAACTGGCTGTCAGACAGACGCCAGAGGGTGGTGATTAATGGAAGTCACTCGGAGGAAGGAAAGGTGAGTAGTGGAGTCCCTCAGGGTTCGGTGCTGGGGCCGATCCTGTTCAATATGTTTGTGAGTGACATTATTGAAGGGTTAGAAGGAAAAGTGTGCCTTTTTGCAGATGATACCAAGATTTGTAACAGAATAGACACCGAAGAGGGAGTGGAAAATATGAAAAAGGTATTTGCAAAAGTTAGAGGAATGGTCTAATGCCTGGCAACTAAAATTCAATGCAAAGAAATGCAGAGTAATGCATTTGGGGATTAATAATCAGAAGGAACCGTATATGCTGGGAAGTGAGAAGCTGATATGCACGGACGGGGAGAGGGACCTTGGGGTGATAGTGTCCGAAGATCTAAAGGCGAAAAAACAGTATGACAAGACAGTGGCTGCTGCCAGAAGGATGCTGGGCTTTATAAAGAGAGGCGTAGCCAGTAGAAGGAAGAAGGTGTTGATGCCCCTGTACAGGTCATTGGTAAGGCCCCACTTGGAGTATTGTGTTCAGTTTTGGAGACCGTATCTGGCGAAGGACATAAGAAGACTTGAAGCGGTCCAGAGGAGGGTGACGAAAATGATAGGAGGCTTGCGCCAGTAGAGGTATGAGGAGAGACTGGAAGCCCTGAATATGTATACCCTAGAGGTAAGGAGAGACAGGGGAGATATGATTCAGACGTTCAAATACTTGAAGGGTATTAACGTAGAACATAATCTTTTCCAGAGAAAGGAAAATGGTAAAACCAGAGGACATAATTTGAGGTTGAGGGTTGGTAGATTCAGGGGCAATGTTAGGAAATTCTACTTTACGGAGAGGGTGGTGGATGCCTGAAATGCGCTCCCAAGAGAGGTGGTGGAGAGGAAAACGGTGACTGAGTTCAAAGAAGCGTGGGATGAACACAGAGGATCTAGAATCAGAAAATATTAAATACTAGTCTTTAAGCCCGTTACATTAACGAATGCTAGAATACTGTTCACCCTCTATGTTGCCCCTTCCATTCACTGCCCTCTCTTCTCTTTCCATCTCTCTCTCTCTCTGTCCCATATGGCCTCTCTCCATCTCCTCCTTCCTTTTGCCTTGGTCTGGCATACCTTCCTCCTTCCCTCCAAGGCATTCTCTTCCCCTCTGCTCCCTTTCCTCATTTAACTACTTCATTGGTCAGCAGCAGCATTCACAATTCATTGCTGTTGCTGGCTTCAGGTCTTTTTCTCTGGCCGGTCCTGTCTTCATGAAAACAGGAAGTAGGCAGGACCGGCCAGAGAGGAAGGCCTGAAGCCGGCAACAGCAGCGAATTGTAAACGCTGCTGCTGCCTGAAGCACCCGAGGCAGACGCTTCTCTCCCCTCCCAGCCCAACCCCCGCTGACTCTGCGACCCTCCTAGCAAGACTTTAATATCAAACCTCCCTCCAGCGTTGGCAGTCGCTGCTTCGGCTTTCTTCTGCCGTTGAGGCTCTCTGTTGCGTCATTGATGACGTAATCAGTGACGCGGCAAAGGGACTCAACTGCAGGAGAAAGGCCGAAGCAGCCTGTTTAACGTGCAGCAAGTGCCAACGCTGGAGGGATGTTTGTACCGGTGCAGAAGCGATATGTCTCTCCCCCTCCAGTACCTGTGCAGCACTTTGCTGCGGCGCATCCTCCCATGGGGGGGGGGGTATGCACAGTGGGAGCGGGTGAGAGCGGCGATCTCCAGTTGGGGGGGGAGGGGGGTGAGAGCTGCGATCTCCAGTTGGGGGGGGGGGTTTGCACAGTGGGAGCGGGTGTGAGCGGCAATCTCCAGTTGGGGGGGGGTTTGCACAGCGGCTTAGAACTTAAAAAATAACTTCAGCCACAACATTACCTTGGGGTCTGCTGAACTTAAAAATTAATTCTTTGTGAACATTAGTTTGGGTTCCGCGAGTGTGTAGAACCCTGGTGTCCGAACGGGTCCTGTTTGGTCTACCACTGCCTGGAGGAATTGAAGAGCGTATAGGGCGGAAGCGGGAGGCGGGGCCTCAGCACCGGCCGGGCGGCTCGCGCCGCCGGCCCTGAGGAGCTCGAGGCTGGTGCCGGACATGGGGCCCCCAGGAGCTCGAGGCCGGCGGCGGGCATGGCTGGCATGGCATGGTGGAGGAGGAACAGAGTGCGGTGACTTAAAACCCGCGCATGCGCAATCGTGTTTCCGCGACGGGATCAGGGAACACGATTTTTTTAGTGCGCATGCGCGTCCTACCATTTTATTATATTAGATTGAACTAAGGAGAGTACTGAGCAGACTTGCACGGTCTGTGTCTGTGTATGGCAGTTTGGTGGGGGATGTGCTGGGGAGGGCTTCAGTGGCTGGGAGGGTGTAGATGGGCTGGAGTAGGTTTTAACGGAGATTTTGGCAGTGGGAACCCAAGCACAGTACCGGGTAGAGCTTTGGATTCTTGCCCAGAAATAGCTAAGAAAAAAATTAAAAAATTTAAATTGAATCAGGTTGGGCAGACTGGATGGACCATTCGGATATTTATCTGTTGTCATCTACTATGTTTATATGTCAATATTGAGAGATAAATGGTTAGATTGAAGCCAGTGACTGATTTTGTCAAGTTTGATATTGATTTCTTGAATATTACTTGTGTCTGAAGGGTAGCACTTCGTATTCTTATAGCATACTAGAATAAACCAGTGCAATTAGTGGATCTGCATGTCAGATCTATAGCTAGCAGAAATGAGTGCAGCTGAATGCAGCCTTTACACACATAAGTGGACGCTGCCGTGTTAACATTGCTCATATACCTTTTGATACTCCTTGTGAATGTCCCCTTGCAATTATGTGCTAAGTCATTTTAGTGCATAATTACAGTTAGGCATGGTACTGCCTTTTACACACCTAAGGCACATTAATGGCTGTATTTTAGAAAATAAAGCATGCAAACAGCACTTAAGGTTAAGCGATCTCTTCTAGAATGAGAGGGATAGTGCCTTCCTTTCACCAAATTGATCCACTCTGATCTTTTAATATAACTTGCATCCTGATTATCACTGTGTCCCATTGGTTGTTCTCCTTCCGTCAGGTATCTATTATGTCTAATGTTTCATTTCGTGATCTACATTCTAACTCTCTCACCTTATTCTTTTTAGACACTGGGATTTGCATATCAGCCATCTGAAATGTTTTTTTATATTTGCATTTGCAATCTGCGTAACAGTTAATGGGATAATTTGGATTCAAATTGTCTCCAGTTAGTTCAGGCAGTAGAGTCCTGGCTCTGGAATAGAACCCAGATTTTTCTACATGTCAGAGCACAGTACTGTTGCTGTGCTACCAGGCCAAACAATTAGAAATTTCTTTTAGGGGCAAACCCCAACTGATGAAGCTAGGGATACTCCCAGGAGAAGGTATCGTCGTCCATATGCACTTAGAGGATTAGGAACAAGGATGGCTATACTAAAGAGGAGCAGACAAAAAGGATACATGTGATAATGAGAACCTTTATCTACTCTCTAGCACTATAGGACAAACAGACAGGCAGAAATCTCCACTGCTCTGCCAATGAACCAGCAGCAGGTGTTTCACAAACCAGACACGTACATCAGGCACTGCCGTCATCTTCTGTGTGACAATGTTGTCCAAAATGAAAGAAAAGGCTACTTGGTCGTCATCATCCAGGAGAGGGTTAATTGCTTTCTCTAAACGAGCAAGCTTATCTTCTTTCTGCAATAACAAAATTTTAAAGGGTGAAAACACACTGATGTTGTTTGTCTACCTAACAGAGAGAGAGATTCAGTTCAAAGCACTCTGAGTGGCACTTAATTGCACAGTACAGCTGGAATATTAGCTCTGACCGAAGTTAAGCGGTTCAGGACCCGTAGACACATTGCACTAGAACTAGATTTCCGTCACCATATGAACAGTATGCAGAAGGAACTGAATGTATTGTCAAGTTGCTAATAAAGCTGTTTAACTTTCTAAGAGCACTGCACTTACCTCTCTTAATTTATCATCACACAGATCTAGCATAGCTTGGGAAATCTGAGTCAGTGGATGCTTTGGTCCTGAGAATTCAAAATAAAAAGGAGATATTGATACTCTTACAAAAGTACTTGAGGTTTTAGGTGAAGTCTAGTAGCTATACTGGCATTGGATTCTTTTGTATGATCAAGATAAAAAAAAATACATAAATCTGTAATATAGGTGGAAGGGAGTATTATATCTAGAGAACTATTCCTAGTAGACTCTTCAGCATGTGTTTAGAGATTGCATTTGCATTAGTAAGTAACAATTAAGAAAAACCAATTCACCAGGACTGAAAGGAGGTGCTCTGAAAGATGTCAGACCTTTACCATTTAATCTAACAGAGGGATATATTTTAGAGTCATTGTCCTGCATTATAGTCATACAAAAACATACAACACAATGTTAAAATCAGAATAAACTCCTAATAAAGATTTCTGATACAGTGGGCTATAGATAGCATTTTTGATTCAGAAAGATAGATATACAATGCAAAATCAGGGTCATTCTAACCTCTAACCAAGATTTCTGAAAGAACCATCTTTTCAGATTTTTGCAAAACAGAGTATGCTTAGTAGTAATATGAATTTCTATGGGTAATATATTCCATGTTTTTGCAATTTGATAGTTAAATAAATGTATTCATGTATGCACTATTTCAAGTTTCAAAATGAATAAATAATTATTAAAAAAAAAAAAAAGAGATTAGGTTCTTACCTTTCTAATACCTTTTCTGGATCCACAACATCTATCGGGCAGAAATCGAGTAAGCCGACACTTTACTCATGACACAAATTATGTCGTAGAGAGCATCTGCCATATAATCAACTCCTGATAAAAGGACCTGGGGCACTAAACGACTCCACCTTCTCTTTCATACACCAGTGTTGAAATGTCTCCCATGCCTTAGCGCAAGTGGAGACCATTGTCTTGGTTCTGAGGAGAACAGCAATGACTACCTCCGATTATCCTTGGTGCTCAAACACTGCGAGCTCAAGAGCCATGCCATAAGACCAAAGTGATCTGGATCTTACTACTACTACTATTTATTATTTCTATAGTGCTGAAAAGACATACGCAGCACTGTACATTTTAACATACAATAGACAGTCCCTGCTCTGAAGAGCTTACAATCTAATTTAGACAGGACATTACAGGGTTGGGGAGATTATGGTAGAGGAATGATACAGTGGGTATAGATATCTGACAACAGTGAGTGGGAGTTAAAAGTTGAAAGCAATTTCAAAAAAGTGGGCCTTTAGCTTGAATTTGAACACTACCAGGGATGGAGCACAACGTATTGATTCAGGCAGTCTGTTCCAAGCATATGGTGCCGCAAGAAAGAAGGGACGGATCTGGAGTTAATCTGGAGTTGATAATGGAAGAGAGATAGAAAATCGGTCTGTACCTGCAGTCTGAGACTCTTGTCCCTCTGAAGATGCACTAGGTCTGCATACTACAGCCTGGGTGGCCAATCTGGTACTACAAGAAACACTTTCCCTAGGTGGCTTGCTCTTTGGCCACAGCTGACTAGGGTGTCCAGCCTTTTACTTCTGGGCTCAGATCTTCAACTGAAGGGACGATTTGTCTTCTTGTTCCTCACCATAGCCATCAGATTGAAACTTGGCTGACCACATCAAAGAATAATGGACTGGAATGCTGCTGCTCCTGGGTCTAAGGTCTGCCTGCTGAGGTAATCAGCCTGGACATTGTCCACTCCTGCTACATGCACTACAGAAATTGCTTGTAGGTGCATCTCTGCCCAACGGAACAATAAGTGGGCTTTCAGGTTCAGCTGTGCACTCTTGGTGCCTCCTTAGTGATTTGAGATAAACCCCTGCTGTAGTGTTGTTCGAGAAGACTCTGACTGCCTATTCTACCAGACTCTTCTTCAGCTTCTGTAATGTCAATTGAATGGTCCAAAGCTCTCTTGATGGGCCACTTTCTCTGGGAAGCTGACCAGCACCCCTGGACTGGACATCCGTTGCAATGGACTCCCCAGCCAAACAAGCTGGCATCCACTGTTAGAATCACCCACAAAGTTATTCTGAGGGGCATACTCCGTAATATCGACTGTGGACGGAGCCACTACCTCAAACTGTGGTAGTACACAGGAGAGTCATTTGTGGGGAGTCCATTTGTGGGGACCACCGAGGCAGTAGTATGTTATGGAGAGGACACATGTGAGCCTTCATCCAAGGGACCACATCTATAGTGGCTGCTATGGAGCCTAGTACTTGGAGGTAATGCCATGCAGACGGAGCTGACTTGGATATCATGTCCATTATCTGAGTGCAAAGCTATTGTCTGTGTGCCTCGGGAAGTTAGACCAGACCTTCTGCGTGTTGAATAGTACTCTCAGGTATTGGGACGGAACCAGTTGGCTCTTTTGAATATTCACTATCCAACCCAGGCTCTGCAAGACCTGGACTAGTTGAGCTACTGCTTATTCCCTTTCTGATGACGATGCAGCTCTTATCAGCAAGTTATCCAGATATGGATGCACTTGCAATCCTGCCCTGCGGAAATGTGCTGCTACCACCATTATCACTTTGGTGAACATGTGAGGTGCTGTTGCCAACTCAAAGGGGAGCGCCAAGAACTGTCTCTCCAGCACTTGGAATCTCAGGAATCTCCTGTGTTCCAGAAATATGAGAATGTGCAGATAGGCTTCTGTCAAGTCTAGGGAAACTGGAAATTCCCCCAGAGCTACTGCTGCAATGACTAACTGAATGGTTTCCATGGAAAAGTGTGGTACCTTCAGGACCTCATTGACGTGTGTGAGTTGCAAAATGGGTCTCCAATCTTCTGAGCCTTTCTTGGGCACTTTGAAGTACGAGTAAGGAGTATCTGCACAAACCCAATTCTTCAGGCAGCACTGGTTCTGCGTCCTGAATTTCTACAAGACTCTGTACTCTTGTTAAGATTCTGCATCACTTTTCTCGGTGCCCCACTGGGGAGTCTAGAATCCAGTTTATAAGGGATGGGCAAACTCGATGCTTGTACTCTTCCTGAATGATGTCCAGCACCCAGTGATCTGACAAAATCTGCTCCCAGACCTTAGCATATGCGAAAGCCTTCCTCCTACTCCTCAGGGAGAAGAATTGGCACTGGCATCATTGCTCCTTCTTGGATGTTGACATGGGATGAGAACCGGAGGCTTGGCTATGCATAGGTCCTGTGAATCTCTGTCTTGATCCCTGAGAGGATCTCTGGAAGCGACTGGAATTATGAAAATTAGACTGCCCATAAACTCTAGAAGTTCATGGTCTGCTGTCAGGCAGAGATTTTGGCCAGCAATCTGCCATGTTGGCCATCAGATCATCCAGACCCTTTCTTTTTTTTAAATCTTTATTCATTTTATTATCAACAACAAGTGTACAATTAATTTTCACAAATAAAATACCACATTACTTGAAATTCTACAATAATTTCCAAGTAAGATAAATCCCCCTCCCAACCAACCTATCCTATATATCAAATAATATAAAATGTAATACCATATTCTACAGTAATAATACAATATCAGAACCCACCCCCCACCCAAAACAAACATTGATAAACCAAAAGGAAAAGTAACAATTATTCATTAATCATTATAACTTATTAATGGCCCCCACACATCCTTAAACTTATTGAAATATCCTTTTTGCACTGCTAACATTCTCTCCATTTTGTATAAATGACATACTGAGTTCCACCAGAAACTATAATTCAGTCTTGTACAATCCTTCCAATTAAACGTTATTTGTTGAATAGCAACACCCATAAGGATCATTAAAAGTTTATTATTAGCAAAAGATAATTGACATTAAGCCCTCATAGACACTCCAAACAACACCGTATCACATGACAGTGCCACGTGATTTTCCATCATACAATTAACTTGGTCCCAAATTGAATGCCAAAATGCCTTAATATATGGACAATGAAATAATAAATGATCTAAAGTTCCAACTTCAATATGGCAATGCCAGCACCTATTAGACTTAGAGCAATCCAATTTTTGTAAACGAACAGGGGTCCAGAATGCTCTATGCAACAGGAAAAACCATGTTTGCCTCATAGATGCAGACATTGTACATCTCATCCTCCAAGACCAAATACGTGGCCATTGAGATGCATTAATCTGATGCTTAATCTCAATGCTCCAAATATCCCTAAGTCCATTTTTTGGTTTCTTATTCAAATAATCAGATAATAATTTATACCACTGTGCAGCCTGGTGACCCAAAAAGTCTGCCTGAAAGCATAGGAATTCTAAACTAAATTGATTATTAAGAGATTTCCATTCAGGAAGTCGCCTGCTTCAATTGCAACCACTTATAACCTTGTTTTTTATCCAGACCAAATTTATGTTGCAACTGTGAAAAATCAAGCAGTTTACCATTAGATATAACGTACGTATCTCCATTTTAATCCAATCCTTCCAGACAATCTTAAAACCGCCTATTTGGATCTTGGAGTTCAACCATATAGATTGATATGTAGATTTTCCAATAGGAACAGGTGTTAATTTATTCACAAATCTCAAAGTTTTCCAAGTGTCCATTAATATTCTATTATCTTTACGTCTTCTAGGCATTTTGATACTAAGATGAAGACCAAGTCTAATTGGAAACATCAACTGTCTTTCCAACCACAACCAGTCTGGAAGCTGTTCCAAGAGCTCTGGGAGGACACAACACATACCCTGGCTCAAAATATAGGCCTGATGATACCTATAGAAGTTGGGAAAATTTACCCCACCCTCCTTAATTGGCCTTTGTAAAGACACTAAAGTAATTCTTGCAATTTTACCCAGCCAAATAAATTTGACCAGAATACTATTCAACTTTTTATAAAAAGACCCCTGAAAAAACACTGGTATCATACCCATTTGGTAACAAACAACAGGCAAAATCATCATTTTAATAGTTTGAACTCTTCCCCACCAAGATAAATGCAAAGGATTCCATTGCTCACATAACTCTGTTACTTTTTGTAATAAAGACCTTTTAATTCACTTTCATTGTCTCTTCAAGTGTGTTTTTTAACCAAATTCCTAAATATTTTATTCTTGCCTCTTTCCAGATAATAGGGAATGAATCAAATAATCCGTTTGTACAATGCACATTCAAAGGAAGAACTTCTGACTTATTCCAATTTATCTTATAACCTGAAAATTTCCCAAATGTATCAATCAAATCAAGTAAACATGGAATGGTTGTTTCCGGATTTCTCAAATGAAGCAATATATCATCTGCATAAGCAGATACTTTATATTCCTTTCCAGAACATGGAAACATAGAAAGTGACGGCAGATAAGGGCCAAGGCCCATCAAGTCTGCCCACACCAATGACCCTCCCTTACCTCCCTCTGTGAAGAGATCCCACCTGTCGATCCCATTTAGTTTTAAAATCAGGCACACTATTGGCCTCAATTACCTGTATCGGAAGACCATTCCATCGATCCACCACCCTCTCAGTGAAGAAGTATTTCCTGGTGTCGCTATGCAATGCCCTCCCCATGATATTTCCACGGATGCCCTCGTGTTGACTGGGTTCCTTGAAAGAAGAAGATATCCTCCCCCACCTCGATACGGCGCGTGAGGTATTTGAATGTTTCAATCATGTCTCCCCTCTCCCTGCGTTCCTCTAGTGAGTAGAGCTGCAATTATTCAGCCGTTCCTCATACAGGAGATCCCTGAGCCCTGTGACTATCTGATGTGGCCATTCGCTGGACCGATTCAAGTCTCAGCACATCTTTGCGGTAATGTGGTCTCCAGAATTGTACACAGTATTCCAGATGGGGTCTCACCATGGACCTATATAATGGCATTATGACTTCGGGCTTATAGCTAACGAAACTCCTGCGTATGCAACCTATGATTTGTCTGGCCTTAGATGAAGCTTTCTCCACTTGAGTAGCAGTCTTCATGTCCTCACTGATGATTACCCCTAAGTCTCGTTCTGCTACAGTTCTCTCTAGGATCTCACCATTAAGAGTGTAAGTCTTGCATGGATTTTTGTTGCCAAGGTGCATGACCTTGCATTTTTTGGCGTTGAAACTTAGTTGCCAGGTCCTGGACCAATGCTCCAGTAGGAGGAGGTCTTGCGTCATACTGTCGGTCTTGGATTTAATGTCAGGCCCTGTTGTGTTCTTGCCTACTATATTGCATAGTTTGGCATCATCGGCGAATAACGTTAATTTACCCTGAAGCCCCTCAGCCAAGTCCCTTATGAAGATGTTGAATAAGATTGGGCCCAAGACCGAGCCCTGCGGTACTCCACTGATCACCTCTGTCGTTTCGGAGCGGGAGCCATTCACCACTACCCTCTGAAGTCTACCTCCTAGCCAGTCCCCCACCCATGTAGTCAAGGTATCACCCAAACCTATAGAGCTCAACTTGCTCAACAACCTGCGGTGTGGTACGCTATCAAATGTTTGCTGAAATCCTTCACTTGTTGAATAGCTAATAATAAGGGTTCAAGTACTATATCAAAAAGCAAAAGAGACAAGGGGCAACCTTGCCTAACTCCCCTTCGCAACTGAAAGCAATCTGAAAAATTATTATTAATATACAAACGAGCAACAAGGGAGTTATACAGCGTTTGAATCATTTGTATAAATCCGGAACCAATACCAAACCACTCCATAGCTTGATACATGAATGTCCATTCTACCCTATCAAAAGCCTTCTCAGCATCTAAGGATACAGAAAAAGCCGGATCATCCATTGTTTTTGTTAGATATAACATATGAAAGGCCAATCTAGTGCTATTTAAAGAGTGTCTTTGAGCAACAAAACCTGTTTGATGCATACCAACTATATGAGGAAGAGCCTTAGCCAAACGTAAAGCCAAAATTTTAGCCAATAATTTACCATCTACATTTATTAAAGAAATAGGCCTGTAATTTGAAACCAATGTAGGATATCTATTTGGCTTTGGCAAAACAATAGTTAAAGACTCTGCCATAGTGCCTGAAATACAACCTTTATTTAGTTGACACTGATATAAATTTAACAGATAAGGTAAAAGGGTAACTTGAAACGATTTATAAAACTCTACCGTAAATCCATCACCCCCTGGAGCGGTCCCAACTCTCAAGGACTTCAATGCTGTTTGTAATTCTTTTAGTGATATTGGCTCATCTAAACTTCTTTTTATATGATCAGGAACCTTAGGACCCTCAATTAAACTTAAAAAATCTAAACCATCCTGTTCTTTCTCCAAATAAGACTCAGAAGAATAAAGGGTTTTATAAAAACTCAGAAATTGCTTTAATATAGGCCCAATTTGAGAATGAGTATTTCCTTTATAAGAACATAAGAAGTTGCCTCCGCTGAGTCAGACCAGAGGTCCATCCTGCCCAGCGGTCCGCTCCCGCGGCGGCCCATCAGGCCTAATTGCCTGAACAGTGTCCATGATTAAATTTGTAACTGCCTCTAATCCTATCCCTATTACCTACCTCTACTCCTATCTGTACCCCTCAATCCCTTTTTCCTCCAGGTACCTGTCCAGACCCTCTTTGAAGCCCTGTAGCGTGCTTCTGCTTATCACATCCTCCGGTAGCGCGTTCCATGTATCCACCACCCTCTGAGTGAAAAAGAACTTCCTGGCATTTGTTCTAAACCTTTCCCCTTTCAATTTCTCTGAGTGCCCCCTTGTACTTGTGGTTCCCCGTAATTTGAAAAATCTGTCCCTGTCTACTCTTTCTATGTCCTTCATGATCTTGAAGGTTTCTATCATGTCTCCTCTAAGTCTCCGCTTTTCCAGGTAGAAAAGCCCCAACTTCTTCAGTCTGTCAGTATATGAGAGGTCTTCCATATCCTTTATTAGCTTAGTTGCTCTTCTCTGGACTCTCTCAAGTACCGCCATGTCCTTCTTGAGGTACGGCGACCAGTACTGGACACAGTACTCCAGGTGCGGGCGCACCATTGCACGATACAGTGGCAGGATTACTTCCTTCGTCCTGGTCGTGATACCCTTCTTAATGATGCCCAACATTCTGTTCGCCTTCCTTGAGGCTGTGGCGCACTGCGCCGACGCCTTCAATGATGTGTCTACCATCACTCCCAGGTCTCTTTCAAGGTTACTCACCCCTAGCGGTGATCCCCCCATTTTGTAAGTGAACATCGGGTTCTTTTCCCCTACATGCATGACCTTGCATTTCCCTATGTTGAAGCTCATTTGCCACTTTTTGGCCCACTCTTCCAGCGTTGTCAGATCTTTTTGGAGGTTTTCGCAGTCCTCCATGGTTTTGACCCTGCTGTATAGTTTAGTGTCATCCGCAAATTTAATAACCTCACATTTTGTTCCTGTCTCCAAGTCGTTGATAAATATATTCAACAGAGCGGTCCCAGCACCGACCCCTGCGGAACTCCGCTCGTGACCCATTGCCAGTGTGAGTAGTGGCCCTTTATTCCGACCTTCTGTTTCCTGTCCGCCAGCCAGTTTTTGATCCATCGGTGGACCTCCCCTTGCACCCCGTGGTTCCATAGCTTCCTTAGCAGTCTTTCATGTGGTACCTTGTCGAAGGTTTTTTGGAAGTCAAGGTAAATGATGTCTATAGATTCCCCTTTATCCACCTGGCTGCTTACCCCCTCAAAGAAGTATAATAAGTTAGTGAGGCATGACCTGCCCTTGCAGAAGCCATGCTGGCTCGGCTTTAGCTGACCAGTGTTTTCAATGTGTTCCCAGATGCAGTCTTTAATCAGCGCTTCCATCATCTTTCCCAGGACCGAGGTCAAGCTCGCCGGCCTGTAGTTTCCTGGGTCTCCCCTTGAGCCTTTCTTGAAGATGGTCGTGACATTTGCTATTTTCCAGTCTCTCGGAATCTCTCCAGTTTTTAAGGATAGGTTGCATATTTGTCTAAGTGGCTCAGCTATTTTGTTCCTTAGTTCCTTGAGTACCCTTGGGTGAATGCCGTCCGGACCTGACGATTTGTCTCTCTTTAGCCTGTCTATCTGCCTAAGGACATCCACTTTGCTCACCTCTAGTTGGACCAGATTTTCATACTGATCTCCTTTTACGATCTCCTCGGGTTCCGGAATGTTAGTTGTGTCCTACCTCGTGAAGACTGAAGTGAAGAACTCATTTAGCCTGTCAGCTATCTCCTTTTCCTCTTTACCACTCCCTTTCTGTCTCCATCATCCAAGGGTCCCACTTCCTCCCTTACTGGTTGCTTCCCCTTGACGTACCTGAAGAATGATTTGAAGTTTGTTGCTTCCCCTGCCAGTCTCTCTTCATATTCTCTTTTTGCTTTCCTAATCACTCGGTGACACTCCTTTTGGTGTTTTTTGTGCTCCTTTTGGTTGTCCTGATTTGACCTTTTTCCATTTTTTGAATGCTGCCTTCTTGTCACTTATCGCCTTTTTCACTGCATTTGTTATCCACACTGGGTTTTTTGTTCTATTTTTTTTGCACCCTTTCCTGAACTTGGGGACGCACAGATTTTGTGCTTCGTGCACCGTGCCCTTGAGTAAGGTCCAGGCTTTTTCTACGGACTCCATCTTCCTTGCAGTGTCGTTGAGTTTCTTTCCCACCATTTTCCTCATGACATCATAATTCCCTTTCTTGAAGTTCAGTGCTGTCGTTGTAGATCTTTTCACCTTTGATGATCTAAATTCTAGCCTGTACTGGATCGTGTTGTGATTGCTGTTTCCTAGTGGGGCTAGTACCACCACCTCTTTAGCGGGTCCCCCATGTCCGGTGAAGATTAGGTCAAGAGTGGCATCTCCCCGTGTTGGTTCCGTGACCAGTTGTTCCATGAAACAGTCTCTCGTGACCTCCAAGAATTTGGTCTCCCTCATGCAGTTTGAGTGCCCTATACTCCAGTCTATTCACGGTAGTTGAAGTCCCCCATCACCACCACACTTCCGCTTTTGCATACCTGCCCTAGTTCAGCCTCCAGGTCCTGGTCGATTTCTTCTGTTTGTCCCGGTGGGTGATAGTACAGACCCAATTTTATGTCTGCTCCAGTTCCTCCGGATAGCTTAACCTATAGTGATTCCAAGTCATCCGCCCTTGCTGTTGTTTCCATCCTGGCTGACTTGTATGGACTCCTTTATATATAGCGCTATTCCTCCTACCTTTTTTGTGTGGCCTATCTCTCCTGTAGAGTTTGAACCCTGGTAAAGCCACATCCCATTTATTGTCATCAGTCCACCACATTTCTGCGACTCCGATTATGTCTAGGCCCTTCTTGTTGGCTAAGACTTCTAACTCTCCCATTTTAGCCCTTAGGCTCCTAGCATTTGTGTATAGGCAATGTAAGTCCCGGTTGTTTGCCTCTCTTGCTGGTTTTCCTCGTGGTTTGGCGCTCCTGGTGACCCCCTCGTGAGTTGCCAGTCCCCAAGCCTCGTCTCGGTCAACCTCCTCCTGTGGTGTGTCTGTTTCGACCTCAGCCTGCTTCCCCAGTTTTGGTAGACCTTTTGGATTCTGTTGTTCTCTGTTAGTCCTGTTTGCCAATATCATTTGTGCCCTAATTACAAATATTTTTGTCCTCCTTTTCTTTGCCTTCAGATAATTTGCGAATAATCTTCCCGCCTTATTTGCACTACCATAATACAAAGCTTGTTGAGAAAAAATATCTTTCCTTACTAATTCAGAGGAGATTTCATTATATTTATATTTCGCTTTCAACAGAGCCTGAAGCGTAGAATGCTCCCATTTTCCATTTTCTAATTTTGATTCTAAGCCTTTAATTTCTTTTTCCAGATTAGAAAATTGCTTCCTTAATTGCTTCCTCTTATATACTGAGAAAGAAATAATTTGTCCTCTCATGGTTGCCTTAAAAGCATCCCATAAGATTTCTACAGAGATTTGAAAATATTCATTAATTTTAATTTGCAATTCTTCACAAAATTTTGGATCCGCAAGCAATGCATTATCAAATCTCCAACAGGTTTAGAACTATCCTGATCAACTAAATCTAATGCAATCCATACCCCACCATGATCTGACAAAATTATTGGATCTGTGGAAGCTTGTGTAATCTGCTGCACCAATTGATCAGTAACAAAAATATATTCAATTCTAGAAAAAGATTTATGAACATGTGAGCAAAATGAAAATTCCCGATCATTAGAATGAAGAATATCCCAAATATCTTTCAGATTGCAAGATTGTACAAAATTATCTAACCCCAAAGATTTCACAAATCTACTGGGATTTTTATCCATTAAAGAATCTATAACAACATTGAAATCCCCTGCTACTACTAAATTATTAGTAGCCAGTGGTAAAACTAATTGTTGTAGAGATTTAAAGAACTCAATTTGATTTGAATTAGTGGCATATACATTAAAAAGCGCTACAGTAGTATTGCCCAAGCTCATGTCAACATGCAACCATCTGCCTAAAGGATCCGCAGCAATCATATCGAATGCGGCAGAACATTTTTTATTAACTAAAATTGCTACTCCAGCTTTTTTTCCTTGTTGCAGGTGCAAAAAAACAATGTTTCACCCAATTACCAGTCAGCTTCATAGATTCTGCTCCAGATAGATGGGTCTCCTGCAAAAAGCAAACATCTGCATTCTGGTATTTAAGATATAACAATGCTTTTTTCCTCTTAATCGGATGGTTGAGGCCATTAATATTTAGTGAATAAATTTTAAAATCCATAATATAAATAAAATATAATATCCATAAATATCCACCCCAAAAAATATTCTATATTCCTTTTCCCTAAACCAATAATCCACATTTCCCCCCAACCCAACCCCCCAAACCCTCACAAAACCCCACCTCCCACCCTCCCCTCCCCTAGCATAAATGCAAACTTCGAAACGCACATACAGGCTAAGTAAAAGAAAAACTCCCAGCAGGCTAAACCTAAAACAATTCTACAAAGTAACATAGAAACATAGAAAATGACGGCAGAAAAGGGCTATAGCCCATCAAGTCTGCCCACTCTATTAACCCTCCCTAACTACCCTCCTAGAGATCACAATCAGGTGGCTATACCTTTACACTTCCCTCGTAGAGATCCGACATGGGCATCCCACTTATTCTTGAAATCAGGCACGCTGTTGGCCATGATCACCTGCTCTGGGAGCTTGTTCCAATGGTCAACCACTCTCTCTGTGAAGAAATACTTCCTGGTGTCGCCATGAAATTTCCCGCCCCTGAGTTTCAGCGGATGCCCTCTTGTGGCTGAAAATATCTTTTAAGAAAGAAAATATCATCTTCCACCTCTACACGACCAGTGATATACTTAAATGTCTCAATCATGTCCCCCCTCTCCCTGCGTTCTTCGAGAGAGTATAGCCGCAATCTGTTCAGCCTTTCCTCGTACGTGAGATCCTTGAGCCCCAAGACCATCCGGGTGGCCATTCTCTGAACCGACTCAACTCTCAGCACATCCTTACGGTAGTGTGGCCTCCAGAATTGTACACAGTACTCCAGATGAGGTCTCACCATGGCTCTGTATAACGACATAATGACCTCGGGCTTCCGGCTAATGAAGCTTCTACGGATACAACCTAGCATTTGTCTGGCCTTGGATGAAGCTTTCTCCACTTGATTGGCAGTTTTCATGTCTTCACTGATGATCACCCCTAAATCTCGTTCTGCCACAGTCCTAGCCAAGGTCTCCCCATTTCAGTGTGTACGTTCAGCATGGTTATTGTTGCCTAGGTGCATGACCTTGCATTTCTTTGCGTTGAAGTTCAGCTGCCAGGTCGAGGACCAGTGTTCCAGTAACAGCAGGTCCTGCTTCATGCTGTCTGACAAGTCGCTTTTACTTACAATGTTACATAATTTGGCATCGTCGGCGAACAGTGTTATTTTACCTTGAAGCCCCCGAGGTAGGTCTCCTACAAATATGTTGAAGAGAATCGGACCCAGGACTGAGCCCTGCGGCACTCCACTGGTCACCTCCGACGTTTTAGAGAGGTTACCATTTACCACCATCCTCTGAAGCCTACCGCTTAGCCAGTCATTGACCCATGTCGTTAGAGTAACCCCTAGTCCCATGGATTTCATCTTGCTCAATAACCTGCGGTGGGGGCGCTATCAAAAGCTTTACTGAAGTCCAAGTACACGATGTCCAGGACTCTCCCGAGTCCAGCTTCCTTGTTACCCAGTCAAAGAAGCTGATAAGATTGGATTGGCAGGACCTGCCCTTGGTGAACCCATGTTGATGGGGATCGCATAAATTTTCCTCGTTCAGGATCGTGTCTAATTCACGCTTGATTAGTGTTTCCATGAGCTTACTCATTATCGATGTAAGACTCACCGGCCTGTAATTCTCAGCCTCTGCCCTGCAACCCTTTTTGTGCAGAGGAACGACGTTGGCTATTTTCCAGTCCAGGGGGACTCTTCCCGTACTCAGGGAGAGATTGAATAGAATGGATAACGGTTCCGCTAGGACATCACACAGCTCTCTGAGCACTCTGGGGTGTAGATTGTCTGGTCCCAAGGCTTTGTTCACCTTGAGTTTTGATAGCTCGCCGTAGACATCAGCCGGTGTGAACTCAAAGTTCCGAAATGGGTCTTCCAAGCTTTGCTTTGCCTGCAGCTGTGGGCCAGACCCTGGCGCTTCACAGGTGAAGACTGAGCAGAAGTATTCATTTAGTAGTTCGGCTTTATCTGTATCAGATTCTACATAATTTCCGTCAGGTTTTCTAAGGCGTATAATCCCATCTGTGTTTCTTTTTCTATCACAAACTTCTGAATAACAAAAGAGAGCCAGATAAGTAATGGAAAACAACTATAAAAATATCTTCCCAACCTTTCTATTATGTAATGGACATATATTTATTTGAAATTATGTAACTACAATTATATTTATTATTTATTTTTTTTTTTTTTTTCTCCCTTCTTTTCCTCCCCTTATCCTTCTTTTCTCTTTTTTCCTTCTCTATTATCCTTTTAAATTGAAAGAATAAATCATAACAGTCAAATAAAGAAAAAGAATCAATTTAAACTGTATGACATCTTGCACCCACCCATCCTTATTACCTTCCTTCTTAATAAAGCCCAATAAAACCCAAAACCAAAACATAGCCCCAATAAGAGAAATCTGTTATACACCCATATAAAATCATAACTTTAAAACATACTTATAAGCAAATATACAAATGTTTCTCCATTAAGTAAGTGCTCAAAAATAGAGGGTATATCTGAAACACTATTTATCCACAGCACACAAACTTAACTATATTTGCATTTAAATTAGTCTTTCAGTCTTATGGTGACATGAAAATATCATTTAACTTGAACTCCTATAAACATAGCATTCCAAGACGTTCCATATTTGTCATTTCCCAACTCAACATTGCTAATATCACAATCCTGTTAATTCTTCAACGAAAATCATCATAAAAGCAATCTTCAGTAAACTCCTGCTTTAATTTCTTTTTATCTATCCAAGACACAAATGTCTTAAATGCTCTTCAAAAATCAGATACAAGCGTGTAGTACATATCAAAGAAAGGCCGTATCATACATGCACTTCCTCTGTTTGTAGTTTAACATACCACACTGCTTATACCTCTCCACTTCGCAAATGCAGGCCAAATTTAATCAAAGATCTCTCCGACAGCACTGCAAATATCGCATTAGAATTTCCCTGTTATAAAATCAGTCCAGACCTCACAGTACTTCAAGATCTTTAATTGGCAGATGTAAATGATATTTATCCACAGGCAAGAATCCATTTGTTACTCAATTCAAACTCAAGTTGATCTTCGAAATTCCGTCTTCACATTTCCTTCTTCTCAAAAAGAATTGCGCGCGACTTCCTCCACCACTCATTCATAAAAAACCTCTGTAACTGTGTATAGCGCCACCCTCCAAATCGGCAGACCATCTTCAGTGCAGCCAAGCACCCAGTGACAGTAACCTTCAACCCACTTGTATAGAAATCAAATAATATTGCAATTTGAAGAAAAATTCTTCATTCTTTATGATCCATTACCATAGATTCTGCACAGGGAAAAAGGCTCTTACAAGCAAACTGTGATAGCTCAGTGCAGAATGTTGATCCATATTATTTAACTGCAGCAAAGTTAAACGGAAAATGACATCCTCACAAACCAACATATTTCCCAAATAATTAAAGAAATATAAAGATCTCTCAAATCAATAAAATAAAAAAGAAAATACCAATTTATATTTCCCAACATCAGTTTTAGGTATTCATAGGCACCTCACATTTCTCCAAAAATTCCTTTAATTTTCCTGCATCTTCAAAACTCAAAGTTTTGTTTACATAGGTAACCCGCATAGTTGCCGGGTATACCAGACCAAATCTAGCATCCAATGCCCTTAACTGAGGGCACAAATCCAGTAGCTGTTTTCTTTTGTAAGCAGTCACTTTGGCAAAGTCAGGAACAATAAAAATCTTTGCATCTTGACATTTAAGATTTTTATTTTCCTTAGCCAAATTCAGTATTTCCATTACCTGCTGATACCAGAGCACTTTAAACATCAAGGGACGCAGACCTTTTTGACTGCCTGATCTTTTCATCAGAATCTTGTGTGCTCTTTCTAATTCTAACGGAAATTTACTCTGAAGTGGCAGAATCTTTGGTAAAAAAATTGACCAAAAAGGCAATCGGGTCATTTTTTTCTATTCCTTCAGGTAAACCAATCACCCTCAAATTATTTCTCCTCTCACGATTCGACAGATCTTCCAACTCTTTTTTTAGTAAATCAATCTCCTTATGATCTTTTTTATATTCCAGCGCTTCTACTTCAGTTTTTTCCACTCTCTTCTCCAAACAATCCATCTTCATATCCACTGCATTCAACCTTTTTGTCAAACATACCACTTCACCTTTAACTTCTTTTATGTCTTTTGAATTTTCTAGGACAATATCTTTTATCCTCTGAATTTCTCTCATTAGATCTTTATTGTCCACTTCATCTGACGGCAACGGCATCATCAGAGGAGAAGTCGATTCAATTTTTGATCTTTTGACACTGCCTGAGCTTACTCCCACCGAGGAAGACTTATTTTGTTTACCTGAAGCCATACTTTTAACACATACACCTCTTTTAAAGCGACTCTCAAATAAAATTTTTCAACTAATATCTCAATTATTAGCCTGACTCCACGGAGCAACTCAATCACACAGTCATCTCTGTACGCCTCGAAGCCACGCCCCCCCATCCAGATCCTTTCTGAACAACATCTGTCCTTTGAAAGGGAGTCCATTTAGAGTAGCCTTGGAGGTGAAATCTACCACCCACTGCCTGATTCAGAGCATTCTGTGGGCTGAAATTGAATAAGCCAAGATTTTGCTCAAGTCTCCAATATCGTAGAAAGCAATAGTCATATAATCCACCCCTGCTAGCATGAGCTGGGGCTAGAGAATGACACGGTGACAAAATTCATCACTGTTCCCATCCCCGCGGATAACCACGGGAAACCATCTTCATGTCATTCTTTAAGGGAAGAATCAGAGTATGAATGGCCACAACCACTGACCCGCAAGCTTTGCTTTGAAGAATGCTGGTGTAGAAGGACTGAGGTTGAAATAGATACTAGAAAATGACATGGAATTATTTCCCGCGGTTATCCGCGGGGACGGGAACAGTGATGAATTTTGTCACCGTGTCATTCTCTAGCTGGGGCAAAGGTGTATCTTGTGCCAGAGTGAGCCGACGCATCATAAGAACATAAGAATTGCCATACTGGGATAGACCGAAGGTCCATCAAGTGCAGTATCCTGTTTCCAACAGTGGTCATCCCAGGTCTCAAGCACCTAGCTAGATCCCAAGTAGCAAAACAGTTTCTACGCTGCTTATCCTAGGAATAAGCAGTGGATTTCCCCAAGCCATTTCTCTAAACCTGGACTATGGACATCTCTTTTAGAAAATTATGACAAGCATGTGCCATTACTGCAGCTGTTTTGATCCCTAAAGCCAAAGCTTCGGACTGCTTTTTTAAGACGATATCCACTCTGTGATCCTAGAAATCCTTTAATACTATGCCTCCCTAACTTGGCAGGGACATGCCCAGGGTTACCTGAGCAACCAAGAAATCTACCTTAGGCTGAGCGAACATCTGTTGACACTCCTGTATTATAGGATACAGCCTATTCATTGTTTTGGCTACCTTTAAAGAGCTCTCAGAAGCATCTCAGTGCTCTGTGACTAAAACACTCAAATCAGGATGCCAGAGAAAAGATGTGGGCTGCGCTTTTACTCCGCTCAGGTCTGCTGGGAGTCTAACTGTAGATCCAGCATAGAGTCAGTACATGGACCATGTTGGGTCCTTTCCTTTCAAGTCTTATATGGATTATTATTAATTGAACTTTGGATGCAACAGATTTTTAATAAATAAACCAAGATCAAGAACATCTCTTTCCACAGGCTCTTTTGTTTTGTTTTTTGGAGAATACCCTGCTGTCCAGAATGACATACCTATTGCACTAGAAACTGTATTAGATGGACCATTGGTTTGACCCAATATGATTATTTTTATGTACAGTCATGGGGCTATCACGTAAATCTAAATAACTCACAACCTTGCCTAGGATAGGCAGTCAAACACTGCCTCTCCTTCAAATGAGTACTACATTGGGAGTTCTTTGTGACAACACATTGCGTTTTAAACCTCAGAGTAATCGGGGAGCGTGGCTTTGGAGCGTTCCGATATGGTCGGGTAGTTGATGAGCTCTGTAAAGTCAGGCTAATTATAATAATTTAAAGTATTAAAAATTTCGTAAGTTGCATAAGGAAAGCTTCGTTTCGGTAACGGAATGGCTTTGGGCAAACAGTGTAAGAGCGCTTCAGCGGAAACAGGAGCAGGAAGCGTCAAGAGGTCAAAGTTGGAGCCGACGTCTCCTGCACTAGTTCCGCTTCCAACGGAGGAAATAGAGAACAGAGATCTCATGAAGGAATTGCAACAGATAAAAGAGATAGTTTTAAACAACGCAAAAAACATACAAGAGGTTAAAGAGGAGATAGAAAATTTAAATAAGAGAATGCAAATAGTAGATATAAAGATTGAACATATAGAGCGAACTGAGGCAGAAATAATATAATATAAAAAAGATCATAAGGAGATAGAGCTATTAAAGAAAGTATTGGAAGATTTGTCTAACCGCGAAAGACGGAGTAACTTAAGGGTGCTTGGGCTACCAGAAGGGATAGAAAAAAATGATCCCATAGCCTCTCTCATTAATTTCTTACCGAAAATTCTGCCAATTAAAAGCAAATATCCGTTGGAACTGGAAAGGGCGTATAGGGTACCGATAAGAAGATCTAGTAATTAGAAAGGACCGCGTCCATTGATTTTTAAAATGCTCAGGTACCAACAGGTTGAGGAAATTATTAAATTGGCTAAAGAGAATAGAAATCTCAAATGTCAGGATGCAAAGATACACATAGTACAGGATTTTGCGAAGGAGACTGCTTACAGAAGAAAACAACTGTTAGAGTTACATCCACAGTTAAGAGCACTGGGAGCCAGATATGGTCTAATTTACCCAGCAATTATGCAGTTTACTCATGATAATAAAACTTTGAAGATTCAGCTAAGCTAAAGGAATTCTTAGATCAATGTGAAATGCCTATGGCTACATAAGAGTGAAACTGGGGATGTATATCTTTTTCTTATTTCTTTAGTTTATTATAATATTTTAGTTTATTTTTGGTGTTTTGAGAAATATATTTTAAAACTCAAAGCCAAAGTTTTGAAGCTGGGAAATTCTACAGTTAATTTTGAATTGGCTCAACATTCTGACAGAGGAATGCAGTCACTTGTAGCAGCTGCATGGAATGTGGCTGTTTTAGAAGGCGGATTTAAATGGTAGACCTTTCCTTATCAAAAAAATAACCAACAAATATTCAGAATAAAGCTGCTAATAGTGGAAGGAAACAGGCTGAAAGGGAAGTAACTAACATGGAGAAAAAGACCTCAGTGTTTCAAGGAAACAACCAAGAAACTATATGTTCAGTTATAAACTGCCATACAAAACACATCCCAGGTCAAAAAACTCCATGGAAAAGATTCATAAAGATACAGTTTAAAATACACAAGTTAAACTGCAAAAAAACAGCAAAAAACTGTAAAAACTTGCACTTATCTTCCATTCATCTCCCACAAGCAGTGGAAATAAATATCCGTTGCTCCAATACGGAACCAGACACACTTTTCAAAGAATGAACTCAGTATTCCCGACAGGCCCTGTTTCGCCAAGCGGCTGCGTCAGGGGAATATCTGAAAAGACAAAAAATTAATCAATAATAAAGAATCTATAATGCTTAAAGCTTTAAAAGTTCAGGTTACCTTTAGAAAGAGAGCAACTGCTTCAAAAAATCTTCCGCGGGAAAATGGCACCCCGGCATTAGTCCAGAGCTTTATAGCCATGTGTGCTGACCTAAAGTTAAATGGCAAGGAGGACGGCAAACACTCGAGGCCAAAAAAGAGCAAAATCACTTTAAAAAAGGGACGGCAAGTCAACAAGGTCAAAAAGCTCAAAAAAGCAAAAGAGTTTAGTAATGACAGACCTTAAAAAAAGGCACGGCACTCAATATGGGCATTTAATCCTTTTGGAATGCAGGTTTGCAATCTAAAGATCCATTTTTGATCTCTTTGCCTCAAAAGCTGTTTGAAATCTCCTCCTTTCTGTGATGGAATCAATTGTCTATTATCCAGCACCGCATATCTGTAAAAGAGTGATTAAAGTCCACATTATGCTGAACCATAGGAGCCTCAAATTTTTGACAGGTCAGACACGATCTATGTTCAATAATCCTTGTCTTAAAAGATTTTGAGGTTTGCCCAATATATAAAAGTTTACAGGGACATTGCATTGCATAAATCACTCCCTTTGTGTTACATGAAGTGACAGTTCTCAAAGCATATTTTTGCTGGTCTGATGGATTAATGAATGCCTCAGTCCATAGTCACGGAACAGATTGAACAATGTCCACATTTAAAATGGCCCACCTTCCCTCCCTGTTCAATATCTGTATTATTAAACTGAAATGCGCCGCCACTCGTAGGACTAATTAATTCTTGTAAATTTTTATTCCGTGAGTATGCTGTAGTTATTTGAATATCCTTAAAGCAGGAATGGATAGATAGACAGTTCCAGTATTTTTTAAAAATCTTGTTAAAGAATCGTGCTTGCTGGGAATGTCTTAATGTACAGACAATACGATCATTCTCTAATTGTGATTCAGAATATTGTAGTAGAAGATCTCTTTGATTGTATAACGCTCGAGTATAAGCACGCTTGATGCAAGATTCTGGATATCCTCTATCCTTCAATCTACCTATAAGGACTTTAGACTGTTCTTTATATTCTTCTTTAGTAGAGCACACACGACGGTAGCGCAAGAACTGAGAGTTAGGCAGGCTTTCCTTTAAATGGAGAGGATGTGAACTTGAAAAATTTAATAAAGTATTTCTGTCAGTGGCTTTACGATAGACTGTGGTAACAAATTCATTCTCCTGAATCTTAATCATGACATCTAGAAAAGAAATCTGTCGATGGTCAAATGTTTTTTCAAAATGTATTGTAGGTAGACAACCATTAAGAAAATTTACAAAAATATCTAGATTGGTCTCAGTCTTCCCATAAAAAGAAGATGTCGTCAATGTACCTACACCAGAAAATTACTTTCGAAAACCAGATTGAAGTGTATATAAAGGTTTCTTCAAAATAAGCCATAAATAAGTTGGCTAACGAAGGGGCGCATGTCGCTCCCATTGCAGTGCCAGATTGTTGTTGGTAAAAAAATCCCGAAACACAAAATAGTTTTTCTTCAAGGATATTGACAGTAAACTTACCAAAAAATCAGATGGTACTAAATGTGGGCGTATGCGGTTGTCCAAAGAATCTTCTATTATTCTTAAAGCTAAATCCTGCGGAATGTTAGTGTACAAAGCCTGTACATCTAATGTCACAAGTATCGTTTTGCTTGAAGGATGATGGTTCGCCAATAAATGTAAAAAATGTGTGGTATCTTGAATAAAGGATACAACCTTAAATACCAGAGGTTGTAGAAAAAAATCTACATATTGGTTTACCCTTTCAAGCAAAGACCCACAAGAAGACACTATGGGACATCCAGGTGGAAAATTTAGATTTTTGTGAATCTTCGGCAGGATATAGAAGAAAGGAACCGTCGGATGTTGAGGACATAAGAACTGTAGCTCATTCTGAGTTAAAAAACCACTCTTATGACCTTGCATTGCTAGGACAGCTATTTCTCGTTTTAAATCATCCATAGGATCTGCATCTAATGGGAGATACACATCTCTATCTAAGAGCTGACGTTCAATTTCATTTATGTAAGCTTGATGATCCAAAACTACAACCGCTCTGCCTTTATCAGCTCGTCTGATAATTATATCATGATTCTGACTAGAGAATGACACGGTGGCGGTTTACCCGCGGCCACCACATTTTAGCCGCGGGTCACCCGCCGAAAACGGGGAAGAAAACTAGCAGTCGCTGCGGCGACGGGGACAAGGCCATTCACCGCCCGCGGGGCGGTGAATGGTCTTGTCTCCGCAGTGAGGTATCAAGGATCGCGCGGTCCCCGCAGCCACCGCCTGCCCGCCCGTAGCATTTAGCCAGCTCCCTCCCTCCACCTCACCTTAAATTTCGAGTTTTCCGGCTTCCTTTTTTCCGAGCCGCACGTGTTCAAAAATCCGTGCACGCGCGGCTGCGCGAGTCAATCAATCTTCTCCTCTGACGCAACTGGAAACAGGAAGTTGCAGGAGAGGAGAAGTTTGATTGACTCGCGCAGCCGCGCGTGCACGGATTTTTGAACACGTGCGGCTCGGAAAAAAGGAAGCCGGAAAACTCGAAATTTAAGGTGGTGGAGGGAGGGAGCTGGCTAAATGCACGGCTTTTTGAACGCGTGCGGCTAGGGAAAAAGGAAGCCGGCAAACTCGGAACGAATATAAGGTGAGGTGGAGGGAGGGTGGGAGCTGCTGGACCATTCTTCATTACTTTGCCATACTAATTCCATTCTATGTTAGGTGCCACGGACTCAGATTCGAGTCCTAGCGATGATGAGTTAAAGATCCCAAAAGAAGCCAACTTCTAAATCCAGTGGTTAGAGCTACACTACACTCCTTGTGACCCTGGGCAAGTCACTTAATCCCTATTGCTTCTGACACAATGGGCAGTTCCAAAGACCAAGACTGGCCAGTGTCAAAGACAGGATGCTGAGCTTGATAGACCCTTAGTCTCCACTGTTTTTAGTGATCAACAAAGTTCTATGTTTCTATAATCACCCTAATTCTGTTATCATTGGACTAGATATTCAAAATGATTTAAATGGCCAGGACAGGCTCCTGGCTGTTCAAATCATCTGTCCAGGGCTAACCAGGCATTTTCAATCTTCATGTTCAGCCCAAATGGTGTCACACAATTCAGCAAAAATACCCAATGTTGTTCCTCATAATTTAAATATTGCTCATAGAAGGAACAACATTGGGTATTTTTGCAAATGGAAGTTGGAGGGTTAATTCCCTTGAAACAGCCAATTGAGTGAAACATGAATTCATGCTGGGACACAAGATAGGTTGAATTTGTTTTGAATTTAAAAAGAAAAATGATCAATGAAGAATACTATAATGGCAAGAAAATATAATGATAAAACAGCAACTAATTTTGCCTATTTTTATATATTAAAAAAGTACTACATAAGGTGAATGTCCATATTGCTGTCTGTTGTTCTGCTGAGCACTGGCATTGAAACAGCAAAATGCATTTATTGCATACTTGTCCTCTGTCGCAAACATTATGGTGGTATATTAGTTGTGTTAATAAAAATTTATAAACAAAGCCCTGCCAGCTGAACATCTCTTTCTCTAGTTCAGCAGCAGGAACTTTGATTTATAAGAATGGAATACGCTAAATATTAGAGTACTAAGGCTTATATGGATGCTGCGGGGACGGTGACGGGGCGGTGAATGGGATGGCAGTGGTGGTGACGGGGCGGTGAAAGGGATGGCAGTGACAGTGACGGGGCGGTGAATGGAATGGCGGTGACGGGGCGGTGCAGAGGATGGTGGGCCGGGGACGGGGCGGTGACGGGGACAGATTTTTTCCCCGTGTCATTCTCTAATTCTGACGTAAAGATTGTATGGCTTCCCATTCCAATTGGGTCATATTCCATTTGCAAAAAAATTTTTTTGTTTCTAATTCTTCAATATCAGTCATTACTAGGTCTTTATATAACTGTAATGCTGGGTCTAAAGGACCCATAGGAACCCAGGTAGATTTTTGACGGATCACTGAACGATCATAGTATTCTGTACCACTATTAGAAAAATGTAATCGTAGGTGTAGTTTTCTAAAAAAATTCTCTAGGTCCACCCTTAGTTGAAAAGGATCAGTTTTTATCTCAGGTACAAACGTGAGACCCTTTGATAATACTTGAGTTTCAATTTCAGAAAGAGTATAATGTGAAATATTAACTACTGCTAGTTGGTCGGCTGTTGGGACCTGGTATTGGGGCGGAGATTGCCCTGATATCTGCCTCTGGTTCTTCTTTGTCCCCTTCTTTTTTTGTTTTGACCACCTCTGCCTAAAAAATTACTGCCATCACTAGTAGAGGATGAGTTAGAGGATAAGTGAAAACGCACTGGTTGTTTCACATTATGCTCTTGTTCTTCTGTGGGAGTTTTCATCAAGATATATACATATCCATCTGTATAATCTTTCTCATCCCTTTTGAACTTCTTAATTTTCTGCATTTTTAAATCAGTTTTGATTTTATCAAGTTTAGAATCAATTATACTTTTCTGAATAGTATGCAGTGCAATGTCCCTGTAAACTTTTATATATCGGGCAAACCTCAAGATCTTTTAAAACAAGGATTATTGAACATAGATCGTGTCTGACCTGTCAAAAATTTGAGGCTCCTATGGTTCAGCATAATGTGGACTTTAATCACTCTTTTACAGATATGCGGTGCTGGATAATAGAGAAATTGATTCCATCACAGAAAGGAGGAGATTTCAAACAGCTTTTGAGGCAAAGAGAGCACAAATGGATCTTTAGATTGCAAACCTGCATTCCAAAAGGATTAAATGTCCGTATTGAGTGGCGTGCCTTTTCTTAAGGTCTGTCATTACTAAACTCTTTTGCTTTTTTGAGCTTTTTGACCTTGTTGACTTGCCGTCCCTTTTTTAAAGTGATTTTGCTTTTTTTGGCCTCGAGTGCTTGCCGTCCTCCTTGTCAATTAACTTTAGGTCAGCACACATGGCTATAAAGCTCTGGACTAATGCCGGGGTGCCATTTTCCCGTGGAAGATTTTTTGAAGCAGTTGCTCTCTTTCTAAAGGTAACCTGAACTTTTAAAGCTTTAAGCATTATATATTCTTTATTATTGATTAATTTTTTGTCTTTTCAGATATTCCCCTGACGCAGCCACTTGGTGAAACAGGGCCTGTCGGGAATACTGAGTTCATTCTTTGAAAAGTGTGACTGGTTCCGTATTGGAGCAACGGATATTTATTTCCGCTGCTTGTGGGAGATGAATGGAAGATAAGTGCAAGTTTTTACAGTTTTTTGCTGTTTTTTTGCAGTTTAACTTGTGTATTTTAAACTGTATCTTTATGAATCTTTTCCATGGAGTTTTTTGACCTGGGATGTGTTTTGTATGGCAGTTTATAACTGAACATATAGTTTCTTGGTTGTTTCCTTGAAACACTGAGGTCTTTTTCTCCATGTTAGTTACTTGCCTTTCAGCCTGTTTCCTTCCACTATTAGCAGCTTTATTCTGAATATTTGTTGGTTATTTTTTTGATTTTTTTGGATATTCAGCTTGTATACTTTTTGATAGACCTTTCCTTATGCCAGAACTGAGCATAATAGATGTGAATATGGCTTAACATAATGGGGAATATGTGAACTTTTTCATTTATTAGATGGTTGGAAAGAAGATTTTAAAGAATGTTAATCCTAGGATTGAGAGTGGATAAGTCACATGGAGCAGGAACAGATTAAGCAATGCTCTGGATGTTATTCAGTAAATGGAAATGGTAACTCTGCATCTTCCACAGCAAGGTTGTGCCTTGAGATTTTTCAGCACTTCTAGACACATTCCTCCAAGTGCACTAAAATTCCCTACAATTACAGTATATATTCCTGCAGAACTTCTCCTGTCAGAATTTAAAATGATATATTACAAGGTAAAAGGGAGAAAAAGGACTGTGAAGATGTTTATATACATCTTAGTCTGCAGTGGTTTAATAAAAGTACTGCAGGAAATGGAATCCTATACCTGACAAGAATATCAAATGATTTGTAATTTGATATGAGAGGTTTGACAAGTTATGGGATTTTTCCGCAGTATGGTGGGAAGTGAGTGATGTAGGGTATTGAAGTATGATTGGAATCAGTGCATGTATGATATGGCCTGTTTCTTATTTTATACCCTGATGTTACTATTTGCTTTCCATGGATTCTAATGTATCTTAGTGCACAGTTAGTCTGGAGGAAAGTTGATTAAGAGAAGTTCAGATTTTCAACTTAACAGCTGTATGGTGATTTCCATAAAGACAATCTTGTGATCTGCTATGATTTGCAATGCTATGGATTAATATATACAGATACTGTATTAGTATAAAGTGGTTACTTTATTAATGAAGCCTATTGGAGAATGCCTACAGAATCATATACAAAGAAGATCTTTTGAAGGAAGAAGTATTATGGTGATGGACAGCAGATCTAATGCTGAGCAGCGATTTGGATATGGTATACGTCCCAAGTTATATGAATAATTGTAAGATGTCAACATAAGATGGATGGATGGAAATTGTTGGTTTGCAATTGCTAAAAATTGTACATATTGGTAGTAATTGGGTTTTGTTTAACCAAATGGGTGGTGATAATATGAAGAGGAGATTTAATATAATCTTATTTGTTATTTTCTTTTTGGAGTGTATGTTATAAAATATTCTTCCCCCCCAAAAAAAAGGAAAAAATTATAATAGAATTATTATATTTTAATTATTCCTTTCTTTTAATAAGTGACTTGCATATAATACTAGGGTGTTTAGATTAAATACTTATTGGTTTTTAGATACGGCCTGGGAGGAGTTTTTCATTTACTTGATCTGGTATGGGCGTTTCAAAGTTAGCATTATGGAGATGGGTGGGTGGGGTGGGGAGGGGTAGGGGGATGGGGTATAATTTGAATTTTCAAAGTAGGGAAATTGTTCATATAATAATTGCTATATGGAATTGTATATTATTTGTGATTAATCAATATAATGGGTTTTAAAATCCTTTCATTGAATGTTAATGGCCTTAACCATCTGATTAAAAGAAAGAAGACGTTATTATACTTGAAACAGCAGAATGCGGATGTTTGTTTTATCCAGGAGACTCACCTGTCTGGTGAGGAATCTAAAAAGCTAGTAGGTAATTGGGTGAAAGATTGGGATAGACTGGAGTACGGGTCACTCCAACTGCACGAGGGAGACAGGATTTGTAGAAGCTGTGAAGGACTGCTTCATGGAGCAACTAGTCAAAGAACCGACGCGAGGGGGTACTACTCTTGACCTCATCCTAAACGGTTTAGGGGGGCCTGCAAGAGGGGTAGAAGTGGGAGGACCGCTAGGAAACAGTGATCACAACATGATCAGATTCACATTAGAAAGAGGGACACCCATAGTTAGGAGGACCGCAACAACTGCGCTGAACTTCAAGAAAGGGAACTATGTTGCTATGAGGGAAATGGTGGGGAGGAAGCTCAGAAACATCTTTAGGATGGAGACTGTGGGAAGCGCCTGGACCCTATTCAGGGACACCCTGCAGGAAGCGCAAAGAATGTACGTCCCCAGTTTCAGGAAAGGCTGCAAGAACAAGCGATCAAAGGACCCGGTTTGGATGTCAATAGAAGTAAAGAGGGCGATAAAAGACAAAAAAGTATCTTTCCAGAGTTGGAAAAAGGACCCAACAGAGGAAAACCGTCAGGCGCACAGGAAATGCCAAAAGGAATGCCACCGGGAGGTTAAAAAAGCAAAAGGGAAATACGAAGAGGGGCTGGCCAGGGAGGCGAAAAACTTCAAGGCATTCTTCAGTTACGTTAAGGGGAAGCGACCAGCGAGAGAGGAGGTGGGGCCGTTGGACGATGGGGACAGGAAGGGAGTGATTAAGGAGGATAAAGAGGTAGCTGAGAGGTTGAACACGTTCTTCTCGTCGGTTTTCACGAGCGAAGACACTTCTAATATACCGGACTCAGAGGACCTCATGAGTGGGGAACAGGCTGAGAAATTAGAACACATAGAGGTAAGTAAGGAGGATGTCCTCAAACAGATAGACAGGTTAAAATGCGGCAAATCACCGGGCCCGGACGGGATCCACCCAAGGGTTCTGAAGGAACTAAGACAGGAAATAGCGGGCACAATCCAACATGTTTGCAACCTATCCTTGAAAACGGGTGAGGTACCAGAGGACTGGAAATTGGCAAATGTCACACCCATCTTCAAGAAGGGATCGAGGGGTGACCCCGGGAACTACAGGCCGGTGAGCCTGACTTCAATTATAGGGAAGATGGTGGAAGCTATGATCAAGGACGGCATTTGCGAGCACATTGAGAGGAATGGCCTACTGAGAACAAGCCAGCACGGATTCTGTAAGGGGAGGTCGTGCCTAACGAACCTGCTGTACTTCTTTGAGGGAATAAGCAGTCGCATGGACAAAGGGGAGCCCATAGACATCATTTACCTCGATTTTCAGAAGGCTTTCGACAAGGTGCCACATGAAAGGCTACTTAAGAAGCTTTGGAACCACGGGGTGGGAGGGGATGTGCACAGATGGATCGAGCACTGGTTGTCGGGTAGACTGCAGAGGGTTGGAGTAAAGGGTCAATACTCTGACTGGCGGGGAGTCACGAGCGGTGTGCCACAGGGATCGGTGCTGGGGCCGTTACTCTTTAACATATTCATCAATGACCTGGAAAAGGAGGCAAAGTGTGAGGTTATAAAATTCGCAGACGATACCAAACTGTGCGGCAGAGTTAGGACCAGGGAGGAGTGTGAGGACCTACAAAGAGACCTGGACAAGCTGGAAGACTGGGCAAACAAATGGCAAATGCGCTTCAACGTGGACAAATGCAAGGTCATGCATATAGGGAAAAAGAACCCGTTGTTCAGCTACAAATTGGGGGGGGTATTGATGGGAGACAGCAGACTCGAGAGAGACTTGGGTGTGCTGGTGGATGCATCACTGAAGCCATCTGCACAGTGCGCGGCAGCCTCGAAAAAAGCCAACAGGATGCTGGGCATCATAAAAAAGGGCATAACAACCAGAACACGGGAAGTCATCATGCCATTGTATCGAGCGATGGTGCGTCCGCATCTGGAATACTGCGTTCAGTACTGGTCGCCGCACCTCAAGAAGGACATGGCGGTACTTGAGAGAGTCCAAAGGAGAGCAACGAAAATGGTAAAAGGGCTGGAACACTGCTCATACGCCGAGAGGCTGGATAGGCTGGGGCTCTTCTCTCTGGAAAAAAGGAGGCTCAGGGGAGATATGATAGAGACCTTCAAGATCATGAGGGGCATAGAGAGGGTGGATAGGGACAGATTCTTCAGACTGAAGGGGACAGCAAATACAAGGGGGCATTCTGAGAAACTGAAGGGAGATAGGTTCAGAACAAATGCAAGGAAGTTCTTTTTCACCCAGAGGGTCGTGGACACTTGGAATGCGCTACCGGAGGAAGTGATCAGGCAGGGTACGGTCCAAGGATTCAAACAGGGATTGGACGGATTCCTGAGGGATAAAGGGATCATGGGATACTGAGGGAGGAGCTGGGATGTAACAAAAGTATAGAAAGTTTGTCAGGTAATGAGTATAAACCAACCAGGCGTGCATGTGCAGGACCGGAGGGCTGGGACTTTGATGGGAAGGCAGGACCAAATTGGGAGGCCAAGGTGGCAGGGGAGCCCCTTCAGATGATTCAGACAGGTTGTGATCTGTTTGGGCCGCCGCGGGAGCGGACTGCTGGGCAGGATGGACCTATGGTCTGACCCGGCAGAGGCACTGCTTATGTTCTTATGTTCTTATTGCTTTTTTGCACCTGCTACAAAGAAAAAAGCTGGAGTAGCTATCCTAGTTAATAAAAAAATGTTCTGCAACGTTTAATATGGTGGCTGCAGATCCTCTAAGCAGATGGCTGCATGTAGACAAGAGTATGGGCAATAATATTGTGGCACTTATGAATGTATATTGTCACACCCCCAGTACTAGGCTGTCAGAATGGCTACTGGGCAGTGTGCAAAATAATAGTCCCGAGCGTGCCTTCTTAAGGTAGAAGGGTCCTGCTGGCATTAATAGTAGGGTAACAGACATTCACCAAAACACCAAAACCAAACCAAGTGTTCTGAATGAGAGCAAGCTTTAATAAGGCAGTGTCATCGAATTAGCAGTGCTGCCAGAACAGATACTGCTTCTCAAAAACAGGCTTGCTAACAAAACCAAAATGGGAGGCCTTGCAAAAGGCAGGCCTCTGCCTTTCCACAGGTAAGTGCAAAGACCCGGTTCATGAATAAATTCACAGTCCTTGCTTTACAGTTCAAAACAAAACTATAGCAATGTTGAGAATCAATCTTTCACAGTCTTTAAATTCAGCTTGTTTCAAGTTTCAAGTTTATTAGGTTTTAATATACCGACCATCAAATAAATATCTGGCCGGTTTACATTACAATAAAAATATAAATAAGAAAGAGGGGTTAATATATTCAATATTTAGAAGTACAAACAGTGTATATTTAAAACATAAACAAGACAAACTTGATTGTGAGGGAGGAGGTATATGGAAGGGTAAAGTTACATTGCTAAGAGAAAAGGGAGAAAGAGGGAATGGGAAAAAAACATTTGGGTGGGGAAAAAGTATTTTAGAAATAATTTTTGAAAGTTAAATAATTGAAAATAACTGAGAAGTAGATACTAAACTGAAATAAATGCATCACGGAATAGAAAAGTCAAAGAGTTCCTCTATTTCAGTCCAGAACACTGGACTCGCCTGGCCTGCAACAGGCTTTCCACACCAGCTCTATAAGCAGGTGGGGGAGGGGTGCAGCTGAGTCCACATTAATACCAATTATCAAAACTGGCCCCACAATCCCAACCCAAAGATCTTCGGGGACTCACCCCGCACTATCCCCAGTTAGTTTTCAAGTCCCCTGTGAGCAGTAGCAAAAAGAGAGAAACACAACTGTTCCAAAAAGTTTCCAAAAACAAAAACACTGAGCTTCAGCAACAAGCCCAGCACTGCTCACCAATTGTCAGCAGCAATCCCAAACAGGCAAAAGAGAAAAAAAACCACTTAACTCTCGTCCATAAGTTCCTCAGCAGGTTCCTTAGAAGTGTCCATATCTTCTGTAGAAGGAAGGCTGGATAATTGGCTTGCTCCAGGGAAGGCTTCTAGTTCTTCCATCTCAATCTCATTCTCCAGGTGAGAGGGAGGAGAACTGGCTCTGAAGACCTCCTCCTCCCTTGGCTCAGGAACTACTAATTTAAGCTTCCTGGATTGCTGGGCTTTCTCCTGAGCCCTAATTAGTTTCAGCAGCTGAGCAATTCCAGCATTAGGCTGACTTCTGGGCTGTTCCTTCCTACCGGCTATCTCAGGTTCCTTGAGGCTGTTCCTATGACATTCCCCCTCCCCCCTGACACCCTGCACAAAGTCAGACTTTTTATGCTCAGCAACTTTGGGGCTAACAGAACTACTGCACTGATCTGCTCTTTTTAGCTGCAGTCTAGTAGTTTGGGGATTCCTACCTGGGACAAGCCTAGCTCTAGGGCTGCGGTTGTTACAATATGCCCCTAATTCGAATCAAATTGAGTTTTTTAAGACTCTACAACAATTAGTTTTACCATTGGCTGCTAGTAATTTGGTAGTGGCGGGAGACTTTAATGCTGTAATGGATTCTTTATTGGATAAAAAACCTAGTAAGATTTTGAAGTCACTGGGTTTAGATAATTTTGTAAACTCTTGTAATTTAAAAGATATATGGCGTATACTTCATTTTAATGATCGAGAATTTTAATTTTGTTCACATGTTCATAAATCTTTTTCTAGACTAGATTATATTTTTGTTTCTGATTAGTTGATACAACAAGTAACACAAGCTTCCATAGATCCAATAATTTTGTCGGATCATGGGGATGTATGGATTGATTTAAATTTTGTTGATCAAGATAATACTAAACCTGTTTGGAGGTTCGATAATGCATTGCTTACGTACCCAGAATTTTGTGAAGATTTTCAATTAAAAATTGATGAGTATTTTCAAATTAACAACACAGAAGAAATCTCTATAGAAACCTTGTGGGATGCTTTTAAGGCAACCATGAGAGGTCAAATTATTGCATTCTCAGCATATATTAAGAAACAATTTAAAAAGCAATTTCTTACTATAGAAAAAGAAATTCAAATCTTAGAATCAAAATTGATTAGAAAATGGGAACATTCTAGATTACAAGCTCTTTTAAAAGCTAAATGTAAATACAATGAGATTTCTTCTAAATTAGGACGGATATTCTTTCTCAGCAAGCTTTGTATTATGGAAGCTCAAATAAGGCGGGAAGATTATTGGCAAATTATCTTAAATCAAAAAAGAGAAAGACAAAAATAAATGCAATTAAGGAAGAAAAAGGAGATATTCAGTCTTAAATTGGACCTATATTAAAACAATTCTTAAATTTTTATAACGACCTTTATTCTTCTGAGCCTTATTTAGATAGATAAAAAGATGGTTTAGAATTTTTAAAATTAGTTGAAGGTCCAAAAATTCCTGATCATATAAAAAGAAGCTTAGAAGAGCCGATATCGCTAAAAGAACTGCAGACAGCATTGAAGTCTCTTAGAGTGGGGACCGCTCCAGGTGGTGATGGTTTTACGGTAGAGTTCTATAAATCATTCCAAATTATCCTATTACTTTATTTATTAAATTTATATCAGAATCAACTAAATCAGTGTTCTTCAACCTTTTTACACCCGTGGACCGGCAGAAAAAAAAAGAATTATTTTGTGGACCGGCAAACTACTAGGACTAAAATTTTAAAACCCCGTTTTCGCCCCATCTCCGCGAGCTCGGTCCCCACAAATCATCTGATCCCATCCACACAACCTCAGTTATGATTTTATATTGAATGTATTTTATTAAAGTATAAAACGAAACAATATTCTGTACAATTGTCATTTTATAAATACAAATAATTCAGAGCAAGGATCAACAAAACCCCTGTCTCCCCTCCCCTTCACATATATCCCCTCTACTATCAAGAAAACTGAACAAGCCAAATTATTACGGAATGCTACACAGAAATATCATGCTAACAGAATATTGCAGTCACACATGACAGGAATAGTTTTAGGGGAGTGCAACTAGGGCAACTGTCCCCTGGTCAGAGAGCGCCCTAAGCCAGCTGGAAGCTAAAGAAACACTGCCTGGGTTTTGCAGTCCCCAGTTATGTCTAACACCAGCTCTAGCAGGATATATATTTCAAATCTGATATATTCTAATCACAAAATAGAAATAAAATTATTTTTTTCTACCTTTTGTCGTCTCTGGTTTCTGCTTTCAATCTTCTTTTCACTCTCTTCCTTCCAGCGTCTGCCCTCTCTGTCTCTTCAATCCAGCATCTGCCCCTTCCATCCACTGTCAGTCCTCTCCCCCTTCCATATGGTATCTGTCTTCTTTCTATGCCCCTCTCCCCTTTCCATCCAGCTTGTGCCCCCTCTCTCCTTTTTACATAATTCATTCCAGCTTCACTGCTCTCTTCATTTTAATCTCTCCTACACCAGATCTATCATCATTGTCCCTCTCTGCTTATTTTTCTGCTGACTCCTTCCTATCATCAATCTCTCTACTTTCTCATGCCTGTGTCTCATGCCTGTGTCTCCCCTTCCTCTAATCTCTCTTCCAGCTGTTTCCTTCCTTTTTTCAATCTCCCTTCCTTCCTCCTCCTGTCCAGCAGTAACTCTCTTCCCTTCCTCCCCTCCCAGTAGCATCTCTCCTTCTCCCTCTCTAGTAGCAGCTGTCCCTTTTTCCCTTGCCCAGTAGCTTCCCAGACTCCTTTCCCTCCTCCCCTCCCAGCAGCATTTCTCCTTCTCCCTCTCCAGTAGCAGCTGTCCTTTTTTTTCCTTGCCCAGCAGCTTCCCAGATTCCTTTCCCTCCTCCCCTCCCAGAAGCATCTCTCCTTCTCCCTCTCCAGTAGCAGCTATCCCTTTTTTTCCTTGCCCAGCAGCTTCCCAGATTCCTTTCCCTCCTCCTCTCCCAGAAGCATCTCTCCTTCTCCTTCTCCAGTAGCAGCTGTCCCTTTTTTTCCCTTGCCCAGCAGCTTCTGATAGTGGCTTTCTCCCCTCCCAGCAGCTCTTCTTACTTCCCAGCGCAGCGATTCAGGAAGGCAGCCTCAGGTCCTTTGTTAGGTCGCGCTGCCTCTGAGGAAAGAGGAAGTTGCATCATCAGAGGCAGCCGCGACTCAGCAAAAGCCACAAGGCTGCCTTTGTGAATCGCTGCACTTGAAAGTAAAGGAGAGCTGCAGAGAGGGGAGAAAGCCACTGTCGGAGGCTCCCCAAGATCTCTCCGGCCCAGCGCAGACTTCAGATGATGATCTTGAGGGCCCTGCGCGGACCGGCAGAAAGTTGAAGTGAGTCAATCTTGCCGGCCCTGCGCAGACCGGCAAAAATTTCCTGCGGACCGGCGGCTGAAGAGCTATGAACTAAATAAAGGTTGAATTTTAGGCACTATGGCAGAGTCATTAACGATTGTTTTGCCTAAGCCAAATAGAGATCCTATGTTGGTTTCAAATTACAGGCCTATTTCTTTAATCAATATAGATGGTAAACTTTTAGCTAAAAGTTTGGCCATGCGTTTGGCTAAGGCTCTTCCTTATATAGTTGGTATGCACCAAACAGGTTTTGTTGCTCACAGACACTCTTCCAATAATACCAGACTGGCCTTTCATATGTTATACTTAACAAAAGATATGAGTGATCCGGCCTTCTATGTGTCTTTGGACGCAGAGAAAGCTTTTGATCGGGTAGAATGGACCTTTATGTATCAGGCCATGGAGTGATTTGTTATTGGTTCGAGATTTATACAAATGATTAAAACCTTGTATAGTTCTCCTGTTGGTAGATTATATATTAATAATAATTTCTCAGAATGTTTTAAGTTGCAAAGGGGGGTTAGACAGGGTTGTCCCTTGTCTCCTTTGCTTTTTGATATAGTACTTGAACCCTTGTTATTAGCTATTCAACAAGTAAAGGAGATACAAGGCATTCCGCATTTTGGAAAGGAATTTAAGGTATCTGCTTATGCGGATGATATATTACTTCATTTGAGGAATCCCGAAACAACCATCCCATGTTTACTGGATTTGATTGAGAAATTTGGAAAATTCTCAGGTTTAAAAATAAATTGGTCTAAATCAGAAGTCCTTCTTCTAAATATACATTGTGCAAGAGGTTTATTTGATTCATTCCCTTTTATATGGAAGGAGGAAGGAATAAAATATTTAGGAATTTGGTTAAAAAATACACTAGATGAGACAATGAAAGTGAATGAAAGACTTTTATTGCAAAAAGTAACAGAGTTATGTGAGCAATGGAATCTTTTACATTTGTCTTGGTGGGGAACAGTCCAAACTATTAAGATGATGATTTTGCCTGTTGTTTGTTACCAATTGGGGATGATACCAGTTTTTTCCCAGGGGTCTTTCTATAAAAAGTTGAATGGTATTCTTACTAAATTTATTTGGCTGGGTACAACTGCAAGAATTGCCTTAGTGTCTTTACAAAAGCCAATTAAGGAGGGTGGGGTAAATTTTCCAAACTTCTATAGGTACCATCAATCCTATATTATGCGCCAGGGTATGTATTGGGTCCTCCCAGAACTCATGGAAAAGCTACCAGATTGATTATGGTTAGAATGGCAGCTCATGTTTCCCACTAGGCTTCGTCATCTTCTCAGTATTAAAATGCCTAGGATACGTAAAAACAATAGAATATTAATGGACACATGGAAAACTTTACGGTATATTAACAATTTAACACCTCTTCCAATTCAAAAATCTACATATCAAAATATATGGCTGAACTCCAGGATCCAAATAGGCGGTTTTAAGATTGTCTGGAAGGATTGGATTAAAGCAGGTATATGAACCTTAAATGATGTTATATCTAATGGTAAACTGCTGGATTTTTCACAGTTGCAATATAAATTTGGCCTTGATAAAAAACAAAGTTATAAGTGGTTGCAACTGAAGCAGGCTATTCAGGCAGGGTTCCCTGAATGGAAATCTCTTAATAATCAATTTAGTTTAGATTTCTTATGCTTTCAGACAGACTTTCTGGGTCACCAGGCCGCACAGTGGTATAAATTATTATCTGGCTATTCGAATAAGAAACCAAAGACTGGACTTAGAGATATTTGGAGCATTGAGATTAAGCATCAAATTAATGCATCTCAATGGCCACGTATTTGGTCCTGGAGGATGAGATGTACAATGTCTGCATCTATAAGGCAAACATGGTTCTTTCTATTGCATAGAGTACTCTGGACCCCTGTTCGTTTACAAAAATTGGATTGCTCTAAGTCTAATAAATGCTGGCATTGTCATTTCGAGGCTGGAACTTTCGATCATTTATTGTTTTATTGTCCATTTATTAAAGCTTTTTGGCAGTCAATTTGGGATCAAATAAATTGTATGCTAGAAAATCATGTAGCATTGTCATATGACACAATTCTATTTGGCATGTCTATGAGAGCTAAAAGTCAGTTATCCACTAATAATAATAAACTTTTAATGATTTTAACAGGAGTTGCCATTCAGCAAATAACATATAACTTGAAAGATTGTACAAGATTAAATTATTGTATTTGCTTTGCAACAAGGTAATTATAACAAGTTTAAAAAGATTTGGGGGCCATTGACGATTAATTCTAGTGATCAGACATCTTAAACACCAGAATATTGGATAAGAAAAGGGAGGGTGGGTTTATGACAGATAATATATTGATAGTTGTTATTTATTGATATATGGGTGGGAGGGATGGGTTTCTTATATAATTATTTATTTGGAATAATACAAATAAGAATGTCAAGTGATGAATTAAGGTATTTCTGAATGAATGTTGTACACTTGTTGTAATATTTGAAAATGAATAAAGATTTTTTTTAAAAAAAATTATTGTTTTTGGTGGAACTCGGTGTGTCACATGTATAAAATAGAAAGAGTGCTTGCAGTTCAAAAAGGATATTTTAATAAATTTAAGGATGTGTGGGGGCCATTAATAAGTTATTATAATGAATAATCAGCATTTTTCCCTACTTAATATATATTGTTTTGAGGGTGGGGGCGGGTTATGTGGCTTTCAATAATAAATTATAGAACAAATGATCTATGTTATGTTTAAATCATTTTTATTAAGAGCAGAAAACTATACAACAATAAATGGTTTTCTAATCATAAACCAACTCCAAACCCCCCACACCCCCACCACCCACCCAACCTAGGTAGCAGAAGCAGCAACCAAAGCAAATTACATAAACAAAGGTATTAGAGCAAATGATCTATGTTATTATATTATGTGATATATTTTTATTTGATTATAATTTTTGGGAGGGTGGGTTGGGATAAAATCTTTTTCTTGAGAAATGTAGAGTTTCAAGTGATGTTGTATATTGAATGATGATTTTTCTGTACACTTGTTGAAAAATCTAAAATGAATAAAGATTTATAAAAAAAAACCTCAGAGTAATCATGTTGTTAACTCATGTTTTATTAATCACGAAGAGTGAGGTGATTAAATTTGCAGACGATAAGAAGTTATTCAGAATAGTGAAGACGCAGGGGGATTGTGAAGATCTGCAATGTGACATAACCACGCTCGAGAAATGGGCAGCGACATGGCAAATGAGGTTCAACGTGGATAAGTGTAAGATAATGCATATCGGTATCAAAAATCCCATACACGAATACAAGATGTCCGGGGCGGTACTTGGAGAGACCCCCCCCCAGAAAAAGACCTGGGAGTACTGGTCGACAAGTCAATGAAGCCATCTGTGCAATGCACAGCGGAGGCGAAAAGGGCAAACAGAATGCTAGGAATGAACAGATCGGAGGTTATCATGCCGCTGTACCAGGCCATGGTAAGCCATCACCAAGAATAATGTGTCCAGCACTGATTGCCGTACATGAAGGAGGACACAGTACTACTCAAAAGGGTCCAAAGAAGTACAACTAAAATGGTTAAGGGGCTGGAGGAGTTGCCGTACAGTGAAAGATTAGAGAAACTGGACCTCTTCTCCCTTGAAAAGAGGAGACTGAGAGGGGACATGATCGAAACATTCAAGATACTGAAGGTAATAGACTTAGTAGACAGAGAAAGGTTGTTCACCCTCTCCAAGGTAGAGAGAATGAGAGGGCACTCTCTAAAGTTAAAAACGGATAGATTCCGTACAAACGTAAGGATGTTCTTCTTCACCCAGAGAGTGGTAGAGAACTGGAATGCTCTTCTGGAGTCTTTTATAAGGGAAAACATCCTCCAGGGATTCAAGACAAGGTTGGACAAGTTCCTGCTGAACCAGAATGAACGCAGGTAGGGCTGGTCTCAGTTAGGGCACAGGTCTTTAACCTGGGGGACGCCGCGTGAGCGGACTGCTGGGTGCGATGGACCACTGGTCTGACCCAGCAGCGGCAATTCTTATGTTCTTACATATGCTAAGACAGTTGAAAACTTATATTACATTACATTAGGGATTTCTATTCTGCCATTACCTTGCAGTTCAAGGCGGATTACAAAAGAATTATCCAAGATGTATTACAACAAGAACTTACAAAAAAAAAAAAAATTGGTCATTTTCAAAAAGAGTGAGAAATGGTTAAGATTATTTGTTTGGGGTAGTTGGCTTTAGTGAGAGGTAAAGTTTGAGACTTGCGGTATTATTTCTTTTTTCAGAGTTTTCTTGAGGAGTATGGTCTTTATTTTTTTTCTAAATGTCTTGTAGTCGAGGGATGCCGTCAGTAGATTGGCGATTTGGTTATCTAGTTTGGCTGCTTGAGTGGCCAGGAAGCCATCATATAGTTTTTTCCATTTGACCTCCTTAATTGGGGGGTATGAGAATGGGGTGTGAGTTTTCCTATGTCTGGTTGTGGTGTTGTGGAAGAGGTGGTTATTCAGGTAGTTTGGACTGTCTCCGTATAAAGTCTTAAATAGTAGGCAGTAGAATTTAAATTGTATTCTTGCTGGGATCGGAAGCCAGTGCGATTGGAGATATGCTTCTGTAATGTGATCATGTTTCTTTAATGAGTAGATGAGTCTTAGTGCTGTGTTTTGGATAGTTTGTAGTTGTTTTGTTATGGTTGTAGGGCATGGGAGGTAGAGGATATTACAGTAGTCAAGTAGGCCTAGTATTAAGGACTGAACTATGAGCTGGAATTGAGTTTTCTCGAAGAATTTCCGAACTTTTCTTAAGTTTCTCATGACTAAGAATGACTTTTGTATTGTTTTATTGATTTGCGGATGCATGGTGCAGCATCTGTCGATAGTTATTCCTAGCAGTTTTAGGGTGGTTTGTATGGGGTAGTTGATTGCGTTGATTTCAATGTTGGTTATGGTTGGTATTTTGTTGTTTTCTAGGAGGATGAATTTCGTTTTATCTGGGTTCAATTTCAGTTTGTGATCTTTCATCCAGGTTGCTATTGATTTTAGTGTTTGGTATATTGTGTTCGTCATGGAGAGTTCAGGTTGATCGAAGGGTATGAAAATGGTAATGTCATCGGCATAGCTGTAGGAGGTTATGCCTTGTTTGTCCAGGTGAGAGCTGAGGGAGGCTGTATAGAGATTGAAGAGAGTCGGGGATAGAGGGGATCCTTGGGGAACTCCGCAGGGGTTTGACCAAGGTTCAGATTTTTGTTTGTCTGATTTTACTCTATAGGTTCTTGATTTAAGGAATCCTTCAAACCATGAAGCTGCGTGTCAAAGCAGCTCCTGATTGGATAAGGCCCGACTTAGTGCAGGAAGAGGCGGTCGGAGCATACCGCGAGTAATTTCCTACACTCGTGGAGCTCCGGCTGCTCTCTCCTGCCTCTCCCGCTGCCCTCTCCTTGTTGGCAGTTCGCAGTCGGAAAATACCGTGAATGACCAGGACCACGAACCGCTGACCGCGAACAACCGGGAGAACACTGTACTGTAAAACTTTTTTCAGGATCTAGTAAGATTAATTTGCAGCTTGTGCAAAACACAGCTGCCAGGTTCATCAATGGAATTTTAAAAAATTGATGATATTACTTCCATACACTTCCATACTGCATCAACTACACTGGCTACAAATTTCTAAACCGATTAAATTTTTTTTGCCTTGCTTTCAAGGCTTTATTTTTGAACCAACCTGAGTATTTGTATATAAACTTGTCAGACCTGCTCCCACAAGTTCGCTGCGTTCATCTCTGAAAACCTCTCTTCAGTTACTTTACTTGCAGCAAAGCATGACTTTCATCAACTAAGAAGAGAGTTTTCTCTTAAGCAGGTCTAGTACTCTGAAACTTATGAGGTATGAGGTCAGTTTTCAATCTGATCTTTCCTATTTTTCTTTTCAGAAAGTGCTCAAAAGCAATATTATATGAATACTTAGACTTGTCAGCTATTTGCAAAACAGGACGCTAATTTATTTATTCATTCATTCAATTTTCTATACTGTTCTCCCTGGAGAGCTCAGAACTGTTTACATGAATTTACTCAGGTAATCTAGCAATATGATTATTCTTTTTCAAATTCAAAAGCAAAGGTTCTAGACTTTTAAAAAACTAACATTGTTCAGATGGTGGTTTACGTCAAGGAATTATTGTCTGGATGGGAACGTTTGGAAGGAGTAGAAATGCAGTGGACAAAACTGAAAGGAGCGATTGTAAGGGCGACAAACCTTTTTGTGAGGCAAGTAAGTAAAAATAAGAGGAAAAGAAAGCCACTTTGGTTCTCAAACGTAGTAGTTGAGAAGGTAACGAACAAGAGGTTAGCTTTCATAAACTACAAAAGATCACAGAAAGAGGAAGACAGGCAAAAATATCTGAAAAAGTTAAGAGAGGCTGGTCTTGTAGTCAGGAAAGCAAAGATGCAAATGGAAGAAAAAAATAGCTGACATGGTAAACGGAGAGACAAGACATTTTTTAGATATATTAGTGATAGGAAGAAGTGCAAAAGTGGCATTGTGAGACTCAAAGGTGAAGGGGAGAAAAACTGTATGTAGAAGCTGATAAGGAAAAGGCTGTTCTGTGTTCACGGCTGAAGCACCGGAAGCGGGACTGCAGAAGACAAAAATGAATAGGGATGGAGTAGTGGTAGACCCCGATCGATTTTCAGAGGATTGTGTTCGTGAGAAGCTAGCTAAAATAAGGTAAACAGAGCAATAGGGCCGAATGGTGTACATCCGAGGGTGATGAAGGAACTTATGGAAGTTCTGGTAGCTCCGCTGACTGACCTTTTCTATGTTTCCCTATTAGAGATTGACACGTGTTATATACAGTATATTTTGCTTGATCTGATTAGAGATTGTTATATATATATATATATTTTTTATTTATTTATTTATTTATTTTTTTACATTGCCTAACACATGTAAATGGTGGTATATCAAATTAATCCAATTCAATACAAAAAATCCATTTAAATTTTAACTAAGTTTATCACCTTTAAGTATACAATGCAAGTTTAACCTTTCAGTTCTGCAGTGAAATTCCTAAACGAGTTGAAGAATAAAGAGACCAAACAGAACTTAATCAGTCTAGCAATTCTTACCATTGTACGTTGCACTGTTCTTTACAATTAATTCCACTTGCTCTCGAAACTCTTCACGAGATGGATACATGCGTTTACGGACATTTTCACGTAATGTTTGAAGGTCCATTGGCCGGGTGATGATTTTATAATAGTCTTTCACTACTTTGCCATTAACTGGAGTATGAAATGGGTAAGTCTGAAAAGGAATCATGCATATTAAAGACATAAGATCAACATGAAAAATATGACCCCCCTTTGCCAAAGCACTAGACTGCTCAGTTACAGCACTATCTTTATTTATAATTTATTCATTCAATTTTCAATACCGTTCTCCCAAGGGAACTCAGAACGGTTTACAAGAATTTATTCAGGTACTCAGGCATTTTTCCCTGTCTGTCCCAGTGGGCCCACAATCTATCTAATGTATCTGGGCTATGGGGGGAATCAGGCGACCCACCCAGGGTCACAAGGAGCAGAATGGATTTGAACCCACAACCTCAGGGTGCTCAGACTGTAGCTCTAATCACTGTGCCACACTTTCAGACATAGCATGGTGAAAGATAGATTAACATAGTAGATGACGGCAGATAAAGACCCAAATGGTCCATCTAGTCTGCCCAACCTGATTCAATCTAAAAATTTGTTGGGGTTTTTTTGTGGGGGTTTTTTCTTCTTCTTCTCCTTAGCTATTTCTGGGCAAGGATCTACAGCTCTGCCCAGTACTGTTCTTAGGTTCCAACTACTGAAGTCTCCATCAAAGCTCACTCCAGTCCATCTACACCCTCCCAGCCATTGAAGCCCTCCCCAGCCCATCCTCCCCCAAACAGCCATATATAGACACAGACCATGCAAGTCTGCCTAGTACTGGCCTTAGTTCTTCAAAATTTACTATTATTTTCTGATTCTAGATCCTCTATGTTCATCCCACGCTTTTTTGAACTCTGTCACCATTTTCCTCTCCACTACCTCTCTCTGGAGCAATTTCCAGGCATCTACCACCCTCTCCGTAAAGTAGAATAGCAGCAAGGATACTGGCTGACTGTTTAGCTGGTCTTATGTTGGTGCTCTCATGCTATGTTTGCTGTTCCATGGCTTCCATGCTAAGTTTCATCATGCGTGCTTGCCTTACCATTTTTGCCAAGGAAGCCACTCAGCACTGAGCAGCAGCACCAAACCGTGCGCCTGCTCGTGCTTCTCAGCGCGGCTGAAGACACTCACAGAAGCTTGTTAACAGCGGGGCAGAAACTTGGAAAGGTTCACTCCTGCCCACTGCACCTCCACCGGGGATCGGCGGTAGAGGTATGAGGTTAGGATAGGGAGGGCGGTAGGGTGCAGAGCCTTACGGCGGTGGCGGCCTACAATAATTTTGGAAGAGGGTATATTGGCTCAAATATAAACCGGGACCCCCATTTTTGGGCCAAAAATCTCAGTTTATATTCGAGTATATACGGTATTCACTTTCTATTGGGTTGACACATCTAACATATCTATTGGTTGTAAAGTCTGCGTACTTATTTCAGAGCCATATTGAAGCATGATATCACCCAGTATCAAATCTGACTCCTCTATTTCCCTGACAATGCATTCTTAATACTAAGTTCAGATAACTTTCAGTAGAACATCTTGTCCTGTAGTAATGTTGCCTGGGATCATCTTCTTATTTGGGTTTGTCTTCTTGGAAAGTCCCGAAATATCCAATGATGTCACAGTCAGCAGATATTTGCTCGCTACTAGAGCAAAGATGAACCTCTTAACATAAGCATATTGTTTCTGCTGACAGGGAGAGATATGTTTCTTTCATTATTCAGAAACCTGCATTCAATAACACAATGTCTCTCTTAAAAATATTTTCTTGGGGTCTCATAGGGGTCTTCACCTACATTTTCATGAAGGTCTTACTCCTGATTCTCCCTCAAGAGAGAGAGGTTCTGTGCTTATCTATGCTATTTCCCTCACGATATCTAAGCTTTCAATGGATTTGCTTCTTTATTCCAAATCACACTACTCAATGTTGGTACTCAACCTACTTTATATTGCTTTCCAGTACTTGACTTTGCTGTCTGGATACTGTATTTCTCACTCTTGTTCATCATGTACCCAAACCTCCTTATTCTTGGTGATATCAACATATGCACAGAAGACCCTTTGAGCACAATTGATAGGATCTCTCTCTTCCATATTGCAGATTTGGATTTATTTCAGCACATGTCCTTTCCCACACATTCTGTAGATTGCACTCATGACTTAGTTCTCACCAAATCCAGTTGTCTTCCTATATTTGTAATTTTAAGTCTTCTGTTCTCTGGTCAGACCATTTTGTAATCTTCTTGAACCTCTGTATTCCAGAGAGCTCTTGTTCAGTTGACCACTAGCATTCTTGTCACTCAACATCCATAAGCACAATTTATCCTATCTCAGACAACTTTTCTATTCTTCCTTTGGATTCCTGGATCTCAACCTGTGATGAAATGTTACACTTTTCCTTAGAAAATACACTGATCCACTTTGACAGCACCATTTACAAATTGGCTTTGGCATTCTTAAGAGGCAAACTTGCAGAATAGAATACTTAAGAACATAAGAACATATGAAGGCGGTCAAAAACTTTAACTTCACTACTACCAAGATCAATTCAATACTCAGCCTTTTGTCCTAAGAAGCTCAACTTTTATCATCAATAAGCTAGTGTTCGGTTATAGGAATATCTTCTCCAGCATCTTGGGAATTGGAATATTTTCCATCACTTGCTCAACCTCTTTGGCTAATTCCATCATTTCTAAAGAAGAGAGCAATAAAACATTGCATCCTGCATCCTAATAGCAGAAATTTTGTGCTAAGGTGGCTCTTTGTTTATGAGCTAACAGCTTGCCCACATTATTACATCCATCATAATATTTCCATTCAATTGTTTGGATAGATTTCCCAATCTTCTCCAGTAGGATAGCCTGATGTTCCTTCCTCTAATGCACAACCTGTTTTCCTAAGAGGATTGGAACTACTAACCTGAAACAGTCTTTCTGTGCAATCTAAACTCTCCCAGGTCTCCTTATTCATCTTATCCCATAGCTTAAATCTAGGAGCACCCAATGCTATGAGTTTGCCTCTTTAACTGCCTTAGCTGAATTGTGCAATGATGCAATATCATCCATTGTCCATCCTCCATAGCATAGCACCTTTTTTTCTAGTTCTAGTCACCCAAAAGTGGCATAATCAGAACACAACACAATTGAGTACAATTAGAGATATTCCTGAGCTAAAGAGCACACAGAAATTTGATGTTCAACATCTACAGACAGTGCTTTGCATAAGAATTTTGCCTGTAGCAAAAGTGAGGGCAAGTCCATAGAAATATTTGATACATGGATCATATAGGCAATTTTCAAAGAGAGAATAGAAGGGTAGTTTCTCTCAAATGTAGCACAAAATCCATGGCAGCCTTTGCAGATCTATGAAAATTGCCTCCCAAGTGTCACTGACGGATTGCTTTGGATCTTCTGACACAAAACAAGAACATGAAATCACATTCCAAGAATGAATAACTGCAGAGTCCTTACATTAGGATGGTCTCTCATGTCATTAATAATAGACTCCAAAATGGAGGAGAGTGTGACCATTGGGTCTGTTCTTCGGCGATGGATGGATTTATGCGGTCTCTAGAAGCAATGTGAAATAGAAAAAATGTTAGGAAATACCCTAAGAAATGCACAAAGCCCTGATCTCAATGATAATGAATACAGTAACAAAAGTTCATTAAAAAAGGGCTCCTGAAGGATCATCAAACCCAGATATTCTGATTCCAGCTGAATTTTTCAATATAATGGTACTAAACTTTTCAATATAATGGTAGTATTAGCTGTTCACCTAATTATATGTCATTGGAAAGATAACTCAGAACTTAATTATTCAGAATAGTGGAACTATTAATGTGCAATTAGAAAATATGAAGATGTTATAGCCATTAAAAAACAATCTTATTCTCACTTTTACAAAACTTGGGCACCTTTATTTATTTATTTTAAAAATTTATATTCCACATATCCTGCAATTTTATGCAGATCAATATTGTAAAAATGCTTGAAACATATGTGCACCATACCAGCAGCATGCTTATTGTTCAATTTTACAGAATTTTTCCTATTTGATTTGTTGTTGTTCATCTGATTATGTTCAATAAAAAAATCAATAAAGGTATTTAAAAAAAAGGAAACATTGAGCAGATAAGGTAAAAGCTACTTTCATCCAGTTTCTTTTAGTTGACTATTCAGCTGAATCTAATCACCTAACTCTAGAAGAGACTGGCTTCCCTGGCTGAATTTAGCAGATTATTGCTGAAAATCAGGCACTAGCGGCTCCACTAAAAAGAAAAAGCAAGCAATAGGTCATCATTCCTTCTTCTCCCATTTTCCTCTTAAAAAATGGCTCCTGCAGGAGACCTCAACACCCTCTGCCTCCTCAAATCAAAATGTCTCCTCAAGTCCACAGGGAAAATGAGAGGGTCTTAGCTATTTCTTTATTCATTTATAAACGAATCAGGAGGGCACACATGCAAATGGAAACAAAACAGCACAGTCAAGAGGTGGGAAAAGACTTTTTGGGTGGGGTGACAAGATATTTGATGACCAGAGATTACTTATTGGGCGATCTATTGTTGAGGTTTGGCTGTATGCAACAATGAATGTCCTGTTTGTTGTTCTTTTGTGGAACTTAAGTGTCATCAATAAAAAAAAATGTTTACATTAAAAAGGTTTGGATAACTTCCTAAAAGAGAAGTCCTTAAGCTATTACTAAGATGGATTATTCCTACAAAAGGCAGCATAAAATATATGTTTTACTCTTTGGGATCTTGCCAGGAAACTGACTTGATGGACCTGTGTGGCAGCTCTTATGTTATGTCCATGAAACACTGAGTTTTTGAGCACAAATTTATTTATTTATGTTTATTTGTGGGGTTTTGTGGATACATCAGTACGTATCTGCATATACGAGGAGATACATTATGGGCATGCAGACATTGCTATCACAAAGTACATTTACAAGACAGACTGGAAATATAATACAACAGCAATGGATCTATCGAGAAAATGCATTCACTCACGTTCAAGTAATCACAGTGGACTGTAGTTCCAACACGGCGTTTCTTCTTGGGAGGAAGCTGTTGTTTAGGGAACTTCAGGACTAGAGATTTCCTACGAACTTCATCCGCACTTTTGAAACAAAGCCAGAGATGCTACAAATTTTATCTTTTCATTGTCTCATTCCTCATACTTTATAAGACAGGTTTCAGATGTAAAAACCCATTCAAAGCTTAAACGACTATTTAGATTATATCAAGTCCTTTTCTAGTCTCTAAATTCTTTCCCTATTCTACTAGTACCGTACTGGTTTTATACTCCCAATTCCAATCAACTTCTACCACTATTCTCATCACAGCCCAGTTCCACACTATTCCATCCAATGTAAACCAAACCCCAAGTATGGTCTCCTTCACAATCACCCTTCCTCATCATTTCTATCTTGCCAACATTCAGGCCCTAATGCTCAAACCTACCATGCCAGTGAGGTTTAGCCAGTCAGCCTCTGAAGCACAAAAGGATTCTGTGTGGCCTTTACTATTCGTAGTAGCAGCCACAAAGAATCCTATGCAAATTACATTACATTAGGGACTTCTATTCCGCCTATATCTTGCAGTTCAAGGCGGATTACAAAAGAGCTAACTGGACATTTCCAGTGAAGTTACAACAGTTTTGGTTTTTTGGGGGGTTTTTTGGTTACAAGGGAGGAGAGGTAGCTGGATTAATTCTGGAAGAACTTGCAAATTGGATGTTAAATTGACTGTACGTTACTATGTGATATAACAAATAAATTACAGTTAGAGTACTAATAAGATTACATTACATTTCAGGAATCTGAATACTTGGTTGGTGTTTTGGAGAGGAAGAGATTATTTAAGTGGAGGTTTTGGGGGAGAATTTATCTAGAAGGAGGGGGAAGGGTTGGGTTAAGATGTCTGGATAAATTTTTTGAAAAGTAGAGTTTTGATTTCTTTTTGAAAAGTTTTGAAGTCGCCCATTGCCGTCAACAGGTTGGAGATGGAGTGGTTAAGTTTTGCTGCTTGCGTCGCCAGAAGGTTATCAAACATCTGTTTGCGCTGAGTGCCCTTGAGTGGAGGGAAGGCAAAAGGGTTCGGAGTTCTTCTTTGTCTTGAGGTGAGGATCTGGTTTAGGCGGTTGTTTAGATAGGGGGGGCGGAGCCGTTTAATACTTTGAATAATAGACAGTAGAATTTGAATTGAATTCGTGCTAGCATAGGTAGCCAGTGAGAGTCTAGGAAGGCAGTTGTAATATGATCATATTTTCTCAGGGAGTAGATCAGTCTGAGGGCAGTGTTTTGTATAGTCTGAAGTTGTTTTATCATGTTGGCAGGACAAGGTAGATAGAGGGAATTGCAATAGTCCAGTAGACTTAAGACTAGGGATTGGACAATTAGCCTGAATTGTGCTGGGTCGAAGAATTTTCTTATTTTACGTAGATTTCTCATAATTAAAAAAGCTTTCTGGGATGTTTTATTGATTTGGGACTGCATTGTGCAGCATCTGTCTATCGTTACTCCTAGGAGTTTGAGTTCGGGCTGTATTGGGTATTTGGTGTTTTTAATTTTCAGTTCTGTAATGGTGGGAGTTTTGGCCTTTTCGAGCAGAAGGAATTTTGTTTTGCATTACAAGTAGCTCAATAGTAGCAAAATGAGTAATTCATGACGCCTAACTTTTAGCATGCACAGATCTGGAGCTGCAGTTAACAAGATGAACAGTCTACTAGTATTTTAGAAAGCTGCACATGTGTGGAATGTGTGTCCCGCATATAACAACTGCATCTAAAATTGCTGTGGACCCCCAACTGCTGCCCTAGCAAGAGGCTTTAGCTGCAACTCTGTGACCTTTTTTTGCCCTTGCTGCTGCCTATGCTATCCCCGAACCAAGCAGGAGCCAGAGGGAATAAAGACACCGCCCCACCGAAGCGCGGCCTTTTGATTCAGCCGCCGCTCGGAGGGAAGCGGGCCAACTCTTCTTCACCCCTGCACAGCCTGTGAGGAGCGTGGGAGCACTGCTCCGCCCCCCACCCCGAACCAAGCAGGAGCCAGAGGGAATAAAGACACCGCCCCACCGAAGCGCGGCCTTTTGATTCAGCCGCCGCTCGGAGGGAAGCGGGCCAACTCTTCTTCACCCCTGCACAGCCGGTGAGGAGCGTGGGAGCACTGCTCCGCCCCCCACCCCGAACCAAGCAGGAGCCAGAGGGAATAAAGACACCGCCCCACCGAAGCGCGGCCTTTTGATTTAGCCGCCACTCGGAGGGAAGCGGGCCAACTCTTCTTCACCCCTGCACAGCCGGTGAGGAGCGTGGGAGCACTGCTCCGCCCCCCACCCCGAACCAAGCAGGAGCCAGAGGGAATAAAGACACCGCCCCACCGAAGCGCGGCCTTTTGATTCAGCCGCCGCTCGGAGGGAAGCGGGCCAACTCTTCTTCACCCCTGCACAGCCGGTGAGGAGCGTGGGAGCACTGCTCCGCCCCCCACCCCGAACCAAGCAGGAGCCAGAGGGAATAAAGACACCGCCCCACCGAAGCGCGGCCTTTTGATTTAGCCGCCGCTCGGAGGGAAGCGGGCCAACTCTTCTTCACCCCTGCACAGCCGGTGAGGAGCGTGGGAGCACTGCTCCGCCCCCCACCCCGAACCAAGCAGGAGCCAGAGGGAATAAAGACACCGCCCCACCGAAGCGCGGCCTTTTGATTCAGCCGCCGCTCGGAGGGAAGCGGGCCAACTCTTCTTCACCCCTGCACAGCCGGTGAGGAGCGTGGGAGCACTGCTCCGCCCCCCACCCCGAACCAAGCAGGAGCCAGAGGGAATAAAGACACCGCCCCAACGGCGCGCAGCCGTTCGGCGTGCCGTCGAAGGCGCACGTCAAAGGCGCGTGCGCCTTAGCACGCGCCTTTGCGAAGCACCTGTGCGAGGCACTAGCATAGGTGCTCACCGAAAGCAGCTTCCGGAACCCTTACACTCGAAGCCCAGACAACAGAGACGACCTCCGACCTCCACTACAGGCTCTGGCACTGCACATACAGACAACCCAACCGGATAAGTACTGCTGCTACTTAATTATTCTGCTGTAAAACTCGCCAGCACTTTACACACTATAGCCAGTTCTCTGCACACTGTAGTTGGTACCTACGTACGGCAGAGCAACACCCTGCACATTAACACCCCACAACAGCCGCAAACAAATCCTTTTTAAGCCGTAATCTGCACTGTATGTTCAGATTATTGTTCTAGACTATACTGGATTATATCAGATTAGTTGTGTATTGGAGCATACTGTTGTGTACCGCATCGTATCAGATTATTCTAATTTAGCAAACTGTATTGTATTATATTGTATTTTACTGGATATATGTTATATGGTAGTATCCCGCACTGTATTGTATTGTATTATACGGGGTACATGTTATACGATAGTACACTGCACCATATAAGATAATACCAAACTCTACTATAGCCGGACGAGCCCTCCACAATGGCCTGGCTAAACACACACCAATGTGTAGCTTTACTCCTACTCTACCTGCTAACCACCAGGCTCTGTAATGCAGACAACACCAAGGCTTCCCCCATCCCCATCCACTTCACTTTACACCGATCAGTAAAACCCAAAAACCCCACATACACCCACCATACCACACAAGACCACCCCCAAACCCATCCGCCCATAATCCCCCCTCACCCCCACAAACTGACCAAGCTCCACCCAACAAAACCAAGAACCCTAAAAAAACTTGCTTACTCCCACCTCGCCCCAATCAACCATTCCACACATCAGTCCCTACTTGGCTCTTACCTAAACATTAGATCAATGCGAAACAAAGCGTCCCTGATCAAAGATTGGCTGTTTGAAACTAACCCTGACTTCGTTCTCCTCACCGAAACCTGGTTACTATCAGACAAAGATATCATCATAAAAGATTGTCTACCACCGGGATTCAAGATTCTCTCTCTAGCCAGAACATGGGGAAGAGGAGGAGGACTTGCAATAATCTTCCGAGACCACCTAAAAGGTACCATTCTCAACACAATATCTTCGCCCAACTCGGAAATCTTGACCATCTCCCTAACTTCAAATTCTCTGCCCTCCTCACTAACCATAACTTTATTCTACATACCTCCAAAAAAATGGACCACGATCAAAGAGAACTTCGCAGAATCCCTCCTAACCAACTCTTTAACAAGCCCCTATAACCTACTATGCGGGGACATCAACCTACACCTTGAAAAAACGGACCAACCAGAAATAGCAGACCTTTGGTCTCTGCTCTCCCAATTAGGATATGACAAACATCCCCCTGTCACAACCCACCAAGGAGGTCATCAGTTAGATCTGGTGACTCTCTCCTCCAAGGAACTATCCAACCCCACATTTTATTGGAAACAAGGAAACTGGTCAGACTCCCTCTGGTCCGACCACCGCCTATGTACCTTCTCCATCGGATGCCAAAACAAACTCCAGAAAAGCGGCAAAACAAGATCCATCAAAACCCACACTACTAGAGGAAAGATTGACCCAACGGAATTCTGGTCCCACTTCGAAATTAACACCAATCCTACCGAAGAAACGGAACAACTCATGACATCCTGGATCCAGACCAGTACCAACATACTAAACGAGATTGCCCCCCCAAAAACCCGCAAAATTAGAACCCCCAACCAAGAAGGCTGGTTCGACCATGAATTGCTGCTATACAAGAAAGACCTTAGGAAAGCTGAAAGATTATGGCAAAAAACGGGATCCCCAGAACACAGATCGGCCTGGAGACAAAAAGTAAAAAATTACAAAACCCTCACAAATGAAAAAAGAAAAAACTTCTACTCCCTCAAGATCGGAAACATAAAAACCAACAGCAGTAATCTCTTCAAACTGGTCAATGACCTATATAACTTAGAGACCCACACAAACATACACGAAGAATCCACCTTAACTGCCGACTCCCTCGCTGACTTCTTCAACACCAAGATTCAAAAACTAAGATTAACACTACCCCCCAGCCCCAATCCCCTCAAGCTGTTCCCCATTCTCCCAGACATCTACTTATCAAACCCAGACCTAGGAGCCAGAGTTGACCTTTGTTGGAAACAATTCGCAGTAATCGACTGGCAAACCTTCAACTCATACTACAACAAATATACACACTCCCATTGCAAATTGGACACATGCCCACCAAATATCATGAAAACGGCACCCCCCTACTTCAAAGCAAAAATGATGACATGGGTTAATTTTCTATTATCCTCAGGAAACTTCCCGTCTGAGCAAGGCCATATTATGATCACCCCTATTATAAAAAATGCGAATGAACCACCCAATTCCCCATCTAACTATAGACCGATCGCCAGTATCCCCTTATTCACCAAAATAGCGGAGGGGCTGGTAAAGGCGGAACTCTCTGCATACCTAGATAAATTTAACATACTCAGCGACTTTCAATCAGGCTTTCGCACAGAACACAGCACGGAAACCATCTTAGCTTCCCTTCTCGACCACCTCCACACGCTCTTCAGTCAGGGCTCAAGTGCCTTAATCATACAACTTGACCTGAGCAGCGCTTTTGACCTGGTAGACCACACCATTCTCCTTGAATGCCTGGCTCACATCGGCATCTCAGACCAGGTCCTTAACTGGTTTCAGGGGTTCCTAAGAAATAGATCCTACAAAGTATGCAAGAACAACTCTTTCTCTTACAGCTGGGACAACACCTGCGGGGTCCCGCAGGGCTCCCCCTTATCCCCCACCCTATTCAACATCTACCTGGCCTCCCTAGGCAACCTTCTTCATAACCTCAAGCTCAAATTCTTCATTTATGCAGACGACATCACAATATCCATCCCACTTACCAACTTTTCACATGAAATACTCGACCACACTACAAACATTCTCAACCAGATCGAACTCTGGATGCTAGCATTCAGACTGAAACTAAACCCCGATAAATCTAAATTCTTCCTAGCCACCCCCAATGACAAAATCAAAGAAACTACAATTCAACTGAAAGGAATGACCTTCCCCCTCGAACCAACCTTAAAAATCCTGGGAGTCACGCTGGACAAAAATCTTTCCTTAGAAAATCACACCGACCTCGTCATCAGGAAAAGCTTCTCTGCACTTTGGAAACTTCGCACTATAAAAAAATACTTCAATGACACTTCCTTCCGCCTTCTTGTACAATCCTCCATCCTCAGCATTCTAGATTATTGCAACATCATATACCTTAACGCCACGAAGAAAACAACCAGGAGACTAAAAATAATCCAGAATACCGCCGTGCGCCTCATCTTTGGCCTAAAGAAATGGGAACACGTCACCCCATTCTACCACCAACTCCACTGGCTGCCTTTCGAGTCTAGAGTCCTTTACAAATTCGCATGCTTCTGTTACAGGGCTGTAAATGGTTCCTCACCAAGTTACATCAACCCTCACTTCAACCTCTACCGCACCAACAAGAAATCCCGTCGTATTCAGCTGTTCGCCTTCCCCTCACCCAAACTTTGTCACTTCAAAAGATTCCTTGACAGAACTTTCGCCTTCCAAGCAGCCAAGCTGAACCCATGGCTAGCACAAATGATACTAGAGGCCCCCACTTACCTCGGGTTCAGAAAATCACTTAAAACTTACCTATTCAGCAAACAAGACCCGAATTGTTCCCCCCCCTGACAATATCTCCCCCCCTCCCCAACCCGGCCCCCTCATGAGGCCTTCCCCCTTTTTTCCCCACTTTCCTCATCCTCTGTCTAGTTCAAATAAAGCTGATAAATAATTGAAATTCTGTTACTCTGTAATTCTAATAACAAATCTGTAATTCTGACAAATAATTGTAAATCTGCCTGTCTATGCAGACCCTAATATAACTCGATGTAAACCGCCTTGAACTCGCATGGGTATGGCGGTATATAAGAATAAACTATTATTATTATTATTGTTTGGAGCACCAGAGATCCTAGCTGCACATTTTAGTGGAATTACCCACAAAAGCTACACCTACCGCCAATATTCAGCACTAACAGTATCCATATAGTTTGCAAGTTGTTAGAGTTGATCATCACCCGGTACCTTAGAATCAGGAGGTATGGTCAGTCGTTTTTCTCCAAAGCGACCACTGAGGTCCCAAGGAGAAAAACGACTGACCATACCTCCTGGCAACTCCCTCAAAAATTAAACAGCCCACAAACACTCCTACTCACATTTCATACCCAGACTATAGCACACCATCCCCCCATCTGGACTTTGGAGCTTCAGAAAGGCTGTGACAATCTTCCTCTTCACAAACCCAGCGCCTTAAGGACAGGCTCCTAGAAATGCCATCAGAGTCAACGCACCTTTGCCACCTACTCTCACCAGATGCTGCTTAGTATATATGTTTTACTGTCATGTCTATATTGTAAATTATGTCATCTCTGTCCTATCTCAATTATATTGTGGATGTACTTTGTAACCTGTTCTGGGCTCAATAATTGAATAAATAAATACTATTAAACTGCGTGCATTTGACGATCTGTCTTCTCTCACCTTTCAATCAGTTGTTTTCCAAGGACAATTTTAGTACCCTCCACTTTGATAAGCTCCTCATTATCATTGTGAATGACAGTCTTCTCCAATTCTTCCTCCTGCTCCTCTGTCATGGCTACAGGGTTTGAGGGTGGAGCATTGGTTTGATAATAAAGGGGGCAGAATTTATTAGTTCTCATGTGTCCAATTGCGCCACACGCACCGCACTTTAGCTGCAGAGAATAAAATAACAGTGATGAAAATCCATGACAAACTCAAAAAAGACTACTTCTTGAACTTATCTGCAAAAGGGACCATGAAACTACAGACATTTCTACAAGAACTGAATATTCAAGACTGTTTTACTTTCATAGAATTTCACTTTCTGCATTTACATTACTTCGTCTTTTCTATAGGACTGAGAATGTTGAATTTTACGATTATAAGATTGCCATTTTTCCTGATGTTTCAAGATGGACACAGTCAAGGCGGAAGAAATTTCTGACATATCATCAATCAATTTTAAGTTTGGTAGCTACCTTCCAGCTTCATTTTCCTTGTAAATGTTGTATTATTTATCAGACAAATAGATATATATATATAAAGCAGCCACCGTTCCCCTGCTCGCCGGCCCGAGTTTCGCTCCGCCTCCTCCCCACAACCAGCCGGGAGAGGAGACTTTCTTCTTTCAAGCCGCTGCAGGGAAAGCAGCCACCGTTCTCCTGCTCGCCGGCCCGAGTTTCGGTCTGCCTCCTCCTCACAGCCAGCCGGGAGAGGAGACTTTATTCCTCCAAGCCGCTGCAGGGAAAGCAGCCACTGTTCCCCTGCTAGCCGGCCCGCGTTTCGGTCCGCCTCCTCCCCACAACCAGCCGGGAGAGGAGACTTTCTTCTTTCAAGCCGCTGCAGGGAAAGCAGCCACCGTTCCCCTGCTCGCCGGCCCGAGTTTCGGTCTGCCTCCCCCCCACAGCCAGCCGGGAAAGGAGAACTTCACAACCCTGCATAAGCGCAGGTCTGTAGGATCACTCGGGCTCGGCCTCGACTTTGTTTAAGTTCTGCACAATTTGTTTAAGTTTAATTTGTTTAAGTTTTGCCCAATTGCTTAAGTTCACCAGATTTTATTTAATTGTTTTAAGCTCTATCCAATTGCTATGGATTCACCAGATTCTATCTAATTGTTCTAGTTCTGACCAATTGCCTAGCCTATTTAATTGTTTAAGCTCTGCCCAATTGCTAAGGTTCACCAGATTCCATTTAATTGTTCTAGTTCTGCCCAGATTCTAGTCCTCCAGATTCTATTTAATTGTTCTAGTTCTGCCCAATTGTTAAGCCTATTTAATTGTTTAAGTTCGGCCCAATCACTAGGGTTCACTACATTCTATCTAATTGTATAACCTCTGCTCAATTGCTAAGGTCCACCAGATACTTTTTAATTGCTCTAGTCCTACCCAATTGCCAAGACTTTCCTCTATTCCTGCCTCCTATCCCTCCCAATGGCTTCCCCAACCCCATCATGAAGCCACACCCGTGGTTCTTCTTCTCCTTCTCTGCACATCCTCCAATATCAACCTCTGCCTGAAACCTCCCTCTCCCAACTTACCCGACCCCATAAATGTCAGTATTATTTGCCCTGGCGTCAAAATCCCCACGCTATTGCGCACCAGAAATCATCCTTTCAAAAAAAAAACCACGAAGAATTAATCATGCCTCCTTAAAGCCCATTCCCCCTGCCATCCTTCCCAACCTTGCCTCTGACTCTCTCACCCCCAGTCCCGTCACTTTACTGCAATGCCAGATCCGCATGCAACAAAACCCAAATTTTGAAGGACCTACTTGAAGATCTTGACCCCGGATTCCTATTCATCACAGAATTGGATTGCAAAAGACGACATATTTACACAAAACGAGCTTTGTTCTCACGTTTACCAAGGCCTCTTCTCCCCCAGAATTAACCGAAAAGGAGGTGGCTTGGCACTCCTCCACAAATCATTCTTCGATGTCCAGCTTCTCAAAAAGGGCAGCCATGCCTCTCTAGAATATATGCTAGTCTCTGCCAACGACGAACTCCATCCTCACCCACTGGGTATCATGCTATCATATCGTCCACCATCCCCCTGGAACAAATCCTCTGAACCCGTCCTCGAGACCATTACAAATGCCTTCCTCAAATTTCATAGATTACTAATCATTGAGGATATTAATCTCCACCTAAACGATACCACCAACAAGGATGCAACTGATTTCAATAACTTCTTTAGGCTTCCTCCCCCCACCCTTCCTCCGGCACTCTCTCCAACCCATGAAAAGGGGCACACGCTAGACATCATCAGTTTCCTCGATCTCAACGATTACAAAACTTCGGTCGATGACACTCGTTGGGAACATGTCCCTTGGTCTGACCACTTCCTAGGGGCTTTTTGCCTCCCCATTTTCATGTCTCACCTTGGGTCCCCACCTCGTTCCTCAAACTCCATTACCTTCTGAAAAAAAATTGCTAGCGAACTGTTCTGGACCAAATTCCTCAACCTAATTTCCACCATTCCTAACCCTCCAAACCCTGAATCCAACTGGCACAATTGGATCATCCTCTCTGAGACCACCTACCACTCCCTCGCACCACTATCCACTAAAACTGCATCCTACTCCCGCAAGGCCCCTTGGTACCTTCCATACCACAGAGAACTGAAGCAGAAATGTCGAATACTGGAACGCAAATGGAAAAAATCTAAATCCCCCACAGACAGACAGTCCTGGAGGGTTAATATTAAGTCCTACAATACTGAACTAAAAAAAGCAAGGAAGAACTACTACGGTAACAAAATCTCCAGATCCAACAACCAAAGTAATACATTGTTTAACATCTGGCGCTTCATATCCTCTAAACATGACGCCACCACACTCCCCTCCTCTCCTCTCCATCTGCAGACAATCTAGCAAAATTCTTCAATGAGAAAGTCACTACCTTACGATGCTCGTTCCCACCAGCACCCTCTTACAACTCTCTGGTGTCCACCGACTCCAACCCTACTCTAACCGTTGCCAACCATATTCGACACATCCTGGACCGCCTTCGAGCTCGTATCTGATTCCCAGGTCGCTAAACTCTGCCTCAAGTTGAAATCCTGCAACTGTACCTTGGACCCTTTCCCCTCCTACCTATACGAGAAAATTCCCACACAAGCCATCTCATCTCTCACCAAACTTATAAATTCTGCCTTACTTTCAGGTCTATTCTCTGCAGAAATGGGACACATTGCCCTATCCCCACTACTGAAAAAAGCTGATCTAGACCCCTCCATACCATCCAGCTATCGCCCAATAGCAAATATTCCTCTCCTGACCAAGTTGTTGGAGTCCATCATATCTACCCAACTTTCATCTTATCTTGAGAGATTCTCCATTCTCCTACCCTACCAACATGGCTTCAGGCCCAACTTCAGCAACGAATCCCTATTGGCCTCATTAATTTCAAAGGTCCAACAACTTCACTCTTGCAATAAGTTCGCTGTTCTTCTTCAATTCGACTTTTCTGCAGCTTACGACATTGTCCATCATGATATACTAATTCTCCAACTTTCTGAAATTGGCATAAACTCAACAGTCTTAGATTGGTTCTCAAAATTCTTACGTTCCCGCTCCTACTTCGTTAACATGAATGGCTCCTCATCCCTCCCATGGAAAACGATTTGTGGAGTTCCTCAGGGTTCACCTCTATCCCTGATTCTTTTCAATGTTTATATGTCCTCCCTGAAACTCCTCCAACTGTCCCCCTTGGAAACACTTTACACTTACGCCGATGACATCCTTGTCCTCCTCGAGACCGACTCTAACCTCACCAATCTCTCTGAGAACATCTCTTCATGTATATCGAACCTCCAATCCTGGGCCCTCACCGTACAAATGAAATTAAACGAGATCAAAACAAAACTACTTTGGCTCGGCCCAAAATTAGATCAGCTACCCACCCTCATCCCACTATCCTCTGGCACCACAGTGCAGCTTGAGCACTCATGCAAAATTCTGGGCATCATCATTGATTCCACACTGTCCTTCAACGACCATCTTAATTCCTTAGTAAAAAAAATGCTTTTTCAATCTTCACATGTTAAGGAAAGTGAGATCCTGCTTCCATCATCAACACTTTGCTGTCCTCGTACAATCCATCATTCTTTCCAGACTGGATTACTGTAACTCCATCTACTTAAGCCTAAGAAAGAAAAGCCTTCATAGACTCCAGCGGATTCAGAACACCGCGGCTAAACTAATCTTCGTAAAAAGCAAATTTGATCATGTCTCCCCACTTCTGTCTAAGCTTCACTGGCTCCCAGTAATCCTTAGGGTTCACTACAAATGCGCCTTCCTAACCTTCAAGTCTCTACACGGCATCCTGCCTCCCCTTTTTCCACTGTCTTGGAACTCCTCTAATCCCAACACCACCAGATCGACACAAAAATTCAAACTATCCTTCCCCTCTTTAAAAGGCATATCCCATGCAGGAAAATTAGGGACTTCCCTCTTCTTCAGGATCACCGAACTCTGGAACAGCTTTACTACCCCATTTCGGAGCCTGACCTCCCTCCAACTCTTCCGAAAACTTTTGAAAACTTGGCTTTTCTCTAAAATGCAATGACCCCTCCCTCTTCGATATACTAAGTCCCTCTAAACTTCTCTTTCTAAGTCCTTCTACTTTTCATTATAGTTCCTTTTTATATCAATTCTTGTAAACCGTGCCGAGCTCTACTTCTGTGGAGATGATGCGGTATACAAACTTAAGTTTAGTTTAGTTTATGAACCGGATCAATTGCAATATTTCTTGGAAAGCAAGGCATCCATAAGGACTCTGGAACCAGCCTCGACACCCGCTAATCAGGCTATTTAACTTATTAACCCAAAGATCTCTGTATTTCCTTTGATTTTATATTTGTTAATTCAACTTCCCTTGATTGAGTGTGGTTATTATTATGTTCTTATGTTATCATTGAAGAAAGAAGCTAATGCATCAACTGAAGGTTTTTGGATGTTATTACATTACATCGTTCTGCTTCATTGGTAACTGACTTCTAAAGAGTAAACACAGCTTTATTTTGATCTTTCGTGATTCCCAAGGCTTTTGATCTTTCACTATTCCCAAGGCTTCAAATACTGACCTAACAAATCCGAAAAACTATAGGCCTATAGCTGGCATTCCTACACTTACCAAACTCCTAGAAACATATGTAAGCAAACAATTCTCAAACTATATAAAAAAAACCACTCATACCTTCATCCCACTCAGTTCAAATTCCGTCCACAACACAGCACAGAGCTGTTACTGCTAACCTTAACCACCAAAGTCAAACAATTACTAAGCATAGGTCATCAAGCTATCCTTCTTCAATTCAATATTTCAGCAGCATTTGGCACTGTCTATCACAGGGGTCAGGAACCTGTGGCTCTTTTGATGGCTGCATCTGGCTCACTGCCAACATGGCACTCTGACTTCCGGGGGCGGAGCCAAGGAGAGTGGCCGCACACACTACAAGCTCTTCTGCTGCAGTGGAGAAAAATCTTCTCCAAGATGTGCACTGCAGCAGAGGACACCCGAGCAGACCTACCCAGACCATCGGGGACATTCTACCGGTCACCCGGAAGCGAGAGCCGCCGACACAGAGCCAGATCGGATCTGAACCAGGACGGGAACAGCGGCGGCCATCTTTCAATGCTCTACACAGCGTGGCACCTCCCCCAGCTGCAGATTCTAGCCTGGACCGCAGCAAACTATACCAGTGAAGAAGACAGTGAAGGAGACTACTTCATTTGTTATTGCTCCAGAACCCACCCCCCCTAATCTCCCCAGTGTCCCTCTGTGACTATATGAATGCATGGGAAAGATCCTTGGCTGGGGCTTGATTGATGATGAGCGCAGGCCACGCCCTCCTCTGCATCACATCCGGCATCCTTGGGACCCACCGAACCTTGCCCCGCAGCATCCGCGGCTGAACGGGCCTGAAGCCGCATTGTCCTTCACAGGCAGCCCCAAGTCGAGGTCCCGGCTTCCCATCCCAGCAGCTATACCCGCAATTGGCTACCGTGTCTTCATTACCTCTGCCCTGCCACACAGACCACTACCTGGAGTGAGGTGGTGAGCTGGTGAGGTGATGTCGCTGGTCATTCAGGTGGTCAACTTTATTGTTGCCCGAGCTTTAAATGATCGCCAGTTTAAAACACTGCAGGATGAAGTTGGGAATAATTATCCTGATCTGCTTCTGCACAGCAATGTGTGTTGGTTGTCAAGAGAGAAGGTGCTCAGCCGTTTTGTGGCTTGTCTGCGCGAAATCCAGACTTTTCTTGAAATGAAAAACATCGAGCATCCTGAGTTAGCTAACATTGAGTGGCTCCTGAAGTTCTATTATCTCGTGGACATGACTGAACATCTGAACCAGCTCAATGTGAAAATGCAAGGCGTTGGAAATACAGTCTTATCTCTTCAACAAGCAGTGTTTGCATTTGAAAACAAGCTAGAACTCTTCATCGCCGACATTGAAACAGGCCATTTACTACACTTTGAAAAATTGGGAGAGTTTAAAGATGCATGCATAGCAAGTGACCCTGCTCAACATCTTGATCTTCAGCAGCTAGCAGGTTTCACATCTAATCTCTGGTAGTCATTCAAAACGTGCTTTGGAGAATTTTGTGAGCGCGCTCATCTTTTTAAGTTCATCACCCATCCACACGAGTGTGCAGTAGACAGCGCCGACCTGAGTTACATCCCCGATGTCTCCGTCAGAGATTTTGAGTTCCAAGCTACTGACCTGAATAATAATAATAATAATAACTTTATTTTGTATACCGCAGTACCACAAACAGTTCAGAGCGGTTTACAGTGTAAGAGACTGTACATTTACAGCGAAGATACAATGAGGACTGTACATATTCAGTAAAGGTGTTTATACAGCGAAGAACAATGCAGATTTACCATGCAGGAGACTGTACATATACAGCAGAGATATTTATATAGTGGAAAAAAAGCAGTGCGAGAGACTTATAGAGCAAAATGCAATGCAAGGGACAGAATAATGCGGTGAAGCGGTTTACTATGCAATGATAGTTACATATATGGCGAGGATGCAGGGTGGTGAATGACAAGAAAAGCAACCAGTATCAATTACAGGATGGAAGTATTTGATTGAGGGGTAGCATTTGGTTATTTGGTGATGGGGGGGGTTCGAGAAATTTGTCGTAGAGGAAAGATTTGAGAGATTTCCTGAAGGATGAGTAAGATGGGGCAGATGAGATGAGGGTGGTCAGGCAGTTTGTCCATCTGCCAGCTTGGTACAAGAGAGTTCTATTGAGGAATCTTTTGTAGGTGCATCCCTTTGGTGAAGGGTAGGTAAACAGATAGGCATTACGCGTGCGAGTGGTTCCAGGGAACACAAAGTGGTGAGACAGATATATCGGGGACAAGCCAGTTAAGGTTTTGAAGCAGAGGCAGGTGAATTTGAAGATGACTCTCGCTTCTATTGGCAACCAGTGAAGTTTTCTGTAGTAAGGGCTAATATGGTCTGACTTTTTGAGGCCATAGATTAGGCGGACAGCGGTGTTTTGGATAAGTCTCAGACGTTTGATGGTTTTCTTGTAGGAGCCCATATATATGATAGTACAGTAATCCAGTGTGCTTAGGATTAGGGATTGGACCAGCAGTCTGAAGGAGGGGAAGTCGAAGTAATGTTTGATGGTGCGGAGTTTCCAGAGGGTATAAAAGCATTTTTTGACCTGGGCATTGGTGTGGTCTTCGAAGGTCAGGCAGCGGTCTAGGATGACTCCAAGAATTTTGATGGTAGGTGAATAAGTTTAAGTCATTGAATGAAGATTTGGAAAGACTTGCACGACAGCAAGCAGATTTGGCGAGCAAACACAAGTGGGGAGAAATGAAAAAACGTCAACCCGCAGACCAGCTGATTGTCAAAACTTGGAACACATATCACACATTGCAGTGTGTGAGTATTGTGTACTGAAGATGTTAGGCTCTATGTATGCATGTGAGCAGTCTTTCTCACATCTAAAGAACATTAAGACCAACCTACGATCACGTTTAACGAATGGAAGTCTCAACACCTGCATGAAACTTAACCTCACCACGTATCAACCAGACTACAAAGCCGTCAGCAAAACCATGCAGCACCAGAAGTCGCATTAATGGTAAGAACTACTTTATTCATCATTGGTTAGCAAAAGCATAACAACCTTATTAAAAAGAATTCAGAGACTTATTGTACTTTAAAAGTGTTGGTCTTACATAAAATGCACACATTTACTTGTAGTTTTAAACATATTGTATGGCTCTCACGGAATTACATTTTAAAATATGTCGTGTTTATGGCTCTCTCAGCCAAAAAGGTTCCTGACCCCTTGTCTATCACCATCTACTCCTAAACACACTCAGTAAGATACGTATTATGGGCACAGTTTACAATTGGTTCAGACACTTCCTACAGAACAGAAACTACCTTGTCAGGAAGGCTGATTTCTAAAAATGCTGGCCTGTTTTCTGTGGTGTCTCCCAGGGATCCCCCCCCTCCCCCTTATACTCTACAACCTATACATGAGCTCACTAGGCAACATAACCTTCGACAACAATGAAAGCCTACTTTCATATGCTGATGACATTCTCCTGCTAATTCTAATAGAATGTGACACCATAAACATCCCTCTGAGAATCACAAACGGCATTGAGAAGATACAAATGTGGGCTACACTCATAATAGATGACAGCAGATAAAGTCCCGAATGGTCCATCCAGTCTGTCCATCCAGTCTGCCCAACCTGATTCAATTTAAATTTTTTAATTTTTTTACTTAGCTATTTCTGGGCAAGAATCCAAAGCTCTACCCGGTACTGTGCTTGGGTTCCAACTGCCGAAATCTCCATTAAAACCTACTCCAGCCCATCTACACCCTCCCAGTCACTGAAGCCCTCCCCAGCCCATCCCCCATCAAACGGCCATACACAGACACTCAAAACAACTCAAACTGAATGGAGCACAAACAAAAGCACTCTGGTTTCACAATCCCCAGCAAACTATCCCAACAACCATTACCTTGCCCACAAGACCCAATCTCAACATCAACAAAGCCTCCATAATACTGGGAGTCGTATTAGACTCAACTCTCTCCTATGAACCCCAAATCTTTAACATAAGGAAAAAGACCTTCTACAGAATGAGACAACTCCAACTGATCAGACCCTTCTTCCATAGTCACCACTTTGCGATACTGACGCAGATGCTGGTACTATCAAAACTGGACTATTGTAACTCACTCTACACAGGCATAAACACCACCCTCACCTGAAAACGTCAACTGATCCAAAACATAGCAACACAGTTAATCTTCAACCTGAAAAAATATGACTCCATCTCATCATACGTCAACAAATTCCACTGGTTACCAATCAATGCTCGCATCAGTTTCAAAATATCATGCATAATGTACCACATCTTAAATGTGAGCTCAATAACAACTCTCAAGTTTCAAGTTTATTAGGTTTTTTTATATACCGCCTATCAAGGTGATCTAAGCGGTTTAACAATCAGGTACTCAAGCATTTTCCCTATCTGTCCCGGTGGGCTCACAATCTATCTAACGTACCTGGGGCTATGGAGGACTAAGTGACTTGCCCAGGGTCACAAGGAGCAGCGCGGGGTTTGAACCCACAACCCCAGAGTGCTGAGGCTGTAGATCCAACCACTGCGCCACACACTACTCAACTTCTTCATCAATTCTCTATTTAACTCAATCAGAAACATCAAGAAACTCCTCATCATCCTTCCATCCCTCAAAGGAATAAAATAAAATGCCTTATTACCTTTCTCAGTTCAAAAACCTAGAACAATTTCCCAACAGATATAAAAAACGAATCCAATTATCTCAAATTTCAAAATAAACCGAAAACTCTTCTCTTTGGGGCAACGTACCCCATCAACAATTATTAGCATACATGGACTAAAGATCCACTATCTTTAATGCAAATTGTACTGCTAGTCCCTCTTCTACTTCACCCAGAACACCTTCCTCATCCATTCCTCCCCTGGTCTCCTTTTCTCTCCTCCCTCTTTCTTCTGCCTCTCTCGAATTGTATGTCACCTTGAACTTATTTAGGCATACAGCGACTCATAAATCATAGATTAGATTAGATTTCCTCAGAATAAGAGAATATCTCATCAGAAAAGATGAAGTCTTCTCCAACAACTGGATGGCCTTCTGCGGAGTACCTCAAGGTTCTCCCTTCTCCACGATTCTTTTCAATCTATTCATGAACTCCCTTGGCAACATCAAATTCAACAACAATGATTGCACATTATCATATGCAGATGACATTCTCATCCCAATAACTAGCAATCAACCTGAAATAATCCCCAAAATATCCAACCGCATAGACAAGATAAAACATGGGTCACAAAGTGCACGCATCTAAAACTAAAATTCTTTGGCATGAGAGAGGAGATATGAAAGAGACGTTTAAATACCTACGTGATGTAAATGCGCACGAGTCAAGTCTCTTTCATTTAAAAGGAAGCTCTGGAATGAGAGGGCATAGGATGAAATTAAGAGGTGAATAGGCTCAGGAGTAATCTAAGAAAATACTTTTTTTACAGAAAGGGTGGTTGATGCGTAGAACAGTCTCCTGGTAGAGGTGGTGGAGACAGAGACCGTGCCTGATTTAAAGAAAACCTGGGATAGTCACGTGGGATCTCTTAGAGAGAGGAAGAGATAATGGTTACTGCAGATGGGCAGACTGGATGGGGTATTTGGCCTTCATCTGCCATCATGTTTCTATGTAACAAACTTCTCCGACACACATCAACCTTCCATCTGGAACTACCACCAGAGGTAGAAGAATCCTCCAAAGTGCTGGGCTTAATACTAGACTCCACATTATCCCTAGAACCACAAATTTCCAGGCTCTGGAAGAAAACCTTCTTCACCATGAGACAGATGAAACTTATCAGACCTTGCTTTCACCAATGATATTTCGCACTACTTGTACAGATGCTAATCCTAACATAGCTGGACTATTGCACTCCATCTACACAGACACCACCACCACCTTAACCCGCAAACTGCAGCTCATACAGATCACAGCACTAATATTCAAGCTGAAGAAATATGATCCAATCTCTACCTACCCCAAACAAATACACTGTCTATCTATCCCAGCCTAAATAAATTTCAAAATCTCTTGCACAATGTTCCACATATTCAACGGAAGCTCTGCCACACTACTTATTCTCTTCGACATGGCCTTCATCACACAAAAATTTCGACAAACTCCAGCTGAACCTCCCCCTCAACAAAAAAACTCAAGTACAAATGCATATTTAACACCACATTTACATATATAGGTACAAAAGCATGGAAAAGTCTCCTAACAAATATCAAAGGAAGCTAAAGACCTACCTCTTTGACTCCATATACCCTAAAGACAATTAACTATCGAACCCAACCAGGTACCCCTCTCTCATCAGTACCCATACTATGCAGCCTACTAGCTCAAGGCTACCTCTACACTCCTTAAATAATTGATCTTTTTATGAACGGTATCTTCTGCTATTTTGTTTGCAATATATTCATTTCTATTCCCATAACTTCAAATTGTAAGTTACCTTGAAACTGGTGGTTAAAACTATAGAATATATTCTTTGAAATCGGTTGATAGTGACATCTAAAGAGTTCAACACGGCTTCATTTTATTATTCTTTCCAAACAGTATGTTTGGGCACTCTGTTCATATTGCCACATCCTTTTCCCACTTGTTACTCATGATTTTGCACCCAACCCCTCCCAAGAAATATTGCCATAATGTGTGCAAACACGCATGTAAATCAATGCACTCTTACCAGCATAGATTCAAACAGTCCATTTCTGCAGATAAAACACTGTTTCAACCTGAAATAGCTTTGAAAATTCCCCCCAAATATCTGTGTCTTGGATAAAATGGACTAAGTCAGGAAATGAGAATTCTGTCTGACGCAGTCATTTCATCTTAAAATTCAGTGAAAAACAAAGGTTTACTTGTTTTTCTTTTAGAACTTGAGCCCTCTGGAGATAGGAATATACTTAGTATTTCTAAAACTCACCTAGGCTAAAAGGGTGGGTGGGGGAGGGAGATAATTTATATATTTAAGATGACAATTGAAAGAATTTCAAGTGATGTGTATGATTCAATTGATGTAATATTGTGTACTTGAAGTAAGATGAAAAATGAATAAAGAATTGGAAAAAAAAAATAAAACTCACCTAGGGCTAGATTCACTAAAGTCAGCGATCGTCGCTAAACTTGTTTTCACAGATTTAGAGACGATCACTGCTAACCGACCCGATTCACTAAACAGCCTACCGTGTGTTTTTCCCCTCGATCGACCATTTTCTGATCCAGCCTAGTAAAACCCCATGCAAAATAGCCAAACGATTGATTCAGTTACATTGCTTGGCTATTTAGCATCAGATTTTACCAATCCTAAAACCCGATTGCTGTAGGTTTGCCTGTTTATTTTTTTCAATGGCAGATATTTTGCATGTTTTGCAAAAGCAAAATATCTGCCCATTAAAAAAAATGAAAAAATCCCCTACCACTGCTAATGGCCCTTCTCCAACGATCCCCGACAATCGTACCCCCCCTCCCAACAAACACGGCGACCCTAAAACAAACGGCTAACCCTAACCCCTCCCGGCCCTGTGCCCTTTACCTTAAATTTGGGAGCAGGAGGTACTGAAAACACCTCCTGTTCCTCCGATGACGACACTGGACCTTAGGCCCCTCCCCGGTGCATCATGTGATGCATGGGGAGGGGCCTAAGGCCCTGATTAGCTCAGACGCCTCGGCTCCTCCCTTGGGAGGGGCCTGAGGCATCTGAGCCAATCAGGGACTTCCTTAGGAAGAAGCCTAAAGAAGTCCCTGATTGGCCATTTATATTGGCCAATCAGGGACTTCCTTAGGCTCCTTCCTAAGGAAGTCCATGATTGTCTCAGACGCCTCAGGCCCCTCCCAAGGGAAGAGCCTGAGATATCTAAGCCATCAGGGCCTTAGGCCCCTCCCCATGCATCACATAATGCACCGGGGAGGGGCCTAAGGCCCAGTGTCTTCGGAGGAGGAGCAGGACCAGTTTGCAGTACCTCCAGCTTCCAACTTTAAGGTATGGGGCTGGGAGGGGCACTCCAGTGGTAGGAGGGAGTGGGCATTCTTCCTGCCTTTTTCTTCGAGGGGAGGGGGGAGGTCTTTCTGGGCATGAGGTAGTGGGCATCCTTCCTGCTGTTTTTTTCAGGCAGGGCACCTTCAGGGCAGGAGGGAGTGGGCAACCCTTCTGCCATCTTTCTGGGATTCGGGGGGGATGGTGGCTCTGGATTGCTTGTGCGGGGGGGGGGGGGCTTTTTTAATGGGATAGATGGTGCACAGAACATCTGTTCCATTTAAAATAAAAATAAAAAAAGCTGAAGCCCTGATAGCAATGAAAGGAGACTGCTTCCCTGTCACTACTGTTTGGGCTCTGCATTGTGTCAATCGCTCACTGAAAGACTGAGTCGGTGGGTTTGCATGCAAATCATTTGCATGTAAACTTGATAGAGAATCAATCGCTGATGGAAAATCGGCCAGAGAATCAACCAACAGCGACTGAGTTGCTATTGTTAGTGAATCTAGCCCCTAGAACTGCAACTGAAAAATGCCGTGAGCTAAATCTAGGTAAATAAAAATATAGCAGAATGAATATCAGAAATGAAAGTTCAAATATGGTAAAAACCAAATCATGAATTTATGGCAGCAATATTAAAAAGCAGCACCTGAATTCCTTATCAGATTTGAATAAATGCAGAAACTCTTGTCCTCACCTTGAGATCAGGTCTTTCTTTCATTTTCTTGGGTTTTTTCTCAGGTGGACCCTTCAGCTTCTCCTTTTCCTGATTCCGTTTAAGTCGTCTCAACTGTTCCTGAATCCTACGCCGCTCTTTCCTCATTTCTTCTCTATGCTGCTCATCAAACAGGGCAAATTTACGGCTAAAAAATAAACACACCATCACTATTAATTCCTAGCACCAAAAATCATTGCTTCCAGCATAGTGAACTCAACTCCTTACCAATCTTTTTTATCCTTGCACCACATGCCTCTTTCTAGCATCCTCCTCAAAGTGAATTTATTGTATTCTTTGTCCTCGTGTCTGTTCCCTCAAAATTAGCTTCTGGTTTCCTCTAAACACTTCTACCCCTCATAATATGTAGCAAATCTGCACATTCCTCCCAGCATCCTATAGAGCAGTGTTTTTCAACCGCTGTTCCGCGGCACACTAGTGTGCCGCGAGATGTTGCCTGGTGTGCCGTACGGTCAGGGCCGCCATCAGGGCAGTACCACCAGTCCTGCATTCAGGGGCCCGGAGCTGACAGGGGACCCGGGCTCCCCCAGGGTCCTAGGCCACAGTCTAGGGAGAGGGGCGGTCCGCCCCACGTGGACAGGAGAGAGCTGGACGGGGGACCCGCGGAGTTCAATACATCTCGAGCCGCGAGGCTCATCTTCTGTTCCTGCCTGCCCTGCAGCTAACATATAGCCGATCGCAAGCGTTCCCCGATGTCAGCGCTGACGTCGGAGGGAGGGCTTAAGCAAAGCCTGCCCTCCAACGTCAGTGCTGACGTCGGAGAATACTTCCGTTCGGCTATTTGTGCGCGGCAGGGCAGGCAGGAAGCAGAAGACAAGCCTCGCAGCTTGAGCTTCGTTTTGCTGAGAAAGTTGCAAAGATGGGCTGGGAGGCAAACACGGAACACAAAAGGGGGGAGGGAGTGCATTTTGGACACAAGGCATGAACTTGGGAGAGAGGAAGGGAGGGAAAGAGATGCTGAGGTGGGGGAGGGAATGCGTTTTTGGACACAGAAGAAATGGACTTGGGAGAGAGGAAGGGAGGGAAAGAGATGCTGAGGTGGGGGAGGGAATGCGTTTTTGGACACAGAAGAAATGGACTTGGGAGAGAGGAAGGGAGGGAAAGAGATGCTGAGGTGGGGGAGGGAATGAGTGTTTGGACACAGAAGGCATGGACTTTGGAGAGAGGAAGGGAGGGAAAGAGATGGTTGTGTACACGGGGAATAGAAGAAAGGAGAATTTTTGGTCATAGGGAGGGATTGAGGTACAGATAGTGGCATACCAGGGTGGGGGGGGCAGTCTGCCCCACCCCGGGTTTACGTCCCAAGGGGGTGCACAGCTGGCCACCCTCCAGTGTTGTCCCTAGGCCGGCAAACTGCGGCTCTTTAGCCACTTGAGTGCCACCGCCGCCATCGGGAACAGGCCGGCGCCAAGTTCTCCCTGCTTTTCCCTGTGGGGCCGGCCAACTCTCGCCACTCGCGTCAATTCTGACGTCGGAGAGGACGTTCTGGGCCAGCCAATCGCTGCCTGGCTGGCCTAGAACGTCCTCTCCGACGTTAGAATTGACAACGGGTGGCGAGAGTTGGTCGGCCCCGCAGGGAAGAGAAGCAGGGAGAACTTGGCGCCGGCCTGTTCCCGATGGCGGCGGTGGCACTCAAGTGAATTACTTTATATATAGTCAATATAGGCACAGAGTTAAATTTTTTAACATTTTCTAATGGTGGTGTGCCTCGTGATTTTTTTCATGAAACAAGTGTGTCTTTGCCCAAAAAAGTTTGAAAAACACTGCTATAGAGTGACCTGAATAGGCTTCTGCTCCTGCTATCCATTGCTTCATCCAGGCACTTCCTAGGTGCAGGGGAGATTAGCAACCCATTTTCATATTTCTCATCCACTATCTTAACCACTTTGGACACTCTTGCTCCTTGCATTCCCCATCCCGCAAAGTGTACCTAACCCCATCCTAATCTCCAGAATCCTTTAACTATATAATCTTTATTTCCTTTACTGTATCCTCAATTGTATTTTTAACTTGAATACCAAGATATTTAAATCCTTCTTCCTTCCATATGAACGGAAAAGCGTCAAATAGTCCTTTTACACAATAAACATTTAAAAGTATAAGTTCAGACTTACTCCAGTTAATTTTATAACCTGAAAATTTGCCAAATATATCAATTAATTCCAATAGACAAGATAATGTAGACTCTGGATTCCTCAAATAAAGTAAAATATCATCCGCATATGCCGAAATTTTATATTCCATATCAGAATATGGAATACCCTGTATCCCCCTTGCTTGTTGTATTGCTAACAATAAGGGTTCTAATACAACATCAAATAACAAAGGAGATAAAGGACAACCTTGTCTAACTCCCCTCTGCAATTGGAAACCCTCAGATAACATATTATTAATATTTAATCTTGCAATCGGGAAGCTATACAGTGTTTTTACCATTTGTATAAATCCAGAACCTATACCAAACCAGTCTAAAGCCTGATACATAAAATTCCATTCTACCCTATCAAATGCTTTTTCTGCATCCAAAGAAACTGTAAAAGCCGGTTCATCCAATTTTTTTGATAAATTTAACATATGAAACAATAATCTAGAGTTATTAGAGGAGTGTGTTTTAGCAACAAAACCAGTCTGGTGCGTGTCTATAATATGTGGGAGAGCTTTGGCTAATCTCAAAGCCAAAATTTTCGCCAAAAGTTTATTATCCACATTTATTAAAGATATAGGCCTGTAGTTCGAAACCAAAGTAGGATCTTTATTTGGCTTAGGCAAAACAATTACTACTGATTCAGCCATAGTTCCATTTTATACCACCTTTTATAAGTTGTGTCTGATATAAATTTAGTAAATAAGGGGAAAGGACATTTTGAAATGTTTTATAAAATTCTACTGTATATCCATCACCACCTGGAGCGGATCCAACTCTAAGAGACCTCAATACTGTTTCTAATTCTTTTAGTGATATAGGTTCATCTAAACTCCGTTTTATATGATCAGGAACCTTAGGTCCAATAATTAAATCTAAAAAATTTTTACCATCTTTTTGCCTCTCCAAATAAGGCTCGGAAGAATATAGGTCCTTATAAAATTTTAGAAATTGTTTTAAAATTAGATCCGTTTGATTGGTTATGATACCACTATCATCTTTTATCTCATTAATGTTAGTTCTTTTTTTTGCTTTAAGGTAATTTGCCAATAATCTTCCCGCCTTATTAGAATTTCCATAATACATTGTCTGTTTGGAAAACAAATCCCTTCTTATCATTTTTGAAGCTAATTCATTATATTTACCTTTTGCTTTTAAAAGAGCTTGCAATACATCATGTTCCCATTTACTTACCAATTTAGCTTCTAGTACTTTAATTTCTCTTTCCAATTCTATGAACTGCATTTTAATCTGTTTCCTAACAAAAGCCGAATAGGATATAATATGACCTCTCATAGTCGCTTTAAAGGCGTCCCATACATTTTCAATAGATGTATCTTCTACTAAATTAATTTGAAAGAAATCACTAATTTGTGTTTTAAAATTTTCTAAAAATTTGGCATCCACAAGCAATGCATTATCAAATCTCCAAAGAGGTCTTCTTTTCTCTAATTGATCTAATTGTAATTCTATCCATTCTCCCGCATGATCCGAAATAATAATGGGATCAATGGAAGCCTTAATCACTTGTTGCACCTTATGTGATGAAATAAAAATATAATCTATTCTTGAAAATGACTTATGGACCTGTGAACAAAATGAAAATTCCTGATCATTACAATGAAGAATATGCCATATATCCTTCAAATCACATGATTGAACCAAATTATCTAAGCCTAAAGATTTTATACTTTTACCTGGTTTTTTATCCATTAATGGATCCATTACAGCATTAAAATCTCCAGCCACCACTAAATTAGAAGCAGCCAGTGGTAACAACATACTCTGCAACTTTTTAAAGAATTCTGATTGATTCGAATTAGGGGCATATATATTGAACAACGTCAGGGTATTATTCCCCATACTCATATCAACCTGTAACCATCTTCCATGTGGATCCGAATTTACTACTTTAAAATTGGCCATACACTTTTAATTTATAAGAACTGCTACCCCTGCTTTTTTACCTGCTGCTGGAGTGAAAAAACACTCTTTCACCCACCCACCCACTAGTTTCTGTGATTCCTTTATACTAAGATGAGTCTCCTGCAAACAATAAACATCCGCATTTTGCTTTTTTAAAAATGATAATACCTTTTTCCTTTTGATTACATAATTCAGGCCATTGACATTAATAGAAAATATCTTAAAAGACATAATATATTTTAAACTCATCATCATAATCTTCCTTTTCCCCTCTTCCAAATCTAAAATCTAAAGAAATTTTCCCAATGGCACACATCTTTACCCCTAAATTACCCAATCCCTTATTAATCTTTGTCTTAATCATCCCAGTAATACCTTTAATACCCACCTTCTTCCCCCCTCCCCCCCAATATAATGACTGCTTAAGGACACACATTGGACCAGTAATCCCAACTTTTCCCCTCCCCCCAGGCAACCAATATTTATTAATAACCCCTTTATCATATATTAAGACAAACTCACTATCCCCCTCAATGTATCTAATTATATCTCTCTTCTAATCATAAAACCTTTTCCTATTACCATTTTAAAGTAATTAATTTCTCTATCTGTTATTTAACCTTTGATCACATAACCATATTTATTTCCTAACTTTCCATTAATGCATCTTTATATTCTCCTCAATCTCCATTTCATTCCCCAAACATATCATGTTATTTATTCTCAATATTCTACATATAACCTTATGTTCTAAATATTTACTATTGTAGTTCATCTACCAATATCAATCCTTTTGTTTACCTTACTATATATACTTTATACATTATGAAATTTATTTTATTTCATTCAACAAAATTCTAACATAAACATATATTTAATAGAGTACTATCATTTATCGTATATCTCATATTATCCAATCAATCAACCTCTATCTTCCTTTTAATATCCAAAAGCAAATATCCATATCTTCATACATATCATTAAAAATTGTTATCAAATATATAAGTTTTTATCTTCTCTTTATATATAAACATTTTTAATTCATTGTCAAGAATAAAATTTTTCCCTTTTTCATTTAAAAAAAATTTTTTTTTTAATTTTTTTTTTTATTAATGTTATTAATATTTTTTTATTGTTTTTTATTTTATTTATTATTAATGTTATTATTTTTATTTTAATTTTTAATTTTTTCTTATTTTTTTTATTTTTAATATTTTTCCTTTTCCAAATTAAATCCAATCCTTTTGAAACTATAATACCACAAAATCAATCCTTAAATTTAATCATTTAGCTATCTCCTTCAGCTACCTATAAATTCCTATTATGCATCTTTCTTTTATATTATTAATTCTTTCTTTACTTTACTTGCATCTAAATGCCATAGAACTTGTCATGTCTATAATTAGTCCATTCTGCATTCTTCTTCTTGTCCTTTCATTCTTTACTTTTCCTCATTTACTGACTTAAGTTGACTGATCTTTCATATTTATTTCTTTGTTTCATCCATCATATCTTAAGTCTCCTGACTTCCAACTGTCATTTTATTTAATGTCCTTCCAGTCTACCAATCCTGCTTTCTTCTTCTTCACATCCATTTATTTTCTTGTCCATTCTTTACTTTTCCCCTTTTGTTAACTTGTCAAGTTAACTATTCCTTCATGTTCATTCCTTACTCCAGCAATCCAGCCTTCAGTCCCCTAAAGTTCAGTCTAATAACTTCACTTAATGACTTTCCAGTCCATCCTTCTTGCTTCTTTCTTCTTTACATTCTTTTATTGTCTTTTCCACTTGTCCATTTATATTTCCTGTTCTTTGTTGCTTATTCCTCTTTCTCCATCAAACAGAAGTCCCATAACTCTTTATATAAACTTTTATTCAATATCCTCCAATCCGATCTTAATACCTTTTCCTTCATTTCAGCACCCATTATGCTAAAATGACATAGGTTCTGATTTTGAAAGAAAAGTCTTTAGCTTCTCCGGGTCAACAAAATACAAAGATTTATACCCACAAGATACCCTCATTTTTGCTGGGTAATATAACCCATACTTATATCCTTTTTCTTTTAATTGAGGTCTCAGATTGAGGAATTGCTTCCTAATGTTTGCTGTATTTTTAGCAAAGTCTGCTAAAAACCATATTTTGGACCCTTTATAATTTAAGTTTTTATCTCGTTTGGCAGCATTTAAAATTTCTATTGCTTGCTGGTATCTTAACATCTTGAATATCAATGGCCTTGGTCTCCCTTGGTTTTCCACATGTTTTGTTGGAATCCTGTGTGCACGTTCTATTTCCAAAGGCTGTTTGAAATCCAACTGCAGTAATTTAGGTATTAAATTTTCTAAAAACTGTATGGCATTTCCTCCTTCCAAATTTTCTTGTATTTCAAAAAGTTTTATATTTTTCCTTCTACCACGGTTTTCATAATCTTCCAGCTGATTTTTCAGTTGAATAATTTCCAAACTGTCATTTTTACAAATTCTTTCTGCACATTCCAAAACCTCCATTTTAGCTTCCAGATCCGTTGTTCTTTTGTTTGTCACTTCCATCTGCCTATGTATATTCAATATTTCTTCCTTCATTTCTGCCATGCTGTTTACATTTTCTTTTAACATTTGTTTTATTCGTCTTAATTCCCCCATAACTTCGGCTTTACTTAGCTCTTCCGATTCGTCTCCCGGAAGCGGAACCTTACACGGGGTAATTTGATCCTGCTTCTGCCTTTTCGCCGCTCCCCCGGTTTCATTTTTACTCTGCCTCGTACTCGCCATGCTCCCGCACTTTCCCTGAAACTTTTCCACCGAAACTCAAGCCGCAATAATAATCTTTTTTATTCAGCCGTTGTCCAGGTAAGAGGAGCACCGCGATCACACGTCCATCTTGTGTGCGCGCCAAGCCACGCCCCCCAATCTTTATTTATATACAGTGGTACCTCGGTTTACGAGTGCACCGGTTTACGAGTGCACCAGTTTGCGAGTGTTTTGCAAGACGAACAAAACATTCTCAAACTTGGTGCCTCGTAAACCGAGCTTGCCTCGCTGTACGAGCGCCCCCCCCCCGCGATCCGGCATCCCCCGCTTGCGTTGCCCCCCCTCCACCGCGATCCTACTTCCCCCCCAAGCAGTCAATGACACTTCCTTTACCCGACTTGGCACCAGTGCCGGTGCCCGAAGATCCTCCCTCTTCTGGCGCGGCCTGGGCTGGGTGGTGCATCAGAGATCCTCCTTCTTCTGATCTGGGCTGGGCTGGGCTGGACTGGCTTTGAGCATTTGCCGAGATTGAGAGCGAGACCAGAAGGCTTTGAACATGCGCAAATGCTCAAAGCCAGTCCAGCCCAGCCCAGACCAGAAGAAGGAGGATCTCCGACGCACCGCCCAGCCCAGGCTGCGCCAGAAGAGGGAGGATCTTCGGGCACTGGCACTGGTGCCAAGTCGGGTAAAGGAAGTGTCATTGACTGCTCGGGGGGGGGGGGGAAGTAGGATCGCGGTGGAGGGGGGGCAATGCGAGTGGGGGGAGGATGCCGGTTCGCAGGGGGGGAAGCCGGATCGCGGGGAGGGGTTTGGAACAGCGTCGGATTCCTCAAGGTGGGGGGAGAATGGAGCAGCACCGGTAGCCTCAGGGTGGTGAGGAGGTGGAACCAATCAAAGCAGTTTCCCTTACTTCCTATGGGGAAACTTGCTTTGATATACGAGCAATTTGGTTTACGAGCATGCTTCTGGAACGAATTATGCTCGTGAACCAAGGTTCCACTGTACCGCCAATACCTCATGGAAGATCTCAGCGGTTTACATAAAATAAATTATCTAATACAATATTATGAACTGGTTAACATAAACTTATATCTTTTTAAGTACAAATTCATCAAACAGATAGGTCTTTTTTGACACTTTTAAAGTTATTTTGTTAATTAATCTTAATAGGTAAAGTTTTCCATTCTGACTATATGCATTTAACATTATTGCTGAATTTCTTCCTGTCTGCTACTGCATTTGCCAAGCAAGAGTGCTATGTCCATTTGACAAACTCTTTTGCCTCCAACCCTTGCCATTTCTTTGTAATTCTGAAGTGCCTCCAACTCCAATCCTCCTCCTCACTACCATATACAGTATACTTGAATATAAACCAAGATTTCTGGGCCAAAAAAGGGCTGAAAAATGGGGGTCTGATCCACCAGCTGATCATGGGTGCAACTGAACTCCTGATGGGCTATAAGCTTCCATGTGCAAGAATCCTCCCCTCCGCCACAATGTACACCAAAGCAGCTGTCCACCTTACCCCCCTCCCCCAATTAATACATGCACCATCATCCTTCATAGATATCCCCCCTCAGCTGACATTGCACTTACGATTGAAGAAAGCTGCTGCTGCTGCAGCCACCGAACCTGAAGTAAGCAACTTCCACCGGTGCGGGGCTTTGATCACTCAAGGCCTGCCAGCTCCCACTCTCTCCGAGATTCTTCAATCATAAGCGTAATGCCGGCTGAGGGAGGATGTCTAGGAAGAATAGTGGTGCCTGTATTAGGTTTGATGGCTGCAGCAACAGCTCTCTTCAACATCAGGGGTGGCAGCAGCAGTAGTAGCAGCTTTCTTCAACGGTAAGCATGATGCTGGCTTGGGGTAGGAGGGCTTTTTCTTAGAAGGACATGGAAGCCACTAGTTCTCCAGGCTGCTTCACTCACTTCACTTCTGCTAGGGCCTCCTTTCTACTGTACCCCCTTTTATCTCTCTGTTTACATTCTTCCTCACCCTTCATCCTCCCAACTACGTACATTTGTCCTAGCTGAGGGAGGCTGGGTTGATGAATGAAGTCCTCAATGGCTGGCTGGGGGGGGGCATCCATGAAAGATAGTGGGTGGGGGGGTTTGCTATAAGTGTTGCTGTGCTTGCTTAATTAATTGAGGGTTAAGGTGGGGATTATGGAGCTGAGCACTTAGTACGAATGGGTGGACTAGATAGGGCATACAGGTTTGTTGGGGGGAGGGGATCTGTTTATACCTTTCTGTTCTACAGTATGTTACTGCTTCTTACCTTCAAGCTCATGTAGCCACTAGGGAACCTTCATGGGAAGACACCAAAATACATTTTTCTCAAAGGCTTCTCAGGCTACCAGGGGATGTGGGAACAGAGGAACTGTTTAAACTGCTGTTATTGTAAATGCTGGGTGGTTCTGGTGCTAATAAAAATATTTAAAGTTTAATAAAACTGTGTTAAAAACTTATGGCCTGGATGTCTAATCTTTGAAGACTCTCTCACCACAATCACCCAAATTTCTGCTCCCAGTTTAAATTCAAGTCAACCTTTTTTCCTCATTTTTTTGGGGGAAAAGGTCACCTTGGTTTATATTCAAGTATATATGGTACTTCCATGGCAGGGTTCATAAGGGTACTTTTGAGTTCATTTTCCTAACACTACTCCTAAGTCTATCACCCCAAAACCTCATTTTATGCCCTCTACTTTTAGCATATTCCCTTCTCTGCAAAATATTTATTTTTATATTAATACATTTCAAGTATTTAAATGTCTGTATCATATCAATCCTATCCCTCCTCTCCTTTAGAGTATACATATTTTCTTCCAGTCTCTTCTTGTACATCTTTTGGCGCAAAACCTCTATCATTTTCGTCGCCTTCAAGTTTTCTTATATTTTTAGGCCTCCAAAACTGAACACAATACTCCAAGTGGGGCCTCACCAACAACCTGTACAGGAGCATCCACACCTCCTTTCTTCTGCTGGTTATGCCTCTCTCTATACAATCTACCATACTTCTGGCTACAGCCACCGCCTTGTCACACTGTTTCCTCGCCTTCAGACACTATCACTCTAAGGTCCCCTACAAGTTAGTTTTTCTAAAGTCTAGAATCTTTGCTTTTGAATGAGCCCTCTCTATACCCATCCTAATATTAAACCATACCATGCAGTGATCACTGGATGCCAGATAATCACCCACTGTAAGATCAAAAACACTTTCCCTGTTTGTAAGTACTAAGGGCTAGATTCACTAAACAAACTGATTGTGTACCGATCGGTTTGCAAGCTCTTTGTGACCAAATTTCCCTCCAACCCCATTCACTAACGCCTGTAGCGATCCGATCCTCCCATGCAAATTAGTAAAACCCCATGCAAAATAGCCAAGCAATTGATTCACTAACAATTGCTTGGCTATTTTGAATCAGGTTTTACTACTGTCAAACCCGACTGCTGCAGACATGTCGGTAGCTAAGTTACCTTTTTATTTAAATATACACTTTCACCAAAACAATATGATAAATGTCACATAAAAAAGTGAACAGTACTGCTGCAGTTTCAATAAAGGGAGTTTCAAATAAATGGAGGAAAAGCCTCAGACTGCGCGCATGCTCAAGGCCCAGCACAGGAAGCAGATTTTCGGGCACCGGCACCAACGCACAGGACATGCTGGTGCCGGTGCCGATGCGGAGGCTACACTGGAAGTAAGAAGAGGGTTCGGGTGGGTTGGGGGATCTCAGGTTGCAGCGGTGGGGGGGGGTGCCCGATGGCGGTGGGGGGGGGGGGTTCCAGATCGCGGGGGGGGGGAAGGTGCCGGTTCGCGGGGGGGGGGGGGGCGCTCGTACAGCGAGGCAAGCTCGGTTTACGAGGCACCAAGTTTGCGAATGTTTTGCTCGTCTTGCAAAACACTCGCAAACCGGTGCACTCGTAAACCAAGGTACCACTGTAGGTGGAGCAGGAGGGGTACTCAGTCCATCCTGCTTCTTAGGCCTCCCTCCATGATAGCACCGTCTTCGGTAGCAGGAGGAAGCACAAAGTCCTGCTCCTGCTGCTCTCCGGGGCCACTATGCAGTACGGGCCTTAGGCCACACCCCAGTGCATCATGTGATGCACGGGGAGGGGGCCTAAGGCCCTGATTGGCAGAGGCACCTCGGGCTCCTCCCTTGGGAGGGGCCTTCGGGCACCTCAGCCAATCAGGAACTTTCTTAGGGAGGAGTCTAAGGAAGTCCCTGATTGGCCATAAACAAACCCCCTCCTTTTCTTCCTACCCTGTCTTTCCTGAACAGATTATAGCCCAATATAATTACATCTCAGTTCTCCTTGAACCATGTCTCTGTGATTGCCACTATATCCAACTCATCTTCTTCCATCACAGTTTCTAGATCCAGAATCTTGTTTCCCATACTTTGAGCATTAGTATATACTGCTTTATTTATTTAATTTATTTATTTAGATTTCTATCCCATCCACACATGAGCTCAGAACGGGTTACAAAAGAACATTTACAGTAGATTACAGTAGATACATTTAGTCAGAATATATTACACATTCATTGCCCCCTTTTTCCCATCCATGTAGAGGTATTCAGTGATTTACTTGCCTAAGGGCTTATACTCACCTTAGGGCTTTGATCACCCTGCCCCATCACTTCTAGTTTAAAGCCCTCTTCAGCAGATTAGCCAGCCTGCTGCCAAAGATACTGCTTCCCTTCTTTGATAGATACACACCATCCCCGCTCAGCAGCCCTTGGAAAATCATCCCATGGTCCAGGAAGCCAAAACGTTCTCAACAACACCATCCACATACTCATTCCTAGTACCTATAACCTGACACTAGGTCCATGTGTCTTCAATACCTACTCTCAATCCTGTATAAGCAACTCCGACTATCATCCTCTCTCTTTTATCTCTGAAATCTCAGGTGGCGAGAGTTGTGCAACTTGCATACTTTGCTATGCAAAAGTTATCTAAGCTGAAGAATACTTTATCTAGCTGGGATTTTAAACAGGTGCTACCGTATCAAAGCATTACAGACTGTTCAGAATTCAGCAGCTAGGATTTTGATGGGTACATCCTATCTTGAAGATGCTTACTGGCTGCCAGTTCGCTTCCGTATACAATTTAAAATTCTGAAATTTGTCCAGCAAGGAATCTATGACACTTTACTTGATTATTTATTAAAGTGTTTGGCATTGTATAAACCGACTGGATCACTGAGGTCTGAAAAATGTTCACTACTGGATGCGTGTAAAAGGGAGGAAGTGAGATATGGGAGCACAATGAAGTCTTGCTTTTCTACTGCGGGTCCTGTTTTATTGAACGTATTGTCAGGAATTTTGAGATTTTATGGAGATTTGTTGAAGTTTAGAAAATTACTGAAAACACATTTCTTTGCTCAAGCCTTTTTATTGATGTAAAAAGGTCATAGTTAGTTTGTGAGATGGGACTCTTCCTTTTTAATTCCTGTTTTATATTATTGGTAGATAAGTTATGTCCTTTCATATTATGTATGTTTATTGTGAGCCACTTAGGCATTAAGCAGATTATAAATATTTTAAATAAATAATTATACTAACCCAGTGCACATCCAAACTAAAGAAAAGGCTCTATTCAGCAGTACACACTGCTTCCAACTTGACAGAAATAGTTGTAGAGTAAAAAGAATTTGACCTCATTAACCTTTATATCAATCTGTAAACTCTTACATGAATTCTTCATCTTTGGTGGTCCGAATTCGACTGTAAGCATCGATGACCGTGGATTTACGAACCGTCTCACAGCGGACATACTCTTTTCCATCCTCATCTCTAAATGTGCGATATATTTTCAGCCGCCGCCCAGTAGCAGAAGAATTTAGGCTGGTCACTGAGGCAGTATCATCATCTTTGTGTGACCCTGCTGAGGTAGCAGATCCAGAAGCTAAAAGTAAAACAGGAACAGAAAATCCTCAAAGAACAATGAAATCAACATTCTTTATCAATAGTCTAAATTATATCCCAAACTGAGAAGAGAGTTTAAGATGAAATCACATCTTGTTACTCACATAATCCTTTCCTATCCTTTTTCTCCTTCTTGCTTTTCTCCTTATCGTTGCCACTATCCTCTCCCATAAGCATTCGCTGTAGCTCTTTCCTCTCTTGCTCTTCTCGTTCTCGAGAGAGCTGGGAACTTGTTTTTTTATTCTGTAACATATTTTCAATATTCTTTCCCATCTCTTCAAAGTCACTGTCTTCTGCGGAGCTGCTGTCGGTGTCTGTGGACAACACTTCTACTGATTCCAAAACTCTGATAAGAAAAGGTAACACTGGTCAACAACAAAAAAAGGTTTCTTTGCTACTGAGAACTTAAGAAGTGTTCTTAGTTAATTTAATGATACTGATTTCAGATCTGTAATTGAAATTCAGCTAGCATATCTGCTTTCTGACAGTTTACCTATCGGCACAATATTGCAAGTATGAACTGTGTCCCACCAAACTTGTGTTAAGGAGTTTACTCTGAAAACTAACACCAAGACAATAAGGAGACATGTTACAGCATACGCCTCTCTTAACTCACACAAAAGTGATGTCAGCATGTTCAGGAATGTTTGAGACACTTGCTTTTACGCTTGTACTGTACATTGTCTCTCTTTGCAAAAACCAACAATAGGCTCCCATATACTGGGATTGAAATTTCCCTGATATCTGCTTTCCATCACCTTGATATCTTGATGAAATCTTTCCCCATGCTCATTGCTGACATCACCAAGACTGGGTGGGACGAAGTCGAGGTGAAAATGTAAGAAGTGCATTTTAAGTGACATCCTGGCACCCATTAGCTGATCTCCACAAGCTCACAAACCCAAGCTTTATCTTGGTTACCAACTTTACAGACAAAACAATTCATGTATAAACTTTGAAGTATCCTGAACAGATTCTTTCATTGATCTTGTGCAGTAAATTGTCCACATATATAACAGAAATTATCAGGATGGTTAACACAACCTCGTCTTTTCATAATAATTATAATATCTTAGACAGAACCAAACAAAATATAAAAATTCACAGAAAGAAAAAGCAGCACAATCACTTTTTAGTATAAACTTTCAAATTACTGGTATATGTGATCAATGAGCTGTCCTAAAATGCAATATTGTGTTACAGAAACATTAAAAAACAGACGCTTCACGGTAGTGTTATTGACGAAAATGATATAAACACAAACTGACGCATAATGTAAAAACAGGATGTGATAGACAGCTGTTTTCAGATTTAAAATCAGCATGTGGCCCTTGTTAAGGTACAGTTAACAGAACTCCAGTAGCAAAATGCTTGTTGACCAGAGTAATGAGACAGATTAATATATTCTATATCTAAATCAGAGAAGAATGTGTGCAAACTGCAACTATTAGACTGCAAGACATCAATGGAAAACAACTTAATACAGGAAAGATGAATGGGGAAGAGAAGAAAAAGGAAGGAAAAATAAACATTTATTTCTTAGAGATACACTATGGCCCTCATTTTACAATCCTATTCATAGAAACATGATGGAATTTCTTGCAGAGAAAGTTAGCTTAGCAGGTTTAAAAAGGATTTAGATAATTTCCTAAAAGAAAAGTCCACAAGCCATTATTAAGATGGACGGAAAAATCCACTGCTTATTCTTAGGATAAGCAGCATAAAATCTGTTTTACTCTTGCCAGGTACTTGGGACCTGGGTTGGCCACTGTTAGAAACAGGATACTTGGCTTAATGGATCTTTGGTCTGTCCCAGTGGCAACTCTTATGTACTGTGGAAACAGAGCAAAGTAGACAGCTCAGAACCCCACATAGAAATAAAAAACTACAGAACCAACAAAAAAATTACAAATATGAAAAGAGAATTTGAACTGCAAATATTAATAAGTGAGATGCCACATATTGTACAGTGTAACACTGAAGAAATAGAAACAAATGTATTTCTTCCTTTGCTGATTTGCATTATATGAGGGGAGGAATGGCCTAGTGGTAGAGCTGCTGCCTCAAAACCCTGAGGTTGTGGCATCAATCCCAGCACTGCTCTCCTTGTGACCCTGGACAGGTCACTTGATCCTCCATTGTCCTGGGTACAAAATAAGTACCTGTATATGTGTAAAGAACTTACAAACCCTTCAAAACTATGCAATTTGTATGCTTTGCAAGGTAAACAGATTCACTCACTGTGATGGGGTGTATGTCTCATCACATGTGAGAGTACTTTCCCGAGGGAGGGCTACACCAGAATCTACCCCTCCAGTGGCGTACCAAGGAGGGGCGGTCCGCCCTGGGTGCAGCCTTAGGGGAGTGCACAGCCGGCCAGGTCCAGAAAACTCTACCGGCCCGATCAGCCTGCCTCTCCATGACGTTAATTCTGCTGTCGGAGAGGAAGTTTGGGCCAGCCAATCACTGCCTAGCTGGGCAGAACTTCCTCTCTAACGGCAGAATTGACGTCGGGGAGAGGAATGCTGGTTGGCCCGACGCAGGGAAGACGAGCTTAGGGTATGGTGCAGCTTTAGAAGGGCAAACAAATGTGTCACTGGAAAAAAAAAAATGGAGGCCAGAACTGATCAGGAAATGAGGAACCACAGAGCAGCAAAGCCCCTAGCAATTCAAAGGGAAAAAAAAAAACAGGTTTGCAACCCTAAAAATGCCACAAAGGCCTTTGGAAATCACTAGCCATTTCTTTTTTTTTTTTTTTAATTCTTTATTCGTTTTTAAACTTTCATCAAGTGTACAAGAATCATAATAAACACTATTAATTAGATCACTTGAACATCTTATCACTGTATCTTATAAATATAAATGCAACCCTCCCTCCAAGCCCATTATTCATTATAAGATCATAAACCCTTCTCCTCTTTCATCACTAAGTGGTGTATAATTAATAGAAAAATGGCATTTAATCATGACAAAAAGATGTTAATGGCTCCCATATTTTTATAAAACTTTTATACTTTCCATTCTGTACCGCCAATGATCTTTCCATTCTATATAAGTGACACAACGAATTCCACCAGAAATTAAAATTAAGTCTACTGTGGTCTTTCCAATTATTAGTAATATGTTGGATGGCAACTCCTGTCATGATCAATAAAAGTTTATTGTTACTCGATGATATCTGACTCTTTTTCCTCATGGACATTCCAAATATCACAGTATCATAAGATAACGCTACATGATTTTCCAATAAACAATTTATTTGATCACTAGCCATTTCTATTCAGAAGTAAGCGGGCCACAAGCAGGGAGGGAAGAAACCGCCAACATTCAAGGCAGCAGGGATAAATTGTTTTGCTCTTTGCCTGCAGTGGTGAATTCACCATGAGCAAGACATGCAGGAGATTCCAAATTAAACTCTACAATTAGTAAATCCATCAAGGTTTCACAATGTAGAGCGGTGGTCTTCATTTCAAGGCCCACCAGCTAATGGCAGCATGGAGACCTTTTGGGCAGCTCACGTACCTATCCGGAGTTCCCTTCCTCCCCTAGTAAGATTCAGTGCTTGTTCATTGTTTTCGTTCACAGTGGCGCTGCTGTAACTCTTTGGGTCGCCAGCAGCGTGAGTGAAATAAACACACTGCCTTTGGCGACCCAAAAGCTTTCCTCTGCTACTGCTTCCTGTCCCCGCATAGGCGAGAAGCAGTAGCAGAGAGAAAGCTTCTGGGTCACTGAAGGCAGCATGTTTACTTCATTCATGCTGCCAGTGGCCCAAAGAGTTGCAGCAGTGCTGCTGGGAAGAACAATGAGCAAGCACCGGATCATGACGGGGGAGGGGGGGGAGGAATAGCATGGGGAGAGTAAGAGAGATATAGGAACGCGGGGATGGGAAGAAAAGATTTCAGACATCCAAGGGAAGGGGCTGATAGAGATGCCAGACCACGGGAGGGAGGAAGGAAAGGGGGGAAGAAAGATTGGATGCACAGTCAAGAGAAGAAAGTGCAACCAGAGACTCATGAAATCACCAGACAACAAGGTAGAAAAAATGATTTTATTTTAAAATTTAGTGATCAAAATGTGTCTGAATTTATATCTGCTGTCTATATTTTGCACTATGGCCCCCCTTTTACTAAACCACAATAGCGTTTTTTAGCGCAGGGAGCCTATGAGCGTCGAGAGCAGCCCTGGGCATTCAGCGCAGCTCCCTGCGCTAAAAACTGCTATTGTGCTTTAGTAAAAAGGGAGGGGGGTATTTGTCTATTTTTGTATGGTTGTTACTGAGGTGACAGTGCATAGAGTCATCTGCCTTGACCTCTTTGAAAAACCCCAGAATAGGAATAATTAACATTTTCTCAGCGTACAGTGTGCTTTGTATTTTTTTTTTTAATTTTATTGTTGATAGATCATTTTGACTTGGTCATTTTAAATGTAGCTCGCAAGCTCAAAAAGTGTGGGCACCCCTGAGCTAGAGCGTTGAAGTTGCGTGTTTCTGCCGTAAAGGTCATCTCTAATGCAACCGGAAGTTGCATCAGAGACGACCTTTACAGCAGCCATATGCAACTACAACGCTCTGGCTGCTGTAAGAAGGCAGTTTAAACATCGCCGACCACAGGGCAGGGAGGTTTGTCGGACTGGGCCTGTTGTCCAGGCTGGGGGGGGGGGGAGAAAGCGCCACGAAGGTAAGGGGCAGGGAGGGAGAAAGGAAGAAAAGGTGGGGTGGAGAGGAAAACAGGGTAAAACAGAGGGGGGGAGAAGGACGCTGAAAGCACATGGGGAAGACAGAGGAGGGAGAAGGACGCTGAAAGCACATGGGGAAGACAGAGTGGGAAGAAGATGCTGAATGGAAATGGGGAACAGAGAGTGGGGAGAAGATGCTTAAGGGAAATGAGGAACAGATGGGGAGAAGATGCTGCAGGAAAATGGGTAGAGAGAGTGGGAAGAAGACGCTGAAGGGAAATGGGGAAGAAAGAGTTGGGAGAAGACGTTGGCAGGGAAGAAGACAGAGATGCCAGACTATGGGAGGAGCGGAGGGAAGAAGATGGGTGCCAGACCAATTTGGAAGGAGGGAGAAAGGGAGAGGCACAGTAACAGAGCAAATGGAAAATGCAGAGAGAAGAGGGACAGTGGATGGAAGGAAGAGAGTAACAAGAAGATGAGGAAAGCAGAAACCAGAGAAGACATAGTAACATAGTAACATAGTAGATGACGGCAGATAAAGACCCGAATGGTCCATCCAGTCTGCCCAACCAGATAAAATAAAAACATTTTTTTTTTTTTTTTTTTTTCTTCTTAGCTATTTCTGGGCAAGAATCCAAAGCTTAACCCGGTACTATGCTTGGGTTCCAACTGCCGAAATCTCTGTTAAGACTTACTCCAGCCCATCTACACCCTCCCAGCCTTTTGAAGCCCTCCCCTGCCCATCCTCCACCAAAAGGCCATACACAGACACAGACCGTACAAGTCTGCCCAGTAACTGGCCTAGTTCAATATTTAATATTATTTTCTGATTCTAAATCTTCTGTGTTCATCCCACGCTTCTTTGAACTCAGTCACAGTTTTACTCTCCACCACCTCTCTCGGGAGCGCATTCCAGGCATCCACCACCCTCTCCGTAAAGTAGAATTTCCTAACATTGCCCCTGAATCTACCACCCCTCAACCTCAAATTATGTCCTCTGGTTTTACCATTTTCCTTTCTCTGGAAAAGATTTTATTCTACGTTAATACCCTTCAAGTATTTGAACGTCTGAATCATATCTCCCCTGTCTCTCCTTTCCTCTAGGGCAGTGATTCCCAACCCTGTCCTGGAGGAACACCAGGCCAATCGGGTTTTCAGGCTAGCCCTAATGAATATGCATGAAAGAGATTTGCATATGATGGAAGTGATAGGCATGCAAATTTGCTTCATGCATATTCATTAGGGCTAGCCTGAAAACCCAATTGGCCTAGTGTTCCTCCAGGACAGGGTTGGGAACCACTGCTCTAGGGTATACATATTCAGGGCTTCCAGTCTCTCCTCATACGTATTCTGGCGCAAGCCTCCTATCATTTTCGTCGCCCTCCTCTGGACCGCCTCAAGTCTTCTTACGTCTTTCGCCAGATACGGTCTCCAAAACTGAACACAATACTCTAAGTGGGGCCTCACCAATGACCTGTACAGGGGCATCAACACCTTCTTCCTTCTAGTGACTACGCCTCTCTTTATACAGCCCAGAATCCTTCTGGCAGCAGCCACTGCTTTGTCACACTGTTTTTTCGCCTTTAGATCTTCGGACACTATAACCCCAAGGTCCCTCTCCCCGTCCGTGCATATCAGCTTCTCTCCTCCCAGCATATACAGTTCCTTCCTATTATTAATCCCCAAATGCATTACTCTGCATTTCTTTGCATTGAATTTTAGTTGCCAGGCATTAGACCATTCCTCTAACTTTTGCAGATCCTTTTTCATATTTTCCACTCCCTCTTCGGTGTCTACTCTCTTACAAATCTTGGTATCATCTGCATAAAGGCACACTTTTCCTTCTAACCCTTCAGCAATGTCACTTACATACATATTGAACAGGATTAGCCCCAGCACCGAACCCTGAGGGACTCCACTAGTCACCTTTCCTTCCTTCGAGCGACTTCCATTAACCACCACCCTCTGGCGTCTGTCCGACAGCCAGTTTCTGACCCAGTTCACCACTTTGGGTCCTAACTTCAGCCCTTCAAGTTTGTTCAACAGCCTCCTATGAGGAACTGTATCAAAGGCTTTGCTGAAATCCAAGTAAATTACATCTAGCATATGTCCTCGATCCAGCTCTCTGGTCACACAATCAAAAAATTCAATCAGGTTCGTTTGGCACGATTTACCTTTTGTAAAGCCATGTTGCCTCGGATCCTGTAACCCATTAGATTCAAGGAAATACACTATCCTTTCTTTCAGCAACATTTCCATTATTTTTCCAACAACTGAAGTGAGGCTCACCGGCCTGTAGTTTCCTGCTTCATATCCCTGTGACCACTTTTATGAATAGGGACCACATCCGCTCTCCTCCAATCCCCAGGAATCACTCCCGTCTCCAAAGATTTTGAACAAGTCTTTAATAGGACTCGCCAGAACCTCTCTGAGCTCCCTTAGTATCCTTGGATGTATCCCGTCTGGTCCCATCGCTTTGTCCACCTTCAGTTTTTCAAGTTGCTCATAAACACCCTCCTCCGTGAACGGCGCAGAATCTACTCCATTTTCTCGTGTAACTTTGCCAGACAATCTCGGTCCTTCTCCAGGATTTTCTTCTGTGAACACAGAACAGAAGTATTTGTTTAGCACATTTGCTTTCTCCTCATCACTCTCCACATATTTGTTCCCTGCATCTTTTAGCCTAGCAATTCCATTTTTTATCTTCCTCCTTTCACTAATATATCTGAAAAAATTTTTATCTCCCTTTTTTACATTTTTAGCCATTTGTTCTTCCTCCTGTGCCTTCGCCAAACGTATCTCTCTCTTGGCTTCTTTCAGTTTCACCCTGTAGTCCTTTCTGCTCTCCTCTTCTTGGGTTTTTTTATATTTTATGAACGCCAACTCTTTCGCCTTTATTTTCTCAGCCACTAGGTTGGAGAACCATATCGGCTTCCTTTTTCTCTTGTTTTTATTGATTTTCTTCACATAAAGGTCCGTAGCCATTTTTATCACTCCTTTCAGCTTAGACCACTGTCTTTCCACTTCTCTTATGTCCTCCCATCCTAACAGCTCTTTCTTCAGGTACTTTCCCATTGCATTAAAGTCCGTACGTTTGAAATCTAGGACTTTAAGTATCGTGCGGCCGCTCTCCACTTTAGCCGTTATATCAAACCAAACCGTTTGATGATCGCTACTACCCAGGTGAGCACCCACTCGAAAATTAGAGATACTCTCTCCATTTGTGAGGACCAGATCCAATATCGCTTTTTCCCTTGTGGGTTCCGTCACCATTTGTCTGAGCAGAGCCTCTTGAAAGGCATCCACAATCTCCCTACTTCTTTCCGATTCCGCAGACGGAACATTCCAGTCCGCATCCGGCAGGTTGAAATCTCCCAACAGCAGAACCTCCTCTTTCCTTCCAAATTTTTGGATATCCACAATCAGATCCTTATCAATTTGCTGCGATTGAGTCGGAGGTCTGTAGACTACACCCACGTAGAAAGAAGTTCCATCTTCTCTTTTCAGAGCAATCCATATCGCTTCTTCCTCTCCCCAGGTCCCTTGCATTTCGGTCGCTTGGATATTGATCTTTACATAGAGAGCTACTCCTCCACCTTTATGACCATCTCTGTCCTTCCTAAAAAGATTATATCCCGGTATGTTTGCATCCCATCCATGTGATTCACTGAACCATGTCTCTGTGATAGCAACAATATCTAGATCTGCCTCTAATATCAGGGCTTGCAGATCATGAACTTTGTTGCCTAGACTGCGAGCATTTGTGGTCATCGCTTTCCAGCTATTTTTCAGCGATAATCTCCTTTTTCGTATGGATTTTTGTGTCGTTTCACTTTCCGTTGCAATACTAAGAAATGAGTTGCTGATATTCCGTTGCAATACTAAGAAATGAGTTGCTTATGTTGCAGCCTTTACTACTATCACATCTTTTCTTTTGCCGGGGTGGTCTCTATAATTGTCCTTCGTACATACACCACCCCCACCTTCTAGTTTAAATGCCTAGAAAAATATTGTCTAAATTTCTCTACAAGGTTTCTTTTTCCTGCTGTAGTAATATGTAGCCCATCAGTGCAATATAGCTTCCTGTCCTTCCATGTATTTCCCCATCCTCCTATGTACCTGAAGCCTTCTTGATGACACCAGGCTCTGAGCCATCTATTAAAGTCCTCTGTGTTTTTCACTCTTTGCTCTCCTTTTCCATATGCAGGCAGTATTTCAGAAAAAGCTAAAGTCTTTACAAAAGACAAAGGTAGAACAAAAATTTTCTATTTATATTGCTTTAGGAGACATGTGTCACTGTTTCTGTGGTGTTGCATTGTATGCAGAGTCCAGCTTCTTGGTGGTTCAATTTAACCTTTGTCTATGTATTTCTATTTTACCCCCCTTTTACAAAACTGTGGAGCATTTTTTAGCGCCAGCCGTGGTGGTAGCAGCTCTGATGCTCAGAATTCTATGAGCGTCAGAGCTGTTACCACCGTGGCTAAAATTCACACTACAGTTTTGTAAAAGGGGGAGGGGTTAGTTTGTGATGACATATTCCATACTAGGCAAAGGTGTTTTCTGTGTTCTGTGTGTTCGAAAGACATGGTTTTCTGTTAGGATTGATGGTGTAGGATTGATCTGTACTAGTCTGGCTTGTTTAGTTTTACAATGGGTGTATTGATGTTGTACTGCTCACTGCAGTATGTAAGATGCTACCTTTTCCTAGGTACTCATGTGTGACATGTGGCTTGTTACTAAAAATCATGCTTTTTGTACAGATGGGGGGGTGCCAAAAATGATGGGCCCCAGGTGTCACATATGCTAGGTACGCCACTGACCCCTCCTCAGAGTTCCCATGGGAAAAAGGTAACCAGGGTTAAAAAGGGAATAGCTGTGTTCAACTAGTTCCTAATGGGGTGGTTCTAGTCATAGAGAAAGACTAGGTGGATGGTGTTAGGAACCAGCTACCCCCTATTTCCCCGGAGTATAGTGTTGCCTAATAGTAAAGACTGAATGACCTTGCTATTGGACTTGAATAACTAATTTGCATCCTAATTTGCAAAACACAGTGAATTACAGAGAAAAGGTGGACACGGGCTGATGAGGGCCAGTCAGCAAGGTTTTAGCAAAGGCAGTTCATGCTTGACGAACTTGCTGCACTTCTTTGAGGGAGTAAACAGACAGATAGACAAGGGCGACCCGGTTCACATTGTATATCTGGATTTTCAGAAGGCGTTTGACAAGGTTCTGCATGAACGACTACTTTGGAAAATTGCGAGCCAAGGAATCAAGGGTGAAATACTCATGTGGATTGAAAACTGGCTGGAGCATAGGAAACAGAGAGTGGGGGTAAATGGACAATACTCGGACTGGAAGAGCGTCACCAGTGGGGTGCCGCAGGGCTCGGTGCTTGGACCCGAAGCTCTTCAACATCTTTATAAATGATCTGGACATTGGTACGATGAGTGAGGTGATTAAATTTGCGGATGATACGAAGTTATTCAGAGTAGTGAAGACACAGGGAGATTGTGAAGATCTGCAACGTGACAAAATCAGGCTTGAGGAATGGGCATTGACATGGCAGATAAGGTTCAATGAGGACAAGTGTAGAGTGATGCATGTGGGTAACAAAAATCTCATGCATGAATACAGGATGTCCGGGGCGGTACTTGGAGAGACCTCTCAGGAAAGAGACTTGGGAGTTATGATCGACAAGTCGATGAAGCCATCCACACAATGTGCGGCGGCAGCAAAAAGGGCGAACAGAATGCTAGGAATAATAAAGAACGGGATCACAAACAGATCGGAGAAGATTATCATGCTGCTGTACCAGGCCATGGTGCGCCCTCACCTGGAGTACTGCGTCCAGCACTGGTCGCCACACATGAAGAAGGACACGGTACTACTCAAAAGGGTCCAGAGAAGAGCGACTAACATGGTCAAGGGGTTGGAGGAGTTGCCATACAGTGAAAGTTTAGAGAAACTGGGCCTTTTCTCCCTCGAACAGAGAAGATTGAGAGGGGACACGATAAGGACGGGTTGTTCACCCTCTCCAAAGTAGGGAGAGCGAGAGGGATAGATTGAAAGGGGATAGATTCCGTACAAACGTAAGGAAGTTCTTCTTCACCCAGAGAGTGGTAGAAAACTAGAACGCTCTTCCAGAGTCTGTCATAGGGAAAAACACCCTCCAGGAATTCAAGACAAAGTTAGACAAGTTCCTGCTGAACCAGAATGTGCTCAGGTAGGGCTAGTCTCAGTTAGGGCACTGATATTTAACCAGAGGGCCGCCGCGTAAGCGGACTGCTGGGCACGATGGACCACTGGTCTGACCCAGCAGCGGCAATTCTTATGTTCTTATGATATTTTGTAAATCGCCTAGGAATTGACGGTATAAAAACTTTTAAAATAAAATAAATATATTGTTTCTGTTCTGTCCAAAAAATTGTAGTTTTCATTCTTTGTTTTTAAACAGTAAACCGCCTGCTCTGTTACACACAGTTAAAGGTAGTATAGAAAGTCATAAATAAATAAAATAAACAGCTTTGAATGTGTAACCACAAAAAGGCTCTATATAAGTTCCATCCCCTTATTCCCATAGCTAACATATCCAATCAATGAAATAAAAACATTTTATGTATCACAGTTGCCTAGGCATTTTTTATTTTTATAATTATATTTGTTTATTTCAGTCTCCAGTAGTATACTAAAATGGGGTGGAGGTTCTGCCCCAGGTGCAGCTTTCACAATTCATTGCTCTGCCGGTGACGGGCCTTCTTCTCTGCCAGTTCCTGCCTTCACTGAGGTAGGAAGTAGGCAGGAACGACAGAGAAATCATCCTGATGTCAGCAAGAGCAGTGAGTTTTGAAGGCTGTGTGCCAACGTGAAGATGGGTCACAAAGAGAGAGGGAGGGAGGGAGGGAGGATAGAAATACTGCATACTGCACCCAATTTGGGGGAAAGGGAGAAGGAAGACCAGGGAGAGAAAAGGAGAGATGCCACACCACAGGGAAGAGAGGGAGGGACAGGAAGGAAGGAAAGGAGATACCAGACCATGAGGGGGAAAGAGAGATGGGGACAGAGATGCCAGACCAGGCGGAATGGAAGGAGAGGAGATGCCAGAGCTTGGAAGGAGAAGGAGAGATGGAAGGGGAGGAGAGGAGGGAGATGCCAAGGCAAGGTGGGAGGGAAGGGAAAGAGACAGAGATGCCAGATTGTGGGGTGGGAAGGGAGGGAGGAAAGGAGAAGAAAGATGGCAGAGCATGGGGGAGGGGTGGGGATCGAAAGGGAAAAATGGAGAGTGGGTAAAGCTAGGTAGTTGAGACCTTGGTTGGACACTTTTGTTAAACAGGAAACTGATAAACCTTCGGTTTGTCCCAGTATAGCAGTTCTTAAGTTCTTATAAAGGAGAGAAGGGGCATAGAAAGAGGGAAGATGCCATATGGAAGGGGGAGAGGGTGAACAGTGGATGGAAGGGAGAGGGAAGACAGTGGATGGAAGGGGCAAAGAGAGAGGGTGAACAGTGGATGGAAGGGGAAGAGAGAGAGAGAGAGAGGGCAGACAGTGAATGGCACTGGCAGAGAGAGGGCAGACAGATTTAAGAGCAAGTTAAAGTGCTTTCTTTTTAAAGATGCCTTTGACTGATCAGTTTCTTAGATTTGGTCTGCTCCTTCAAATTTTATGCTCTGTTATTTTTATTTACCCCCTCCTGATGTTTAACCTCTTATTTGTTTCTTTTCTATTAATAATTGTATTTCTTACCCTTCTTACCCTTTTATAGTGTATGTCATGTATGTTGAGTATTGTTTGCATGTTTGTTCCCCCTGAAAGTTGTAAAGTTTTTTAATAATGTACATCGCTTTGAGGTATGATTAAGCAATTAATCAAATTTTAAATAAAACTTGGAGAAACTTGGATGAAAGGAGCAGAGAGAGGGGGCAGTTGCTGATAGGAAGGGAGAGTGGCTGAAACTGAGATGAATCATGTATAAAGGAGAGAAGGGGCACAGGACAGACAGTTTATGGAAGGGGCATAGAAAGAGGGAAGATGCCAAACACTTCGGAAATCAGTCACATTAATACTTTCTGACTGTTACTTTTCTGTATTTTATTTAGTTACTGTTAACCAAGTCAAGTTCCATTTTGACTGAAGACCCGGTATACAAAGCTAAGGTTTAGTTTAGATTACATGTATTGTTCAGTGGTCCATTAGTCTTATTTGCAAATAGATCTGTGGCTTGTCGGTAAGGATATGTTGGCGGGGGTTCACTCAACATCAATTGAGGCAAGGGTTTGGTCTGATTATACCCCAATTTGCTTTTGTTTGGCCTTGCAGCCTCCGCTGGCTGAACACAGATATTGACGTTTAGATGATAGCTTACTTTTAAATCCTGATAATGTCCAGCAATTGGTTAAGGACTTGGGGGAATATTTGTAGTTTAATGATACTCTGGAAACCTCCCCTGTAACTTTGTGGGAGTGTCTGAAGGTAGTAATGAGAGGTAAAATCATAAGTTTAGGGGCCCATGCATGGAAAATCTGGGATCGGAAAGCCTTAGATCTCCGGATGCGTATATAAAATTTGGAAAGGGTAGGAGGCTGCCCCCAGATAAGGATGCTCTGTTGGCACAACTCAAATTGGACCTGCAAGGTCTGAAGAAATCAGTGTCAGCTTGCAATATCTCCGTCAGGAGTATTTTGAGTCTGCCAAAAAAGCAGGATGTCTTTTAGCTCATAAATGAAAAAAGAAGCAAGCTAGGAATATTATCTCTCGGATAGTGGAGAGGGGGAGGGAATGCCTTACCCCGGAGCAGATTAGACATGCCTTTACCCATTACTATCATACTTTGTATCAGCTGGAGCAGAGACCCCCAGGAAACTGTCATTGGGGAGTTTTTGGAGACGGTCCAGTTACCGCATCTCACCCCTGGGGAGGTGGGTGAGCTCTCATCTCCCATTTCAGCAGACGAAGTAACATGGGCTATTAGAGATATGCAGGTGGATAGGTCTCCCAGACTTGATGGGTTTATCGCCAAGTTTTATAAAACTTTTCGTGTAGCTTTGTTCCAGCCTTTGCTATGCTTTTCAATGGGCTGCTGGAGGGCGGAGAATTACCTCATTCATGGAGACTGGCAGGTATTACTTTGATTCCGAAGCCAGGCAAAGATTCGGCTTGCGCCTCCTATAGGCCTATCTCATTATTAGCAGTGGATTATAAATTTACCAAGATTTTGGCAAAGAGGTTACAGGCTTATATGCCACATTTGATCAAAGATGACCAATCAGGTTTCGTAAGGGACTGCCAAACTTTTCACATCTTAATTGGCAGGCGAGTAGAGGGGAGGGTTCTCAAATTATTTTGAGTATAGATGCCGAAAAGGCATTTGATAGTCTATTGGCCCTATCTTTTTCAGGCTTTGGAAAAGGCAGGTATTCCAGGTAGTTATCTACATTGGATACGCTTAATTTACCTCAAACCGTAGGCTTCGCTTAAAAATAACGGGTGCAATACTGATAGCTTTGAGCTTGGAAGGGAGACTCAGAAGGGTTGTGCCCTCTCTCCGGTTCTCTTTGCTCTCCGGTTCTCTTTAGCACAGCTGGTATGACTTGTGGTGGCTTGGCTACTAAATTACTTTTATTTGCTGACGATATTCTTTTTACCTTGAGTGAGCCTGCGACTTCTTTGCAGGAGGTGGTTCATATATTGTCACATTTGGGGTAGATGTCTCCCCCCATATTACTAGCCAACTTTGGTTCTTATTATAGTTTTTCGACAGTTTTAAGTTATTGTTTTTTGCCTTTGTGGATTTAAAATTAACATGACATCTGAGATCTCACTCTTATGGATTTGGACTGGCAGTGGATTTCGACCACACATCAGTTTAAATGGGCGGTTAGTTCCCTGCGATATCTGGAAGTTAATTTGACACCCAGGATAGATCAGATGTATGGGGCCAATTACCCATCACTGTTGCATAAGAACATAAGAATTGCTGCTGCTGGGTCAGAACAGTGGTCCATCGTGCCCAGCAGTCCCCTCACGTGGCGGCCCATAGGTCAAAGACCAGTGCCCTGAGACTAGCCGCACCTGCATACGTTCTAGTTCAGCAGGAACTTGTCTAACTTTGTCTTGAATCCCTGGAGGGTGTTTTCCCTTATAACAGCCTCCGGAAGAGCGTTCCAGTTTTCTACCACTCTCTGGGTGAAGAAGAACTTCCTTACGTTTGTACGGAATCTATCCCCTTTTAACTTTATAGAGTTCCCTCTCGTTCTCCCTACCTTGGAGAGGGTGAACAACCTGTCTCTATCTACTAAGTCTATTCCCTTCATTATCTTGAATGTTTCGATCATGTCCCCTCTGTCTCCTCTTTTCAAGGGAGAAGAGGCCCAGTTTCTCTAATCTCTCACTGTACGGCAACTCCTCTAGCCCCTTAACCATTTTAGTTGCTCTTCTCTGGACCCTTTTGAGTAGTACCGTGTCCTTCTTCATGTACGGCGACCAGTGATGGATGCAGTATTCCTGGTGAAGGCGTACCATGGCCCGGTACAGCAGCATGATAACCTTCTCCAATCTGTTCGTGATTCCCATCATAATCATGCCTAGCATTCTGTTCGCCCTTTTCACCACCGCAGCCGCTGCATCACATTGCGTGGACAGCTTCATTGACTTGTCGACCAGTACACCCAAGACTCTTTCCTGGGGGATCTCTCCAAGTACTGCACCAGACATCCTGTATTTGTGTATAAGAATTTTGTTACCGACATGCATCACCGTACACTTATCCATGTTAAACCTCATTTGCCATGTCGCGGCCCATTTCTAGAGTGTGTTTAAGTCTTATTGCAGGTCTTCGCAATTCTCCTGCATCTTCACTACTCTGAATAAGTTCATATCATCTGCAAATTTAATCACCTCACTCGTCGTACTAATTTCCAAGTCGTTTATAAATATGTTGATGAGCACGGGTCCGAGCACCGAACCCTGCGGTACTCCACTCGTGACGCTTTTCCAGTCCGAGTAGTGTCCATTTACCCTCACTCTCTGTTCTTATCTACGTGAGTATTTCACCCTCGATTCCATGGCTCATTTTTCAAAGTAGTCGTTCATGCGGAACCTTGTTGAATGCCTTCTGAAAATCCAGATATACAATGTTGACCGGGTCACCCTTGTCTATCTGCCTGTTTACTCCATCGAAGAAGTGCAGCAAGTTCGTCAAGCAAGATCTTCCTTTGCTGAAGCCGTGCTGGCTGGTCCTCATCAGATTGTGTCCATTAAGGTGATCAATGATGCGGTCCTTTATCAGCGCCTCTACCATCTTTCCCAGTACCGAGGTCAGACTCACCGGTCTGTAGTTTCCCAGATCTCCCCTCGAACCTTTCTTGAAGATCAGCGTACCATTTGCCACTTTACAGTCTTCCGGAATCCTTCCTCATTTGATCGACAGATTGGCTATTAGTTAAAGCAGTTAAGCTATAGCCCCTTTCACTTCCATGATTACCCTCGGATAAATGCCATCCGGTACCGGGGATTTTTAAGCCTATTAATCTGTCTGCATACCTCTTCTAGACTGACCGTCAACCCTGTCAGTTTCCCGTCTTCGTTTCCTGCGTATAGCCTGTTGGCTTCCGGTATATTGTGTATATCCTCTTCGGTAAATACAGACGCAAAAAATATGTTCAGTTTGTCGGCGATGGCTTTGTCCTCCTTTAGTACTCCCTTTATTCCATGGTCATCCAATGGCCCCACCCCTTCTTTTTCAGGTTGTTTCCCCTTAATATATTGAAAGAACGGCTTGAAGTTTTTTGCCTCCTTGGCTATTTTTTCCTTGTAGTCTCTTCTGGCCCCTCTTACTGCCTTATGGCACACCTGCTTTGATGTTTTTTGTGCTTTTTCCAGTTTTTGTCTGTTTTTGACCTTTTCCATTCCTTAAATGAAGTGTTCTTGTCTCTGATCACTTCCTTCACCGCTACAGTGAGCCACGCTGGTTCCTTGTTCTTTTTCCTCTTGGATCCCTTGTTGATAAGCGGTATACATAGATTTTGCGCCTCAGTGACTGTGTCCTTAAAAAGGGACCATGCTTGCTCTAGCGTTTTAACAGAGCTTATCCTCTTCTCAATCTTCTTCCCCACCATGAGTCTCATCCTTTCATAATTCCCTTTTTGGAAGTTCAGTGCCATGGCCGTCATTCTGGATCGATGTTTTGTCCCTGTGTCCAGGTTGAAGCGGATCATATTGTGATCACTGCTTCCCAGCGTCCCTTCTACTTGTATACCTTGTGCCGGTCCTCGTAGTCCAATTAGATTTAAGTCCAGAATTGCATTTCCTCTCGTATTTTCCTTGACAAGTTTTTCCAGGAAGCAATCGCCTACAGCATCCAGGAACTTGGCTTCCCTACTGCAGCCGGAGGTGCCTAGGTTCCAGTCTATCCCCGGATAATTGAAGTCACCCATGCAGTTGGATTTAATCTCATCCGTCATTTCTCCATCAATTTCTTCGGACTGTCCTGGGGGTCGGTAGTAGATGCTGATCTTCGTTTCCATTCCATTTGTTCCCAGAATTTTGACCCATACAGACTCTACCTTATTTTTTGTTTCCAGTGTGTTTTCACCGGTAGACTCAATTCCCTCTTTGATGTATGGAGTAATACCCCACCTTTTCTTTGACATATATGTTGGAGTGCTGGAAGCATCTGAATGTACCCAGGCTTGGTAGGATCCATACGGTGAAAATGGATGCAGCTCCCCCATCTTCTGTATCTCTTTTCAGCTCTCCTGGTGCCTCTCCTGGGGGATTTTTTTTCCTCATTTACAGAGATGAATATTTGCTTACATTTGGCATCACAAGGCCCCGAGGGTTTCTCGAACGATGTTTTATCAACCTTGTTGCCTTGGTGGTATGGCTCATTTTAGATTTTATTATCAGGCAGCTCAACTTCGTTATCTTATTAATTGGAAGTGGGACCGCTCTAGATCTTGGGTGCGTATGGAGCAGGGTATCTTGGGCAGGGCACCTTTGTGGGTGATGCCTTGGCTAGGGTGCCCTTGTTGAGGGATATTGCCCAGACTGAGAACCCTGTTCTACGATATATGCTGCTTCTTTGGTTGAGAGTGCGTGTTCGATGCTTAGGGGAGAAATTGTATTTCTTGGGGGCAGCTATCCCCTATGCACCTCATTTCACTCCTGCAGCATTGGACCCAGCTTTTCGACGTTGGGCTGCGGGGGGTTTACAAACCTTGGATCAACTTTTTGACTCTGGGACTCTGCTTTCGTTTAATGCCCTGGCGGAGAAATATGGTTTGGCATCTAGAGATCTTTTCCTGTTTAGGCAGCTTGAGCATTTTATTAAATGTTGGGATTTGCAGAAGTTGACTGTCCCAACATCGACATCTCTCAAGATGGTTTTGGTTGGATGGAGTGGTCAGGGAAGTATCTCTAAACTTTATAATGCTTAATTGTCTCATCTCCAGGCACCTAGGAAGTATAGACAACAATGGGAGGATATATTGGGCAAGAGTTATCCGATAAGGAGTGGGGGGAGATTTTCCAGTCCCTGCTCCAGATTTCCATTGCTAGCAATTTGGTGGAAAATGGCCATAAGTTGTACTATCAGTGGCATTACACCACTTCTTGTCTGAAATCTATTTATGGTCAGGGATCAGATTTATGTTGGCAGGATTGTGGGACGGTAGGTACCTTTTGTGAACATTTGGTGGGCCTGCCCTAAAGCCCAGTCCTTTTGGGATGGGGTGATACAATTTATCTATGAGGTTCTGGGCCAAAATTTTCCTATGACTATGAAAGTGTGTTTATTGAATATTGGTTCCTTTCTTTTGCCCCCTAGACAGAGGACGTGGGTACAATTGGTATTCACTGCAAGTCGCCTTCTCTTGGCGTCTCATTGGAAGAAGCCGGAGTTACCAACTATGGTGAACAACAAAAAAACCCCAACTGATGATGAAAACTGAAGAAATTAAGGCGCCCAATAAGGCAAAAGCACAGCTTCTCAGCTCCGCAGAAAATGAAGAACTGCAAGTTGGTAGGAAGGTACCAGCACGCATGCAATACAGGCAGTCCTAAAATTTAAAGTGACAGTACACTTTTTGACTATCTGTACCGAGTTCTGTGGATGACATCACCCATATGTGAGAATATATAACTGCTTGTCCTCGAAGAGCTTACAGAATACAATGCTCTCCCACGAATTCGCGGTCCAGGTCATTTGCGGTATTTTCTGAATACGAATGACCGGGCAGGAGAGGGCAGCCAGAGAGGGCAGCTGGAGCACCGGCGAGTGAAGGAAATCACTCACGGTATGCTCCAACCTCCCCTTCCTATACTAAAGTCGGATCTCACCAATCAGGAGCTGCGTGTCAATGCAGCTCTTGATTGGTGAGGCCCGACTTTAGTACAGGAAGAGGCGGTTGGAACATACCGCGAGTGATTTCATTCACTTGCCGGCGCTCCGGCTGCCCTCTCTTGTCTCCCCTGCTAAAAACCGTATTCACGGTTTTTCAACATTCGCGGGGGGAGTACTGTATTTTATTATGCACTAAAATGTTACCTTTCGGTTCCAACAGTTACATCTACAATAGATATGGCGTAATTCTTCATGCCCACATTTAGGCTTGCCAGTGCTGATTTACACTTGTTTCTATAATGAAATCTGGGTGCACATATGAGGTTACAGAATTGACACTCATTGCCCAAATTAGTACACTCAGTTCTAGAATAGTCTCCTAAATGAACCAAACTAACAAGATTGTTCCACCTTAATGGGCATACAGCAGGAAATCTTTACCCAAGAACATACTTATTTTGCAGGTCAAAAATCCGCTGACATTCTTCTTTGTATCTCTCCTGGTGTTCTGCAACAGAAAATCGTGAGCCACGGGCAAATTTGCTCATTGGTCCTTCCCCAGAACGAGCCTGCTCTGTGGACATGGTACGTACCACATCAATCACTTCCCAACGAGACAGCTTTTTAATCTGCAAGGAAATTGATGTTAAATAGACTGGATGGACCATTCGGGTCTTTATCTGCCTTCTTTATCTGCCGTCATCTACTATGTTACTATGTAAATATGATCACCTAAGATAAGAAATAAAACGAAGTCACTTATGTAAAAAGCATGTTTCTCCGGAAATAGCAGGACACATGCCCTTACAACAAGGGTGATGCAATCAAATGAATCTGGCACAGGAACACCGCACAAGTGGCAGGTAGGTAGGGAGGAAGGCAGGCTTCGGCAGGCAGGGAGGGAGGAAGGCAGGCTTCGGCACCACAGAGAGGGAGGAAGGCAGGCTTTGGAGTGGCAGGCAGGGAGGGAGGACGAAGGACAAAGGCTGGAAGGCAGTGAGGGGGAGGGGGCACGAACATGGGACATGGAAAGGAGAGAGGGAATAGAAAAGGACAATTGTTGGACCTGAGTGAAGGAAGGAAGGAGACGCATGAAATCACCAGACAACAAAGGTAGGAAAAATGATTTTATTTTCAATTTAGTGATCAAAATGTGTCAGTTTTAAGAATTTATATCTGCTATGTGTATTGTGTGTACAGTACTCACCCAAAATTCACGGGGGTTCCGTTCCAGGAACCCCCGCGAATTTCAAAAAACCGCAAATATGGTTTTTAGGCATGGGAGACAGGAGAAGAACATAAGAAGTTACCTCCACTGAGGCAGACCATAGGTCCATCCTGCCCAGCGGTCCGCTCCCGCGGCGGCCCATCAGGCCCATTGCCTGAGTAGTGGTCTATACCTATCTATACCCCTCAATCCCTTTTTCTTCTAGGAATCTATCCAAACCTTCTTTGAAACCATTTAATGTGTTCCTGTCTACCACAGCCTCTGGAAGCGCGTTCCATGTATCCACCACCCTCTGAGTGAAAAAGAACTTCCTAGCGTTTGTTCTAAACCTGTCCCCTTTCAATTTCTCCGAGTGCCCCCTTGTGCTTGTGTTGCCCCATAATTTGAAAAATCTGTCCCTGTCTACTTTTTCTATGCCCTTCAGGATCTTGAAGGTTTCTATCATGTCTCCTCTAAGTCTCCTCTTTTCCAGAGAGAAAAGTCCTAACTGCTTCAATCTGTCGGAATATGGGAGATTTTCCATTCCCTTTATCAGTTTAGTTGCTTTTCTCTGGACTCCCTCAAGTACTGCCATGTCCTTCTTGAGGTACGGCGACTAGTACTGGACACAGTACTCCAGATGTGGCCGCACCATTGCACGATACAGCGGCATGATGACTTCCCTCGTCCTGGTCGTGATACCCTTCTTAATGATACCCAACATTTTGTTTGCTTTCCTTGAGGCCGTGGCGCACTGCGCTGATGCCTTCAGTGTTGCGTCTACCATCACTCCCAGGTCTCTCTCCAGGTTACTGACCCCTAGTGGTGTTCCCCCCATTTTGTAAGTGAACATCGGGATCTTTTTCCCCACGTGCATGACCTTGCATTTCCCTATGTTGAAGCTCATTTGCCATTTTTCGGCCCACTTTTCCAGCTGCGTTAGATCCTTTTGGAGATCTTCGCGGTCTTCCCTGGTTTGAGCCCTGCTATATAGTTTGGTGTCATCTGCAAATTTAATGACCTCACACTTGGTTCCCGCCTCTAGGTCGTTTATGTAGATATTGAACAGGAGCGGTCCCAGCACCGACCCCTGCGGAACTCCGCTCGTGACCCCTTTCCAGTCTGAGTAATGGCCCTTTACGCCAACCCTCTGCAGGAGAGGGCAGCCGAAGCACCGGCGAGTGACGGAAATCACTCACTGTATGCTCCAACCGCCTCTTCCTGTACTAAAGTCGGGCCTCACCAATCAGGAGCTGCTTTGACATGCAGCTCCTGATTGGTAAGGCCCGACTTTAGTACAAGAAGAGGCGATCGGAGCATACAGTCCTCTCCTGCCTCTCCTTCGCGGTCGGAAAATACTGTGAATGACAGGACCGCGGACCATGAATTCACGGGGGAGCACTGTATATGAAAAATGAAAGGAACAGGGTGCGGACCCTGGCAGGGAATGGAGATAGGGTGCAGAGCCAGGCAAGGAGTATGGGGTTGGGTGCAGAGCCTGGTATAGCACAGTTACTTACCGTAACAGGCGTTATCCAGGGACAGCAGGCAGATATTCTCTACATGTGGGTGACGTCACCGATGGAATCCCCTAGTGGATGTTTTCACAAGTAGACTTGCTCGAAGACCTTCAGGCTTGTGATTGGCCCGCGCATGCCCCTCTCGTCCTACCTAGGGCATGCGTCTCCTCAGCATGTCCTCAGTTCAGATAGCAAGCAAAGAAGCCAACCACGGGGAGGTGGGTGGGTTGCAAGAATATCTGCCCGCTGTCCCTGGATAACACCTGTTACGGTAAGTAACTGTGCTTTAACCCAGGACAAGCAGGCAGCATATTCTACATGTGGGAGACCTCCAAGCTAACTAAAAAGGGACGGAGGGAGAGTTGGCAAGTTTAGGAGAAAAGATTTTGCAAAGCAGATTGGCCAAAATGGCCATCACGCCTGGAGAAAGCATCCAGACAGTAATGTGAGGTTAACGTAAGAACCAAAGACCAAGTGGCAGCCTTACAGATTTCCTCGATGGGAGTCGAGCAGAGGAAAGCAACAGACGCCGCCATTGCCCGGCAGGGAGAGACCAGCCTGAGCGTAACAGAAAGAGATAAAAGCGGCCAACCAGTTAGAAATGGTCCGATTAGAAACAGAGCGATCCATGCGATTAGGATCGAAAGAGAGGAACAGCTGTGGAGCAGAACGATGAGGAGCGGTGCGCTTCAAGTAGAAGGCAACGCACGCTTACAATCAAGAGAATGCAGAGCCACCTCTCCAGGTTGAGAATGGGGCTTCGGAAAAAACACAGGAAGAACAATGGATTGGTTGATGTGAAACTCAGTCACAACCTTAGGCAAGAACTTAGGATGGGTACGGAGGACCACTTTATCGTGATGGAAGACCGTGAAAAGTGAGTCCGCAACCAAGGCCTGAAGCTCACTGACCCGACAGGCAGAAGTGAGAGCAATAAGAAACACCACTTTCCAAGTAAGAAACTTCAAGTGAGCCCGTGCCAGCGGCTCGAAGGGGGGTTTCATCAATTGGGCAAGGACCACGTTAAGATCCCAAACCACCGGAGGAGGTTTAAGGGGCAGATGAATGTGGATAAGGCCTTTCATGAAGCGGGAAACCACAGGATGAACCGAAATGGGCTTCCTGTTAATCGGCTGATGAAAAGTTGCGATAGCACTGAGGTGGACTCGAACCGAAAAGGCCAGACAAGTGCAACAGAGGGGAGAGTGTGGCGCTGTGGTTAAAGCTACAGCCTTAGCACCCTGAGGTTGTGGGTTCAATCCCACGCTGCTCCTTGTGACACTGGGCAAGTCACTTAATCCCCCCATTGCCCCAGGTACATTAGATAGATTGTGAGCCCACCAGGACAGACAGGGAAAAATGCTCGAGTACCTGAATAAATGCATGTAAACCATTCTGAGCTCCCCTGGGAGAACGGTATAGAAAATTGAATAAATAAATAAATAAAATAATCCAGGACAGCAGATAAGGAGGCAGACAGAGGCTCCAGCTGTCGAGTAGCACACCAGGAAGAAAAGCGGGTCCACTTCTGATGGTAACAATGGCGAGTAGATTCCTTCCGAGATGCCTCCAGGACATCCAGCACAGGCTGGGAGAACTGGAACAAGGGCATTAAGTCTCGAGGAACCAAGCTGTTAAGTGCAGAGACTGGAGGTTGGGATGAAGCAGAGAACCCTGACTCTGTGTAAGCAGAGAAGGAAAAATAGGCAGAGGAAGAAGCTCCCTGGAACTGAGTTGCAACAGAAGGGAGAACTAAGGTTCGCGGGGCCACAGAGGAGCTATCAGAATCATGGTGGCATGCGAAGATTTGAGCCTGATGAGAGTCTTCAGGATCAGAGGGAACGGAGGGAACACATACAGGAACTCATTCGTCCAATCCAGAAGGAAGACATCCGCTTCGATCCTGAGAGGGGTGTAAGCCCTGGAGCAGAAGCGGGGTAACTTGTGATTGAGGGGGGACGCGAACAGATCGACATCTGGAGTCCCCCAACGAGCAAACACCTGACGCAGGGTTACGGAGTGGAGAGACCACTCGTGAGGCTGCAGAAGACGACTTAACTTGTCCGCCAGACAATTCTGCTGACCCTGAATGTACACCGCATGAAGGAATATGTTGCGGCAGATGGCCCAATCCCAGAGCTGAAGCGCCTCCTGGCACAGGGACCTGGACCCCATTCCCCCCTGTTTGTTGATATAATACATGGCGACCTGGTTGTCCGTGTGGACCAGCACCACTCGGTCGTGAAGCAGGTGACAAAAAGCTTTCAGGGCGAGGAAGATCGCTCGAAGCTCCAGCAGATTGATGTGACAAAGTCTGTCGGCACTGGACCAGAGACCCTGAGTGAGAAGGCCGTCCAGATGGGCCCCCCATGCGTAGGCTGACGAGTCCATCGTGAGGACCATTTGCGGAGGAGGAGCATGGAATAGAAAACCTCTGGAAAGATTGGAGGAGAGTATCCACCAAAGGAGAGACTGCTTCAACAAAGGAGTCACGACAATGAGTCGAGAGACAGGATCCCGATCCTGGTTCCATTGGGACGCCAGAGTCCATTGAGGAATACGGAGGTGAAGTCTGGCAAAAGGAGTCACGTGAACCGTGGAGGCCATGTGACCTAGGAGGACCATCATGAGCCAAGCCGGAACCGAGGACAGATGGGTCACCCTTCGACACAAACAGACTTTAAATCATTTCAAAAAGAAATCAAAACCCTGCTATTCATAAAAACTATACAGCCTTCTATCCCCCCTCGCATCTTCCCCCCTCCATGCAAACTAGCAGCAGATCTCCCCAACGACCCTAACAAGTAACCAATCCTAAACTTTATCTTCCCTACTAGTAATCCTCAATTCTCCTCCCTTCCTTAATTTCTCCCCTCTGCCTCCTCTATTTAACGTCCCCTAAATTGTAATTCCCCTGCATCTAAGAACATAAGAACTGCCATCTCCGGATCAGACCTTCGGTCCATCAAGTCCGGCGATCCGCACACGCGGAGGCCCTGCCAGGTGTACACCTGGCGTAATTTATAGTCCACCCTATCTTTATATGCCTCTCTTAAGGAGATATGCATCTATTTTGCTCTTGAAGCCTAGGACGGTCGATTCCGCAATAATCTCCTCTGGGAGGGCATTCCAGGCGTCAACCACTCTCTGAGTGAAGCAGAACTTCCTGACATTAGTCCTGAACCTGTCCCCCCTTAGCTTCATTTCATGTCCTCTAGCCCGTGTCAAATTGGACAATGTAAATAATCTTCTCTGCTCTATTTTGTCGATTCCTTTCAGTATTTTGAAGGTCTCGATCATATCCCCACGCAGTCTCCTTTTCTCAAGGGAGAACAATCCTAGTGTTATAAGTCTATCCTCGTATTCCAGTTTCTCCATACCCTTCACCAGTTTTGTTGCTCGTCTCTGCACCCTCTCCAGCAGTTTTATATCCTTCTTTAGGTAGGGAGACCAATGTTGGACGCAGTATTCCAAGTGTGGTCTGACCATTGCCCTATAAAGCGGCATTATAACTTTCTCCGATCTACTCGAGATTCCTTTCTTTATCATGCCCAACATTCTATTTGCCTTCTTTGCCGCTGCCGCGCATTGTGCCGACGGCTTCAGGGTCCTATCTATCAGTACACCCAGGTCCTTTTCTTGTTCACTCTTCCCCAGAGTTGCACCTGACATTGTATACTCGTATTCCTTATTCTTATTGCCTAAATGCATTACCTTGCATTTCTCCACATTGAACTTCATCTGCCATTTCTCCGCCCATGTTTCTAACCGACACAAGTCGCTCAGGAGTTCCTCTCTATCCTCCTGCGATCTGATTGCCCGGCATAGTTTTGTATCGTCTGCAAACTTGATGATCTCACTGGATGTTCCTTCCTCCAGGTCATTGATATAAATATTAAAAAGGATCGGCCCAAGTACCGAGCCCTGGGGTACACCACTAGTCACTTTCTCCCAGTCGGAGAACTTCCCATTTATGCCCACTCTCTGCTTTCGGTTTTCCAGCCATTTGCCTATCCATCTTTGTATATCTCCCTCTATGCCATGGCTTTGTAGTTTCCTGAGAAGTCTTTCGTGTGGAACTTTGTCGAACGCTTTCTGGAAGTCCAAGTATATTATGTCCACCGGCTTCCCACTATCAATTTGCTCGTTCACGGTCTCAAAAAATTGGAGTAAATTCGTAAAACATGATTTCCCTTTCCTGAATCCATGTTGACTGTGTTTCATCAAGTCGTGTGCGTCCAAGTGCCGGACTATGCTATCCTTGATCAGCGCTTCAACCATCTTGCTGGGGACCGACGTAAGACTCACAGGCCTATAGTTGCCCGGTTCCCCTCTCGATCCTTTTTTGAAAATTGGCGTGACGTTCGCTATCCTCCAGTCGTCCAGTATCTGTCCAGTTCTGATTGTCAGGTTTGCAAGTTTTTGCAATAACTCTCCGATTTCAACCTTCAATTCCTTTAAGACTCTCGGGTGAATTCCATCCGGTCCAGGGGATTTGTCACTTTTAAGTTTGTCGATCTGATAGTATATCTGGTCTAAGTCCACTTCAACTGTGGTGAGGCTGTCTTCTGTTTCTCCTGCAAACACTTTCTCCGCTTCAGGTATTGTTGAGGTGTCCTCCTTCGTAAAGACGGACGCAAAGAAGGAATTTAGTTTGTCTGCGATTTGTTTATCTTCCTTGATGGACCCTTTTCTTCCCTGGTCGTCCAGGGGTCCCACTACCTCTTTTGCAGGTTTTTTCCCTTTCACGTATCTAAAGAAGGGCTTGAAGTTTTTGGCCTCCTGGGCTATTTTTTCCTCATATTCCTGTTTGGCATCCCTCACCGCCTTGTGACATTTCTTCTGATCATCTTTATGTTTGTTCCAAGCTTCGGTTGTCTTTATGCATTTCCATTTTTTGAAAGAGTCCTTCTTTTCTTTTATGGCTTCCTTCACCTGTATGGTAAGCCATGCCGGTTCTCTTTTGCTCTTTGTTCTCCGATCTTTGGAAATCCTCGGAATGTAGAGATCTTGTGCTTCTGTGATAGTATTTTTCAGTAGGGACCATGCCTGATCTACCGTTTCAAGTTTGTCCACCATCTTCTCGAGTCGTTTTTCTACCATGGCTCTCATGCGATCGTATTTACCCTTTTTAAAGTTTAAGGTGGTGGTTAAGGTTTTGGCATGTTTCCCTTTCCCGATGTCAAGTTTAAAGTTGATTACATTGTGATCACTCGTTCCCAGTGGAACCATGACTTCCACTTCTGTTATCGGTCCCGTGAGGCCATTTAGGACCAAGTCCAAGGTGGCGTTGCCTCTTGTCGGCTCTTTTACCATTTGTTCCAGGAAGCAATCCCCTAGCACCTCCAGGAACTTGGCCTCCTTGCCGCAGTTGGAGGTTGCTAGTTTCCAGTCTATCCCTGGGAAATTGAAGTCTCCCAATATAATTACATTGCCTGTCTTGCATTCTTGTTTGATTTCCTCCATCATTTCTGAGTCAGTTTCCTCCGCCTGTCCTGGGGGACGATAGTAAAGGCCAATTTTCGTATCTGCGCCATATTGACCAGGAATTTTGATCCAGAGTGACTCAAGCTTCTCTTTCATTTCTGTTGTAACCATTTCAACAGAATCTATTCCCTCCTTAACATATAGAGCAATACCTCCACCTTTCTGCCCTACTCAATCTCTTCTATACAGTTTGTATCCCTGTAGAACTGTGTCCCATTTGTTTTCTTCATTCCACCATGTTTCTGTTATGCCAATGATATCCAATATGTCATGCCTTGCTATTGTCTCTAGTTCCCCCATTTTGTTACCTAGACTTCTAGCATTCGTATACATACATCTAAGTTCCCTTCGTGTTACCTTTTTGGACCTTCTACTCTTGGCCGTCCCTATAGTTTCAATTACGGTATCCTTTACTGCTCCTGTGTTATCACCCTTGTTTGCTGTGTGGTCGTCCCCTCCTGTGTCTGAGTTGTCCCTTCCTGCTTTTTCTCCCTTATTGGCTGTGAGGTCGTCTTCTCTTGTGTAGGAGTAGTAGTCCTTGGCTTCTTCGTCGGGGCATCCTGCTATCCGTGCCATCGACCGGTGGTCGACTGTCGGCTTTCCCCTATCTACTGTGTAAGCGTCCCCCAAATTGTAATTTTCTGGAAATGCCCAGCTATCTTATACTGCAATCCGCTTAGAACTGTAAGCATCCCCTAAATTGTAACTTCCTGGAAATGTCCAGCTATCTTATACTGTAAGAACTGCAGGGTACAGGCGGAATAGAAGTCACTAATGTAATGTAATGTAATGTGTATAGGACTGTGCGTATACGCCTCTTTGAGGTCTAGCGAGCACAGCCAGTCCCCCTCGTCCAGGAGGGGGTACAACATAGGAAGGGTGAGCATTTTGAACAGTTCCCTGACCAGAAACCTGTTCAAAGCACAGAGGTCCAGGATCGGGCGCAGATCTCTTGTCTTCTTGGGTATCAAAAAGTACCGGGAATAAAAAACGGTGTTCCTCTGGTCCGGCGGAACCTCCTCGACCGCCCGGAGGCGAAGAAGGGCTCGAGCCTCCTGAAGAAGGAGAGACAGCTGAGACTGAGCAGCAGGAAACTCCCTTAGAGGCATGTCCGGGGGCGCTTGACTGAAGTGAAGGGAGTACCCGTCCCGGATGATAGACAGCACCCAACTGTCGATGGTAAGACTCTGCCACTGGGAATAGAAATGATGGAGGCGACCTCCGATGGGGAGGGGGGAAGGCCCCATGAGGAAGGGAGCCCCAAGGCTCGTACTGGGATTGTCAAAAAGACGGCCTGGGCTTAGCCGGGGCCGGTGGCTGGGCCTTAGCCTGACGCTGCTGCTGCGGCCGTTTCAAAGGAGGCCGAGAGAAGGCAGGGGTGGACTTTTGTGGATACCTCAGGAGAGGAATTTTATAATATCGAGCTGGAGGAAGCTTCAGTTTAAGTTTCACTAGAGAGGCGAAGGACCGTTCGTGGTCCGAGAGGCGCTTCATGGCGGCTTCGATGGAATCGAAGAGCTCATGACCCACATACGGGAGACTGGAAAGATGATCCTGCAGATTTGGATCCATATCCACAATCTGGAGCCAATCGAGGCGACGCATGGCGATCGCAAAGGCTGTAATTCTCGAGGATAACTCAAAGTCGTCTTCCTGAGGATTCTATCAGCTGGTTTCAACACAGCAGCAAAGAGGGGCCACTCTAACGCTGTCCTCTAGTGCCAAGTCACTTGAGAAAAAGCACACCAGGCTCTGAGGGAACTGTGTTTTCTTTCATCTCTCCTAACTGCTGCTCTTCCTTGAGGATTCTATCAGCTGGTTTCAACACAGCAGCAAAGAGGGGCCACTCTAACGCTGTCCTCTAGTGCCAAGTCACTTGAGAAAAAGCACACCAGGCTCTGAGGGAACTGTGTTTTCTTTCATCTCTAACTGCTGTTTTCTTTCATCTCTAACTGCTGCTCTTCCTTGAGGATTCTATCAGCTGGTTTCAACACAGCAGCAAAGAGGGGCCACTCTAACGCAGTCTTCTAGTGCCAAGTCACTTGAGAAAAAGCACACCAGGTTCTGAGCATAGACAGACTACTCTAAAGCTGTCCATTGGTGCCAAATCACTTGAGATAAAGCACCCTAGGTTCTGAGGGAACTGTGTTTTCTTTCATCTCTCCCAACTGCTGCTCTTCCTGGGGATTCTATCAGCTGGTTCAACACAGTTTTTCCTGTCCCTATATAACCTGTATAGCTTGTATAGCCTGCTTATTTAACTTGTACAAACTGCATGTACAGCATGTCATAGATTGTTATAAACCGCACCTATAGCCTGTTAAAACATGCACAGACTGCATCTATAGCCTGTTACTGCATGTAAAACCACATGTATAGCCAATATATATAGCCAGTCACCGCATGTACAATCTGTTACCGCATGTATAGCCTGTACTGCATGTATAGCCGCATGTATAGCCAGTTACTGCATGTTTAGCCTGCCACCACATGCATAGCCTGTACTGCCCATCACTGTTTACCGCATGTATAGCCTGCTACCGCATATAGCCTGCTTCCGCATATACAGACTAGCTACCGCATATACACACTAGTTACCACCGTTCCCCAGCTAAGCACCACTTCTGTTCCTATCTTACTAATTAACAATTGCTAAGCTCCACCTCAGTCTGTATTTCACTATTAGCAATTGTTAAGTTCCAACCCCGTTTGTATCTCACTAGAAACAACTAGGTGCGTATTCTCCTTCAGTTCATAGTCCTTCTCACGTTTCACTCAGTCCTTACCAATTCTCCTCCCTCCTGCCTGGCAAGCTCTGCCCCAACCCCTCTCATTAGTTCTCCTTGATCCCACAATGAAGCCACCTTCCTGGCTTCTCCTTCTCTGCTCTTTCACCAACACTACCCACTGCCAAAAACCTCTCCCCCCCCCCAACCTTCCCGATTCCACAAACTCCAACAACGTCTGCCCTGGTCTCAGAATCACCGCACTATTACGCACTAGAACACACCCTTTCAAAAAACACCGAGGAGTCAATCACACCACTTTAAAGCCTGTTCCTCCAGCCAACCTACCCAACCTTACCTCCGACTCTCTCACCTCAGTCCCAACACTCTACTGTAATGCCAGATCAGTCCGCAATAAGACCCAAATACTAAAAGACCTAAATACTAAAAGACCTATTCAGAGACTTCGATCCAGGTTTCTTGTGCATCACAGATCGAAAAAGATGATTTATTCACACAAAACGAACTCTGTCCCCCTGGCTACTATGGCCTCTTCTCATCTAGAATCAACCAGAAAGGAGGAGGCCTGGCTCTGCTTTACAAATCATTCTTCGATGTCCAGCTCCTTGAAAAGGGCAGCCATACCTCTTTAGAATTCATGTTAGCTTCAGTCAACGATGAACTTCATCCCTACCCATTAGGTATCCTGTTACTTTACCACCCACCAACCCACTGGAACAAATCCTCTGAACTCGTTCTCAAGACCATAACAAGGGCCTTCCTAAAATTCCAGAGACTACTGATCATTGGAGATATTAATCTCCATCTAGACGATAATACCAGCAAGGATGCAACCGAATTCAAAGACTTCCTCACCTCCCTAGGCTTCACCGCTCCTTTGCCCACCCCTACCCACGATAAGGGGCATACACTAGACATCATCAGCTTCCTTGACCTGACCGAGCACAAAACTTCTGACGAAGAAGCCCGTTGGGAACATGTCCCCTGGTCTAATCACCTTCTAGGCTCTTTCTGCCTTCCTATTTTCATGTCTCATCTTGGCACTCCACCCCGACCCACAAACTCTATCACCTACCTCGAAAAAATCACGAGTGAACTGTTCTGGATCCAATTTCTCAACCAACTCCCCCCTTTTCCTAAATATGCCGACCCAGATTCCAACTGGCATAATTGGGTAACCCTTTCCGGGTCTACCTATCCGGCAGCAGCAGGAGGCTATTAAACACTATGAAGGGAGCAAGACTCAGGCAACTGGTGTTGGAACCAACAAGGGATCAGGCAATACTGGACCTGATACTTACCAATGGAGAAAGTGTCACAGAGGTCTCGGTGGGCGACACATTGGCCTCCAGTGACCACAACATGGTATGGTTCAATCTCAGGAAAGGTTTCACTAAATCTACCACACTGACCAAGGTCCTTAAATTCAAGGACACAAATTTCAAAGAAATGGGAGACTTCGTTCACCAGGCGCTACAAAGCCAAGCAGAAACTGATAATGTGGAAGAAATGTGGTCGACTTTGAAAGCCACCATACAAGAAGCAACAAACCGCTATGTTAAATCAGTAAGTAAACGGCGAAGGAACAATAAGCCACAGTGGTTTACTGCGGAGATCTCAGACCTCATCAAGGAGAAGAAAAAAGCATTCATCTCTTACAAAAAATCAGGGAAGCAGGACTCAAGAGCAGACTACCTGACCAAATCAAAAGCCGTCAAAACAGCAGTCAGAGAGGCTAAATTCCACATGGAAGAGTCTCTGGCAAAGAACATCCAGAAGGGAGATAAATCCTTCTTCAGGTATATCAGTGACAGAAGAAAAAACTCAGGCGGGATTGTAAGTCTTAGGAATCCAGACGGAGACTATGTGGATAAGGATTCGGAAAAAGCCCAACTATTAAATGAATACTTCTGCTCAGTCTTTACCCGAGAAGCGCCGGGGCTTGGCCCTCAGCTACAGACAAGGGTTGGCTCAGTTGACCCTTTTAGTAACTTTGAGTTTACGCCCAGCAGTGTCTACGGTGAGCTGTCAAAGCTCAAGGTTAACAAAGCAATGGGGCCAGACAACCTGCACCCCAGGGTGCTTAGGGAACTGAGTGATGTCTTGGCGGAGCCACTGTCCGCGCTTTTCAACCTCTCCCTTAGTACAGGCAGCGTCCCGTTGGACTGGAGGACGGCTAACGTCATTCCACTCCACAAGAAAGGCTCAAAGATGGAGACAGAAAACTACAGACCAGTGAGTCTAACATCGATAGTGAGCAAACTAATGGAAACTCTAATCAAACACCAATTGGATAAAATCCTGGATGAAAAGAATCTACGGGATCCCCGACAACATGGATTTACTAAGGGGAGATCATGCCAATCCAACCTGATCAGCTTCTTTGATTGGGTGACGGAGAAGCTGGATATTGGGGAGTCCCTAGACATTGTGTACCTGGACTTTAGCAAAGCATTCGATAGCGTACCACACCGCAGGTTGCTGGGCGAGATGAGTTCTAAAGGATTAGGTGACACATTGACGCAATGGGTTGGGAAATGGCTTGGAGGTAGGCTTCAAAGAGTGGTGGTGAATGGCACCCCCTCCGAAATGACGGAGGTGATCAGTGGAGTGCCACAGGGCTCAGTCTTGGGCCCGATCCTATTCAACATCTTTATAAGGGACTTGGCAGAAGGGCTTCGAGGTAAAATAACATTATTCGCCGATGACGCCAAACTAAGTAATGTAGTGGGCAAATGCACAACAGATGAAGATTCAATGCCCGACAACATGATGCACGACCTACTCCTGCTGGAGCGCTGGTCTAGGACATGGCAACTCAACTTCAATGCCAAAAAATGCAAAATTATGCACCTGGGCAGCCAAAATCCATGCAAGTCTTATACCCTTAATGGCGAGATCCTAGCAAAAACGGTAGCAGAACGAGACTTGGGGGTAATCGTCAGTGAGGACATGAAGTCTGCCAATCAAGTGGAGCAGGCTTCATCCAAGGCAAGACAAATAATGGGTTGCATACGAAGGGGTTTCGTCAGCCGTAAGGAGGAAGTCATTATGCCATTGTATAGATCCATGGTGAGGCCCCACCTGGAATACTGTGTGCAATTTTGGAGGCCACATTATCGCAAGGATGTGCTGAGACTGGAGTCGGTGCAGAGAATGGCCACCCGGATGGTCTCGGGACTCAAGGATCTTCCATATGAAGAACGGCTTGACAAATTACAGCTATACTCGCTTGAGGAGCGCAGAGAGAGGGGAGACATGATCGAGACGTTCAAGTATCTTACGGGCCGCATCGAGGCGGAGGAAGATATCTTCTTTTTCAAGGGTCCCACGACAACAAGAGGGCATCCGTGGAAAATCAGGGGCGGGAAACTGCGAGGTGACACCAGGAAATTCTTTTTCACTGAAAGAGTGGTTGATCGCTGGAACAGTCTTCCACTACAGGTGATTGAGGCCAGCAGCGTGCCTGATTTTAAGGTCAAATGGGATAGACACGTGGGATCTATTCACAGAGAAAGGTAGGGGAGGGTCATTAGGGTGGGCAGACTAGATGGGCCGTGGCCCTTATCTGCCGTCTATTTCTATGTTTCTATGTTACCTACCGTGCTCTTGCCCCTTTGTCTACTAAACCTATCTCCCACTCCCGCAAGGCTCCCTGGTATCTTCCATACCACAGGGAATTAAAGCAGAAATGTCGAGCCCTGGAACGTAAATGGAAAAAAATTGAAATCCCCTTCAGACAGACAATCCTGGAGAGACAACATCAAGTTCTATAACACAGTACTAAAAAAAGCAAGGAAGAATTTCTATGGAGATAAAATCACCAGATCAAAAACCCAAAATAGTACACTGTTCAACATCTGGCGCAACCTAACCTCAAAAAATGATTCCACCTTTCCCCCCCTTTCCCCCCATCCGCAAACGATCTAGCTAAATTTTTCAATGAAAAGATTACTACCTTATGGAGTTCTTTCCTCCCAGCAGTCTCTTACAATTCTCTGCCTCCCAACGACTCCAACCCTATCCCTGCTGATAGATCCTGGACTGCCTTTTGAACTTGTATCCGAATCCCAGATCTCTAAACTCTGTCTCAAACTGAAATCCTGCAATTGTATCCTGGATCCTTTCCTTTCCTACCTTTACGAAAACATTCCCGCGCAGACCATCTCCTCCCTTACCAGGCTTATAAATTCTGCTTTACTATCGGGCCTGTTCTCTACAGAAATGGGACACATTGCCTTGTCCCCTCTTCTGAAAAAAGCCGATCTCAACCCTTTCTTACCATCTAACTACCGCCCCATAGCAAATATCTCTCTCCTAACTAAACTGCTAGAGGCCATAGTCGCCACCCAGCTCTCTTCTTACCTAGAGAGATTCTCCATCCTCCATCCCTACCAATATGGCTTCAGACCCAGCTTCAGCACCGAATCCCTCCTAGTTTCCTTAATTTCTAAGATGCAACAACTACATTCTCGTAACAAATTCGCTGTCCAATTATAATTCGATCTCTCTGCAGCTTTCGATGTTGTCCACCACGACATACTACTTTATCAACTTTCCAAGATAGGAATTGAATCCACCATCCTAAAGTGGTTCTCAAACTTCCTACGCTCTCGCTCCTACACTGTCAACACAAATGGCACCATGCCGTTCCTTGGACACTATCTTGCGGAGTCCCTCAGGGATCACCCCATCCTCTATTCTCTTTAACATCTATATGTCCTCCCTGAAACTCCTCCAATTATACCCCCTTGAAACAATCTACACATATGCTGATGACATCCTTGTCCTCCTTGAAACAGACCAGAACCTCACCAACCTCCACGAGAACATTACATCCTGCATAATGAGACTCCACTCCTGATCCCTCTCAGTACAGATGAAACTAAATGAATCAAAAACAAAATTACTCTGGCTCAGCCCAAAGTTAGAACACCTGCCCTCCATCTTCGCACTACCCACAGGCGCTGCACTGCAGCTTGAGTTCTCAAGCAAGGTCCTTGGCATCATTATCGATTCTTCTCTCTCCCTCAATGACCAACTCAACTCCTTGGCTAAATCATGCTTTTTCAGCCTCCACATGCTGAGAAAAGTAAGATCCTATTTTCGCCAACAACATTTCGCCGTCCTTGTCCAATCCATCATCCTCTCCAAATTAGACTACTGCAATGCCATCTACTTAAGCCTATCAAAAAAAAAAGTCTTCAAAGACTCCAGCTAATCCAGAATACTGCAGTCAAGTTGATCTTTGCAAAACGCAAGTCTGACCATGTCTCCCCACTCCTAGCCAAACTTCACTAGCTCCCAGTGATTTCCAGAATCCATTTCAAATGCTCCTGCCTGGCTTTTAAGATCATTCACGGCATCCTTCCTCCCTTAATCCCACTATCTTATAACTCCTCGAGTCCTGACTCTACCAGACCCACCCAAAGGTATAAATTATCCTTCCCCTCTCTGCACGGTATTCGCTATGCAGGCAAACTGGGAAAATCCCTTCTCTTCAGAATCACAGGTCTTTGGAACGACCTTACTACCCCACTGCAGAACCTGGGCACCCTCCAATTATTCTGCAAGCAACTGAAAACCTGGCTTTTCACTAAAATTCTATCCCCCCTTACTCTTCTCTTCTCTATATAAGTTCATGTAAACCTTTTTTTTACTTCTCTTCCTATATTTTAAATTCTTGTAAACCGTGCCGAGCTCTACAACATCTGTGGAGATGATGCGGTATATAAAGGTTTAGTTTAGTTAGTAAGAGGCCTGAAACATGTACAGGCGGAGCTGGGAGAGGGTCTCCTCAAGGAGATGAAACTCCTGATGCCGAGACTCTGGCACGATCTCTCGGAACGAATGGAGGGCATCCACACAGAACCGGAGGTAGGATGTGAAGATAAAATTGTAGTTAAGGACACGGTTTGCCATCATCGAATTCTGATAAAGGCGGCATAAGAACATAAGCAATGCCTCTGCTGGGTCAAATCTGACGTCCATCGTGCCCAGCAGTCCGCTCACGCGGCGGCCCAACAGGTCCAGGACCTGGGCAGTAATCCTCTATCTATACTCCTCTATCCTCTTTTCCAGCAGGAAACTGTGCAATCCTTTCTTGAACCCCAGTACCGTACTCTGCCCTATTACGCTCTCTGGAAGCGCATTCCAGGTGTCCACCACACGTTGGGTAAAGATGAACCTCTTAGCATTTGTTTTGAATCTGTCCCCTTTCAACTTTTCTGAATGCCCTCTTGTTCTTTTATTATTCGAAAGTTTGAAGAATCTGTCCCTCTCTACTCTCTCTATGCCCTTCATAATCTTGTAAGTCTATCATTTCCCCTCTAAGTCTCCTCTTCTCCAGGGAAAAGAAACCCAGTTTCTCCAATCTCTCAGCGTATGAAAGGTTTTCCATCTGCTTTATCAGACGCGTTGCTCTCCTCTGAACCCTCTCGAGTAACGCCATGTCCTTCTTAAGGTACGGCGACCAATATTGGACGCAGTACTCCAGGTGCGGACGCACCATCGCCCAATACAATGGCAGGATAACTTCTTTCATTCTGGTTGTAATACCCTTCAAGATTATGCCTAGCATTCTGTTTGCCTTCTTAGTGGCCACTGCGCACTGTGCCGTCAGCTTCATTGTCATGTCCACCAAATTTGTCCATCGTACGGCCCTCCCTGCCCAGGGGGACAGCAGCATAAACCTTCGAGGGGTTAGACTTCTTCAAGGAAGATTCAACCACCAAGGATTGGTGGGAAAGCTGAGCACTTTCAAACCCTTTCACCGGGATTGTTCGGTAACGGGACTCAAACTTGGAGGGAATAGCCGTGACCGCATATGGTTCTGGAGAAATGTCTGCCGGAGAACCTGATGCCAAGGAAGGTGAAGCGCCTCACAAGGCGGATGGTCAACTCCCATTTCCGCCAGGTATTACTGGGTAAAGCGGGAGTCGGACTGAGATCCAAGTTCAAAGCTCTGCCCATGTCAGAGATGAAACGAGAAAAGGAGGAGGTCCGAGAAGAAGATTCATCTTCCGGGGGAGACTCCGACCGGGACCTGGGTGCAGCCAAGAAAAAGGGAGAAACCTCCCTGAAATAGTAAGCCGGGGCCTCAGAGTCCCATGAACAGGAGACCGAAGAGGTTCGACTAAGGCGTCTAGGAGGCGTCGAGGAATGGCCCCATGCCAGATGGACCGGGGAAGACCCCAGAGTCTGAGGGAGCTGCTGGCAAAGCCCCGGAGAAGAAAGGGTAAAGGAGAATTCCCCAACCGGCTTCGAAGCAAGCGCCTTAGAGGCTGGCAATCGCCTCAATGGGGAACATGCACTAGAGTCCAACTCAAGGACAAGTGTGTGTATGGATGGCCTCGAGGTCGGAGACCAGCCCCGACAGGGTGGGGAAGACTGGGGTCTTTTAGAAGAGGCGAGTCTCGCCGCAGTAGCGGGGGAAAAACGGGCCCCTGGCCTGGACCCCCGAAAGGTCACTGACGACTCAGGGGACGAAGAATCACTCGAGGGAACCCGACAAGTCTTACGGGTGAGGCCTCGAGAGACGAAGGTATGCTCAGGCTTGTCAGACCGCAACTGGGTCAAAACCGAAGTTAAAGGCGTCGAAGTCGGGACTAATTGGCTCACCACCGAGGAAAGCTGTGTGGTAATAATAGCCTTAAGCATGTCCTCGAACATAGGCACTGAGACCATAGGTAGGTGAGTCGGAGGTGCAGCAGTGTGCTCCTTTGGACCTCGAGGAAGAGTATTCCCTACGTGAGGAGGCATGCTTAGAGTGATGTCTCGAAGACGCCGACGAGGCGGCGCTGACATGAAACTCCGAGGTAGGCTTCTTTGCAAGCACACCTGAGGAGGAAAGAGGAGACTTACCCAAGGCTGGAGTAGCAGGAGGGGCCGAGGCCGGAGCCTTCGAGGCCAACGGGGACTTCAAGGCCGTTGCACCCAACGAGGGCGCCGCGGCCGAGCACAAAGCCTGTCCCGCAGGATCTATGGGGCCAAAGAGTTGAAGAATCTTAGCCACCCTGCGACGAAGAGACCGCAGTTGCAAAGTCAAACAACGGGGACACGACTCAGCGTGGTGCTCAGCGTCCAGGCATTCCACACACTAACGATGAGGATCGGTGATAGAGATAACCCGGTTGCACTTAGTACAGTTTTAAAAGCCGGAACGAGGCCGGGACATAAGAAAACAAAACGGCCGAGGCCCCGTGAGGCCAGGCGGCAAGAAAAAGACCGGAAACCCGGTCAAAATTATACGAACTGGAAAAAATGAAAATAAATGAAATGAAAGACGCAAGCACAGCGACTCAACAGGAACTAACCAAACAAGCCGCGGTGCTAGAGGGACAACGATATCACGCCAAGCAAGGGAGCAGTGCTTCTGGCTCCACGGAAAACATAGAACTGAGGACACGCTGAGGAGACGCATGCCCTAGGCAGAGCGGGAGGGGCATGTGCGGGCCAATCGCAAGCCTGAAGATCTTCGAGCAAGTCTGCTTGTGAAATGTCCGCTAGGGGACTCCGTCGGTGACGTCACCGACATGTAGAGAATATGCTGCCTGCTTGTCCTGGGATAAATATTAGTACACAATTTGGTTCAGAATGTTGTTTTTCTTGTTTGCCTACTCTAAATCTAGGGTGCGTCTTATGGGGAGAAAAATACGGTAATTCTCTTTCTTTCAAAGTATAATTTTGATTTATGAAAATGTTTTCTATTCTATTTATCAATATAAACATCCATCTTATTAGATAGATACATAGAGATATATAGAGATTACATATTGAATGTACACCCGTATTATATGGCTTTCTAGCCTCTTCTCATGCATCCTATCTTACAGCACCAGACTGAACTGCCTTCTGCAATCTAGGTTTTCTTTACTTGCTTCTTTCTCACCTCTTCTTCTGGAACTCCAAATTTACGCAACAGTTGTTTGGCATTTTTTAGAGAAAGGCGACGTAGGTCAGCATCTGTTCCTGTCACAGTTTTTTTCACTGGCTGTGGCTCCTTATCATCCTGCTCATGAAAAAAATATGAAAATCTTAATTGTTAGTGACCTTTGTTGTATTTCCACTCAGTCGATTTAATTGTTCACTTTAGCCTTCCCTGCCTACCTTTGTCTCAAGCCTGAACCATCTCATTTTAACACTGATGAGCTCCTTGTAATGCATTTATATAGGATTCTCAGTGGCTGCTAACACAGTAAAAGCCACCAAGAATCCTTTTGTGCACTGGAGGCTGAACTAACTTACAAGCTAGACTGGTTACAACCAGCCTTACTTAGGACGGTACACTTCTGAACATCTGCCCCTAAAAGTGTATTTTTTAAAATTTCTATTAAGATATAACCATATTTGTTTTTAATTGATCTTGAAAAGAAAATTATAATAGATTTGGATTTCATTATTCACCTTTCCAAACCCAATTCAGGTATATTAGGTAGTTCCCTTCCCTAGTAGGTTTGCTATCAAAGTTGCCTGGGACATTGGAGAGGATTGAGATGTATCTAACCCTAGCCTCCATGGTTCTCTGCCCTCTGTTCTAACCACTACGCCTTAGTGCTGAATCTAATTTCTGGTGTAGTGGGTCATTCAATATTTACCTTCTGCTGTGTGGGCTTGTTTGGAATTTTTACATAGGAGAATCCTTCACCACATCCAGTGGGGTCAGCCACACCTGTAACTTCCAGAAGACACTTTCCCTTCATGGCAGCAATGAAGGCACGAGTAGTGTTCCAGGGGGCTGTGCGTACCTGAGAACAGCAGAAAGAGAATTCAGTTCCTTAGACCTACAAAACATCTCTTGCCCCTGTATTTCTTAATTCCCCAATCCTTACCTCATCATCAATTTTCATCTGGAAGTCTTCCTCATTCTCCTCTTCTGGAGCAAAAAAAGATTTCTCACCATAACCTGCATCCTGTTAGAAAAACAGACCAGTAAAAATCCAAGAACCCAAGCATAGAAATAGTGGAATGGACCTGCCAGAAAACTTACATCTAGCATGACTCATTCCACTACCCCATCTTATTCAAGGTGGATACATATTGAATGTTGGGAGATGTACTAGACTAACTTCAATAACCATCTGTAATGGGAAATAAGACAATGGGAATCAGATATTATTATACTAAGTTAGAGATCTAAGAATGAGCTCAATGGAAATCTACCATAACAAGACATTCATTGCCACATTATACTAAATGTACATAATATTTATGGGTATAAAGAAGCCAAAAGTAAGGGTCCAGAGACTAAAATGGTTAAGGGGCTGGAGGAGTTGCCATACAGTGAGAGATTAGAGAAACTGAGCCTCTTCTCCCTTGCTTACTGAAATACTAGCTAATGTGCAAATGCGCCCTGACTTTATGACCTCTCAACAAACTATTCGTCACTGGTCTACTTTGGCTTTACTGAAAGGTAGGGCGATATCTCTTTTTTATAGCATCTTAAGAGATCACACCTTCACCTTTACACCTCAATCCATGAACCATTGGGGCTCTATCCTAAAGACCACGCTTTCTGAAATAGATTGGGAACTCTTCTGGTCATCTACAAATCGTCCTCTATTATCCTCAAGAGTTTCGCAATCAATGTTCTTTGTTATGTGGAATGCAGTATGGACTCCATTTCGAATGTGGAAAGCGAAACTGAAACAAGACCCTACCTGTTGGAACTGTTTGAAAGAGCCTGGAACTCTTGATCACATGCTTCTTCACTGCACTATGGTTCATTCCTTTTGGACTCGTATATGGGACACCATAAAATCTATTACCAAATGTTCAGAAGCTATTTCCATAGACATTATAATCCTTCGTTCTCAACACCCTTGTTTCGCACTATCAAACTGCCCTCCTAAACTTATTGACACCATGATTGTGACAGCTCTTATGCACATTTTGAAAAATTGGAAGTTACCCACACTACTAGACTACACCTTTTGGTGGAACTCCTTGAGCATGTACCACAAATTCGAATCATATGCATATGAAAAGAACACGATATCTCGTTTATCTACAAATTTGGTGCGAAATAAATCACCTTGGTCATTCTTAGATTCATATGTTCATTCTGCCTTGTAGACACTTCTGCCTCTCTCTCTTTCTCTCTCTTTTTCTTTATCTCTCTTTTTTCTTTTTTATTTCAATTCATCTTCTCTGCTTTTCTATCCTTTCTATTTCTTTTCTTAGCAGTTTCAAATACTCTGAATTCTTCTTACTAATCTACTATATGCAAATAACAGCAATTATGGTTTCTTTTGTTTCTACATCACTATTTCTTATTCAATTTTTATGTATTTGAACTGCTTTCTGTATATTACTTATAATATTCAATAAAATTAATGAGAAAACAGAAAAAAAAAAAAAAAAAAGAAAAGAGGAGACTGAGAGGGGACATGATTGAAACGTTCAAGATAATGAAGGGAATAGACTTACCGTATTTTCGCGGATATAACGCGCACCTGTGTAAAACGCGCACAGGGGTATAGCGCGCAGAAATCACGATGATATGTACCAAAACTTTTCTATACCGCGCTCAGGCATATAACGCGCATGATGCCCGACGCTCCTTTCGCCCGCCCTGACTTTCCGTGCGCTGTCCCGACTCTCCGTTCACCCCCCTGACTTCCGTGCACTGCCCTGACTTTCCGTGCGCTGTCCCGACTCTCCGTTCACCCCCCCTGACTTTCCGTGCACTGTCCCCCCTTGAAGTCCTGTCCCCCTTGAAGGTCTGTCCCCATTCTGAAAGCCTGATGCCCCCCCCCCGACGTCCGATACATCCCCCCCCCCGGCAGGACCACTCGCACCCTCACCCCGAAGGACCGCCGACTCCCCAACAATATCGGGCCAGGAGGGAGCCCAAACCCTCCTGGCCACGGCGACCCCCTAACCCCACCCCGCACTACATTACGGGCAGGAGGGATCCCAGGCCCTCCTGCCCTCGACGCAAACCCCCTCCCCCCAACGACCGCCCCCCCCCAAGAACCTCCGCCCGTCCCCCAGCCGACCCGCGACCCCCCTGGCCGACCCCCACGACCCCCCCCACCCCCCTTCCGCGTACCTTTGGAAGTTGGCCGGACAGACGGGAGCCAAACCCGCCTGTCCGGCAGGCAGCCAACGAAGAAATGAGGCCGGATTGGCCCATCCGTCCTAAAGCTCCGCCTACTGGTGGGGCCTAAGGCGCGTGGGCCAATCAGAATAGGCCCTGGAGCCTTAGGTCCCACCTGGGGGCGCGGCCTGAGGCACATGGGCCAAACCCGACCATGTGTCTCAGGCCGCGCCCCCAGGTGGGACCTAAGGCTCCAGGGCCTATTCTGATTGGCCCACGCGCCTTAGGCCCCACCAGTAGGCGGAGCTTTAGGACGGATGGGCCAATCCGGCCTCATTTCTTCGTTGGCTGCCTGCCGGACAGGCGGGTTTGGCTCCCGTCTGTCCGGCCAACTTCCAAAGGTACGGGGAAGGGGGGTGGGGGGGTCGTGGGGGTCGGCCAGGGGGGTCGCGGGTCGGCTGGGGGGGCGGTCGGAGGTTCTTGGGGGCGGGCGGTCGTTGGAGGGAGGGGGGTTTGCGTCGAGGGCAGGAGGGCCTGGGATCCCTCCTGCCCGTAATGTAGTGCGGGGTGGGGTTAGGGGGTCGTCGTGGCCAGGAGGGTTTGGGCTCCCTTCTGGCCCAACTACACAAAGGTACGGGGAAGGCGGGTGGGGGTGTCGTGGGGGTCGGCCAGGGTGGTCGCGGGTCGGCTGGGGGACGGGCGGAGGTTCTTGGGGGGGGCGGTCGTTGGGGGGAGGGGGTTTGCGTCGAGGGCAGGAGGGCCTGGGATCCCTCCTGCCCGTAATGTAGTGCGGGGTGGGGGTAGGGGGTCGCCGTGGCCAGGAGGGTTTGGGCTCCCTCCTGGCCCGATATTGTCGGGAAGTCGGCGGTCCTTCGGGGTGGGGGTGCGAGTGGTCCTGCCGGGGGGGGGGGATGTATCGGACGTCGGGGAGTCGGCCGGGCAAGAGGGCTTGGGCTCCCTCTTGCTCCGATCGTGGATGCGGGTGCGGGTGGGAGCGCGTGCGAGCGGTCGTTCGGGGTGGGGGTGCGAGCGGTCCTGCTGGGGGGTGAATCGGGCGTCGGGCGGGGTGGGAACTATGTTTAAAAACTTTTCTATACCGCGCTCAGGCATATAACGCGCGAGGGGTATGCGCGGTACGTAAAATCACGTATAACGCGCGCGTTATATCCGCGAAAATACGGTAGTAGATAAAGACAGGTCGTTCACCCTCTCCAAGGTAGAGAGAACGAGAGGGTACTCTCTAAAGTTGAAAGGGGATAGATTCCGTACAAACGTAAGGAAGTTCTTCTTCACCCAGAGAGTGGTTGAAAACTGGAACGCTCTTCCGGAGGCTGTTATAGGGAAAACACCCTCCATGGATTCAAGACAAAGTTAGACAAGTTCCTGCTGAACCAGAAAGTACGCAGCTAAGGCTAGACTCAGTCAGGGCACTGGTGTTTGACCTAAGGGGGCGGGAGCGGATTGCTGGTCATGATGGACCACTGGTCTGACCCAGCAGCAGCAATTCTTATGTTCTTAAGCTACTACTACTACTTTGGGAACAATTTTATAAAGCATATTTCTATCATAGCTGCTCATGTAAACCGCTTTGAATTTGACTTCATAGTCATTAGAAGCGGTATAGTCATTAGTAGCGGTATAAATAAACAATATTCCATGTGTAAAGCAAAGTTACTTACCTGTAGCAGGTGTTCTCTGAAGATAGCAGGTATATATTCTCACATGTGAGTGTTGTCATCCACGGAGCCCAGTATGGACACTGCCATAGTGCACTATCACTTTAAATCTTTGAGGCAATACCCCCCCATGGGGCACGTTTGGGTGTCTTCCCATCTGATGCTACAGCACAGGACCAGCAGTACAGTATGAAAATTAAAAAGCCGATTCAAGGGAAGGTGGGAGGGATGTGAGAATATATGCCTGCTGTCCTCAGAGAACACCAGATACAGGTAAGTAGTTTTGCTTTCTCCAAGGTCAAAAAGGCATAATATTCTCACTGAACTCTGAGGAATTTCTTAGAGATCGGACTCCACAGGTGACCCTTGAGGGGAGGAATGCTGGCCTAGTGCCTAATCCTCGGTAAGCGTGGTTCTAAGGGAGAGGTTGTTAAGGTTCAGCATTAAAGATAGTTTTTACAGCAACCTGTGATCTGCAAATATAATTTGCATTTCATTACTTGCAGACTCAAAAATAAAATAAAGCATACAAATTATCTTAAGACTCTCTATACTAGTCTAATATACCTAATACCTTAATAGGCTCTCAACTGCCTCCATTCCTTGAATCACATAACAGGTGATTTAAAAGATACTGAATTTTTTTCCCCTCACTCATCCTCACTGCCTGTTTACAACACTGATACTCTACCCTCACTCGTGTCCCTCCGCTCTCTAGACTGGTCCACAACATAGCTTCTTCCTTGTTGCCCTTCCCCCTTGCACTGTTATGACTCCCATACTTCCCCTTCCTGCTGGTATTAACCATCACTAATCTTTCCTTTCTCCCTAAGCACCTTAGCACTTCACCCTTCACTCTTTAAACTCATTGCCACTCCCTTCCTTTTATCCCCTATTCTCACCTTCCTCCTCCTCCTCTTGCTTTCCACTGGGGACCTCAACCACAATCCTGGTCCTCCCAACCAACTCCCACCCTACTCTTACAGTCCACCTTACTTCTATGGGCCAGCCCGCAATACCACCAACCTTATTTCTATTCCTCTCCTCCCTGCCCTTCTTTTGTGCCTTATGGAATGCCCACTCCATTTCCAACAAGCTTGTCTACATACATGACCTCTTTATCTCTCAATCTCTCCACCTGCTCGCACTAACAGAGACCTGGATCTGCCCTGATGTCTGTACCTCAGCTGCTGCCCTGAGTCATGGAGGCTACCTTTTTTCCCCACACGCCTCGCTTGATTGGTCAAGAAGGAGGCGTGGGGCTACTGCTCTCACCCTCTTGCAAATTTCAACCCCTTTTCCCATCACCATCTCAATGCTCTTCCTCCTTTGAAGTCCATTCCATCCATTTTTTTGCTCCCCTAAATCTCCGAGGAGCAGTCATCTACCAACCCCCCGAAACATCCCACTCTTCTTTCTTCACCTTTGACTCTTGTTTCTCATCCTTCCTCAAGCCCTTATCCCCTTCTCTCAACCTCAGTGACTTCAATATCCATGGCGATGACCCCTCTGACTCCTTCGCCTCTAAGTTCCTTGCCCTAGCATCATCAATCTCTTGCTGTGCTCTACCACCCCTACACAGAGCAGATAGCATAGCTGGTTTTAAGAAATGTTTGGACAATATCCTGGAAGAAAAGTCCATAGTCTGTTATTGAGAAAGACATGGGGGAAGCCACTGCTTGTCCTGCATTGGTAGCATGGAATACTGCTACTCCTTGGGTTTTGGCCAGGTACTAGTGACCTGGATTGGCCACCGTGATAATGGGCTACTTGGGCTTGATTAGGTCTAGGCAGTATCCTTTAAGAACATAAGAATAGACTGACCCAGTAAGACTATTTTTATGTTCTTAAAGGACACTGCCTAGACCTAATTCTATCCTCCAACTGCTTAAACACCAAATTCTGCAAAATCATTCTTCCCCTCTCTGACCATTACCTGTTAACATTCACTATTCATCATCCTACCCCCCCAGATATGGCCAATCACCACCAACATGGCCAGAAACTTTGAGGCTATTGACCCCAGAGTCCTCTTAACGAAGCCATCCTCTCTTATAATGCAATTCTCTCTCCTCTGCTTTAGATACCCTTGCTCCTCCAATCTCACATCCTGTTAGGTGTGCCAAACCCTAACCCTAGCTCACCCACCGCATCCGCTACCTGCACTCATGTGCCTGTTAAGCTGAACGTCTCTGGCTTAAATCCCACGCACAAACTAACTTCATACACTTCAAATTCATGCTGACATCATTCCAGTCTGCCCTCTCACTAGCCAAAGAATCCTATATCCACTTAACCACTTCTCTTAGCTCAAATCCTCACCGTCTCTTTACTACACTAAACTCCCTACTCAAAGCACCCTCACCTATAACCCCCTTCAATTTCTCCCCAGACAATGGTGGAGCCAATTTTTAAAAAGGGCTCCAGGAGAGATCCAGGAAATTACAGATTGGTAAGCCTCACTTCGGTGCCGGGCAAAATGGTAGAAACGATTATAGAAAATAAAATTGTGGAACAAGAATGCTTTAATGAGACAGAGTCAGCATGGGTTCAACTGAGGGAGATCTTGCCTCACATATTTGCTTGACTTCTTTGAAGGCGTGAATAAACATGTGGATATAGGTGAGCCGGTTGATATAGTGTATCTAGATTTTCAGAAAGCTTTTGATGAAGTTCCTCATGAGAGGCTCCTGAGAAAATTAAAGTGCCATGGGATAGGTGGCAAAGTTCAGTTGTGGATTAGGAATTGGTTATCAGATAGAAAACAGAGGGTAGGGTTAAATGGTCATTTTTCTCAATGGAGGAGAGTAAACAGTGGAGTGCCACAGGGGTCTGTACTGGAACCGGTGCTATTTAACTTATTTATAAATGATCTGGAAACTGGAATGAAAAGTGAGATGATTAAATTTGCAGATGACACTTAACGTTTCCAAGTTGTTAAAACGCATGTGGATTGTGAAAAATTGCAGGCGGACCTTAGGAAACTAGAAGACTGGGCGTACAAATGGCAGATGAAATTTAATGTGGACAAACGGCAAAGTGGTGCACATTGTCACCACTTATGCTTTAGCCGAGCAGTTTAGGCAGCCAAGCAGTGACATGCGCTTAAATACTGGCATGAGCCCCTTTTGAAGTAGGGGAAAACCTTTCAACTGAGATACCTGAGGTTGCTTCTTAGCACAGTCCCTGTGCTGGCTCTTAGAGAAATCCACCAGTCAGGATGGTTCCAGTGTGTAATCCTAAGCTTTATTAAAGCTCTATTCACAGCAACCATGCCCTCCAGGTCCTCCTGGCGGCATGACATTTACAGCCAAATGAATATCAAAAGGACTTCCTCAAAACAAAATATAAATCTCTTTACTCTGGACTTTATCCAACATGAAACATAGTCTCAATAGTCCTCTTCACCAGAGTTGTATATTAGAGCAAGCAATCTGCTATCAGATTCACAGTTCTTCTAGCTTTATTACTGTCCAGTAAAGCTGGCTAACTGAACATACTCAATGAGGCTGACCTGTATTTATCCAGCAAAACGGAGCAGTTCTCAGTTCAGCATTTTCCCCAAGACTGCAAGGACAGGCAGACTTAATTGCATTTCACACATTGCAGCTGTGAACAGCCACAGAGGTTTGGTAACATGACACCATAGTTCTTCAGCTGTCTTCCTGCCCAGCATTTGTTAGCTAAGCTAAGATTCATAAAAGCACTTGTGCTTTACCCAGCCAGGGGTTTAAGATTAAACTTTGCCTTCTCCAATATTACAGTCTTGGTCATAACCTGCCCTCATATCCTAGTGAAACCACATAGAAACAACCAGGTAAGAAAAATCCTTTCCTTTGAACTCACAGGGTTTATGCTGTCTCCATTGGTTCAGGCTGGCATTCAACTGGGGCATTACTTCCTTTAACCATCATAGGCTCAGTCTCACTGGGCTCCAGAGAAGAGTTCACTACTGGCTCCTCTGTCATCTACCAATCAGCCTCCAAACACTGTCCAGGCTGTTTCCCAGGGAAGATAGCCTCACGCTTGCTTCTCCGGGACTCTCCAGCCTACTTCCTCCCTCCTCAGTTCTCTACAGAGCCTCGGTTTAATCTGAGGGAAGAAACCACTCCCCTGTAGCTGCAGGGGGGAGAGTTTCCTTCCCTCTGCTTGTATCGTTTCTCTCAGGACACCCTGCTGATCTGCCTTCTGCCTAATAGGCACTGGACAGTAGCAGAGCAGAATTTTCTTGCCTGGCTTTGGGACTGCATCAGGAAAGTCACAGCTTTCCTGTTCTACTTCCATTTCTTCCTCGCTGTCTACAGGATAGTCAACTGATCTACTCCCCTGGACCCTGACTTGGTCAGCCCTTCTGCACCGGGGTTTGTATATCTTTCTAAATTTCTCTGTGACCAACCTCGGGGATACAGTACGTTTGTCACAATGTTGAGAAGAATAACCTGAATCACAGTTACCGGATGCTAGGGTACACTTTGGGGATTAGCACCCAAGAAAAGGATCTGGGTGTCATCGTAGACAATACGATGAAATCTTCTGCCCATGGTGAAGCAGCGGCAAGGAAAGCAAATAGGATGCTAGGAATTCTTAAAAAAGGGATGGTTAACAAGACTAAGAATGTTATAATGCCCCTGTATTACTCCATGGTGCGACCTCATCTGGAGTACTATGTTCAATTCTGGTCTCCTTATCTCAAGAAAGATATAGTGGCATTGGAAAGGTTCAAAGAAGAGCAACCAAGATGATAAAGGGATGGAACACCTCTCGTATGAGGAAAGACTAAAACGGTTAGGGCTCTTCAGCTTGGAAAAGAGACAGCCGAGGGGAGATATGATTGAAGTTTACAAAATTCTGAGTAGAGTAGAATGGGTACAAGTGGATCGATTTTTCACTCCGTCAAAAATTGCAAAGACTAGGAGGAAGTGACGTTACCAGCATGAATGGACGCTTGCTAGGTGAGCTCCGTTCGTGCCCAAGCTGAAATCCCCTTGTTGGCTGCGAAATCGTGCCTGCACTCTCTCCCGCCAGGTTCCTGCAGTGCAGGAGCATGCTCCAGTTATAGCGACTCGCAAACGGCTTCCCGGAGAAAAAGTGGGGCAGCACACTTTGAAGCAGACGCTCAGCAGAGGCGCACGTGGTGGCTCAGCCATGGAAGATGGCGGCAGCGGCGGGACTATGTTAGCGGCGGTGGACCCGTCTTCCCCGGCAGCCTCGGGATCAGCTACGGGGTCTGTGGAGCCGCTAATCAAGGCTGACATGCAGCGCTGGATTCAGGAGGTGAAATCTGAAATTGCGGCTGTGGTGGTGCAGGTTCGGGAGACAGTGCAGGAATTGCAATCAGATCTCATTGAGGTGGGCTCTCGAGTAGATGTTGTGGAGACCCGGCTGGACACGAGTGAGGTGACCATAACTGGGGTGCAGCGGAAATTGGAGGATACCGGAGCAGAATACCTACTCCTGTTAGACAAGGTTGAGGATCTGGAGAACCGCACCCGTAGGAATAATTTACGGGTGCGGGGGCTCCCGGAGGTGCCCGAGTATGTTCAAGATACTGTACTGCGTTTGCTGCGCTGGCTGCTCCAGGATGAATCTTTGGACCCGGGTACAGAAAGGGTGCATCGAGCTTTGGACCCTCGGCTCTCTGACCAGCCAAAGGATGTGGTGATTTGTTTGCAGAGCTTTATGGTCAAGGAGCGGGCCTTGCGGAGGGCCAGGGATCTGGGCATAGTGACCTGGGAGGGCCATCGCCTGGAATTCTACTAACACCAGGCAGCCAGTACTTTGCAGAAGAGGCACTCCTTTCGGGAGGTCACTAAGGCTCTTCAGTGGGGCAATTATCGTTACCCTTGGACTTATCCTTTTGGAGTGGTTATCACCATCAATGGAGTACACAACGGGGTTACCTCTGTGCGGGAGGCCCGTGCCCTGGGGTTGGGAAGGGGGTGGTGACAGTTCTTGGGCAGGGGGTTCTATATTGTTGCTTTAGTGGTACATTTTGTTTTTCTTTTTTTCTCTCATGGCTGGTATCAAGTTAATCTCATATAATGTCAGGGGGTTTAACTCTCCCCATCAGCGGAAGGTTCTCATTTAAGGACTTCGGTATGCTTTGTCCAGGAAACACATCTGTTGAGGTCCCACGAAAAGGTGGTTCATGACCCTAGATTTCCTACTGCACTCTGGGCCTCTAGGGTAGGTCACTCTAAGTCAGGAGGGGTTGGGATTTTGATCAGCAAGCATTTGAGGTGCAAGGATCAGAGGGTGGTGTGAGATCCCCAGGTGGAGGCCCTGTTGGAGGGTTGTTTGTATTTCCTGGTAAATGTTTACGCTCCCAATGAGGGTCAGGGACTTTTTGTGAAGGATCTGGTGGCCTGAATTTTGCAGTTTAAGGAGGGTGCCTTAATCTTGGGTGGGGATTTTAATCTCACTGTCACACTGCACCTGGACAACTCGGACTCTGCTGGGAGTTACAGCCGGAGGGATCGGAAACTGTTGCGGGCTGCGCTCATTGACCTCAATGTTGAAGATGGGTGGCGCTGGCTGCATCCTCAGGTACGGGACTATACCTACTTCTCGAGGGTTCATGCTTCTTACTCTAGGATTGACTATATTTTTGTGGAACGTGGCCTTTTTCAGCGAATGGAGGGGGCAAGTATCGAACTCCTGTTTGGTTGCAGCTTGCCGGTACTGGGGGTGGAGTTGGGGTGAAATATTGGCGTTTTAATGATAGCTTGTTAGATGATCCCATGGTGGTGGACCAAATTGTGGGGTGGATTCAGGATTATCTAGCTGATAACTTGGGGTGTGGGGCTTCCCCAGAATCTATCTGGGAAGGTTTAAAGGCTACCCTCCGGGGTCGGTTGATTTCTTTGGCTTACTTCCGGAAAAAACATTAGCGGGAAGCGGTGGGCGCTCTGTTGGCCCAGAGCGGGAGACTTAAGGGGATGCATAAGCATCAACCTTGGAATTTTGGATGTGAGGTGTCAGTTACAGAAGGCGCATAGTGATCTGCTTGCTTTTGAGTTGGACCGTTTGCGTTTTAATCTTCAATTACTTCAACAGAAGTACAGTACTTTGAATTTTCTAATAAGGCTAGTCGTTTAGTTGCTCACCGGCTGAAAGTGTGTCACACCCATTATCATATTTGGGCTATTCGGACGGCTTCAGGGGAGCTTCTCCACCAGGAGGATGCTATTTGGGTGCATTTTGTGGAATATTATGGTCAGTTGTATACCCCTGAGGCAGAGGGTACGCCCCTTGCCCGAGAACAATATCTGGCGACCACCTCCATGCCCCGGATAGTGGAGGCTGATGCGGAGTGCCTGGATAGGCCACTCTTGGTCCTGGAGGCGGCTGGGGCTTTGTGTACCATGCACATAGGCAAATCTCCCGGGTTAGATGGTTTTACTGTGCGCTATTATAAACGTTTTCAAAATTTGTTGTTGCCCCCGCTGGTAGATTTTCTTAATTCCCTGCAGGGGGGTGGTCAGTTGTCCTTCTTTATGCGCTTAGTGGGGGTTACGGTGTTGGCTAAGGAAGGGAAGGATCCAGCACACTGTGCGTCTTATTGCCCGATCTCCCTGTTGTGGGTGGATGCCAAAATTTTTACGAGGGTTTTAGCAGATCGCCTGATGAATTGAATCCCGCGCCTGATTAATCCTGATCAGACGGGATTTGTGGTGGGTCGGCAGGTAGGGGATAGTGTTCAGAGAGTTTATAATCTGTTGGAACATGCCCGTACTGGGGCTGGGGAAACTTTGTTTCTTTCTATCGATGCCGAGAAGGCTTTTGATAGGGTCTCCTGGCCCTTTCTATTTCAGGTTTTGGAGGCCGTTGGGCTGGGGCCACGCTTGAAGGAATGGATTCGTATTTTGTATACTAACCCGATGGGCTGTGTTAAGGTGAATGGGGGGTACTTGGCTATTTTTCCTTGTCTCGGGGTACGCGGCAGGGGTACCCGCTCTCTCCCATCTTGTTTGCGTTGGTGGTAGAACCTCTTTCATAGTGGGCTCGTCGTAGCCCCCACATTCGGGGAGTCCATACACCTTGTGGGGACTATAAGGTGAACTTGTTTGCGGATGATATGCTTTTTACGGTGGAGGATCCGGAGAGCTCTCTACCTGCGGTGTTGGCAGAGTTGGAAGAGTTCGGGGCAGTTTTGGGTTTTCGGGTTAATGTTGGGAAATCAGAAGTGTTGAACGTGAATTTATTGGGTGTGGGTGCTTAGACAACGGTTTCCTTTTCGGTGGGTTAAGCATTCTTTGCGGTATTTAGAGGTGTATTTTGGGTCTCCTGGTTTGAATTTGTTGGATCTCAATTATCTCCCTTTGTATCGTCGCATTTGATTGGATCTGGCCAGCTGGGGTAGTCAATATTTCTCTTGGGTAGGGAGAATGGAGGTAATTAAAATGATGATTCTGCACGCCTCCTCTTTTTCTTTCAGGCTCTCCCGCTGTGGGTCCCTCGGCGGATGTTGGAAGGGGTGCAGCAGTGTATCCTTCATTTCATTTGGGCTGGTTGGTGGCGGCAGATGGGTCATCGAGTCCTTTATTTGGGTAAGGGGGAGGGGGGATGGCGATCCCCAATGTGCTGAAATATTATCAAGGGCGCAGCTGCGTGCGTTCTTGGAGTGGCAGACTCAGGACCCGAAGATTTGGGTGCACCTTGAGCAGGGTCTGGAGGGGGGTGCCATTGATGTACCTGCCGTGGGTGCCCGGGAAGGTGGGGGGTGGGGGCGGTTATCTTCAGTTCAGACTGCTGTAAAGGTGTGGGGAGCTGTGAGGCGCATGCTCTTACAGGGGCGACGCTACTCATGGTTTACTCCTTTGGTGGGAGACTCAGGGCTTGGTTTGTCTGGGACAGTTTTGTAACTTGGTTACGAAGGGGGTGTGACCTTTTGGGGAGCTTCAGCTCCGTTACCACTTGTTACCAGGGGATATTTTCCCCTATCTGCAGGTGATTCACTACGTCCAATCCTCTGGCTTCCTGACAGAGATGTTGGAGGGTAAAACGGCTTTTGAGCTTTTACTGGGCCCTGTGGTTCGGAAGGGGGCTTTATCAGCGATTTATAAGTGTTTGAATGCTGGGGTGGGGTTGTGTTAACCTATATGACATCCTAGGAGGGTGATTGGGGAGTCTCCTATTCCTAGAGAGGTGTGGGTGGGGATTTGGCGGGCGGTATCCTCCTCTGACATCGCTGCTTTGATAGTGGAAAATGGGTTTAAGGTTATGCTATTATGCTATTATACCCCTCTACTCTTGGCTAAGATGCGGAGAGAGGGAGATTTAGGTTTATGCTGGAGAGGATGTGGGGAGGTAGGTACCTATCTTCATATGTGGTGGTCTTGTGGGATTGTGCGGGGTTTCTAGACCGAGATCTTTGGTCGCATCGCTCACATACTGAGGCAGAGAGTTCCAGCTGACTGGTGTCATGCCTTGCTGTTTTGGCATGAGCTGGATTTGGAATGAGGAGAATCCTCCTTTTGTATCTTGGCGCTTACTGCTGCCCGCTTGCTTTTTGCCTCACGGTGGAATCAGCCGGTGCCTCCGTCTTGGCAGGAGGTAGAACTGAAGTAACATCAGTGGCAGCTCCTGTATCGCCTTACGGCGGCACAACATGGTTACCGCCATAGCTTTGATCATGTCTAGCGGAACTTTCACTCGCTTACTTGATTTTTGGGAGGGATCTATTGCGGGGGTTGGGGTTTTCTGGATTGGGCTTCACTCTTGGGGGGTGTTTTTTGACGGGTACTTTCCTGTTTGCTGATTGTTCTTTGGAATTTTCCTGCCTACTTTAGGAGTGGGGTTTGGGGTCTGTCACCTGGGGGGTGGATTGTATGGTTGTTGATTTTGTATACATTTGTCTCTCCTTTTGTATTGTTTGTTTTTGAATTGCTTCTCTTGCTTTGCTATGGAGAGCCTGCTTTTTTGTTGTTGGACCTTTGTTTTCTTGGTTGCTTCTTGTATTTTTCTTGTTCTATTGTGCATTTTCTCAATAAAAGTTTTAATTACAAAAAAAAAAAATTGCAAAGACTAGGGGACACTCAATAAAGTTACAGTGAAATACTTTTAAAACCAATTGGAGGAATTTTTTTTTCCACTCAGAGAATAGTTAAGCTCTGGAACACGTTGCCAGAGGATGTGATAAGAGCTGGTTTTAAGAAAGGTTTGGGCAAGTTCCTGGAGGAAAAGTCCATAGTCTGTTATTGAGAAAGACATAGGGGAAGTCACTGCTTGCCCTGTATCGGGAGCATGGAATATTGCTACACCTTGGGTTTTGGCCAGGTACTAGTGACCTGGATTGGCCACCATGAGAACAGGCTACTGGGCTTGATGAACCATTGGTCTGACCCAGTAAGGCTATTCTTATGTTCTTATGTTATGTATACCTGAGAAGAAAGGCAAAACAGGCGAGATATGATAGAGACATTTATTTATTTATTTATTCATTCATTCATTTTTATATCCCGTCTTCACCAGGAACCCAGAAAGGGTTACAAGGCTACATACAAAAAGTATTCAGAAACAGAGATACGTAGATTACAGAGGTTTGACTCTTTCAACACAAATCTCCAAAGTAGTATCCTCCTCCTAATTCTACTTACAGCAACTAAAGCCCACCTGCTGTTACTTCACTGTTTCTCACTTCACCCAATTGTTATATGTTATATTTAAATACTTCTTTGGTATAAATGCACAAGAGGAGAGTCTCTTTCAATTAAAAAGCAGCTCTGGCCTGAGCAAGCATAGGTTAAAGATCCATGAATATTCTTAGACAATGCTTCCTTATAGAAAAGCTGGTAGATGCATGAAATGGCTTCCCAATAGAAACAATGGACATGAGGACTGTATCTCAATTCATGAATGGGACAAGCATAAAGGATCTCAAAGGCAGAAGGATTATTAGAGATGAACAGACTGGATAGGAACACCTACTGTGATTTTCTCCATTTCTATGTTTAGAAGCAACCTTGGGGCTTCTTTTGGGATCTGCTTAGCCAATGTCAGAGGCAGGACACTGGATTTGGTTTCGCTCTAGTCTGACAGTTCCTCATGCTCTCTTATGTTCAAGTTACCTAATCCCACCTGAGAAAAGGGCTGCTCAAACAAGCTGAAGAATGTGAAAACCGGCTAATTTTGTATCTCCCTCCTTATTGATCATACATGCCTGTATGTACTGCAGCTTCTGTCTTTTAACCCTTTCTATACCTTCTGTACAGCTGCACCATTAGAGACATATTAGACTTTTGTAGGTTATTTTGATTGAGGAGTATGGTGGTGTAGCATAGAATGGAGGAAATGTTACACTATTTGCACTGGGACTCAAACCAAAGAGGGATCCAAAGGCCTCAACGACGAGACAATCAAGGCACAAACCAACATGCAATTATAATGTTCTTATTTATTAAATTTCCATTTACTTCCATTGAAGTAAATGAAATTTCCAAGTTTAATGCCTGGAGAAGTTCACTTTATAATTTTATGACCACTTTTAGTGCACTTCTTTTTTATTACTCAAAAATATATTTATAATGAAATTATTTAATTGAAAATAAATTTTATTTAGAATGGTAGTAAAGGAAATGTGCAGTAAATTTCAGCTCACTTTTTCCCATCAAAATCAAAGTATTGTCACATTGAACACACACACAAAAAGTAATGTCACAGTCCCTTAATGAAGAATGCCAGTTTATGTCTGTCTCTGCTGAGATGCCAACATTTACCTTCAATCTTTGTTCTGCAGAAATCATACTGTAGTAAGCACAGCACTGTTCAGGAGACACCATGGCTCGTATCTCTTCCTCTGTCGGTAAACGGAAGTCTGGTTTCAGAACCCACCAATTTGAGTCCATCCCTGAAACAAATAAATGAAAATAGGTTCAATTCACCCACTGTAACATCAGAAACACTTTCCCCGTTTGTAAGAGCATAAGAGTTGCCATACTGGGACAGACAGAAGGTCCATCAAGCTTAGTATCCTATTTCCAATAGTAGCCAATCCAGGTCACAAGTACCTGGCAAGATCCCCAAAGAGTAAAACAGATTTTATGCTGCTTATCCTAGGAATAAGAAGAGAATTTCTCAAGGCCTTCTTAATAATGGCTTATGGACTTTTAAAAAACGAAAGGAATTGACCCCAAAATATCCACAAAGAAGAAAATCCAGAGAAAACCCAAAAAACTATGTGGAGTGACGATGTTCCTAAATGGACTTTTAAAGACACCAAAATATAAGTTGGGCATGCCCTAAGGCATTGCAGGAAAGTTAACTCCCTAGACTCCACCAAAAATATATAAACCTCAAATCTAAATTTTTAAGATAAGGAGCACCCTCAGCGTGAGTTTGAAAGCTTTAAAGAGCGACTCAAAGAGCAGCTCTAGTGCTTAGAATAGCAAAGCCAGCACACACTGAGCAGAGATTACCACTCACTGCCAGCCGCACACCATCATCTGGGTGCTCCTGTATGCTTTAAAGTGCAAGTCAAGTGCAAACAATGTGCAATAAATAAATATATATAAACGTGGAAGACAAAAAGTTCACTGTCCTGCAATGCCCCGAATGCCTACTTTATTTGAAAGTATCAAAGTTCCAAAGGTACACTAAAATCATCCACATAAAATAATTCCATCCACATAAAAGTAAATCATCCACATAAGAGACTTTTAACATTCATCTTTCTTCCATTTTTATGCTTTTTTCTCAAAATCTACTTTCCATGCCTTCCCTTCCCATCTATCCATGTGTACCATCTCCTCCCTTTTACTTCTCCCCCTACTCCCATCTATCCATAAGAAGCATTTCTTCTTATCTCTTCCCTGTTACATCCATCGCTGTGCACCATCTTCTCTCTCTGTCTCCCTTTCCCCTCCATCCCTATGCACCATCTCATCCCTCTCCTATGGTCAGACATCTCTGTTTTCTTCCTTTCCCCCTCATACAGTCTGGCATCTTTCTCCTTTCCTTCCCATAGCATGGCATCTCTCTCCTCTCCCATGATCTAGTAGCTCGCCTTCTCTCCCTCTTCCTGAGGTCTAACATCTCTCTCCTCTCTGCAGTCTGGCATCTCTCGCTCTCTCCTCCCATTCCAGTGGTCTGACATCTCTCCTCCCTCCACCACTATCATGTCCAACAATTCTCTCTCTTTCTTCCTTTCCCCATATACATCATCTCTCTTTCTCTCTCACGCCACATACCTATGTCCAACAATTCTCCATTCCTTTTCCCTCCCCCACCGGCAGCATTTCTTTCTCTCCCTTCCCACTACTCCTCCTCTGAAGTGATGAGGCTCTTTTGAACCTGGGAGTGGCAACCTATTAAAAATGGACAGCTATGTGGTGGAATGGGCAAGCATGAAAAATAAAATAGCCATTATTTTCCTTCCATTGCTCTGGATTTACTAGTCAGGGTTTGTTTATAAGATAAGGACCTATCCAAGGGCAAAGGAGGAGGGTTTAAATGGCTAGATAAAATTATAATTGGAGAAGCCAGAACACAAACCAGATAAAACAAACAGGGGATAATATATTGATCTAAATATGTGTTTTTGTGCTGAGGTCACTGGAAACAGGAGTAGGCCTTCTCTCATATCACTAGAATTAATATATAAGCTCTGTTGAAGACCAGAGAAGATACACACAAGCTGTAGCTTAGTTTTATGAAGTCCCATTGTTTCAATGTGTGTCCAATTTGATCTCCAGAGTCCTGTAGAACAGATAAGGTTTGGCTTTTGACCTGGTTGCTATAGAGATGGACTTTTCTTCTTACTACAGATATTACATTCCAGGGGAGGGGGTTTCCCTCTCCTTTTTTGCAGGATAAAGTTAGAAATGCTAATTGGATATGCAAAATGATGAATTAAATTTAGTGAACTAATAACGTAGGAACTTTTATATTCAAGGGTTCAGATTGAAATATAATTACCCCTAACAATTGTACTGGAGGAGTCATATAGGAAAATGTAGGGCGTGGGAGTGGATTAGCCACTCCCCTTTTCTTTCACTGAGACACGGGATTTTCAGTGCATGCTCTTAAATGACTTAGTCACATGGGAGCAGTAGTCGACCTTTAAAGAGAAACGATTTAAAGCTGTGTGAATGGATAATTTTTCCTCTGTAAGTATATTATATTGTAATACTTTTTCCTGGTTTCTTCTGTACTTTTCCTTTATTAGATAAGCTAGTATTAAAATGTAACTTTTAAGAATTCTTGTGTGAGGGGGACGGACACTCCCCCAATATGCATACAAGCGCCTTATATGATATCAAGTATTCATGACCAATTAGATGCAGGCAGTAATGTGTCGTCATGTATTAGGTATATTTAAGTGAACCTAACACAACAGAATTTTGAGGGCGTTATGTCAGAGAAGTTGCATTTACACTCTCTGACTTGTAATGTTCCTCCATTGTACAAATGAATGCCTTGAAACAGGACTGTGAATTTTAATAAAACAAGATTTTATCTGGAATATTTGTACAATTATCATCATTTCAGCGCATCTATGGGCAGGGTAGAACCAAAATTCTGCTCAGAAGCATTTCTCTTTTCCTCCTTTTCTAACCCCTCCCCACCAGCCTGTGCATTTGTCCTTCCCAATCTTCTCCCAGTATGTGCAGTATCTGTCTTTCCCAACCCCGAGCATCTGTTCTCACTGTCTTCCCAACTCCCTACCCCCAGCACCCAGCCTCTCTCTGCCAGGCTCTGAACCCAGCCATCCCATCAGACTCTGCATCAATCCACCCCCCTGTCAGACTCTGCTCCCCTCCTGTCAGACTCTGCACCCAGCCCCTTCCTTCCCTCACCCCCCCCTGGCAAACTCTGCACCCAGCCACCCCCACCCCCGTCAGACTCTGCACCCCTCCCCTATCAGACTCTGCACCCAGCCCCCTCCCCTCTGTTTGACTCTGCTTCCAGTCCCCCTTCCCTCACGTGCTCGTTCTGCACCCTGCTCCGTCATTCTACCTCCTCGGGCCTGGTGGTCCAGAGGTGCAGCGGGCAAGAGCCTGCTGCTAACCCAGCCAGCCGTGGATGGTTTCTCAGCCAATGAGCGGCAATGAGCAGGCGCGCGCTTTGGCGCTCAGCGGCTTCTTTGATTAGCTCCCGCAAATTCTTACATGAGAATTCACGGGAGCCAGTCAAAGAAGCTGCTGAGCACCAAGCAGGAGCGCCAAAATACGCTCCTGCTCATTGCCACTCAGCAGCTGAAGAAACCAGCTGCGACCAACTGGGTTAGTAGTGGGCTCCTGCCCACTGCACCTCTAATCTACCAGGGATAAAAGTAAGTTAGTAAGTGGCAATTTGGGGGGAGGCCATGGCCCCCCTCCTCCCCCCCGTTCCGATGCCTATGCCCCAGGCTATGTCCTAGAACATCTTTTCTCTCTCAACACTTCCTCCCTCAGTGCCTTGATCTCCTCCCTTAGCTTCCATTATCACCTATATGCTGATAACTCTCAGATCTACCTCTCTACACCCAAAATTTCACCTGAAGTCCAAGAAAAAGGCTCAGCCTGTTTGGCTGACATTGCTGCCAGGATATCCTACCATCATCTCAAACTAAACATGTACAAGACTGAGCTGTTCCTCTTCCTCCTAAACTCTCTCCGTTCTCTGTAAATAATATTGTCATCATTCCAGTCTCCTCTGCCTGCAACCTTGGAGACATCAATTCTGACCTCTTATTTTCAACACACATCTAACAAACTTCCAAGGTCTGTCGTTTCTATCTCTACAACATCACCACAATTTGCTCCTTCCTCTCTCAGCAAACTACCTGGACCCTTGTCCACACGCTCGTAACCTCAAGCTTAGATTATTGCAATCTACTTCTAACTGGTCTCCCGCTGTGTCATCTCTCTTCCCTACAATCTGTGCAAAACTATGCTGCACAACTTATCTTCTATCAACCTCGTTACACTCATGTTACCCCTTCTCCTTATTCACTTCACTGGCTCCTGATCTGCCTTCGCATACAATTCAAACTCCTATTACTAACCTACAAGTGTTCATTCTGCTGCCCCTCAATATCTCTGCTATCCTCTTATACACTTCCCAGAGATCTCAGTTCCTCAGATAAACTGCTCTTAGATGTACTCTTCTCCTCCACTGCCAATTCCAGACTTTGTTCCTTTCATCTAGCTACCCTATAAACTTGGAATAAACTACCTGAGTTTGTCCACCATGCCGCTTCACTTACCTTGTTTAAAAGCAGACTGAAAACCCACCATTCTGATGTAGCCTTCAATCCATAACCCTACTCCCCCATTGCTCTAGCCAGCAGATTAACCATTTCCCCTAACTGTATCCATGCCATCCTATTGGTCTGTCTTGTCTGCTTAGATTGTAAGTTCCGAGCAGAGACTCTCCTTTGTGACTCTGTACAGCGCTGCATACATCTGGTAGTGTTATAGAAATAATTCATAATAGTAGTAGTATTTTTAGAAAATCTTTATCAGGGAAATGTATCCGTTAAAATAATAATAAATAATAAAAAGTTTATATACTGCAGGACCGTAAAGTTCTATGCGGTTTACAATAATTAAAAATGCTACAGATTGAATAAAACCTCAAAGCTAAAAGCTCATAACTAAAACCGTAAAGATCAATCATTGTATAAAATTTTGAAATCAGCTAATGCCTGGCAACTAAAATTCAATGCAAAGAAATGCAGAGTAATGCATTTGGGGATTAATAATAGGAAGGAACCGTATATGCTGGGAGGAGAGAAGCTGATATGCACGGATGGGGAGAGGGACCTTGGGGTGATAGTGTCCGAAGATCTAAAGGCGAAAAAACAGTGTGACAAGGCAGTGGCTGCTGCCAGAAGGATTCTGGGCTGTATAAAGAGAGGCGTAGTCAGTAGAAGAAAGAAGGTGTTGATGCCCCTGTACAGGTCATTGGTGAGGCCCCACTTGGAGTATTGTGTTCAGTTTTGGAGACCGTATCTGGCGAAAGACGTAAGAAGACTTGAGGCGGTCCAGAGGAGGGTGACGAAAATGATAGGAGGCTTGCACCAGAAGACATATGAGGAGAGACTGGAAGCCCTGAATATGTATACCCTAGAGGAAAGGAGAGACAGGGGAGATATGATTCAGACGTTCAAATACTTAAAGGGTATTAACGTAGAACAAAATCTTTTCCAGAGAAAGGAAAATGGTAAAACCAGAGGACATAATTTGAGGTTGAGGGGTGGTAGATTCAGGGGCAATGTTAGGAAATTCTACTTTACGGAGAGGGTGGTGGATGCCTGGAATGCGCTCCCGAGAGAGGTGGTGGAGAGTAAAACTGTGACTGAGTTCAAAGAAGCGTGGGATGAACACAGAAGATTTAGAATCAGAAAATAATATTAAAGATTGAACTAGGCCAGTTACTGGGCAGACTTGTATGGTCTGTGTCTGTGCATGGCCGTTTGGAGGAGGATGGGCAGGGAGGGCTTCAATGGCTGGGAGGGTGTAGATGGGCTGGAGTAAGTCTTAACAGAGATTTCGGCAGTTGGAACCCAAGCACAGTACCGGGTAAAGCTTTGGATTCTCGCCCAGAAATAGCTAAGAAGAAAAAAAAAAAAAAAAAAAAATTTTTTAAATTGAATCAGGTTGGGCAGACTGGATGGACCATTCGGGTCTTTATCTGCCATCATCTACTATGTTACTATGTTACTATGTTACTATGCTTCAGGAACAAATATGTTTTTAGGTGTCTCCTAAATTCCTCATAAGTATTAGTAAGCAAAAGCAGTTTTTCCAAATCTTTACCCCATAATGCTGCTTGATACGAAAAAAAGATGTTGATGATATTTTTTTAAGTTTGCATCCTCTAACCGGTGGGAAGACAAAGTTCAAATGTGAACTTCTCTTATGTCTATTGGTTGAAAACGAAAAAAAGGTCATAGTAACATAGTAGATGACGGCAGATAAAGACCCGAATGGTCCATCCAGTCTGCCCAACCTGATTCAATTTAAATTTATTTATTTATTTATTTATTTTGTAATTTTATTTTTATTTTTTTTAATTTTTCTTCTTAGCTATTTCTGGGCAAGAATCCAAAGCTTTACCCGGTACTGTGCTTGGGTTCCAACTGCCGAAATCTCTGTTAAGACTTACTCCAGCCCATCTACACCCTCCCAGCCATTGAAGCCCTCCCCTGCCCATCCTCCTCCAAACGGCCATACACAGACACAGACCGTACAAGTCTGCCCAGTAACTGGCCTAGTTCAATCTTTAATATTATTTTCTGATTCTAAATCTTCTGTGTTCATCCCACGCTTCTTTGAACTCAGTCACAGTTTTACTCTCCACCACCTCTCTCGGGAGCGCATTCCAGGCATCCACCACCCTCTCCGTAAAGTAGAATTTCCTAACATTGGTCAGTTATATATTTAGGAGCTAACCCAAACAAAACCTTAAAACAGAAACAGCCAAACTTAAATTTCACACGCGCCTCCATCGGCAGCCAATGCAGAAGTCGATAAGAAGATGTGACGTGATCGAATTTCTTCAGCCCAAAGATCAGCCTGACTGCTGCATTTTGTACCAATCGCAATCGCTGCATATTCTTCTGAGAAATTGCCAAATAGGCGATATTACAGTAATCTAGTTGATTTCGTATAAGGGATTGTACCAAAATTCTAAATGATGAAACATCAAAACAGTGTTCTCCCCAGAAACTTTTTCCAGCCGGGTTGCATGAAAAAGTAGCCAGGTGGGGCGGGAAGGGGAAATTTGGTGGTGGGGAAAATTAAGGGCTCCTTTTACTAAGCTGCAATAGCATTTTTAGCGCGTGCAGAATTTCTGCGCTACACGGCTAGAACTAACGCCAGCTCAATGTTGGCGTTAGCGCTACACAGCTAGAACTAACGCCAGTTCAATGTTGGTGTTAGCGTCTAGCATGTGCGGAAATTCTTGGCGAGCTAAGCGCATGATAAAACCGCTATCGCAGCTTAGTAAAAGGAGCCCTAAATGTGTACTATTTGTATTAGTTAACTATTATTAGTTATTTTCCAATGCTCAGTGTGACTGCCTTTCTTAAGGTTTGACACTTGTTCCATAATATTTATATTAAATTTAAGAAGTATCCAATTCTAGAAGTGAATAATTAGATATTTGCCCTCTTTCAAATGGTATAGAGCACAGTTCTTCAACCGCCGGTCCGCGGACCGGTGTCGGTCCGCAGGAAATTTTTGCCGGTCCGCACAGGGCCGGCAAGATTGACTTACTTCAACTTCCTGCCGGTCCGCGCAGGGCCAGCAAGATCAACATCTGAAGTCTGCGCTAGAGAGCTGCACGGGAACGGGGTCGACGGGCATCCCGCGGGTTCCCCCTTTGGGTCACGGGGATCCCGTGGGGACGTCCCCTAGGGTCGCGGGGTTCCTGCGGGACTGGATATACTCAGTAGCGCGGCTTTTCTCCCTACCTGCTCTGCTTGCAGCACAGAGTCGAACGGAAGTCTTCCCACGTCAGCGCTGACGTCGGGAAGACTTCCATTCGGCTCTGTGCTGCAGGAAAGGAGAAGAAGAGTAGCCTCGCGGCTCGAGTGGCGTACCAAGGGAGGGGGGCGGTCCGCCCCGCCCCGCCCCAGGTGCAGCACAGCCGTCCAGGTCCCCTTACTTTTGTGGCGCTTCCCCGACCGACAGCCCCGGTCCGACAACTCTCTAGTCTGCGCTGGGCCGGAGAGATCTTGGGGAGCCTCTGAAAGTGGCTTTCTCCCCTCTCTGCAGCTCTCCTTTACTTCCCAGCGCAGCGATTCAGGAAGGCAGCCTCGGGGCTTTTGCTGAGTCGCGGCTGCTTCTGATGATGCAACTTCCTCTTTCCTCAGAGGTGGCGCGACCCAACAAAGGACCTGAGGCTGCATTCCTGAATCGCTGCGCTGGGAAGTAAGAAGAGCTGCTGGGAGGGGAAAAAGCCACTATCAGAAGCTGCTGGGCAAGGGAAAAAAAGGGCTGCTACTGGAGAGGGAGAAAGAGAGATGCTTCTGGGAGGGGAGGAGGGAAAGGAATCTGGGAAGCTGCTGGGCAAGGAAAAAAAGGGACAGCTGCTACTGGAGAGAGAGAAGGAGTGATTCTGCTGGGAGGGGAGGAGGGAAATGAATCTGGGAAGCTGCTGGGCAAGGGAAAAAAAGGGACAGCTGCTACTGGACCTAGAGGGAAGGAGAAGGAGAGATGCTGCTGGGAGGGGAGGAGGGAAAGGAGTCTGGGAAGCTGCTGGGCAAGGGAAAAAAGTGACAGTTGCTACTGGAGAGGGAGAAGGAGAGATGCTGCTGGGAGGGGAGGAAGGGAAGAGAGTTACTGCTGGACAGGAGGAGGAGGGAAGGGAGAATGAAAAAAGGAAGGAAACAGCTGGCAGAGAGATTAGAGGAGGGGAAGGGGAGACACAGACATGAGAAAGTAGAGAGATTGATGATAGGAAGGGGTCAGCAGAAAAATAAGCAGAGGGACAACGATGATAGATCTGGTGTAGGAGAGATAAAAATGAAGAGAGCAATGAAGCTGGAATGAATCATGTAAAAAGGAGAGAGGGGTACAAGCTGGATGGAAAGGGGAGAGGGGCATAGAAAGAAGACAGATACCATATGGAAGGGGGAGAGGACAGACAGTGGATGGAAGGGGCAGATGCTGGATTGAAGAGACAGAGAGGGCAGACGCTGGAAGGAAGAGAGTGAAAAGAAGATTGAAAGCAGAAACCAGAGACGACAAAAGGTAGAAAAAATAATTTTATTTCTATTTTGTGATTAGAATATATCAGATTTGAAATATATATCCTGCTAGAGCTGGTGTTAGACATAACTGGGGACTGCAAAACCCAGGAAGTGCTTCTTTAGCTTCCAGCTGGCTTAGGGCGCTCTCTGACCAGGGGGCAGTTGCCCTAGTTGCACTCCCCTAAAACTATTCCTGTCATGTGTGACTGCAGTATTCTGTTAGCATGATATTTCTGTGTAGCATTCTGTAATAATTTGGCTTGTTCAGTTTTCTTGATAGTAGAGGGGATATATGTGAAGGGGAGGGGAGACAGGGGTTTTGTTGATCCTTGCTCTGAATTATTTGTATTTATAAAATGACAATTGTACAGAATATTGTTTCTTTTCATACTTTAATAAAATACATTCAATATAAAATGATAACTGAGGCTTGTGTGGATGGGATCAGATGATTTGTGGGGACCAAGCTCGCGGAGATGGGGCGGAAACGGGGTTTTTAAATTTTAGTCCTAGTAGTTTGCCGGTCCACAGAATAATTCTTTTTTCTCTGCCGGTCCACGGGTGTAAAAAGGTTGAAGAACACTGGTATAGAGCAGTGTCTCTCAAACTTTTTAAACTCCGGCACACTAAACAGAGCAAATGTTTTTTGTGGCACACTAAATGCAGCAAATGTTTTTCATGTGCCTCAGGCTGCGCCCCCAGGTGGGACCTAAGGCTCCAGGGCCTATTCTGATTGGCCCACGCGCCTTAGGCCCCACCAGTAGGCGGAGCTTTGGGACGGATGGGCCAATCCGGCCTCATTCCGTCGTTGGCTGCCTGCCGGACAGGCGGGTTTGGCTCCCGTCTGTCCCAACTACACAAAGGTACGGGGAAGGCGGGTGGGGGTGTCGTGGGGGTCGGCCAGGGGGGTCGCGGGTCGGCTGGGGGGGCGGTCGGAGGTTCTTGGGGGGGGGGGGGGTCGTTGGAGGGAGGGGGGTTGGCGTCGAGGGCAGGAGGGCCTGGGATCCCTCCTGCCCGTAATGTAGTGCGGGGTGGGGGTAGGGGGTCGCCGTGGCCAGGAGGGTTTGGGCTCCCTTCTGGCCCGATATTGTCGGGGAGTCGGCGGTCCTTCGGGGTGGGGGTGCGAGTGGTCCTGCCGGGGGGGGGGGATGTATCGGACGTCGGGGGGGGCATCAGGCTTTCAGGATGGGGACAGACCTTCAAGGGGGACAGGCAGACCTTCAAGGGGGGACAGGACTTCAAGGGGGACAGGCAGACCGAAGGGAGTGAAAAAGCTATAAAATAAATCCACTAGCGTGTCAATGTGTTGAGAGGAAGATGTGGTCTGGGAAATTCTGCTGAGAAAACTCCGGGTCCATTTCCACCCCCCAGTTACCCTAGTCCACTCCACTCGGGACAGCGCACGGAGAGTCGGGGAGGGCGAAAGGAGAGTCGGGGTGGCCAGAGGAGAGTCGGGGCGGGCGAAAGGACAGTCGGGCAGCATGCGCGGTATACCCGTGAGCGCGGTATACAAAAGTTTTTGTACATAAAATCGTGGTTTCTGCGCGCTATACCCGTGTGCGCGTTTTACACGGGTGCGCGTTATCTGCGTGAAAATACGGTAGTTAAGTATGGATTTATCGTTTAATGACTAATATACTTTGGTTAAATTTGCTTTCTGTACAAGTTTTACTTGATAATATATTGAAATCAATAAAAAATACTTGAATATTAAAAAAAATAATTAATTAATTTTTAATTAATCAAAATGCTGTGCTAAATCATTTGCTGAAGGTAGCTTAATATTATGCGTAGACTGAGTGTAGCGTGTAGTGTCAAATAAATTTATAACCAAATTAAACAGTTCTTTTGTATTGATACCCTTTGAACTAGTGTTAGATGTTTCAATTTTGGATGAATAAAATGCTTTACGTTTTTCTTTTAGCAATTGTTTGTATATTTTTATGTTAGATCTACAATTATTCCGATCTATCAATTTTCCCGTTTTTTTCCAGATCCTTTCCAATCGTCTTACTAATTGCTTCATATTTAAAAGTTCAGTATCAAACCATTTATTATATTTATTTGAGCAGCTATTACTATTTCGTTTCGGGGTAATTTTATCTAAAATGGATATACTTGTTTTCGTCCAGTGATCCCAAAAATCAACCCCCTCCCCTATCCCCGCTATCAACTCATATTGTGACCAGTATTCCTCTGAATCGAAATGACCCCTTATGAGATGAGTAAAATCACACAAAAAACAGCAACATGATACACCACCACAGTAAATGATGGCAGAAAGAGACTCCCATGGTTCATCCAGTTTGCCCAATAAGATGGCCAAAGCCAAGCCTGCCACTCTGTACAAGTCCCAGTCACTTATGTTTAAATGCTGGTTGTGAAGCCACCAACATGTTAACCATATAAGCAGCTAAACATGATCAGGATGATATATGGTTATAACCAAGACTTCCAAGTACTGCTGACAGTATTCAACTTACCAGTCAATATGCTTTCCCCCACTTGCAGTACGTGATAAGAAAATGCGAGGTTAAACTTACAAAATTGCTAAAAACATTTTAAAAAAACACATGAAGGAAGTCTGTTGTGGGATTTTGGGTTTTCTTTTAAGAGGTTCCTCTTCTCAATAAAACTTTTTTGAATTGTTCAGCCACAGATTTGGTTGCTTGGCTGCTCCTTCTTAGATTACAAAAATTCTGTAGCAATCTGTCCCTACATTTGTTGCCTATTTAGAGACTGTTCAGATTAAGAAGACTAACTAGACAAGTTTTCGGCATCTACCAAACCTTAATTACATACTTGGGTGCACAAAGATAAAATTTACCTGTTCGTTTAAAGTCTGCACAGAGCTTAAGCCTTTTTCTAATGCTGCTCTCTGAATGGGAAGGAAAAGCTTTCTTAATATCTTCCATGCGAATCCTACGAGGACGATCCTTACTCTTCCAAAACAATCGATAAATGAATACCTGAGAAAGATACCAACATACTCCACTGATTAATCTCCAGCCCACCTGGGACCCTCACTAATTAACCCCTATACAAAAGAAAGAAATACAAGCCAACTGAATAACCCTAACATATATCCAAATGATTAATTTCTAGCAACCAGGAAAGTGTATCAAACCAAACACTACAGAATACGCCCCAGAAAAATCTCCAAATGAATCCCAACACTTGAGACCTGACTGATCCATCCCCAGCACGTGAGAAAGACACCAGTGAGAGACTCTGATCCCCAATATCTGTGGTATTCTCTTCAAAACATTACAGTTAAAAGGAGATTATATACTTAACCTGATAAGATCTTTCCCAATAAATAGATGAGACATTCTAGACAGCTGGGGTATTCCCCCATACCCGCATGCTGCAGAAGGAGTCCACTCCAGATTTTTCACTCTGCGTCTAGTGTACTTCACAGTGCAGTTTAGCGCCCTTTATAGTTAGTACCCAAGCACCGAGGAGCACCCAACATTTGTGAAGTAGAGGCACCTGTAGCCATAGGCGAAACAAATTGTTCTGCTCAAAAGTAACTAAACAATACCATTAACCACCAACACAGGCTTCAAAGCTGCTCAGAAACTACTTCCCAAGAAATGGAACATATATACAAATTCTTCCAAGCCTTCATGAGCTGACAGGCATCCAAGAATCAGCTTGAAGAAGCATAAGTAGACTGAAATCTATAAGCAGGCGCAGGAAGTACAGGGCAGGGAGTCGAAATGATTCTATCATATCTCCCCTCTCCCGCCTTTGCTTCAAAGTACACAGATTGAGACCTTTAAGTCTGTCCCCATACGCCTTATCACGAAGACCACACACCATTTTTATAGCCTTCCTCTGGACCGACTCCCATCCCTTTTATATCTTTTTGAAGGTGCGGCCTCCAAAATTGTACAAATATTCTAAATCTAATCTTCAGTTTATATACCGGGTCATCTCACGAAGGAGCTCGACTTGGTTCACAACTGATTAAATTAGAATGACATAAAAGTAGGCCTGTGAGAAAGAGTGCTATTGGTGTATCATTTCCAGAAACAGCATAAGAACATAATCAGTGCCTCTGCTGGGTCAGACCAGAGGTCCATCATGACCAGCAGTCCGCTCACGCGGCGGCCCATACAGGTCCAGGACGTGTATAGTAATCCTCTATCTATACCCTTCTATCCCCTTTTCCTTCAGAAAATCATCTAATCCCTTCTTGAACCCCAATACCGTATTCTGTCCTATCACACCCTCCGGAAGCGCATTCCAGGTGTCCACCACCCTTTGGGTGAAGAAGAACTTCCTAGCATTGGTTCTGAATCTGTCCCCTCTTAATTTTTCCGAATGCCCTCTCGTTCTTGTAGTTTTCGAAAGTTTGAAGAATCTGTCCCTCTCCACTTTCTCTATGCCCTTCATTATCTTGTAAGTCTCTATCATGTCCCCTCTAAACCTCTGCTTTTCCAGGGAAAAGAGCCCCAGTTTCTCTAATCTATCAGCATATGAAAGATTTCCCATACCTTTTATCAATCGCATCGCTCTTTTCTGAACTCTCTCGAGAATCGCCATATCCTTCTTAAGGTACGGCGACCAATATTGGACGCAGTACTCCAGATGCGGGCGCACCATCGCCCGATACAAAGGCAGGATAACTTCTTTCATTCTGGTTGTAATACCTTTCTTGATAATATCTAGCATTCTATTCGCCTTCTTAGAGGCTGCTACGCACTGTGCTGACGGCTTCATTGTCTTGTCCCAAGTCCTTTTCTAGGGTACTTTCACCCATTACCAGCCCTCCCATCGTATAGCTGTGCTTTGGGTTTCTGTTTCCTACATGCAAGACTTTATATTTCTCTACATTAAACTTCATCTGTCATCTCGTCGCCCACTCTTCTAGTTTGTTCAGGTCCCTTTGTAAATCCTCACAGTCCCCTTTAGTCCCAACTCCACTAAATAGTTTGGTGTCGTCTGCGAATTGTATTACTTCGCACTTCGTCTCCGTTTCTAGATCATTTATAAATACATTGAACAGCAGCGGTCCGAGTCCGAGCACTGGTAATTAAAATTGAGGATGTAAAATTAAATGAGGTCTCACCAGAGTCTTATACAGAGGCATCAATACCTCCTTTTTCCTACTGGCCATATCTCTCCCTATACAACCTAGCATCCTTCTAGCTTTCGCCATCACCTTTTCAACCTGTTTGGCCACCTTAAGATCATCACATACAATCACATCCAAGTCCCGCTCTTCTGTCGTGCCCATAAGTTCTTCACCCCCTAAACTGTACTGTTCCCTTGGGATTTTGCAGCCCAAATGCATGACCTTGCATTTCTTTGCATTGAATTTTAGCTGCAAAATTTCAGACCATTCTTCAAGCTTCGCCAGGTCTTTCTTCATATTATTCACACCATCCAGCGTGTCTACTCTATTGCAGATTTTGGTATCATTCGCAAAAATGTAAATCTTACCCTTCAGCAATATAAGAACATAAGTATTGCCTCTGCCGGGTCAGACCAGGGGTCCATCGTGCCCAGCAGCCCGCTTCCGCGGCGGCCCTCAGGTCCTTGACCTGTAAGTTCCCATCACCTGAATTGTTTATGCCCTAATCCTGAAGTACCCTGTATAGTACCTCCCTATCTATACCCTGTAATCCCTTTCTCCTTCAAGAAGTCATCCAGGCCCAAGAGGCACATCAGTGGTAACATCCTTTTCCTCAGAGCAATCTCCATTGATCACTACCCTCTGTCGCCTTCCACTCAACCAATTCCTCACCCAGCCCGTCACTTTGGGACCCATCCCAAAGGCACTCAGTTTATTTATTAGACGTATGTGTGGAACACTGTCAAAGGCTTTGCTAAAATCTAAACACACCACATCTAGCGCACATCCTCTATCCAATTCTCTGGTCACCCAGTCAAAGAAATTGATCAGATTTGTCTGATGAAACCTACCTCTAGTGAATACATGTTGCCTCCGGTCCTGTAATCCACAGGATTCCAAAAACTTGACCATTCTCTGTTTTAAAAGCATTTCCACTACTACTACTACTATAGCACTAAAAGGCATACGCAGTGCTGTACATTTTTACATACAATATACAGTCCCTGCTCAGAAGAGCTTACAATCTAATTTAGACAGGACATTTCAGGGTTGAGAGATTATGATAGAGGAAATGATACAGTGGTTATAGGTATCTGACAGCAGTGAGCGGGAGTTAAGTGTTGAAATCAGTTTCAAAAAAGTGGGCTTTTAGCTTGGATTTGAATACTGCTAGGGATGAAGCACGACTTATTGATTCAGGCAGCCTGTTCCAGGCATACGGTGCCACAAGAAAGAAGGGATGGCGTCTGGAGTTGGTAGTGGAAGAAAAGGGTATAGATAAGAGGGGCTTACCCGATGAACGGAGATCACGAGGAGGAGCATAGGGGGAGACAAGTGAAGAGAGAGAGATATTGGGAGGCGTCAGAGTTAATGCACTAGTAAGTCAGCAAGAGGAGTTTAAACTGTATTCGGAAACGGATGGGGAGCCAATGAAGTGACTTGAGGATAGGGGTAATGTGAGAATAGCAGCTCTCATGGAATATGAGTCATGCAGTAGAGTTTTGAACGGATTGAAGAGGTGATAGATGGGTGAACAGGAGGTCCAAGAGAAGTACGTTGCAGTAGTCTAAGCACGAGGTGATGAGAGCGTGGACAAGGGTTTTGGTAGTGTGTTCAGAGTGGACGGATTTGGGTAATATTATAGAGGATTTGGTGGTTTGTTGGATCTGAGCAGAGAAAGAGAGAGAGGAGTCAAAGATCAGCCCAAGGTTGCGAGCCAACGAGAAAAGGAGGAAGATAGTGTTACCCACAGAAATAGAGAACGGCAAGAAGGTGGAGGTGAGTTTAGATGGAAAGATAAAGAGTTCAGTTTTAGCCATATTCAGTTTGAGATGGCAGCGAGCCATCCAAGCGGCAATGTCGGACAGGCAGGCTGAAATTCGGGCCTGAACCCCTGTAGAGATATCTGACGTGGAGAAGTAGATCTTTGCTTAACACAGAAGTCAGACTTATCGGCCTGTAATTCCCTACTTCTTCCTTACTTCCACTTTTGGGGAGAGGGACCACATCCGCCCTTCTCCACTCCTCCAGTGCCACTCCCGACGCTAGAGACTCATTGAAAAGGTCAATCAGCGGAGCTACAAGAACTTCCCTAAATTCCTTCTGCACCCTTGGATGTACACCATCTGGCCCCATAGCTTTGTCTACCTTTATTTTAACTAGCTCCTCACGAACACAACCCTCTGAAAATTGATCAGGGTCTATTATTCCTCCATCTCTATTCACATTTGTCTTCTGTGGTCCCGCTCTCGGTGCTTCAACCGTGAACACAGAACAGAAATATTTGTTAAGTAATTCGGCCTTTTCTTTATCAGCTTCTACATATTTCTCCCCTTCACCTAATATTACTCTTGAGTCTACCACCCCTCAATCTCTGGTTTTAACATTTTCCTTTCTCTGGAAAATATTTTGTTCTAAGTTAATACCTTTCAAGTATTTAAATGTCTTCAGAGAAGGGAAATCATGTTTGACGAATCTACTTCAATTTTTTGAGACCGTGAACAAACAAATTGATAGTGGAGAACCGGTGGACATAATATACTTGGACTTCCAAAAAGCATTCAACAAGGTTCCAATGAAAGACTTCTACAAAGCCATGGAATAGAGGGGGATATACAAAGAGGATAGGCAAATGGCTGGAGAATAGAAAGCAGAGAGTGGGCATAAATGGAAAGTTCTCAGACTGGGAGAAAGTGACTAGCGGTGTGCCCCAGGGCTCGGTACTTGTGCCCATCTTATTTAATATTTTCATCAATGACCTAGAAGAAGGAACATCCAGTGAGATCATCAAGTTTGCAGACGACACAAAGCTATGCCGAGCAATCAGATCGCAGAAGGATAGCAAGGAACTCCAGAGTGACTTATGTCAGTTAGAGAAATGGGCGGAGAAATGGCAGATTAATGTAGAAAAGTGCAAAGTAATGCATTTAGGCAGAAAGAACAAGGAACACGAGTATAGAATGTCAGGTACAACTCTGGGAAAGAGCGAACAAGAAAAGGACCTGGGTGTACTGATAGATAGGACCCTGAAACCGTCGGCACAATGCATGGCAGCGGCAAAGAAAGCAAATAGCACAGTTACTTACCGTAACAGGTGTTATCCAGGGACAGCAGGCAGATATTCTTAACTGATGAATGATGGCACCGGAGCCCCAGTACGGACAATTTTAGAGTGATTGCACTCTAAGAACTTAGAAAGTTCTAGTAGGCCGCACCACGCATGCGCGAATGCCTTCCCGCCCAACGGAGGCGCGCGGTCCCCAGTTAGGATAAGCCAGCTAAGAAGCCAACCGGGGGAGGCGGGTGGGACGTAAGAATATCTGCCTGCTGTCCCTGGATAACACCTGTTATGGTAAGTAACTGTGCTTTATCCCAGGACAAGCAGGCAGCATATTCTTAACTAATGGGAGACCTCCAAGCTAACAAAAAGAGGGATGGAGGGAAGGTTGGCCATTAGGAAAATAAATTTTGTAAAACAGATTGGCCGAAGTGTCCATCCCGTCTGGAGAATGCATCCAGACAATAATGAGATGTGAAAGTATGAACTGAGGACCAAGTAGCAGCCTTGCAGATTTCCTCAATAGGAGTTGATCTGAGGAAAGCTACAGACGCTGCCATAGCTCTAACCTTATGGGCTGTGACAGAACCTTCCAGTGTCAGTCCGGTCTGAGCATAACAGAACGAGATGCAAGCAGCAAGCCAATTGGATAATGTACGTTTAGACACAGGATGTTCCAACTTATTGGGATCAAAGGACAGAAAAAGTTGGGGAGACGATCTGTGAGGCTTAGTGCGCTCTAAATAGTAAGCCAAAGCACGCTTACAGTCCAAAGTATGCAAAGCCTGTTCTCCAGGATGAGAATGAGGTTTCGGGAAGAATACAGGCAGGACAATGGACTGGTTAAGATGAAAGTCAGATACAACCTTAGGGAGGAACTTTGGATGTGTACGCAGAACCACCTTGTCATGGTGAAAGACTGTGAAAGGTGGATCGGCAACTAGTGCATGCAACTCACTGACCCTCCTGGCAGAGGTGAGAGCAATAAGGAAGACCACTTTCCAAGTGAGAAATCTGAAATGAGCTGTGACCAATGGTTCAAAAGGAGGCTTCATTAAAGGCGGAAAGAACCACATTAAGATCCCAGACCACAGGAGGGGGCTTGAGAGGTGGTTTTACATTGAAAAGTCCCCGCATGAATCTGGAAACCAAAGGATGAGCAGTAAGAGGTTTTCCGTGAACTGGCTCATGAAAAGCAGTAATGGCACTGAGGTGGACTCTGATAGAAGTAGATTTGAGACCAGAGTTAGACAAAGAAAGGAGATAATCCAACACTAGTCCTACTGCTAGCGAAGTTGGATCATGATGATGCAGAAGGCACCAGGAAGAAAACCGGGTCCACTTCTGTTGATAGCATTGAAGAGTGGCCGGCTTCCTGGAAGCATCAAGAATAGAACGGACAGGCTGAGAAAGAAGTGAATGAGCCGAGGTCAGCCCGAGAGATACCAAGCTGTCAGGTGCAGAGTCTCTAGGTTGGGATGTAGGAGGGACTGCTGATGCTGAGTAAGCAGAGAAGGAAACAGTGGAAGAAGTATGGGCTCCCTGGAACTGAGTTGAAGTAGAAGGGAGAATCAATGCTGCCTGGGCCACCGTGGAGTGATGAGAATCATGGTGGCTTGTTCCCTGCGGAGCTTGAACAAGGTCCGCAACATGAGAGGCAGAGAAGGAAATGCATAAAGGAATAGATTGGACCAATCCAGGAGAAACGCATCTGCTGCCAGACGGTGAGGGGAGTACAGTCTGGAGCAAAATTGGGGCAGTTGATGATTGTGAGGAGCCGCAAAAAGGTCCACCTGAGGAGTGCCCCATTGAGTGAAAATGGACTGGAGAGTTATGGGATCGAGAGTCCATTCGTGGGGTTGGAGAATTCTGCTGAGATTGTCTGCTAAGGAATTCTGCTCTCCCTGGATGTAGACAGCTTTCAGGAACAAATGACGAGCTGTCGCCCAAGACCAAATCTTTTGGGCCTCCTGACACAACAGGCGAGAGCCCGTCCCACCCTGTTTGTTGATGTAGTACATTGCTACTTGATTGTCGGTGCAAAGTAGTAAAACTTGAGGAAAGAGGAGATGCTGAAAAGCCTTGAGGGCATAAAACATCATTCTGAGTTCCAGGAAATTGATGTGATGTTTCTTTTCCTGAGCAGTCCAAAGACCTTGGGTTTGGAAATTGTTCAAGTGAGCTCCCCAGGCATAGGGGGATGCGTCTGTGGTGATGACTAGATGATGAGGAGGCAGATGGAACAGAAGGCCTCTGGAGAGATTGTAAGATTTCAACCACCATTGTAGAGACTGTCGAAGAGACGATGTCACAGATATGTGTTGCGAACAAGGATCCGTCGCCTGGGACCACTGGGTAGCTAGGGTCCATTGAGGAGTGCGCAGGTGAAGACGTGCGAAGGGGGTGACATGAACTGTCGAGGCCATGTGACCCAAGAGTATCATCATTTGTTTTGCAGAGATGGACAGCTGTGAGAGCACCCACTGACAGAGATGAAGAAGAGTCTGAAGGCGATTGGATGGAAGAAACTCCCTCATGAAAACAGTGTCCAAGATCGCTCCGATGAACTGAAGCCGCTGAGTGGGGATGAGATGCGACTTGGGCAGATTGATCTCGAAACCTAGAAGTTGGAGAAATAGGACAGTCTGATTGGTGGCATGAAGCACTTCCTGATCTGAAGGAGCCTTGATTAACCAGTCATCCAGGTAAGGGAAGACTTGAAGATGGTGAGAGCGGAGAAAAGCGGCCACCACAATGAGACACTTTGTGAATATCCTGGGAGAGGAGGCAAGACCGAAGGGTAACACTTTGTACTGGTAATGACAGCGATTGATCATGAAGCGGAGATACTGTCTAGAGGCCAGATTGACCGGGAAGTGAGTGTAGGCCTCCTTGAGATCGAGGGAGCATAGCCAATCGCCCTGAGTGAGAAGAGGATAAAGCGTGGCCAGAGAAAGCATTTTGAACTTTTCCTTGACCAAGCATTTGTTGAGATCTCGGAGATCTAGTATGGGTCTGAGGTCCCCGTTTATTTTGGGGACCAGAAAATAGCGGGAGTAGAATCCCTGCCCCTTCTGATCTAGAGGAACTTCCTCTATGACGTTCAGAAGAAGGGATTGGACCTCCTGAAGGAGGAGGGAGGACTGAGATGTGTTCAAAGCAGACTCTTTTGGAGGACTTTGGGTGGGAAGAGTCTGAAAGTTGAGAGAATAGCCGTGGCGAATGATGTTTAGAACCCACTGGTCTGAAGTGATGAACTCCCAACGGCTGAGGAAAGTAGAAAGACGTCCTCCTATGGGTTGAGGCAGAAGGGACGATGGTGGAAGACTGGCTAGGCTCTGGAGAATGAAGTCAAAAGGGTTGAGTGGACTTCGGTTGTACAGGAGGCTTCACCTGTTGCTGCTGGGGAGCACGAGGTTGTTGGCGTTGCTGCGGACGCTGGCGTCTAGGCTGCTGAGGAGCAGATGGCAAGGGTCTAGCAGAGTAGCGACGCTGATAGGACGATTATTGGCGAAAGGGCCGAGCAGGTGGAGGCTTCTTTTTATTCTTTAGAAGAGTGTCCCAGCGAGTCTCATGCGCAGAAAGTTTTTGAATAGTAGAATCCATGGATTCACCAAACAACTCGTCCCCTAAGCAGGGGGCATTGGCAAGGCGGTCCTGGTGGTTGACACCGAGTTCTGAGACTCGAAGCCAAGCGAGACGTCTCATAGCAACAGCCATTGCCGTAGCCCTGGATGTAAGTTCGAAGGTGTCATAGATGGAACGCACCATGAACTTGCGAAGTTGTAATAAACTAGACGTGTATTGACGGAATAAGGAAAGCTTCCGATCAGGGAGATATTTTTCAAAAGAAGAAAGCTGTTGGATAAGATGCTTCAGGTAAAATGAAAAGTAAAAGGAATAATTACCTGAGCGGTTGGCAAGCATCGCATTTTGGTAGAGCCGCTTGCCAAACTTATCCATAGCTTTGCCCTCTCTGCCAGGAGGGACAGAAACATAGACACTAGAGCCCGCAGTCTTTTTCAAAGTGGATTCCACAAGCAAGGATTCATGTGGAAGCTGAGGCTTGTCAAAGCCTGGAATGGGAGTTACTCTGTATAAAGTGTCTAATTTTCGAGGAGCACCAGGAATGGTTAAAGGTGTCTCCAAGATTTTATAGAAAGTCTCTCTTAAAATATCATGGAGGGGTAATTTTAGAAATTCCTTGGGCAGTTGATCAAAGTCCAAAGCCTCAAGAAAAGTTTTGGACTTCTTAGATTCAGCTTCCAAAGGAATAGAAAGAGACTCACACATTTCCTTTAAAAAAGATGTAAAGGAAGATGAATCAGGCTTGACAAAAGGGTCCTGTGCAGAAGGGTCTTCCTTAGGTGAAGAGGCCGCATCATCAGACAATAGAGGCTCTTCTGAGTCATCCCAAAGATCAGGGTCCCTGACTTGTGAACTGTGACCCCGGGAGTCCGGCGTCGAAGGTTCAGTATGCCTGGTTTTGCGTACCGACTTCCCAGAGCGGAGGGATGCGGTATCCGGGGAAGTCAGTGGTTGCCGGTGCCGGGAGTGGTCAGAAATTAGTGCGGGGTCGGTTGTTTGAACCACACGGTGCACGCCTCTCGGTTCCGCAGATAATACCGGCATAGAAACCGAAGAGGCAGAGTGGACCGGTACCGAAAGAGTGGAAGCTGACAATAGCAGCTGCTCCACGGTCGGTACCGGTGGCTCAGACCGGACCGGAACTGGAAGGTTCGGTGCCAACAGAGCAGGAAGGAGCTGCTGCAATTGCTCCTTAAGTTGGGCTTGAAGGACAGCCGCAATATGGTCATCCAAGGAAGGCACCGGTATCGCTTTCTTTTTCTGCGATACCTGTGGTGCCACTCGACACCCAGAGGATGAGGAGGCCGAAGAGGATGCACTCACCTCAATAGGGGCGGAGCGTTTATGGAGGTGCCTCGAGGTCGTCAGGACTGGACTCTCTGCCACAGCGACCGGAGGACGCTCCAAGGAGGAAGGCTTCTTAGCAGGCTTACCTGAGGGGTGCGACGCCGGAGTGGTGTTGCGCAGCGTCGATGAAGTGGGTGCTGGTTGAGAAGCAGCCGGCGTCGGTGTCGATGCCGAGGGATCAGACATTGCGGCACCGAACAAAAGTTTCTGTTGAAGCTGCCTGTTTTTTAAGGTGCGCTTCTTAAGAGTAGCACAACGGGTGCAGGTGGAAGCCCTATGATCCGGACCCAAGCACTGCAGACACTAATTATGCGGGTCGGTCAACAAAATGGGGCGCGCACACCGTTGGCACTTTTTGAATCCTGGCTGAGGGGGCATGAAGGTAAACACTGCCTCTGCCAAATCGAAAGCGGATGCTTCTATGGTGACAACAGGCCCCGCCGGGGCGAACCCAAAAAAAGAAAGAAATCAAGTGAATTAAATATATATATATATATATATATATTTTATTTTTTTATTTTTTTTAAAGAAACAAAGAAAAAAAGGAAGATAATCTTCCAACAAGCAAAAAATACGCGAGCGGGAAGGCAAGAGAAAAGTTTTCAATGCCCGTTGAAAAAAACGTATCTTCTTAGCTCCGCGGAAACTAAGAAACTGGGGACCGCACGCCTCCGTCAGGCGGGAAGGCACTCGCGCATGCGCGGTGCGGCCTACTAGAACTTTCTAAGTTCTTAGAGTGCAATCACTCTAAAATTGTCCATACCGGGGCTCCGTCGGTGCCGTCACCCATCAGTTAAGAATATGCTGCTTGCTTGTCCTGGGATAAAGAATGTTAGGAATGATAAAAAAATGGAATCACGAGTAGATCGGAGAAAGTTATAATGCCGCTTTATAGAGCAATGGTCAGACCACATTTGGAATATTGTGTCCAACATTGGTCTCCCAACCTTAAGGAGGACATAAAACTGCTGGAGAGGGTGCAGAGACGAGCAACGAAGCTAGTAAAAGGTATGGAGAAACTGGAATACGAGGAACGACTTAAGAGACTGGGATTGTTCTCCCTTGAGAAAAGGAGACTGCGAGGGGATATGATCGAGACCTTCAAAATACTGAAAGGAATCGACAAAATAGAGCAGGAAGAAAAATTATTTACAATGTCCAATGTGACATGGACAAAAGGACATGGACTGAAGCTGAGGAGGGGACAAGTCCAGGACAAATATCAGGAAGTTCTGCTTCACACAACGAGTATGGACTGCTGGAATGCTCTCCCAGAGGAGGTTATTGTGGAATCCACTGTTCTAGGATTTAAAAGCAAACTAGATGCACATCTCCTTACGAGAGGCAGAGAGGGATATGGGTGACTAAACTTACGCCAGGTGTACACCTGGCTGGGCCTCCGCGTGTGCGGATCACCGGACTTGATGGACCGTAGGTCTAATCCGGAGATGGCAGTTCTTATGAATCCTATCTCCCCTGTCCCTCCTTTCCTCTAGGGCAGGGGTGTCAAAGTCCCTCCTCGAGAGTCACAATCCATTCAAGTTTTCAGGATTTCCCCAATGAATATAAGAACATAAGAAGTTGCCTCCACTGGGTCAGACCAGAGGTCCATCGTGCCCAGCGGTCCGCTCCCGCGGCGGCCCATCAAGTCCACGACCTGTGAAGTGGTTTCTGACTATTTCTGTAACCTACCTCCACTTCTATCTGTACCCCTCAATCCCCTTTTCTTTCAGGAACCTATCCAGACCCTCCTTGAACCCCTGTAGCGTGCTCTGGCCTATCACAGCCTCCGGGAGCGCGTTCCATGTGTCCACCACCCTCTGAGTGAAAAAGAACTTCCTAGCATTTGTTCTAAACCTGTCCTTTTTCAATGCATGAGATCTATTTGAATGCACTGCTTTCATTGCATGCTAATAGATCTCATGCATATTCATTGGGGAAATCCTGAAAACCCGACTGGATTGCGGCCCTCGGGGACCAACTTTGACACCTGTGTTCTAGGGTATGCATATTCAGGACCTCCAGTCTCTCCTTATACATCTTTTGGTGCAAAACTCCTACCATCTTTGTTGCCTTCCTTCTGGACCGCTTCAAGTCTTCTTATATCCTTTGCCAGATACGGTCTCCACAACTGAACACAATACTCCAAGAGAGGACTCACCAACGACCTGTACACAGGCATCAACACCTTCTTTCTTCTACTGGTTATGGCTCTCTCTATACAGCCTACCATCCTTCTGGCAACAGCCACTGCCTTGTCACACTGTTAGATGCCTTTATATCTTTGGACACTATCACCCTCAAGGTCCTTCTTCCCATCCGTGCATATCAGCCTCTCACCTTCCAGCACATATGATTCCATCTGTTTTCTAATCCCCAAATACCTCTGCACTTCTTTGCATTGAATTTTAGTTTCCAGGCAATGTCACTAACAAACATATTCAATAGGATCAGCCCCAGCACCAATCCTTGAAGGACTCCACTAATTACCTTTCCTTCCTCCAAGCAAACTCCATTAATCACCACCCTCTGGTGTCTGTCCATCAGCCAGTTTCTAATCCAGTTCACCACTTTGGGTCCTAACTTCAGCCCGTCAAGTTTGTTCAAGAGTCTCCTATGAGAAATCGTGTCAAAGGCTTTCCTGAAATCTAAGTAAATTACATCTAGCATATGCCCTTGATCCAATTCTCTGGTCAGCCAATCAAAAAATTCAATCAGATTAGTTTGGCACGATTTACCTTTAGTAAAATTACGTTGCCTCGGATCCTGTAGCCCATTAGACTCTAGGAATTTCACTATCCTTTCTGTCAGCAACACTTCCATTATTTTACCAATAACTGAAGTGAGGCTTACTGGCCTGTAGTTTCCAGCTTCATCTCTGCAACCACTTTTGTGAATAGCTACCACATCTGCTCTTCTCCAATCCCCAGGAATCATTCCTGTCTCCAGAGATTTGTTAACCAAATCTTTAATAGGACCTGCCAGAACCTCTCTGAGCTCCCTTAATATCTTGGGATGGATCCCGTCCGGTCCCATTGCTTTGTCCTCCTTCAATTTTTAAAGTTGTTCATAAACACTTTCTTCCGTGAATGGCATGGTATCTACTCCATTCTTGTGTGTAACTTTTCCAGATAATCTCGGTCCATCTCCAGGATCTTCTTCCATGAACACAGAAGTATTTATTTAGCATGTTTGCTTTTTCCTCATCACTCTCCACATATCGATGCATATCATCTTTTAGTCTCGCTATTCCATTTTTCATCTTACTCCTTTCACTAATATATCTCTTTTAGTCTCGCTATTCCATTTTTCATCTTACTCCTTTCACTAATATATCTGAAAAAATTTTTATCTCCCTTTTTTACATTTTTAGCCATTTGTTCTTCTGCCTGCGCTCTTGCCAGACGTATCTCTCTCTTGGCATCTTTCAGTTTTCCGTCTGGTAGTCCTTTCTGTACTCCTCTTCTTGAGTTTTTTTTTATATTTATGAATGCCAACTCTTTTGCTTTTCTTTTCTTTGCCACTAATTTAGAGAACCATATTGGTTTCCTTTTTCTCTTGGTTTTATTTTCCTCACATAAAGGTCAGTAGCCATCAAATTTAAAATAATAAAATGGAGAGAGCAGAACACACAACTGCAGTCATGCATGGAGAAGGAAAAAACTGTAGAGGGCGCTAAACTGTATTGTGAAGTACACTAGAGGCAGAGTGAAAAATCTGGAGTGGATTTATTCTACAGCATGCGATATGGGGGAAATAACCCAGCTGTCTAGAACAGTGTCTCTCAACTTCTTCAAGCCAAGTACCCCCTAAGCTTATCAAATACCAAGTATCCCCGCCCAAGCTCCACCCCTGACTCCACCCCCATAATAATAGTACTAATTGTAAAGCAATTTCTTCCATCCATTTTTCATATATACACACAATATAATCTTATAAATACATAATGGTAACCACAAAATTAAAAAACCACACAGTACACTGTACACAGAGACAATGTTAATTATCATTTATATTCGGAGGGAGGGGGTTCAAGGAGGTCAAGGCAGATGAATTTAAAATATGCAATATAACCCCAGTAACATCTATAGAAAAATAAACAAATATAGTGCAAAATATAGACAGCAGATATAAATTCTCAAAACTGACATATTTCAATCACTAAATGGAAAATAAAATCACTTTTCCTACCTTTGCAATCTGATGATTTCATGAGTCTCTGGTTGCACTTCCTTCTGACTATGCATCCAGTATTTCTTTCTTTCTGCCTCCTGCATTCTTCCTCTCCTCCAGACCTCATTCCATTCCCCAACCAACATCTCTCTTTGTCCCTCCATGAGTCCAACTTTTCTTCCTCTCTCCTCCACCCCCACTTGTAACATGTCTCCCTCTCTCAATCCCTCCCCTGATGCAAATGAAGCGAGGAAAGAGAGCGAGATCTAGGGTGCATCTCTCCCACCCCCTCTACTGCCACATTCAACATTTCTCCCTCCTTTCCACCAGTCCAACATCTCTTTCTCTCTGCCTCCTGCACGCTTCCTCTCCTCCAGTTCTCAGTCCCTCCCCCAACATCTCTCTCTCTCCCTCGAGTTCAACTTTTTACTCTCTGCCCTCTCCCCCTTCCCCCGAGTGACATTTCTCTGTCCCTCCTTTCTTTCTTCCCCATCCATTTCTCACTCTCTCCCCATAAGTCCAACATTTTCTGCCTCCTGCATGCTTCCTCTCCTCCAGACCTCATTCCCTTCCCCAACCAACATCTCTCTCTGTCCCTCCATGAGTCCAACTTTTCTTCCTCTCTCCTCTACCCATATTAGCAACATATCTCCTTCTCTCTCTCTCACTGTCCATCTGTCTTGAGAGATCCAGGCATCTCTCCCGCCCCCTCTACTGTCACATCCAATATTTCTCATTCTCTCATCCCAGGGATCATGTGCACCATTTTTTCACCACTGCACACTAGTCCTATGCCCATTTCTCCTTCTATCACCCCTCTCCAGCACAATGTCACATCTCTCCATCCATCACTATATCCAACATTCCTCCCCCTTGCATCCCATTCAATCTGTCTCTCCGGTCCCTCTCCACCACCATATCCAACATTTCTTCCTCTCATCCTTCTATTCCACATGCATTCCTACCTCACTCCTATCTCTCTCTATGCCAAATTTTTCTTTCTTCCTTTCCCCATGTGCATCATCTCTCTCACACACTCATGCCCAACAATTCTCCCTTTATATTCCCTCCTTCCTATGTCCCAAGTTAGTGCCCCCTTCCTCCCTTCCTTCTGTGTCGAGTTCATTCCCCCCTCCCCACCTTTGTCCCAAAATTAAGTTGTACGCTGCGGATCCCTGCCTGCATGCCCTCACTGAAACCGCTGATGAGGATCCCTCCAACATACACTGGTCTAGAATGTCACCTATTGCATTGAAATACTTGAAATAGGAAGTAACCTTGAATTTCGAGGTAAGGGCTGAGAACCCGGAAAGTCAAAGTTCAAATCCTACATCTGCTGCTGACACTCCCACTATCTCTCATTGCCTCAGGCAGGGACATACTGTATCTGAGCATCAGGTAGACTTCCAGGAGCTTTCAGCCTCAGCAGCAGTGGTTTGGATTTTTTTTTGCTGGAGATATGTGGATTATTTCTTGTGTCTTGAGGACAAGTAAACAATCTAAAAGGTCTTTTGTGTGATGGAATGTTTGGGAACATGGTGATCCTGTGATGATAACCTTTTCTCTATCACTCTTCATCTTTATACTATTAATTTTCTTACAGCTGTATGGGGGATTATAATTCTTATTTAAATAACTAACATAGTGCTTAATTTGTTTCTGAAGCACATAGCGGCAGCAAATCTTCTGGTGAACCAGCAACTTAAGCAGTAAGCCTATATCCTTAACAGAAAGCAATAGTGTGAGTCAGGTTCCCTGGGGAGTGAAACAAGAGAGAAAATCTGTGCTGCTTAGGGCAGCCATACCTTGCTACATTTGATTCCTTCCTTCCACTCTACCTCAGCCTCCCCAGATAGGTCATCTATTGGACACTGCTGTTGGTTGTACTTGCTTCGTCACGTGATGGATGTTGTACATACCTGTAAAAAATCTCGAATATGAGTGTTTGCCCGTTTCGAGTTGGGACCAGGAACCTCAAAAAGAGGGCACTGCTGGCCTACTACAAAGATATCCACCAGGTCACGAACATAGTATCCTTGCCGTGTGCGGATTATCAGGAAGTCTGTCTCAGGCATTTTGTGCAGATAAATTGGAGATCTGAATAGGTTATTTTCAAAAGCCTGAGAATGAACAAGAAAATGGTGATGTAGCTACAGTTTTAGTATCATATAATAAAATTCAAGCAATTAAGCTGATCTGTTTGATCAAAGAACCATATGTTGTCAAATGGACACACAAAAAAATGAATGTTTAAACTGAATAATCTTATTGACTCTCGTCTAGCAAAAGCCATGAATAGAGAAATAACTTATCAAATTTATTTTCCTTGGAAACACTCTGATAAGTGCCTCTACTGCAGAAGAACTAGTTAGTTTTACACTCAGCCCCTGATGAATCCCTGGAGGGGGGCGAAACATGACCATGTTGGGCTTTTAGAGAGTGTTTTATGTTCTTAACGTACATATCTTCAACAAATTTTACAGAAGTTTTACTACATTGGTCTGCTTTATTTTTTGCTGTTGTATTGATATAGATACATTTGCTGGGCTCCAGGAGAGATAAAGGTTATTCAAGTTGAATCTAACACCTAAAATAAGGAGTTTGATAAATAAGATGAATAAGGGCATAATTTGTATAAAATGACAGCCTCTGAATATTTGGGAAATTAACTGAATACACTAGTGGTCTCCAATCTTCTCTATGTAAAGGGCCGCAAGGTAGACACAAGAAAGCTCCAGAGGCCACCAAAAGATTTTAAGCTTACAAATGTAATTAACTACTAATTTTGATTCTACAAGCATACCACCATCCAAGAGTGCAACATCATACATGTAAATGCAGACAATGAGGGTACATATAAAACAGTCACTATATTTCATTGCTGCCTGTCAGCTCACCTTGGTGCAAAGTACCACAGACTTTTTCTCTAATTTTCAAAGCTATTAAGCCAATATTAAAATGTGAAGTTTATGTTCACCAGCAACCAGTAAACCTGTAATTCCACTTTACTTAGATAGTTAGGAATGAGGTAAAGCAGAGGTGCATCGTTGGGAGGCTTGGCTGCAACTGCAGGTAGAGAAAAGGTCCCAAGAAGCTCCGTTGGGTCATGTGTGACTACATGGTCGCAATGATGTGTATGTGCAGATTTAAAAATCTTAAGAGAAACTCTGAATGGATCGGCAATGAGAACATTCCAAATTCTACAAATCTAAAATTAATTTCTCCAAAACAAAATATTATTCAGGTTTAATTCAGAAAGCCTCAAATTCTTCCACTCTTTATCGCATATTAAATTCAATCTCGCATTCCAACAAACGAAAAAACCAAGATAGTTTACTTAATCTCACATCTCAAGATCTTGCATCATATTTCACTGACAAAATCGACAAGATTAGATCCACATTCACCGTTAACTCACCTACTAAACATGACCAAGTATCAATTGAGGCTAGCTCACTCTCTTCAAAATGTTCCTACTTCAAAATTCCAAATCTACTGGAAATAGAATCTGTCATAAAATCCATGAACATCAAAGGTTCCCAATTAGATTCAATTCCCCCTTTCTTACTCAAACGCTTCTTTACTATTTTCGGCCCAGCAATTCATACTCTAATAAGTGAAAGTTTAAAACAAGGTATCGTTCCCGTCGTCTGGAAACATTCACTCATTCACCCTATTATTAAAAATTCCAAAATCAATGCTGAAGATCCATCAAATTACAGACCTATCGCTAATCTCCCTTTTTTATCTAAAATAACTGAGAAAGTCGTGTTCAATCAGATTTCAGACTTCATTGAAAAAACTAACATTCTTCACCCCAATCAAACAGGTTTTAGGCAACATCATTCCACAGAACACTCGTTAATAGGTATGACTACCACTATCCATTATTACTTAGACCATCATCAATCAGTTCTCCTAATCTCATTAGATCTTTCGGCAGCTTTTGACACAATCGATCATAAATTATTATTAAACAGACTTCAATCAATCGGTATCTCAGACCAAGTCCTATCTTGGTTCCAATCCTACTTTTCTGATCGTTCCTCTTCTGTTTCTTTTAATAACACAACCTCTGATACTTTTAATACAATTTACGGTGTTCCTCAAGGCTCCATATTATCTCCACTTCTATTCAATATATTTCTAGCTCCTTTGTTGACCTTATGCCAATCTATAGGCTTCAATGTATTTGCATATGCCGATGACATTCAACTCTTACATCCCATTGATACCAATAATCCTTCCGACTCATCATCAATTAATATAAAATTAGAGAAAATTCATAACTGGTTAAATGAAAATAGATTTGCATTAAATATTAAGAAATCCAACGTATTACTCTTCCCTTGGAAGGAGAATCTCAAATTAAAGCTCCCTATTTCCATTAAGGGTCAACCATTACAAGAGGTATACAACATAAAAATACTAGGTGTTATATTTGATCAAAAACTTACTTTTCATGAACACATAAGTAGTGTTATCAAGTCTTCATTTTTCAGGCTCCGTCAAATCCGCTCTGTGTCACAATTTCTTAGTATTAAATCTCTTAACATTCTTATTCATTCTCTTGTCATTTCAAAAATTGACTATTGTAATGCGTTGCTTATAGGAACAGCACAAAAAGAAATTAAACGATTACAAATGATACAAAACACATCTATAAAACTTATTTGTAAAGCTAAAAAATTCGACCATGTAACACCCCTTCTTAAAGAAGCTCATTGGCTACCAGTTGCCCATAGAATATTATACAAACTTGGTCTGCTTACTTTCAAATCTCTTTTTTTTTAAACTCCAGCTTTCATTCACAAATTATTAATACCTTACACCACAGTTCTTCAACCGCCGGTCCGCGGACCGGTGCCGGTCCGCAAACAAAATCTTGCCGGTCCGCGAAGGATTCGATCCCCGCCGCAACGAAAAGCCGGCGTCAGCTGACTTGCAACTTCCTGTTGCAGTCGCTGTGCCGGGACTCCTGCCTTCCATCACGTTTGCCTCCTGCCTTGTCTCCGCACCTCCAGACCAGCAGCGGCAGCTCTGTATGCTTTTAACTTCGGTACAGAGCTGCCCCTAATCAATAGTTTAGCGCGGTTTCATAAGGCAGCCTCGGGGCCTTTGCTAGGCCGGCCCACATCGCATCATCGAAGCGGGCTGGCTATCAAAGGCCCCGAGGCTGCCTCATGAAACCGCGCTAAACTATTGATTAGGGACAGCTCTGTGCCGAAGTTAGAAGTTTACAGAGCTGCCGCTGTGGGTCTGGACTCTTGGGCCGCTGAAGGAGGGCAAAGAGCAGCTGTCCTGGAGGTTTCCCTTCCTCTCGCCTTTGCAGGTCCCTTTTTTTCCACCTTTTTTTTTTTTTTTCCTTCAAACGGCAACAGGCCCCAGCATCGACATCAATCAAGTAAGTTCCACTGTTCCTTCCAAGCAGTTCTGCTCGGCCAAAGCTTCCCCTCTGACATGAGCCACCCTCAGGGGAAAGAAAGTGACCCACAAAGGTGAGGGGAAGGGGAGCAGATGATTGAAGTTGGGGGGGAGAGAGAGAGAGAGAGAGAAGGGGCAGATGATGGAATGGAGGAGATGAGAGAGAGAGAAGGGGACAGATGATGGAAGTGAGAAGAAGGGAGAGAGAGCAGAAGGCAGATGGATGTCAGTTGAGAGGGGAGAGCAGATGCTGAATGGAAGTGGGGAAAGAACACATACTGGATGGAAGGAGGAGATAAATAAAGGGGGAAGAAAATAGTAAGATAATGGAGGGGTGAGGGAAAGGGGTGACAAGCTGTGCGTAGACACAGTGAAAAGAGGGAACCGGGACTAAATAGTAAGAAAGAATTTAATTTAGATGGAGGCAGAAAATAGAGAAGGAAGACCAGAGAAGAAAAGGGAAGAGAGAGCAGAGAATGATATCAGATCTGAGTGGAGGAAATGAGAAGAGAGATATGCTAAAAACCACAGGGGGGAGGGAAGGATAGAGATGCCAGACCATGAGGGGAACAGAAGGAAGATGATGGATGCCAGACCAAATTGGGAGGGGGGGGGCAGGAGGAGAGATGGCAGGGAAAGACAGACAGTGAATGGAAGGGGCAGATGCTGGACTGAAGAGACAGAGAAGGTTATCATGCTGCTGTACCGGACCATGGTACGCCCTCACGTGAAGTACTGCGTCCAGCACTGGTCACCGTACATGAAGAAGGACACGGTACTACTCAAAAGGGTCCAGAGAAGAGCGACTAAAATGGTTAAGGGGCTGGAGGCGAAAGATTAGAGAAACTGGGCCTCTTCTCCCTTGAGCAGAAGAGATTAGGGGACATGATAGAAACATTCAAGGTACTGAAGGGAATAGACTTAGTAGCTAAGGACAGGTTGTTCACCCTCTGCAAGGCAGGGAGAACAAGAGGGCATTCGCTAAAGTTGAAAGGGGATAGATTCAGTACAAACGTAAGGAAGTTCTGTGGTAGAAAGCTGGAACGCTTTTCCAGAGGCTGTTATAGGGGAAAACACCCTCCAAGGATTCAAGACAAAGTTAGACAAGTTCCTGCTGAACAAGAACTTGCGCTGGTAGGGCTAGTCTCCGTTAGGGTGCTGGTCTTAGACCAGAGGGCTGCCTTGTGAGCGGACTGCTAGTCATGATGGACCTCTGGTCTGACCCAGCAGTGGCAATTCTTATGTTCTTAGGGCAGCCACTGGCTGGAAGAGAGTGAAAAGGCAATGAAAGCAGAAACCAGAGACGACAAAAGGTAGAAAAAAATAATTTTATTTCTATCTTGTGATTCAAATATATCAGATTTGAAATATGTATCTTGCTAGACATAATTGGGGAGTGCAAAACCCAGGCAGTGCTTCTTTAGCTTCCAGCTGGCTTAGGGCTCTCTCTGACCAAGGGGCAGTTGCCCTAGTTCCACTCCCCTAACACCATTCCTGTTATGTGTGACTGTGGTATTCTGTTACTTGATATTTGTGTAGCATTCTGTAATAATTTGGCTTATTCAGTTTTCTTGATAGTAGAGGGGATATATGTGAAGGGGAGGGGAGACAGGGGTTTTGTTGATCTTTGCCCTGTATTATTTGTATTTATAAAATGACAATTGTATAGAATATTGTTTCTTTTTATACTTTAATAAAATATGTTCAATATAAAATTATAACTATTTGAGGCTTGTGCGGATGGGATCAGATGGTTTGTGGGACCGAGATCGCGGGGACGGGGCGGCGATGGTTTTTAAAAAAAAATTTCAGTCTTAGTAGTTTGCCGGTCCACAAAATAATTATTTTATTTCCGCCGGTCCATAGGTGTAAAAAGGTTGAAGAACACTGCCTTACACTACCAACAGAACATTAAGATCTGCAGAACAACATTTATTATCTATCCCATCTTTAAAAATAATAAATACGCGCCGTCAGTTTATGTTCTCCGTTACTGCTCCCCAAACTTGGAATTCTTTCCCTAGTTACTTAAGAGAAGAAACTAATATAGAAAAATTCAAAAGTAAATTGAAAACTTTTCTCTTCAATGATGCATTTATAAATTAATTATAACCTGATTTTCAAAAAATCAGAAATCATTTTTTTCTCTTTTTTCCATCACCCTACCCTCCCTTATGTACTTTCCCTATATGTCTCTCCAGACTTTTAATACAATGTAAATTCTCCCCCCAATTCCTTATGTTTCCAATTTTGTCGCATTTGTCTTAAGTTGAGTTTGTTTTATTTATTGTAGTAATAATTTTAATAATGTAATTTTATCAAAATGTATATCGCTTTGAATCCAGATAAAGCGATTAATCAAATTTTTATTAAACTTGAAACTTGAATATAGTTCCATAATAGGGGGCTGCAAAGAAAAATCACAATTTCTTGTGGTTTCTAATTGGGCGTGTCAGGCCAGGCACAGTAACAGCACATTTTAGTTTTCACGTTGGTAAAGGCGAGCACTCGTAGCACACAGCACTTTAATCTCAACGCAGCTGGAGGTTTATGATCTTGCCGCCCATTCCATTTAATCCATCTCAAAGATAAGTGACTTTTACTTACTTGTTTAACACTGTTTGGTGTATCAGAAGATTGGTGCAGGGTGGCAAAGGGACAATGAAGTGATATGATGGTCCCTAACATACCCCAGTTTGGTGAGATCACTGAATCAAAGGGTATTGGTCTGAGCACTTCATACTACTGTATTTTCACGCATATAACATGCGCGTTATACACGGTTTTTACAAACCGTGCATAACCTTGCGCATTATAAGCGTGAGCACGTTTTACAAAATTTTTTTTACATAGTTCCCCCCCCCCGACGTCCGATTCACCCCCCGCAGGACCGCTCGCACCCCCATCCCGAAGTACCGCTCGCACGCACCCGCACCCCAAAGGACCGCTCGAACGCACTCCCACCCGCACCCCCAACCTGAAGGACCGCTCGCACCCCCACAGCCTCCCGACCCCCCCCCTCATCACGTAGAAGCTCCTACCGGTGTCCTGCTGCTTCCTCTTGGCGGTCCCGGCCCTTCTGTGAGCCCTGCGTCTGCGCTGCTTCGTCTTCTGACATCAGAGAAAGGGCGGGACCGCCGGAAGATGAAGCAGCGCAGACACAGGGCTCACAGAAGGGCCGGGACCGCCAAGAGGAAGCAGCAGGACACCGGTAGGAGCTTCTACGTGATGAGGGGGGGGGTCGGGAGGCTGTGGGGGTGCGAGCGGTCCTTCAGGGTGGGGGTGCGGGTGGGAGTGCATGCGAGCGGTCCTTCAGGGTGGGGGTGCGTGCGAGCGGTCCTTCGGGGTGGGGGTGCGAGCGGTCCTGCGGGGGTGGGGCGAATCGGACGTCGGGGGGGGCATTAGGCTTTCAGGGTGGGGACAGGACTTCAAGGGGGAGAGGAGAGTCGGGGGCGGGGGAAAGGAGAGTCGGGGTGGCCAGAGGAGATTCGGGGCAGGCGAAAGGAGAGTCGGGCGGCGAAGGGAGAGACAGGGCAGCGTGCGCGGTATACGGGTGCGCGTGGTATATAAAAATTTTTTTTACATATATGTCGGTTTCCCGCACGCTATACCCGTGTGCGCGTTTTACACGGGTGCGCGTTATCTTCGTGAAAATACAGTAAATATATTTTATTTTTATTTTATAGCTGTGATTAGTATAATATTTGATTAGGACCAAAAAAAAGCAAACGCTGATCATTAATAGACTGTAATAGTTGGATTGGAGACTAGGGGATGGTAAGATTAACAAGATAGAGGGGATGGTCTATTCCAAAAGCATTAAAGGTGAGCAAGGGTGTCTTGAAAATGATACAGTCCCCTTGTCTCCAACTTATTCAAAATATAGCATTAAAAATGATCACAAACTCGAAAACATTTGATCATGTCACCCCCTTGTTGAAGAATGCTCATTGGTTGCCCATCCATCATCGGATCATTTATAAAATCACCCTTCTTACTTTCAAAACCCGACAGACTAACACTCCAGCATTTATAGATAGAATTCTTATCCCATACAATCCCCCAGAATCCTAAGGTCTGCATCTCAACACACTCTTAATGTCCCTTCACTAAAAATAATTGGCACTCGTCGCGCATACATCTTTTCAATTTGGAACTCACTTCCTTTATACTTAACAGCAGAACAAAGTCTGGATAAATTTAAGAATAGTTTAAAATGCTTTCTTTTTAAAGATGCCTACGAATGATTTATCCCATGCCTTTTAATTTACTTATCCTTTAATTTTTATTACTAAAATTAAAACATTTCCCCATTTTATCCTTTTGTTTTTATTTTTTTAAGCATTGTAATTTTACCCTTCCATCCTTTTGTCATTCCCCTCTTCCCCAAGTTAGTCTGTCCAGTATGGTATATGCATATTTTAAGTTGTTTGTTTCAATTTTAGATTTTATTGTACATTGCTATGAAATTTTATGTTAAGCATTTAATCAAATGTTAATAAACTATAACTCTATACCTAATTACCTACGGGTAGAAACTCACTTAATTCACTTTATGTCTAAACTATGGCTAGTTGATTTTGGGTAGGGGGCTTTAGTGAGAGGCGGTATTTGAAACTTGCGGTGTTATTTCTTTTTCAGGGAGTTCTTGAAGAGTATGGTCTTTATTTCTTTTCTAAATGTTTTGTAGTCTGGGGATGCCGTCAGTAGATTGGTGATTTGGTTGTCTAGTTTGGCTGCTTGAATGGGTAGGAGGCCATCATATAGTTTTTTCCATTTGACCTCCTTAATTGGGGGGGGGTATGAGAATGGGGTGTGAGTTTCCTATGTCTGGTTGAGGTGTTGTGGATGAGGCGGTTGTTCAGGTAGTTTGGGCTGTCTCCGTATAAAGTCTTAAGTAGTAGACAGTAGAATTTAAATTGTATTCTTGCTGGGATTGGAAGCCAATGCAATTTGAGATACGTTTCTGTAATGTGGTCATGTTTCTTCAATGAGTAGATGAGTCTCAGTGCTGTGCTTTGGACTGTGTGTAGTTGTTTTGTTATTGTTGCAGGGCAGGGGAGATAGAGAGTATTACAGTAGTCCAGTAGGCCTATTATTAGGGATTGTACTATGAGCTGCAATTGTGTTTTCTCAAAGAATTTCCGAACTTGTCTTAAGTTTCTCATGATTGAGAATGATTTTTGCATTGTTTTATTGATTTGCGGTTGCATGGTGCAGCATCTGACGATTGTTATTCCTAGTAATTTTAGAGTGGGCTGTATGGGGTAGTTGATTGCGTTGATTTCAATGTTGGTTATGGTTGGTATTTTGTTGTTTTCGAGGAGGATGACTTTAGTTTTGTCTGGGTTCAATTTCAGTTTATGATCTTTCAGCCAAGTCGCTACTGATTCTAGTGTTTGGTGTACTGTGTCTGTCATGGAGAGTTTTGGTTGATCGAAAGGTACGAGAATGATGATGTCATCTGCATAGCTGTATGAGGTTATGCCTTGTTTGTCCAGTTGGATGCTGAGGGAGGTCGTATAGAGGTTGAAGAGTGTAGGAGATAGAGGGGATCCTTGGGGAACACCGCAGGAGTTTGACCAAGGTTCTGATTTTTCTTTGTCTGATTTTACTCTATAGATTCTTGATTTTAGGAATCCTTCAAATTAATTCCCTTTCCTCTAGTACTCTCCTTTTTTAGTTCTTTTCTATGAATATTGTAATTCAGAATGCCGCGGCCAAGCTCATCTTCGCTAAAAGTAAATTTGACCATGTCTCCCCACTCCTGGCCAAGCTCCACTGGCTTCCAATAATCGCCAGGGTCCACTATAAATGCGCCTGTTTAACTTTCAAAATCCTATTTGGTATCCTCCCTCCCTTTATCCCTCTTTCTTGGAATTCCTCAAACCCTAATACCACCAGATCCTCCCACAAATTAAAACTATCCTTCCCCTCGCTAAAAGGCATTTCCCACACAGGAAAGCTAGGGGCCTCCCTCCACTTCAAAATCACTGAGCTCTGGAACAACCTTACCTCCCCTCTTCGGAACTTGAGCTCTCCAAGTTTTCTGCAAACATCTGAAAACCTGGCTTTTCTCAAAAAATGTAAGTCTCCCTCCAACTTAGGAATCAAGGAAACTCTTATATCTTGGCATCCCAAGACCTCTAAATTTTCTTCACACTTCTACCTCTAACCCTCTGTTGTAGTTCCTTCCTATTTCTCCTACTGTAAACCGCGTCGAGCTCTACGAACGTGGAGATGATGCGGTATACAAACCTAAGGATTAGATTAGATTAGATTTAACCCACTCCCTCCGTTTCTGTTCGTCCATATTGTCTCCCATGTCATTTTTATTTTATTTTAAATTGTATTTTATATTCCACTATCGCTAAATGTACCCTTAATAGAAGTCTGATTAGGTGATATAACAAATTTTTAAATAAACTTGAAACATTTATTGACAAGAAGCCAGTGATGTTGGAAGAGCAGTAGAGTAACATAACTGCACAACTCATATTCTGGGAGAGCCGCTATACTCACGTTACCCCTCTCCTAAAGTCACATCATTGGCTTCCCATCCATTTCCAAATACAATTCAAACTCCTCTTACTGACCTACAAATGCACTCACTCAGCTGCCTCTCACTATCTCTCATCACTTATCTCCCCCTATGATCCCACCTATCTCTGCCCTTCTCTTCAACTGCCAACTCCAGACTCCATTCCTTCTACCTTGCTACGCTGTATGCTTGGAACAAGCTGCCCAAATCCCTACGGCAGGCTCAGTCTCTGGCAGTGTTCAAGGCCCAGTTAAAAGCCCATCTCTTCAAGAGTGCATTCAATTCCAAGTTTCCAAGTTTATTATATAATTTGATTAATCACCTATCACAATTTCTAGGTGATGTACAGTTTACATAAATAATCAAATATAGGGAACAGAACAGACAGACAATATTCAGATCAAATTAAAATACTAAATACAAACATTTCTATACATAGTTTAACTTATACATATAATATCAAGGCAGAGGGTAAAATTATTAATGGGTTACAATCCATATTAATTTAAATAACGTTTAAGGAAAGAACAATAGGAAGGGCAACAGGTAAAATTTATAATAATGTACAAAGTAAAAAGAAAAAAGGAAACAAGTCTTTGTGATTTATTCATTAAAAGCGTCTATAAAAAGGGAACTCTTAAGTTTGGATTTAAATTTATCTAAGTGCTTTTCCTCTCTAATAAATAGTGGGAGGTCATTCCAAGATTGGGGTGCTGTTATTGAAAAAATGGTGTGACGCCTCGTATTGATGACTTTCAGTGAGGGAATGGCCAATAAGTGTTGATCTTGGGATCTTAACTGTCTCGAAGTAAGATGAGGAATTAAAACTCTAAATATAAAAGCAGGGGCTTTAAATAATAATGATTTAAAAGTAAGCAGGCATATTTTATATAAGATTCGGTGTGCAACTGGGAGCCAATGTGCTTTTTTAAGTAATGGAGAGACATGATCGAATTCCTAACTCCTCTCACCTTGGGTTCTGCATCCCCAACCCTATATGTAATGTCTGTCTGTCTAGATTGTAAGCTCATCCTTCTCGATCTACCCGCTGCTTTTGACACTATAGACTACCACCTTCTCCTTGATACCATGTCGCTTACTTGGATTTCAGGGCTCTGTTCTTTCTTGATTCTCTTCTTATCTCTCACATCGTTCCTTTAGTTGGTTTCTTTAGTGGTTGAAAGCAGCAGTTAGGATCTGCGTACTGATAGCCTGGATTTGGTGCTAAGGCCCTGAAGCAGTGGTTACCGGCCACAAAATGATCATCGGCCTGGCCTGTTTGTGTTCAGTGTTTTTTACAATTAATCATTCTCGGCTATTTTTTGCTCCCACCTACTAACTTTATACTTGTGTGAATTTTTGCCTTTGATGCTTTGGTGGAAGAGTGTGGGTACACCTCTCCATTTGTCTGAGGCTTTTCTTTCGCTTAAGTACTAAGCTAGCTTTCTTGGCTTGTGTGGTGCTTTTGTTTTGCAGTAATATTTTTGAATTTTTGTACTATACTTCCCTCCATTCCTCCCTGTTTTTTATGGTTACAAAAGAACACACGTAGGTGAACAAACATACTCAGATATTAAAATCCTAACATACAATTCTTAAAGATACTATATATATTAGGGAACATTTAGAGCTGAGAGGGGTATGGGTTGGTGCCCAGGAACATCGCATTGCTCTATTTGCAGACGATGTGCTCTTATATGTGCGTGATCCCGAGCTTTCCCTCCCTGTCTGGCTAGACCTTTTTGTGGAATATGGTTCGGTGTCTGGATTTACTGTTAATAAGGACAAATCAGAGTTGTTGGGAGTCACTCTGACTGAGGCTGATATCACTCGATTATTGGGGATGTTCCTATTTCAATGGGCTTTGTGGACGATTAAGTATTTAGGAATCCATCTTTCGAGTGATCTGTCTCAGCTGAATGCTTTGAATTATGCTTCTATTGTTCGGCAGATCAGTGGTGACCTTTAACGGTCGAATGGGTTGTGGTTGTCCTGGTGGGGACAGTTTGCTGCAATTAAAATGAATGTTTTGCCCCGCCTCTTGTTTTTATTTCAAGCTTTACCCATTCCGGTTCCCACTTTGGTGTTTAAACAACTTCACGCTTTATTTTTTCAGTTTATTTGGCAGGAGAAACCACCTAGACTTTCTCGGCAATGTATGTGGTCACCGCTATCATGTGGGAGGTGAGCACTCCCCAATCTATTTCGGTATTTTAGGGCGGCGCAGTTGAGACTGTTGCTGGATTGGGATATAGCCGAGGCAAAGATTGTAGTGCAAATGGAGCAGCAAATGGTGGGATCTCATGTTTTAAGGTATTGGCTTTGGTCTTCTTCTAATTGGAGGTTTGAGCAATCCCTTTCTAAAGCATCTTTTGAGTTTATGGTGTGATACTAGGCGGAGATGGGGCGAGGGACTGGTGCCCTCAATTTTGGGGGCACTATGTGATGAATCTCAATTCCCTGTGGGCAAGGAGAGTGCTGTGTTTGTGCACTGGGGGTGTCTAGGCCTTTGGACCTTTAGAGATGTATTGCATAAGGGGATTTTGGTGTCTTTTCAAGCCTTTCAAGCTAGTTGCACCTTGCCACAAGGGGATTTTCTGGCTTACTCACAGACTTGACATTTTCTTCATTCTCGGGGATGGACGTGGGGGGTCCATTCACTCGCCCACACCTTTAGAAGATTTGTGGATCAAGCTTAGGAGTTTGCCTAGGCCCCTATCTACTCTCTACCAATATTTTAGGGGTACCGTTCCCTATCATCCACGCTATAAGTCCGCATGGGAATGCGATTTGGGGTGTTCCTTTTCGGAACGGGAATGGTCTCAGTTTTGTATAGAGGTTGGAAAGGCCTCCACTTGTGCTCTTATCCAGGAAAATGCTTACAAGGTGTTTACTAGGTGGTATTATACCCCAGCCCATTTACATCAAATGTATCCTGGGACATCTGCAACATGCTAGAGGTGTGGGGTGGCTTTGGGATCCTTTCTTCATGTTTGGTGGGACTGTGCCCTTTTACAGCCATTTTGGAGGCGGGTGGTAGGCTGTTTATCGCAACTGTTACAAATTGTGATCCCCTTTGCACCTTGAGAATGTTTATTGGGGTTTAACAATGTCTGTCCTTATACTTGGCAAACTAAACTTCACCGTTGGGGCCTAGCTGCAGCTAAATGTTTGATTGCTGGTCACTGGAAACAGACAGCACCTCCTATGATGGTGGATTGGTCTCTGAAGTTCCATACCATGTGCAAGATGGAGCTTTCCATTGCTAAACGACAAGGATATTATTTTTCTTCTGTTCGGACTGTATTAATGGGCAAAGTGGACACTTTGCTTTAAGTTTCCTGGGGGGGAGGGAGAACCAGGGGAACTGGTTCTGTGGGGATGACTTCCTGAAGGAACAACAGGGGGTTGTCCATTGTACGCTGTTTTCGTTTATTGCATTTAGGTGGGGGGGGAGGATATCCATGTTTTATAATGCAGGTTGTCATGGTATTTTCTACTCAGTGTTAGAGCTATTTTTCTGTATGCTACTGTCTCTGATGTTTCTTTGTGAGTTGATATCCACTTTTTGTGCTTATTCTAATTTTCAAATTTCTAATAAAATATTTCAAATTTCAAAAAAAAAAAAAAAAAAAAAAATACTATATATATTTGAATATAAGTCGATCTGAATATAAGTCAAGACCCCCATTTTTCCCCCCAAAAAGGAGGAAAATGGTTGACTCGAATATAAGATGGGGGCTTAATATTCAAGTGCCATGCCCTGCCAGGATCTGCACCCAGTGTCCTCTCCCTCTATATAGCTCCATAGTAAAAACTCATCTGGAGTATTGCGTTCAATTCTGGTCTCCTTATCTCAAGAAAGATAGTGGCACTAGAAAAGGTTCAAAGAAGAGCGACAAAGATGGTAAAGGGGTTGGAACTCCTCTCATATGAGGAAAGACTAAAACGGTTAGGGCTCTTCAGCTTGGAAAAGAGACGGCTGAGGGAAGAGAGGATTGAAGTCTACAAAATCCTGAGTGGAGTAGAACGGGTACAAGTGGATCGATTTTTCACTCTGTCAAAAATTACAAAGACTAGGGTACACTCGATGAAGTTACAGGGAAATACTTTTAAAACTAATTGGAGGAATTTATTTTTCACTCAGAGAATAGTTAAGCTCTGGAATGTGTTGCCAGAGGATGTGGTAAGAGCAGCTAGCATAGCTGGTTTTAAGAAAGGTTTGGACAGGTTCCTGGAGGAAAAGTCCATAGTCTGTTATTGAGAAAGACATGGGGGAAGCCACTGCTTGCCCTGTATCGGTAGCATGGAATATTGCTACACTTTGGGTTTGGCCAGGTAATAGTGACCTGGATTGGCCACCGTGAGAACAGGCTACTGGGCTTGATGGACCATTGGTCTGACCCAATAAGGCTATTCTTATGTTCTCCCCTGTCAGGTTCTGCACCCAGCCCCCTTCCTTCCCTGCAAGGCTCTGCACCCAGCCTCCTTCCCTCCCTGCCCTGCAAAGTTCTGCCCCCAGCCCCCTTCCTTACCAGGCTCTGCAGCCAGCACCCTTCCCTCCCCATCCTACCAGGCTATGCAGCCAGCCCCCTCCCTGCCAGGCAATGCAGCCAGCCCCCCTCACTACTTGCCAGTCTCTGCACTGCACCCTGTCTCTCCTCTCTGCTAGGCTCTGCACCATGTCCCACCTTCTCTTCCACCTCTGGTGGTCTAGTGATAGGCCTTGCTGGGACAGGAGAGATTCCATCCTGGCCTGGCTGATGCAAATCATATTTTTACCCCCCCCCCCCTATCCCGCGTACCTTTTTAGTTATCCCTGGTGGTCCAGTGGCTCACGACGCACAGGAGCAAGCTTCTCGAGCTCCCGTGCGGCCCTGCACCGCTAGCAGAATGGCTACCGCCAGGTCCCGCGAGAACTGGCAGCAACCATTCTGCTAGCAGTGCAGGGCCGCGTGGGAGCTTGCTCCTGTGTGTCTGTGCACCGCAAGCTCCGAGCAGCAAGTCGAAGGAGGTGCACAGGGCAGGAGTGCGGTCCTGCCCATACACCGCTGGACCACCAGAGATAACTAAAAAGGAACCCCGGGGGGGGGGGCGGGGTTAAAAAAATTATTTGCATCGGCCGGGACGGGAGAGATCTCTCTTGTCCCGGCCTATCAGAGGCCTGCATCAAGTCAGGGAGGGGGGTTGGATGCTGACCCTAATATAGGACGAGCCCCCCATTTTTGGGCCATTTTTTTGGCCCAAAAATCTCATCCTATATTCGAGTATATATAGAATGAGGCTTTTAAATTCGTATTACCTCTCTGAAGTGACCTTGCCTCTTTCAACACTACAGGGAATCTTTTATAATCTAGACGACAATAAGGAAAGGACATATATAATCCAATCTTAACTCAAAAGTATGCCCTATTGGAATAAACCCAGGAAACCACTATGACACTACAAGGTCCATTCATTGAACTCTCACAAATACCCACTCTCACACACAACCCAGATGAAACCTTCAGATGAAATTTTTGGTTCTTTACTGAGTATAGTGAATAGGAGCAAATGATTAGGCTTTGTTACAACTGCTGAATACAGTTTTCTTACATGCAGGCAATTTAGATTACCTGTATTCTATCTTCTCCCTAAAATACATAAAAATCCTTTAAATCCCCCCAGTAGGCCCATTGTCTCGGGTTGGGATTCTATGCTTGAAAGAGTGTGTCAGTATGCTGATATTCATTTACAGCCGTGTTTGCTGAATGTGAGATCTCTCTTAAAGGACGCTACTCACTTTTTGAAATTGGTGGAGGAATGGGACTGTATGGCATCGGGGGTGACCTTTTTAGTCACTTTTGATGTTTCTGCTCTCTATACCTCAATTCCTCAGGAGGAGGCGTTTGAGGTGCTATTTCAAACACTTGGCTGATTCCACCTGATTTCCTGATTGACCTGTGTGCTCTTGCTATGAAGAAGAATTACTTCATGTTTGAGGATCAATTATTTTTGCAATTGTCTGGAGTTGAGATGGGTGCAACCTTCGCTCCCACTGTTGCTAATTTATTTATGGGACAGTTTGAGGAACAGTTTATATAGCCCTCTGTGTTTTTAAATAAGATTTTGGGGTGGACCCGCTTCATTGACGATATTTTTTGTCTCTGGAGCGGGTCCTTGGAAGAGCTGCTCCGATTTAGGACCAGGGAGGAGTGTGAGGAACTGCAAAGGGACCTCGATAAGCTGGAGGACTGGGCAAACAAATGGCAAATGCGCTTTAACGTAGATAAATGCAAGGTCATGCACATAGGGAAAAAGAACCCGTTGTTCGAGTATAAAATGGGGGGGAGATTGCTGGAAGACACCGGACTTGAGAGAGACTTGGGTGTGCTAGTGGATCCATCCATGAAACCATCCGCACAGTGTGCAGCAGCCTCGAAGAAAGCCAACAGGATGCTGGGCATCATCAAGAGGGGCATATCAACCAGGACGCGGGAAGTCATCATGCCGCTGTATCGAGCGATGGTGCGCCCACATCTGGAATACTGCGTTCAATATTGGTCGCCGCACCTCAAGAAGGACATGGCAGTTCTTGAGAGAGTCCAAAGGAGGGCAACGAAACTGGTAAGAGGGCTGGAAAACTGCCCATATGCTGAGAGGCTGGATAAACTGGGGCTCTTCTCTCTGGAAAAGAGGAGGCTCAGGGGGGATATGATAGAGACCTTCAAAATACTTAGGGGCATAGAGAGGGTAGACAGGGACAGGTTCTTCAGACTAAAAGGGACGACAGGTACGAGGGGGCACTCAGAGAAACTGAAGGGAGATAGGTTCAAATCAAATGCAAGGAAGTTTTTCTTCACCCAAAGGGTCGTGGACAAATGGAATGCGCTCCCGGAGGAAGTGATCCGGCAGAGTACAGTACAGGGATTCAAACAGGGATTGGACAGATTCCTGAGGGAAAAGGGGATCGTGGGGTACTGAGGGAGGTGCTGGGGTGTTGCATAAGTATAGACAGCTCACCAGGTCGTGCAGGTGCAAGGCCGGAGGGTTAGGACATTGATGGGAAGATAGGACTTCGATGAGAAACCTAGGGGGCAAGGGGGCCCCTTCTGGTGATTAAGGCAGGTCATGACCTGTTGGGCCGCTGCGGGGGCGGACTGCTGGGCGGGATGGACCTCTGGTCTGACCCGGCAGAGGCACTGCTTATGTTCTTATGTTCTTATGATTTAGAGATTATATTAACTCGTGTCATATAGCTTTGCGCTTTGAGATGTCATATCATCAGACACAGATTTCATTCCTGGATGTGTTATTGGAGATTCAGGATGGTCATTTTCATACTACTATCTTTGTGAAAGATACTGACCGCAATTCCCTGCTTGAATTTAGCAGCATGCACCCTTTCAAGACTAGCATTCCATTTGCCCAGTTTCTCAGGTACTGTTGGATTTGCAATTCCAATGCTGAATATCAGCGCCAGTCAAGAATCCTGATGGAGAAGTTTCACCAAAGAGGATACCCAGCATCCATTGTATCAAGAGCAGCCAGAAGGGCCTTATATAACCATAGGGAATCCTTGCCGGAATACCGGAGGGAACAAAGTCAAGGGGAGGTGATCCCGTTTGTTTCAAAATACAATCAATTGTCGTCCCCCCCGGGTGAAACGGATCATTCAGACACATGCCTGGCTCCTTAGGGTTCACCCCTGTTTCCAGGAGTTGAGGATTCTATTCGCTTATGGGAGGAATAGAAATTTGAGTCCCAGTGTGATATGTTGAGTCCCGGTGTGTTGCCCACAGTGAATGCGGTGGGTGCTTAGATTGATGTGCAGGGTCATTTTAGTTGTGGGGGGTGCTCTGTGTGCTCCCTGATATTGAACACTTCTAAGTTTGTGCATCCAACCTCGGGTCAGGTTTACAAGCTGAGGAGGAAGACGTCCTGCACTACTGAGGGGGTTATATATATTATTATATGCCCCTGTCCTATGTTGTATGTGGGACAGACCTCGAGGAAATTAAAGATCAGGTTGCTGGAGCATAAGTCATGCTTACATACCAGGAGAATAGAGGAACCTCTTGTTGTGCATTGTTTAGAAGCCCAACATACCTCTAATATGCTGCGCTGTGTGGTGATTGAATATTTTCCCTGCTCAGTGAGGCGGGGTGACTGGAGACGTCAGCTACGTCAGAGGGAACAGAGATGGATATACAATCTCCATACTGTTCACCCAGCTGGGCTGAATGCCCGGATTGAGTGGGCGGCGTTTTTTCACTGAGGCTGATTGTGGATTGGTCTGAATGAGACGGGGAAGAGTCTGGATTCCATTTTTGAAGATGTTTTCTGCAGAGTAACCCCATATCCGAGTCCTTTTGTGTTTGGATGTGTGTAGTTTGAGTACTTCAACAGCCTTTTCAGTTGCTGGTGCAGTAGGCTGAGATTGTTCCCCTGACGCAGCTCAGTGAAACGGAGAGTTCCCCGTTGGGTAGGAGTGGCTGCGGGGCCTGAGCGGGCTGTGTGGAAGACAGCTTGGTGACCGTCTGCAGCTAAGTTATTTGGTTTATCCTGCTTGCCACTGACTGTGATTAAGACTGTTTCATGTTGAAAGTTTTTGCAGTTATGGCGTGCTAATGTTTTTTGGTGATTCCCAAGTGGGATACTATTGTGTTTTTCACTAATTTGGACCTCACTTGCTTATGTCTTTTGAAGTGGAGTTTTTTTGCCAGATGAAGTTGAACTGAGGTTTTTTCTCCACAATTTTTGTTATTTTTTCTGGGTTGTGTGTGAGAGTGGGTCTTTGTGAGAGCGCAGTGAATGGACCTTGTAGTGTCATAGTGGGTTCCTGGGTTTATTTGAGTTAAGATTGAATCTTTTATAATCTCCCTAATAACTGCAAGCAGCAGTATTGCAAGTAACTGCTTCTCACCTCACTCGTGGTGTTTACCAGCTAGGCACTGAACCCTAATCTTAGCACTGGGGTTCAGTGTGAAGGGCTATCTTCCCTTTAGATAGTATTCCCTGCCAAAACCCTTCTAGCAAGGTTTTAAGTTTGCTTTCTTAGCATTACTCTTATAGCATAGTACTGCTCTCCTGGCATATCAAACAGGAAATGAAAGAGTTCCTGACTTCCCCTCCCCCATACTGCAACTCCTGCTGCACTAACAGAAGCTGCTGGAAATTTGTTAGCTTTCACTTCCTTTCTTGGGCTCCCACTGCCTGCAACACAGTCTGAACAATGAGCTTCCTAGTATAAGCAGGAATATTACTTGACAATGTATAATTCAGCTTTTAAGGGAAACTAACAATCATACCAGGTTCAAGGCAACTCTCCTGTCTCTTCCCCTGGCTCCCATAACATTTCTTTACTATCAGACTCTCATCACATTCCATGCACTCCCCTAACATTGGCTCTGCTTCACCTTCTAGCTCAGAAAGCATTTCTACATTGTGAACCTCTGGCATATGATTCCTACCCTATGCAGAATGTCTAGCCTCATTGAGCCTTAGAAGTTCTCTAGCCATGATCTCTCTCTCAGTCTTCCTTCCATGAATAGCTGCTGCTGAGGGCTTAAGCAAGCTGCCCTCCTGCTTCAGTTTGCTGTTTACAGTGGAGCCAGTCTCTTTCACTCTCTGTTCCCCCGCCTGTTTAATGAGGCTCCCAGGTAAAAGAGAACTCTTCATTAGCCGAGGCATAGGGGTTTTACTTCCTTGCCTCACAGTGTTCTGATGTAGCTTCACCTTCAATGATTTCTCCACCCCCACCCCCACCCTTCTTTTCTCTTTAACTAGAGCAGGAGGTGTGGAATTTGTGGACTGTCTCAGCCTGTTAGGATCCTCAGATGAAGATAAATAAGCTTTTGGTGCAGAAATGTTTTTATTTCATAGAAACATAGAAATAGACGGCAGATAAGGGCCACGGCCCATCTAGTCTGCCCACCCCAATGACCCTCCCCTACCTTTCTCTGTGAATAGATCCCACGTGTCTATCCCATTTGGCCTTAAAATCAGGCACGCTTTCCTGCAGCTTTTGGCTTTAGCTGAGTGCTACTGTTGCTGGCTCTCTCCCCAATGACAGAGCAGGTTCTTTTATTCCCTGGCTGATATCTAGGGATTTCTTGGGTTACCAACTTTTCCCTTTCACACCAAGTGGACAGTAACATATATCCACAAGTACAACCTTCTCCATCATACAAGACTCCAATTTTTGTTTGTTTCAAAATTGTTTAAAATTTCAGTAAATTGCTCGATCATTGCCCACTTGTCACTTGAAACGATTTCCGAGATGTTTAGTCTGTCTGCTCAACAACAGATTCCTCTTCGATTCCACCATGTGGGCATTCGAGACTGCCAGCCAGGCCCCAACTTTGATATTTTAGAGGCAACATGGGCTGAGGCTCTACAGTGTGCTACTACTGCCCAGCAGGTGCAACAAGTGGTGAAAATTATGAGGAAGGTATCATCCAATATCCTGCACTGGGAATTACAACTTAAGATTGTGCTCCGCTTTTATATCTCGCCCATGCGAGCCTACCGGATGGGTATCACTCCTGTACATCATTGTCCTAAATGTACTCAGGCTCATGCCTCCTTGGGCCATATGTTTTGGTCCTGCCCTCCAATTCTCCAGTTTTGGCATCGTTTGGGTCAATATACTACTACCCTCTGGGGCCGGCGGTGAACTCCAACTCCCGGAGCACTTTTTGGATTTTATACTATTGCTTCTCATAAACTTAAAGGAATGTCCGCCTTTGTGGTTAGAGTGATGTTGCTTGGCAAGAAGGCCATTCTGTTTCAGTGGTTGGCCAGTGAACCTCTGACTTACAGTCAATGGAGATCGTTGATAATACATGCCTCTTTGGAGCGTAGACATTTTGCAGATTTTGAAACTAGCCCTAGCCAGTGTTTCTGTTTGATTTGGGAACGCTTTTGGATGAGTCTCACTCCTACTGCCGGATGCGGAATGGAATGTTCAGTCTGCAGAATCGAAAAAAGTAGGGACATTGTGGATGCCTTTCAAGAGGCTCTGCTCAGACAAATGGTGACAGAACCCACAAGGGAAAAAGCGATATTGGATCTGGTCCTCACAAATGGAGAGAGTATCTCTAATGTTCGAGTGGGTGCTCACCTGGGAAGTAGCGATCATCAAACGGTTTGGTTTGATATATTGGCTAAAGTGGAGAGCGGCCGCACGATACTTAAAGTCCTAGATTTCAAACGTATGGACTTTAATGCTATGGGAGAATACCTGAAGAAAGAGCTGAAGGGGGACAAAGCGATGGGACCAGACGGGATCCATCCTAGGATACTAAGGGAGCTCAGAGAGGTTCTGGCAAGTCCTATTAAAGACTTGTTCAACAAATCTCTGAAGACGGGAGTGGTTCCTGGGGATTGGAGGAGAGCGGATGTGATCCCTATTCATAAAAGTGGTCACAGGGATGAAGCAGGAACCTACAGGCTGGTGAGCCTCACTTCAGTTGTTGGAAAAATAATGGAAGTGTTGCTGAAAGAAAGGATAGTGTACTTCCTTGAATCTAATGGGTTACAGGATCCGAGGCAACATGGCTTTACAAAAGGTAAATCGTGCCAAACGAACCTGATTGAATTTTTTGATTGGGTGACCAGAGAGCTGGATCGAGGACATATGCTAGATGTAATTTACTTGGATTTCAGCAAAGCCTTTGATACAGTTCCTCATAGGAGGCTGTTGAACAAACTTGAAGGGCTGAAGTTAGGACCCAAAGTGGTGAACTGGGTCAGAAACTGGCTGTCGGACAGACGCCAGAGGGTGGTGGTTAATGGAAGTCGCTCGAAGGAAGGAAAGGTGACTAGTGGAGTCCCTCAGGGTTCGGTGCTGGGGCCAATCCTGTTCAATATGTTTGTGAGTGACATTGCTGATGGGTTAGAAGGAAAAGTGTGCCTTTTTGCAGATGATACCAAGATTTGTAACAGAGTAGACACTGAGGGAGTGGAAAATATGAAAAAGGATCTGCAAAAGTTAGAGGAATGGTCTAATGCCTAGCAACTAAAATTCAATGCAAAGAAATGCAGAGTAATGCATTTGGGGATTAATAATAGGAAGGAACCGTATATGCTGGGAGGAGAGAAGCTGATATGCACGGACGGGACCTTGGGGTGATAGTGTCCGAAGATCTAAAGGTGAAAAAACAGTGTGACAAGGCAGTGGCTGCTGCCAGAAGGATGCTGGGCTGTATAAAGAGAGGCGTAGTCAATAGAAGGAAGAAGGTGTTGATGCCCCTGTACAGGTCATTGGTAAGGCCCCACTTGGAGTATTGTGTTCAATTTTGGAGACCGTATCTGGCGAAGGACGTAAGAAGACTTGAGGCGGTCCAGAGGAGAGCGACGAAAATGATAGGAGGCTTGCGCCAGAAGACGTATGAGGAGAGACTGGAAGCCCTGAATTTGTATACCCTAGAGGAAAGGAGAGACAGGGGAGATATGATTCAGACGTTAAAATACTTGAAGGGCATTAACATAGAACAAAATCTTTTTCAGAGAAAGGAAAATGGTAAAACCAGAGGACATAATTTGAGGTTGAGGGGTGATAGATTCAAAGGCAATGTTAGGAAATTCTACTTTACGGAGAGGGTGGTGGATGCCTGGAATGCGCTCCCGAGAGAGGTGGTGGAGAGTAAAACTGTGACTGAGTTCAAAGAAGCGTGGGATGAACACAGAGGATCTAGAATCAGAAAATAAGATTAAATATTGAACTAAGGCCAGTACAGGGCAGACTTGCACGGTCTGTGTCTGTATATGGCCATTTGGTGGCGGATGGGCTGGGGAGGGCTTCAATGGCTGGGAGGGTGTAGATGGGCTGGAGTAAGTCTTAACAGAGATTTTGGCAGTTGGAACCCAAGCACAGTAATGGGTAAAGCTACGAAGAAAAAATTTAAAAATTTAAATTGAATCAGGTTGGGCAGACTGGATGGACTATTCGGGTCTTTATCTGCCGTCATCTACTATGTTATGTTACTGCCAGGAGTAGATTACTGAACTCATAATTTTTTTATTTTTATTTTTTGCTTTCTGTACTCATGGACTGTTCTGTTTTGTTTGGGGGGATGGGGTTGGGAGGAACTGAGGGGAAGGGGATCATATTGTGCGTATATGTAAGAGACAAGTTATATTTTGCTGGATTTGTTTGCTTGCACTTTGAAATTTAATAAATAAATTTAAACATAAAAAATTTTCAGTAAATAAAAAACACAATGTTTTGAGTGTAAAAGAACATAGAAACTGTGAAAAATAGGCAACAAATGCAATCTGACAGTTATTGTCCTGAATTTTAAGTGTCAACCATGGTGTCAATATTCAAAAGGGTTCAATCAGGCAGGTGAGAGTGTGGCGCAGTGGTTAAAGCTACAGCCTCAGCACCCTGGCTGAAGACGTCAGCTATGTCAGAGGGAACAGAGGTGGATCTACAATCTGCAGACCGTTCATCCAGCTGGGCTGAATGCCCGGATTGAGTGGGCAGCGTTCTTCGGGTGAATCTGACTCTAGATTGGTTTGATTGGGATGGGGCGGAGTTAGGACTCCTTTTTTCAAGATGTTCGTTGCAGAGTAATCCCACGCCTGAGCCTTCACGTGTTTTGGATGTGTGCAGTTTGAGCACTGGGAAAGCCTCATCGGTCGCTGGTATAGTAGGCTGGAATTGTCCCCTGACGCAGCTCAGCAAAACAGTGATTTCTCCGTCGAGCAGGAGTGGCTGCGGGGCCAAGCGAGCTGGCACCATTTGAGTGCTTGGAAGACAGTTTGGACACCCTTTGCAGCTAAGTGTTTGTGTTTATCCTGCTTACCACTGACTGCATTTGAGACTTTGATGTGTGTTGTACACTGTGCTCACATCTTTGAATTTTTTGGCGTGCTTAAATTTTTGAGATGGTTCCTACAAGGACTACTACTGTGCTTCTCACAGCTGTTTTGAATAACACATTTTGGACCTCACTTGTTTATGGTCTTTAAGTGGAGTTTTTTGCCAGATGAAGTCAAACTGAGGCTTTTTCTCCACAATTTTTTGTTTTTTCTGATTGATGTTTGAGTGATTGGGTCTGTGTATGAATGCTGTGAGTTTACCTTGTAGGGTCTCGGCGGGTGTTTCCAATAGGACATACATTTGAGTTAATAGTGGATTATATATTTCCTCTTCCTAGATTTGTTTGGGTTGTTATACATAGATTGGAACAGGAGTATGGCACAAATGTGGAATTCGGGGGTGGGATTCTCTGAGAGTGTAAGAGCTGAAATTCTTACAGCCCCTTCTTTGGGAATGGATGATACCACCTTGGTGCAGAATGACGGGTGGGGTGAGCTGTTTAATAAACAAAAAGATCTGATTCGTTTAGAACTGCATAGTGCCTCCCTGGTCGACTACTGTAAATTGGAAATTATCTCCCGTGGGCTCAGGATGACTCGGGCTCCGAAGTTGTTTGAGGATGATCCAAATTTTGTTGACCAGAGGAATAAGATCCTGAACTGCTGTTTACTGGATCTAATGTTGCTCTTGATTAAGACAGCTCAGGTGAAGATCCAAGGGGAACAACAGGTTCAGACAGAGTCTCTTGAGGCTCTTATAAACTCTGAGTCATATGAGTCTAAATTAACTGATCTGCGTAACAAATCGGATAGGTTTAGGGGTGAATTGTGTCAGCAGAAAATCAAAAAGTTTCAGAGAGACCAGAGGGATTACACCTCTGGTTTCGTATATGTTTGGATGAAACGAGAGATTGGTGCCTCTGAACAAGGGGGCCAGAAGAAAAAAGCTACTAGGTTCCAATTATCATCAGGGGGATAGAGTGGTAGTGATGATACGTCTCAGGGGGAGAGCAGGAGGGGGAGCAGAAACAGCCCAGGGGTCGGGGGAGTCATCGCAGGGGTCAGAGAAGGAAATATCAAACCAGGGCCCAGTCCCATCTAGATCAATTGTGGTAAACATCTCGGACTATGTCCTGTCAAGGGCCGAGGAGAGTGTGTTGGCTAAAGGACTGTCTTTCGTCCCGACGGAGAAACATTCTCTGTTTCAGTTCCGGGTTGATTTAGAGATTTTTATCCGGAAACTTCAGTTGCGTTTCTATTTCTCGCAATCAAACGGGGCCTGTTTGGACCGCTCAGTTGTGAGGAATAGATCTGCTTGGACCCCCCCCGGTCCGCCTGATCCTGTATTGACTGCTTTTCGCTTGGCTGTTTTAAAGGATATGGAGGTGGTGGAAAGGGCTGATGGTCGTTTTCATCATAATCTTACCCGAGCTGAGCGGGATGCAGTAGTTAGGTTGCGGTCCACTACTTCAGTGGTCATTTGGCGGGCGGACAAGGGGGGTGCTTTTGTAATTTGGGGCGGAGACAGTACCTGGCTGAAGCTTATGCTCAGTTGGAGCAAGAACAACATTATTTAGCCCTTCAACAAGACCCATCTGATGAGATTTTGGGGTTATTATTGGAATTAGTGAATAAGGGCAAACAATTAAGTTTTGTGACAGCTGCTGAATACAGTTTTTTACATGTAGGCACTTTAGGATACCTGTATTCTATCTTCTCCCTAAAATTCATAAAAATCTTTTAAGGGTTCACCCCTGTTTCCAGGAGATGAGGATTTTGTTCGCATTTGGGAGGAGTAGAAACTTGTGTGACATTTTGAGTCCTAATGTGTTGCCCACAGCATGTGTGGAGGGTGTTCAGAATGAGGACAGGGGTCACCAATGTTGTGGGGGTTGTTCGGTGTGCTCCATGATGATAAACACCACAGAGTTTGTGCATCCAGCCTCTGGATGTAAGTACCAACTGAGGAGCAAGATGTCCTGTATTACAGAGGGGGTTATCTATATCGTCATTTGCCCCTGTTCTATGTTATACGTGGGACAGACCTCAAGGAAATTAAAGATCAGGTTGCTGGAGCACAAGTCTTGTATACATACCAGGAGAGTGGAGGAGCCCCTGGTGGTGCACTGCCTTGAAGCTCAACACACTTTTAATATGCTGCGCTGTGTGGTAATTGAACATTTCCTCTGTTCAGTGAGGCGTGGCAACTGGAGACATCAGCTACATCAGAGGGAACAGAGGTGGATCTACAATATGCAGACCGTTTATCTAGCTGGGCTGAATGCCCGGATTGAGTGGGCGGCGTTCTTCGGGTGAAGCTGACTCTGGATTGGTTTGAATGGGATAGGGCGGAGTTTGGATACCTTTTTTCAAGATGTTCGTTGCAGAGTAATCCCATGCCTGAGCCTTCACATGTTTTCGATGTGTGCAGTTTGAGCACTGGGAAAGCCTCATCGGTCGTTGGTGTAGTAGACTGGAATTGTCCCCTGACGCAGCTCAGTGAAACGGTGATTTCTCCGTCGGGCAGGAGTGGCTGCGGGGCCTAGCGGGCTGGCACCGTTTGGGTGCTTGGAAGACAGCTTGTATACCCTTTGCAGCTAAGAGTTTGTGTTTATCCTGCTTACCACTGACTGTATTTGAGACTTTGATGTGTGTTGTACACTGTGCTCACATCTTTGAATGCTTTGAATTTTTTGGCGTGCTTAAATTTTTGTGGTGGTTCCTACGAGGGCTACTACTGTGTTTATCACAACTGTTTTGAATACACTCAGTGGGTTCCCCGGGTGTTTCCAATAGGACATACATTTGAGTTAATAGTGGATTATATATGTCCTCTTTCTAGATTTGTTTGGGTTGTGGGTTCAAACCCATGCTGCTCCTTGTGATCCTGGGCATGTCACTTAATCCCCCATTGCCCCATGTACATTAGATAGATTGTGAGCCAGACAGGGAAAAATGCTTGAGTACCTGAATAATCTCATATAACCTTTTTCTGCGCTCTCCTGGGAGAACAGTATAAAAATGGAATAAATAAAGAGTCTCCCGATTGGTTAAACCCTGCTGAGCAAGCCAGCCGCCCATAATCAGTGGCACTTAACCAGTTAGTTAACCATTAACCACTGAATATTTCTACTAACATTCATTCCCCAACCAGTTAGATTAGGGCCAGAGTTGGGGCACAGTGTCAATTTAGCTGGTTAGTAGTGATTTTCAGTCTTCTAACTTGCTAAGTAGCTGCATAAAATTAGACAGCAAAAGAACCAAGTTAATCAGGCGCCAGTGCCCAGTTAATTCCTGGGGCGCCCTCACCTGGAGTACTGCGTCCAGCACTGGTCGCCGTACATGAAGAAGGATACGGTACTACTCGAAAGGGTCCAGAGAAGGGCGACTAAAATGGTTAAGGGGCTGGAGGAGTTGCCGTACAGCAAGAGATTAGAGAAACTGGGCCTCTTCTCCCTTGAAAAGAGGAGACTGCGAGGGGACATGATCAAGGGGACATTCAAAATACTGAAGGGAATAGACTTAGTAGAGAAAGACAGGTTGTTCACCCTCTCCAAGGTAGGGAGAACGTGAGGACACTCTCTAAAGTTGAAAGGAAATAGATTCCGTACAAACGTAAGGAAATTCTTCTTCATCCAGAGAGTGGTAGAAAACTGGAACTCTCTTCCGGAGTCTGTTATAGGGGAAAACACCCTCCAGGGTTTCAAGACAAAGTTGGACAAGTTCCTGCTAAACTGGTGAGACTGGACTCATTTGGAGCACTGGTCTTGACCTTGGGGCCGCCGCATAAGTAGACTGCTGGGCAGGATGGACCATTGGTCTGACCCAGCAGCAATTCTTATGTATGTCTGCTGAACTGGATATTCATCTGGGGTTAAATCATCCCATGGCTGGAAACGGCTTGTAAGCCTCCCACTCCCACAATCAGTCGATTGAGAATAATACAAAACAAAGCAGTCCGCATGATTTTTAATCTTAAAAAACACGATCATATTAGCTTATATTATCAAAAGCTTCATTGGTTGCCATTTGAATCCAGAGAATTATTTAAATTCGGTTGTATCGGTTTTAAGATTTTATTTGGTCTAGCGCTTTCATATCTCCCTTCCCATTTTAGATTTTATAATATTAAAAAAAACATTCGAAGACCAGGTTGGTTCCCTTTTCCATCAGTTATAACCTTTTTTTAGATAGGACCTTGGCATTCCAGGCATTAAGTTTCTAATTGATTATTTGATGAATTTGTACTATCAGCCAAATTACATTTTTTAATAAGTTTTCGGATGCTGCAATTTCTTTGCTTAGTGTTGTATTACTTAGATTTGTGTCATTTCCATTTTTAACATTGCTGTATGACCTTGTACTTTTAATGCCCAGTGCATTACTATTGTGAACCGCCTTGAACTGATGGTTGGGCAATGTATAGCCACTCAAGCTGCAAAACTAGATAACCAGACCTCCAACCTACTAATAACCACCCCAGACTACAAGATATTCAGAAAAGAAATAAAAACTATACTCTTTAAGAAATTCCTGAAAGTCCTAACTTCACTTACTCTTGTCCTTCCACCACACTGAAACTACCTGACCTTCTCTGTACAACCTGAGAAATGTCAAATGATCTTCCTTTGTTACCCTCCATTCATAAATATCTACCTACTCTTCACCACTTTTTACCACTCAAGAACTGACAAATGACCTACTCTTTACAACTCTAGAAATGACAAATGTTCTTCCATTGTAACCCCCCATTCATAAATCTTTTGTAATCTGCCTTGAACCGCAAAGTAATGGCGGAATAGAAATCTCTAATGTAATGTAATGTAAACTATTATTATTATACTTAAGCAGCTTGACGCAAATATTCATGTGATGTATAGCAGAGATCTAGAGATAAAACTAAGAAACGTACCGAGGTACTTTTTTCTCTCTTTTCATCTCACCTGTAGTAACTGTCCTGGATGCAGAGATCCTAGAAAAGGAGACGTATGACAATATACAGTCTCTCCATATTTACAGTCTGGAGCTCCTGGATCTTTGCCAGGTTTCTAAACAAAAGAGAAACAAAAAGGCAGTTGATGAAATCTTCCTATAGAGGCCATACCCTTCATATGGACGAGAGGAAGGGGTTTAATTTTATAAAGATTTCTAAGCATGTAAAGTCTGACTTACACACAAAACAGGCCTTTTACAAAACAGCGTGGAGTTATATACACAAGTAGGCATGGCGACAAGGCAATGTATACATGAGGGCATTTCTCAGGGATATATATATATATATATATATATATATATATACAGTTTAGGAGAGTCAATGGCATAGTAGCGGGAGGCAGACCACCCTGGGTGCCATCTGGGTGGGGACACTGGCATCTCTTCACCTCCTCCATGCCACACTCACGCCCTCCCTTCCCCCTGTACCTTTTTAAACCTTCGCCACCGTTAGCTACTTCTCCGGCCCACCGATCAGGAAGTGACTTCATAGGGGAGCCAGGCTACTGCAAACAGCAGGCAAGAGGTACAGGGAGGAGGGAGGACATGAGTGTGGTGTGGGGGGCAGGGAAGGTGGCTAGAGTTATGAAATACAGAACACATATGTTATCATGTATGCAAGACTGTAAGAATACAGGCACATATTTACACCTACTTTAGAGCACATGTAAATAAAAGCAAAGGAAATGAAGGCAGATAGAGGTCATTTTATTTATTTATTTACTTAGATTTTTATCCCATTCTCCCAGTAGCTCAGAATGGTTTACAAGTAAACATTCACAATGGAGTGAATTGGACATTCAAGATTATACAGTAGATTTAAATAATTGGACAATAATTTCTTTCAATTACAATCGCTACTCTTTGATTTTGGGTCATCTACCTCAAATCCTTTAATATTAGGAGATTTTAATATTCATTTCGAGGATTTAAATAATAATTTTACTAAAGATATTTTTTCCCAACTTAATTTATTAGAACTATCCCCTCTATTCGCAGCTCCTACACACAAAGCAGGTCATACGATTGATATGATTATAACATCTACCTCTTCTTCAAATAAATTTTTTTACTTATTTCATTCTTCTCAACCTGTGCCTTGGTCTGACCATTATTTAATTTCAATATCCATCACAGCAGTATTATCAACACCAAAAAATATTTCACAAATTAGAAAATTTAAAGACTTTAGGAAATTATCAGCTGAATCCATTTCATCAAATCTCTGTTTAGATTTTGATGAATTGGATTCAACCAACATAGAAGAGCTATTACATAAATGGCAAAAAGTTACACAACTCTTAATTGATAAACTTGCCCCAACACAAATAAAAAATATTTCAGCACGTCAGAACACCAATCCTTGGTTTAACCCAGAATTAGCCCTAATCAAAAAACAACTTCGTTCACTGGAGCAAAAATGGAGGAAAGACAAAAATCCATTAAATCTTTCAAAATTTAAAGACCATGCAAATTACTATAGAAAAAAAATAAATCAGGCTAAATCAAAATATTACTCTAAACAAATCATACAGGCTAAAAACACATCAGTTCTATATAATATTTTAAAATCAATTAATCATCAATCTAAAAATTTTCCACATGATATTAAATCTCAGCCAACCGCGCAAGAATTAGCAGATAGTTTCATGGATAAGATTAAAAAAATAAGAAATAGCTTTTCATCACAACAACAATCTATAATCTCATTAGATCATGAACCTAATTTATCACTTACCTCAAAATGTTCTCAGTTCAAAGTTCCCAGTCTTAAGGAACTAGAATTGATCATCAAAACCATCAATCATAAAGGAACATTCAATGAATCAATTTCCCCCATCATTCTCAAGAAATACTTTTCAATATTTGGCCCCTATATACACACTTTAATCAAATGTAGTTTACAACAAAGTAAAGTGCCCTCAGACTGGAAAAAATCTACGATACGACCAGTTATTAAAGATCAAAAAATAGGATCAGAAATAAAAACTAATTACAGACCAATTGCTAATATTCCATTCTTAGCTAAAACGATTGAAAAAATTGTATTTAACCAATTAACAGAATACATTGAAAAAACCAACATACTGCACCCAAACCAAACAGGATTTAGACAAAATCATTCTACGGAACACTCACTAATTGGTATGACTACGTCTTTAATTTATCACTTAGATCACCATACATCTGTAATCTTGATTTCCCTTGACTTATCATCTGCATTTGACACTATTGATCACTGTCTTTTAATAAATAGACTTAAGTCAATCGGTTTAACTGACCAAGTTTTGCTCTGGTTTCAATCTTACTTCAATAACCGTTCATCAACTGTCTTTTTCAATGATTCAACATCAGAAAGTTATTCACTTCCTTATGGAATCCCACAAGGATCAATATTATCGCCTATTCTATTTAATATTTTCTTAGCTCCTTTGATGACATTATGTCAGTCCATAGGATTTACAGCATTCGCGTATGCAGATGATATACAACTATTACATCCAATTAATACCAAAAATCCAAATGAAATAGTAACAATTAACGACAAACTGGATCAAATCCAATATTGGCTTGAAAGTAATAAATTATCCTTAAACATTCAGAAAACTAACACTATGTTCTTTCCATGGAAAGAAGACGAAACACTTTCCTTTCCTATTTCTATTAAGGGTATTCCTTTGCAAATGGCCAAAAACATTAGGATCTTAGGAGTAATATTTGACAACAAATTATCTTTTCATGATCATATAAGCCAAGTGGTCAAGTCAACCTTTTACAGACTCCGTCAGATTCGATCTATATCAAAATTTTTATGTACACAATCTCTGAATATCCTACTTCATTCTCTTGTAATTTCTAAACTTGACTATTGTAATTCCCTATTCATTGGTTTGCCTCAAAAAGAGCTTAGACGATTACAGATAATACAGAACGCCTCCATTAAAATTATATATAATGCCAAAAAATTTGACCATGTGTCACCTTTACTCAAGAAAGCACATTGGCTTCCGGTCGCACACCGTATCATTTACAAACAATGCCTACTTACACATAAAACTTTAGAATCTAAAACTCCGGCCTTTATCTACAGAGTATTAATACCATATACTTCCTCTAGATCTCTCAGATCACAGGATCAACATCTTTTAGCTATCCCCTCATTGAAAGTCATTAACACAAGACGTACCACAATCTTCTCTATAACAGCCCCTCAGTCCTGGAATAACCTCCCACTTTACCTAAGACTAGAAAAAAATTTAGGAAAATTTAAAGCTCATCTTAAAAGTTTCTTATTTACAGATGCATTTAATGATATTAATGACTAAATCTCTCTGCTTTATCAATTTAATTCTCTCAATTTATTGTTTACCCCTCCTAATGTATTTCCCTTGAATTTTTAAACATAATAACTGTATGTAACCTTCGAATTAAATAACTTTCCTTATGTTTTAGTATTGTCAGTTAAATCCCATTTAAGGTTTAATTTTCCTTTATTGTGTTTGTTTTTATTGTAAATGATATATTAATTAATTTTTTGACCAATTTGTACATCGCCTAGAAATGTGAATAGGCGATAAATCAAGACATTTAATAAACTTGGAAACTTGGACATACGAGACTGTGCAGCAGTGTAAATATAGGGACTATACAGCAAATTAGGAACAGTAGTTTAAATATAAGTAGTTTAGTTTAGATACAAGTTTATTTGAGTATAGGCTGAGAGTGAACTATACAGAAATTTAGGCAGAAGATTAGAATGGAGAAAGAAGGGTAGAGGTGGGGTTTGAGGGGTTGGGTGTAGACTGAGTGTGACCTTTAGTTGAAGAGGAGGGTCTTTACCATTTTCCGGAATGTCATTAGTGAGTTCTGTAGTCTGAGTTGAGGGGGGAGTGGGGAATGAAGTGGCTGTAGGAGCGTTTGCGGGCAGTTTCTGAGAGGAGGTACCTTCCGGGGGGAATGCATAGACATATCTCCGTTTCTGAGCGGAGGGTGCGGGTAGGGATGTAGATGGGTAGCTTGGATTTTATGTAGGAGGGGGTGGTGGCATAAATTCTTTTGTGTGCTATTGCCAGGGCCTTGAATGCACAGCGTTGGCTAATTGGGAGCCAGTGTTCAGCGCAGAGTGCTGGGGAGATGGGATCATGGTAGTTGAGGCTGTGTAGGAGGCAGATAGCTGCATTTTGGACCCATTGGAGGCGCTTGAGATCTTTTTTGGTTATTCCATTAAATAGGGAGTTGCAGTAATCCATTCTGGAGAGGACATATGCGTAGAGGAGTTGGGCTAGGTCAGGTGTGGAGATGTAGGGTTTGATCCTTCTCAGTTGGCGGAGGTAGTAGAAGGAGGTAATAATAATAATAATAATAATAACTTTATTTTTGTATACCGCCATACCCCGAAGAGTTCTAGGCGGTTCACATTAGTTAAACAGAGATTACAAGTGGTTACATATCAAATTGATCATAGAGTAGCAGACAGCAAGGAGAGTATTTACAAGTGATTACATATCAAATTGATCATAGAGTTGCGAACAGCAAGGAGAGAAGTAGTGGGAAGAGGAGGGAGAACGGGGGAGGGGCGAGGATCAGAAGGGGGGGGAAGAGGATTGGAAAGGGGTATTAAGGGTCTTGGTCTTGGAATAGGTGAGTTTTGAGTAATTTTCTGAAGTCGAGGTAGTTGTGGGCCTTGAGGACCATTTGGGCTAGCCAAGGGTTTAGTTTGGCGGCTTGGAAGGCGTAGGTTTTGTCTAGGAATTTTTTTGAGTGGCATAGTTTTAGGGAGGGGAAGGCGAAGAGTTGAATTTTACGGGAGTTCTTGTAGTTGTGGTTAAGGGTGAAGTGAGGGGTGATGTAGCTTGGGGATAAACCAGATATAGTTTTGTAGCAAAAACAGGCGAATTTGAATATGATTCTGGATTCTAGTGGGAGCCAGTGGAGTTTATGGTAGAAAGGGGTGATATGGTCCCATTTTTTCAGGCCAAATATGAGGCGGACAGCAAATCTTATAACTCCCATCTCATAAGATTTGCAAGAAGCTGAATTGAGTCCCTGCAGTAGGATATTGCATATTATCGAGCAGCAGTGATCTTTTTCGTATCTGAGGACAATTCTGAGATAAGTGCAGATTCCTTCTTTTTGATTATAAGTTTTTTTGATCATAAGAATTTGATAATATATTTATATATGCACTGCACTTTAACGAAGTTTTTCTATGACCAAGGATGTGCTTCCTATGACAATTTAGTATTTGTCATAGTAGTTTCCCGAGTTTATCCTCAGGAACACTGAAGTCTTTTCTCCGTATTTGGAATCTGCTTTAAGTAGTCTCAGATAATTGGATAGTTATAGTGAATACTTTTTGGTGGTATACTGCATTTGTTTGGTATTCAAATTGTGTTATTTTTTGTTTTTTCTATATCAACATCCTACAGAGCATTTCAGACGAAGCTGTGAGCATCCTTACTTAAATATGGTCTTTTCTTTCATTTTTGTTCATGCCTTGAATAGTAGCTCAAGAACAGTTATGCTCAGATACACCAAGCATTTCCCTGTCTTCAGAGAACTTACAATTTAAGTTTGTACATAAGCTGGAGGCATATGACTGAAAAATATAGCTGCAGCTAAATCAGATGATGTGATTGTGAAAAATAGACCTTGGCCAGGCCTAGGTCCCAGAAAAGGGAGGAAGAACACAATCATTTTAAAAAAGGGTCCAAAAAACCTAACTTGGAACACTAAATAAAAAAGAGAATTTAAGCTGACTGAAAAGACCATTTTGAACCTGCGACAGTATGTTGCACTGGCTCCATGGAAAACTGAAGACTAAGGAGAGCTTGTGTGATGAGCCAGGATGGAAACTGGTGCACATGCATCCAGAAGAGTTAGAGCCGAAAGCGCTTGAGAAGTTAACACCTCCTTCTCCACAGAGAAATGAGATAAGTAAGTAAAACCCATACTTACTCTTTTGTAGTAATTCTTAATCTTGGTTGCCATGCCAACCTGCATCATCAATGGGGCGTTCTCCTCACTGTACTCCGCCAGAATAAGGTCACCATCTTTTCCTGTTAAATCTTGTGATGTGCGCATGAAGAACATCTCACCTCCCCCTGAAGCCTGTCGTTCCTGTTCTCTCATCTACGGATAAGAAAGGATTGTCAGACAGAATCTGGCATCTATGAGGAAAAAGGGGAGCAGTGGCGTACCTAGCATATGTGACACCCATAGCCCATCATTTTTTGACCCCTGCCCCCATCTATATGAAAAATATGATTCTTAGTAACAATCCACATATCGCACAACAAAAGTGCACCTAGGAAAAGGCAGCATCTTAAACACTGCACTTAGCACTAGAAGACCAACACATACATTGTAAAACTAAACAAGCCAGATCCCACACAGTCAATTGATCCTGCAGTCAATGCCAACTGAAAACTATGTCCTTTTCATACACACAGAACAGAGATACACCCTCGCCCAATATGGAATAATCACAAACTAAAAATAGAAATATGTAGACAAAAGTTAAACTGAACCGCCAATAAACCAGACTCTACACACAATGCAACACCACAAAAACAGTAATACATGTCCTCTAATACTGTGCAAAATATAAAGACAGTAGATGTAAATTTGAAAAAACTGATACATAACAATCACCACTTTATAAATTAACAAATAAAAATAAAACAAATAATGAGAAATAAGAAAATACCATTTTATTGGACTAATCCCCGTAAGTTCGGTCCCCATCCCCGCAAACCACCTGATTCCATCCACACAAGCCTTGAATTGTTTTATATTGAACTTATTATATTAAAGTATAAAAAGAAACAATATTCTGTACAATTGTCAATTTATAAATCAGCATCTTCTCCCCACTCTCTCTTCCCCATTTCCCTTCAGCGTCCTCAGCACACTCTCTCTCCACTTTCCTTCAACGCACGCACATAAAACCAAGCAAGTAAATTTATATCATTTTCATTCTATTCATTCATAGAAATTAAAGTCTAAATAATGCCAGTCACATAACAAAACATGATTTTACAAAAATAATTCCCTACACAGTCAAGCCTGCAAGGATTACTAGATGTATTTCAGCAGCTCCCCTTCCTCCCTCCCCCCCTTACCTTTGTGGCCAAGTCAAAATGATCTACCAACAATAAAATTTTAAAAACACAAAGCACAGTATACGCAGAGAAAATGTTAATTATCATTTATATTCTGTGCGTTTTCAAAGAGGTCAAGGCAGATGACTTTATGCAATGTCACCTCAGTAGAGTGGGCAGACCTGATGGGCTATGGCCCTTATCTGCTGTCATCTTCTATGTTTCTATGTTAACAACTATACAAAAATAGAAAAATATACCCCCTCCCTTTTTATTAAACCGCAATACCAGTTTTTAGCGCAGGGAGCTGCACTGAATGCCTCACGCTGCTCTCAACGCTCATAGGCTCACTGCGCTAAAAACCGCTATTGCGGTTTAGTAAAAGGGGGCCATAGTGCAAAATATAGACAGCATATATAAATTCTCAAAACGGATATATTTTGATCACTAAATTGAAAATAAAATCATTTTTCCTACCTTTGTTTGGTAATTTCATCAGTCTCTGGTTGCACTTTATTCTTCTGACTGTGCATCCAATATTTCTCCCCTTCTTTCAGCCTCCTGTATGCTTCCTCTCCTCCAGACCTCATTCCCTCCCCCAACTTTTTCTTTCTTTCATCCTGCCCCTTCTTTCTTTCTCTCTCCATGCCCCCTTTCTTTCCTTCTCTGTCTGTCTTTCTCTCTCTCTCTCTCTCTCCGTGCCCCATTTCTTTCTTTCTTTGTTTCACCCTGCCCCCTTCTTTCTTTCTCTCTCCATGCCCCCTTTCTTTATATCTGTCTTTCTCTCTCTCTCTGTGCCCCATTTTTTTCTTTTTTTCTTTGTTTCACCCTGCCCCCTTTCTTTCTTTCTGGCTCCCTGTCCCCCTCCCCCTTTCTTTCTTTCTCCCTGCCCTCACCCATGCCACCACCATTGGGAAACATGCTGCTGCCACCGCCGCCGGGGAAAGGCTGCCACTGCCGCCATCGGAAACAGGCCGGCACCGAGTTCTCCCTCCCTGCTTTTCTTCCCCGCGGGGCCAACCAACTCTAGCCGCCCGACGTCAATTCTGATGTCAGAGAGCATGTTCCAGGCCAGCCAGGCAGCAATTGGGTGGCCAAGAACGTCCTCTCCGACGTCATAATTGACGCCAGGCGGCGAGAGTTGGTCGGCTCCGCGGGAAAGGAAAGCAGGGAGGGAGAACTCGGCGCCGGCTTGCTCCCGATGGTGGCAGTGGCAGCCTTTCCCCGGTGGCAGCCTATTCCCCGGTGGGTGGCCTGCTGTGCACCCCCTTGGGGCGTGCACCCGGGGCGGACGCCCGCCCCCTTGGTACACCACTGAAGGGGAGAGAGGTTAAACTACCCAATTTCAGAGGAGCAGGTGAAAAGTTCAAAGCAATGACCCAAAAGCCATAGAAGAGAAAGAGCCAATCCAGTATACTGAACTCCATTTACTTATAATATGCTTTTCTATTAAAAAGCCCCCAAAGAGGATATAGTTTAAAATTAAAACACACAATAAAAAAGGCAAGAAAATATGCAGCCCTCAAATTTGCTGACAGGGTTGGGGGATATTCTGCTCAGGCCAAGACTCTGTCTTTAGCCAGTGGCGGCTCTTATCTCTACAGACTAATCTGCAGGCATCTGTCCTGATATGATGTTAGGTCTAATTCTGTCTAATGTCTGCCTAACCTAATCCCATTACATCTGCCTACAAGAGCCAAGAGCGCCCACATCACACAGAAAAAGGATTCTAAGTTACAGGTATTTTAGAGAAGGTCAAATATTTTTGCATTGTATTTTGATGTAAACAAAGAAAGCATATGTCAAAAACAAAACAGGCAAGCTACCGTATAAAATTATATCGCGAACAAGACATACATAGTAACATAGTAGATGACGGCAGATAAAGATCCAAATGGTCCATCCAGTCTGCCCAACTTGATTCAATTTAAATTTTTAAATTTTTTCTTCTTAGCTATTTCTGGGCAAGAATCCAAAGCTTTACCCGGTACTGTGCTTGGGTTCCTACTGCCGAAATCTCCGTTAAAACCTACTCCAGCCCATCTACACCCTCCCAGCCATTGAAGCCCTCTCCAGCCCATCCTCCACCAAATGGCCATATACAGACACAGATCGTGCAATTCTGCCCAGTACTGGCCTTAGTTCAATTTTTAATATTATTTTCTGATTCTAGATCCTCTGTGTTCATCCCACGCTTCTTTGAATTCAGTCACAGTTTTCCTCTCCACCACCTCTCTCGAGAGCGCATTCCAGGCATCCACCACCCTCTCCGTAAAGTAGAATTTCCTAACATTGCCTTTGAATCTACCACCCCTCAACCTCAAATTATGTCCTCTGGTTTTACCATTTTCCTTTCTCTGAAAAAGATTACATTCTACGTTAATACCCTTCAAGTATTTGAATGTCTGAATTATATCTCCCCTGTCTCCCCTTTCCTCTAGGGTATACATAGTCAGGGCTTCTAGTCTCTCCTCATAAGTCTTCTGGCGCAAGCCTCCTATCATTTTCGCCGCCCTTCTCTGGACCGCTTCAAGTCTTCTTCCATCCTTCGCCAGATACGGTCTCCAAAACAGAGGAGCTTCAGATTCATGTCAATGAACAGATTATGCCATCGAAGGATGGACATGTTGAGAAGCTGATACCAAAAACAATTCTGCAATCAATATGGAGAGAGTAAAAAATCTCTCACCATATAAGGAGGTTGATATAATGTAATATGGGAATGCAAATCAAACTTAGAAGTTCTAGGAAATACACCTCAGCACTGGGGAACTGGAATTAATGAAATTTCTATCAGTATCCCCCATTTATGAACGAGCCCTATAACCTAAATGAGTCTGCCCTGTACATTATAATGTCTCTTCCTTTTAGTGATATTTATAAGTGAAAAATCACCATCCCAAAACTAGTGAAACCATATAAACATGGTATCCCTTCTTTGTTCGGGGAAAAAGTGTCTTCAGTTTTCTATTTCACTCTATATAGTAATATTTAATAAATTACACGATTTCAGCACAATGAAAAATATCCACAATATCAACTTAACTACGTTGAAAGGAAAGTCCGTTCTTGCCCGACAGAGCTCTGTTTCGCTGTCATCCTCAGGAGCCGAACACCCTTAATTTCATGTCAACACAGATCATAACTGATTCAAAACGGTGGAAAAACCTATCCAAAAAGCATAGAAGGTGAGCTCCTAAAAGACTTCACTCCCTCCGTAGCTGGACAAATCATCAAGGACAAACCCCATACAAGGAGGGGATACCATGTATATATAGTGGTGGACTCCATCATCAGACAAGTTGACAGCCACATAACAGGAGGAAGACTGGATCAGCTGGTGTCCTACCTACCGGGTGCCAAGGTAGAAGACATAGTGAGCCGCATCGACAGGATCATTGACAGTGTGGAAGAAGAAGATACGGCGGTGGTGATCCATGTGGGAACGAACAATGTGAGCAACAGGAACTACAACAGGAAGGATTGAAGGACCAGTTCCTGATGCTAGGAAGGAAGCTGAAGACCAGAACGCAGAGGACAGCATTTTCAGAGATCCTGCCGGTAGCCAGGGCTGATGAGAAGAGGCAGATGGAGCTGCAAGCAGTCAACGCGCTGGTGTGAGGAAGAAGGATTCCACTTCATGTGCAACTGGACGACGTTCTGGGGGAAGAGCAACCTATACAGGAAGGATGGACTCCACCTCAGCAGAGACGGATCGAGGCTACTTGCAAGCAACATCAAGAGAGAAGTGGAGAAGTTTTAAACTAGGAAGAAGGGGAAGCCAACAGTTGGCAGAGAGAGAGAGTCGATGGTTCGGGAACCGGTATACATGGAGGATACCGTGCAGGAAGATAGAGGGGAAGACTCACCAGAGGATACCGTGCAGGAAGATATAGGGGAAGGTCCACTGGATCACAAGCAAGACAGATTGAAAGGGACACAAGAGGGAAGGAAATGCAAGAAAGGAACAGGCCGCAAACTCAAGTGTATGTACGCGAATGCAAGGAGCCTTAGAAATAAGATGGGTAAATTATAATCCATGGCGCAAAAAGATAACGTTGACATCACAGGCATCACGGAAACATGGTGGAATGAGGAAAACGCCTGGGACACTGTGCTACCAGGATACAAACTATACCGCAGATACAGAGTGGCTCAAAAAGGTGGGGGCATTGCCATATACGTCAAAGAAGGAATTGAATCTACTGGAGAGAACACGCCACAACTGACGGATAAGTTAGAGTCTCTATGGGTCAAAATTCCAGGAACAAATGCCCTGGAAACGAAGATCGGCATCTACTACCGACCCCCAGGGCAGTCCGAAGAAATTGACAGAGAAATGATGGACGAGATTAAACTCAACTGCAAGGGAGGCAACGCAGTTATCATGGGTGACTTCAACTATCCGGGGATAGACTGGAACCTAGGCACCTCCGGCTGCATTAGAGAGACCAAGTTCTTGGATGCTGTAGGCGATTGCTTCCTGGAACAACTTGTCAAGGAAAACACTAGAGCAGTGTTTTTCAACCTTTTTACACCCGTGGACCAGCTTCTTGGAGCAGCTTGTTAGAGAACCAACGAGAGGAATTGCCACTCTGGACCTAATCCTAAATGGACTGAGGGGACCTGCAAAGGAGGTGGAAGTAGTGGGACCGTTGGGAAACAGCGATCATAATATGGTCAAGTTCAAGGTGGAACTAGGAATACTGAAAGGAAAGAGAACCATAGCGACAACTTTTAACTTCAGGAAGGGAAACTACGAAGCAATGAGGGGAATGGTAAAGAAGAAACTTAGGAACACTTCCAAAAAATGGCAGACGGTGGAACATGCCTGGTCCTTTTTCAAGGACACGGTGAACGAGGCACAAAATCTGTATATCCCCAGATTCAGAAAAGGGTGCAACAAGAGTCGAACAAAAGACCCGGTGTGGATAACTAAAATAGTGAAGGAAGCGATAGGCAATAAGAAAAATTCATTGGGGAAAATGGAAAAAAGACAAATCTGAGGGAAACTTGAAAGAGCACAGGAAGTATCAAAAAGAATGTCACCGTGTGGTTCGAAAAGCCAAAAGAGAGTATGAAGAGAGACTAGCCAGGGAAGCACGAAATTTCAAACCATTCTTTAGATATGTTAAAGGCAAACAGCCGGCTAGGGAGGAGGTGGGACCACTGGACGACGGAGACCGGAAGGGAGCGGTGAAGGAAGAGAAAGAGGTCGCGGAAAGACTTAACATGTTCTTTTCGTCTGTATTTACAAGCGAAGACACAACCAACATACCGGAACCCGAACAAATCTTCAAAGGAAATCAAGCACAAAAGTTAACATCCATGGAAGTGAGACTCGATGATGTGTACAGGCAGATAGAAAAACTAAAAACTGACAAATCCCCAGGTCCGGATGGAATCCATCCAAGGGTTCTGAAGGAACTAAAGGAGGAAATAGCGGAGCTACTACAGCAAATTTGCAACCTATCTCTGAAGACAAGTGAGATCCCGGAGGATTGGAAGATAGCCAACGTTACGCCCATCTTTAAAAAGGGATCAAGAGGTGACCCGGGGAACTATAGACCGGTGAGTCTGACCTCGGTTCCGGGGAAAATGGCGGAAGCACTGATAAAAGAAAACATCGATGAACATTTTGAAAAGAACGAACTTCTGATATCCAGCCAACATGGTTTCTGCAGGGGAAGATCATGCCTGACTAACTTATTGCACTTCTTCGAGGGAATTAACAAACAGATGGACAGAGGAGACCCCATAGACATCATATACCTAGATTTCCAGAAAGCCTTTGACAAGGTGCCTCATGAACGTCTACTCCGGAAACTGAAGAACCATGGGGTGGACGGAGATGTGCATAGATGGATCAGAAACTGGTTAGAGGGAAGGAAACAGAGGGTAGGAGTGAAGGGCCACTACTCGGACTGGAGGAAGGTCACGAGTGGTGTTCCGCAGGGCTCGGTGCTCGGGCCGCTGCTTTTTAATATATTCATAAATGATCTAGAAACAGGAACGAAGTGTGAGATAATAAAATTTGCGGACGACACCAAACTATTTAATGGAGCTCGGACGAAGGAGGAATGCGAAGAATTGCAAAGGGACTTGGACAAACTAGGGGAATGGGCTGAGAGATGGCAGATGAAGTTCAATGTTGAGAAGTGTAAAGTATTGCATGTGGGAAACAGAAACCCGAGGCACAATTATACGATGGGAGGGATGTTATTGACTGAGAGTACCCAGGAAAGGGACTTGGGGGTAATGGTGGACATGACAATGAAGCCGACGGCACAGTGTGCAGCGGCTGCTAAGAGAGCGAATAGAATGCTAGGTATAATCAAGAAGGGTATTACAACCAGAACGAAAGAAGTTATCCTGCCGCTGTACCGGGCAATGGTGCGTCCGCATCTTGAGTACTGCGTCCAGTACTGGTTGCCGTACCTTAAGAAGGATATGGCGTTACTCGAGAGAGTTCAGAGGAGAGCGATACGACTGATTAAGGGGATGGAAAACCTTTCATACGCTGAGAGATTGGAGAACCTGGGTCTCTTTTCCCTGGAGAAGAGGAGACTTAGAGGGGATATGATAGAGACTTACAAGATCATGAAAGGCATAGAGAGAGTAGAGAGGGACAGATTCTTCAAACTTTCAGAAAATAAAAAAACAAGAGGGCATTCGGAAAAGTTGAAAGGGGACAGATTCAAAACGAATGCTAGGAAGTTCTTCTTTACCCAACGTGTGGTCGACACCTGGAACGCGCTTCCAGAGGACGTTATAGGGCAGAGAACAGTTTTGGGGTTTAAGAAAGGATTGGACAATTTCCTTCTGGAAAAGGGGATAGAAGGGTATAGATAGAGGTTTACTACACAGGTCCTGGACCTGTTGGGCCGCCGCGTGAGCGGACTGCTGGGCGCGATGGACCTCAGGTCTGACCCAGCAGAGGCATTTCTTATGTTCTTAAATAAAAGAATTATTTTGTGGACCGGCAAACTACTATGACTAAAATTTAAAAACCCCATCTCCGCGAGCTCAGTCCCCACAAATCATCTGATCCCATCCACACAAGCCTCAGTTATGATTTTATATTGAATGTATTTTATTAAAGTATAAAAAGAAACAATATTCTGTACAATTGTCATTTTATAAATACAAATAATACAGAGCAAGGATCAACAAAACCCCTTGTCTCCCCTCCCCTTCACATATATCCCCTCAAGAAAACTGAACAAGCCAAATTATTACAGAATGCTACACAGAAATATCATGCTAACAGAATACTGCAGTCACACATGACAGGAATAGTTTTATGGGAGTGCAACTAGGGCAACTGCCCCTGGTCAGAGAGCGCCCTAAGACAGCTGGAAGCTAAAGAAGCACTGCCTGGGTTATGCAGTCCCCAGTTATGTCTAACACCAGTTCTAGCAGGATATATATTTCAAATCTGATATATTCTAATCACAAAATAGAAATAAAATTATTTTTTTCTACCTTTTGTTGTCTCTGGTTTCTGCTTTCATCTTCTTTTCACTCTCTTCCTTCCAGCATCTGCCCTCTGTCTCTTCAATCCAGCATCTACCCCTTCCATCCACTGTCTGTCCTCTCCCCATTCCATATGGTATCTGTCTTCTTTCTATGCCCCTCTCCCCTTTCCATCCAACCTGCGCCCCCCTCTCTCCTTTTTATACGAGTCATTCCAGCTTTACTGCTCTCTTTATTTTTATCTCTGCTACACCAGATCTATCATTGTTGTCCCTCTCTGCTTATTTTCCTGCTGACCCCTTCCTATCATCAATCTCTCTACTTTTTCATGCCTGTCTCTCCCCTTCCCCCTCCTCTAATCTCCCTGCCAGCTGTTTCCTTCCTTTTTTCATTCTCCCTTCCCTCCTCCTCCTGTCCAGCAGTAACTCTCTTCCCTTCCTCCCCTCCCAGCAGCATCTCTCCTTCTCCCTCTCCAGTAGCAGCTGTCCCTTTTTTTCCTCTTGCCCAGAAGCTTCCCAGACTCCTTTCCCTCCTCCCCTCCCAACAGCATCTCTCTTTCTCCTTCCCTCCAGGTCCAGTAGCAGCTGTCCCTTTTTTTCCCTTGCCCAGCAGCTTCCCAGACTCCTTTCCCTCCTCCCCTCCCAGCAGCATCTCTCTCTCTCCTTCCCTCCAAGTCCAGTGGCAGCTGTCCCTTTTTTTTCCCTTGCCCAGCAGCTTCCCATATTCCTTTCCCTTCTCCCTTCCCGGCAGCATCTCTCCTTCTCCCTCTCCAGTAGCAGCTGTCCCTTTTACCCTTGCCCAGCAGCTTCCCAGACTCCTTTCCCTCCTCCCCTCCCAGACGCATCTCTCCTTCTCCTTCCCTCCAGGTCCAGTAGCAGCTGTCCCTTTTTTCCCTTACCCAGCAGCTTCATAGATTCCTTTTTCTCCCCTCCCAGCAGCATCTTTCCTTCTCCCTCTCCAGTAGCAGCTGTCCCAGTTTCCCCTTGCCCAACAGCTTCCCAGACTCCAATAGTGGCTTTCTCTCCTCCCAGCAGCTCTCTTTACTTCCCAGCGCAGCCATTCAAGAAGGCAGCCTTGGGTCCTTTGTTGGGTTGCGCCGCCTCTGAGGAAAGAGGAAGTTGCATCATCAGAGGCAGCCGTGACTCAGCAAAAGCCCTAAGACTGCCTTTGTGAATCGCTGCGCTGGGAAGTAAAGGAGAGATGCAGAGAGGGGAGAAAGCCACTGTCGAAGGCTTCCCAAGATCTCTCCAGCCCAGCGCGGACTTCAGCTGTTGATCTTGCTGGCCCTGCGCAGACCAGCAGGAAATTGAAGTGAGTCAATCTCGCTGGCCCTGTGCGAACCAGCAAAAGTTCCTGCGGACCGGCGGTTGAAGAACAGTGCACTAGAGGAAATTCAATCCTGGACTTAAATTTAAATGGCCTACGAGGACCGGCACACGATGTAGAAGTAGAAGGGATGCTGGGAAATAGCGATCACAATATGATCCGCTTCAATCTGGACGCAGGGGAGAAACATCGGCCCAAAACGACAGCCATGGCACTGAACTTCCAAAAAGGGAATTACGAACGGATGAGACTCATGGTAGGGAAGAAGATTAAGAAGAGGATAGGCACTGTAAAAACGCTAGAGTAAGCTTGGTCCCTTTTCAAGGACACAGTCACCGAGGCACAAAATCTATATATACCGCGTATCAACACGAAATCAAAGAAAAAAAAGAACAAAGAACCGGCGTGGCTCACTGTAGAGGTAAAGGAAGTGATCAGAGACAAGAAATCTTCGCTTAAGGAATGGAAAAGGTCAAAACGGACGAAAACTGGAACAAACACAAACAACATCAACGAAGGTGCCACAAGGCAGTAAAAGGGGCCAAAAGGGACTATGAGGAAAAAATAGCCAAGGAGGCGAAAAACTTCAATCCATTCTTTCGATATATCAAGGGCAAACGACCCGCGAAGGAAGTGGTGGGACCGTTGGATGACCATAGAATAAAGGGATCACTAAAAGAGGACAAAGCAATCGCCGACAAAGTGAACACATTTTTTTGCATCTGCATTTACCGAAGAAGATTTACACAGTATACTGGAACCCATCAGACTATATGCTGGAAACGAAGACGGAAAGCTGACAGGATTGACAGTCAGTCTAGAGGAGGTATGTAGGCAGATTGATAGGCTTAAAGAGCGATAAATCCCCTCGACCGGATGGCATCCACCCGAGGGTCATCAAGGAATTGAAAGGGACAATAGCTGAACTGCTTCAACTAATAGCCAATCAGTCGATCAAATCAGGAAAGATTTCGGAAGACTGGAAGGTGGCGAATGTTACGGCAATCTTCAAGAAAGATTCGAGGGGAGATCCGGGAAACTACAGACCGGTGAGTCTGACCTCGGTACCGGGTAAGATGGTAGAGGCGCTGATAAAGGGCCACATCATTGATCACCTTAACAGACATGGCCTGATGAGGACCAGTCAGGATGGTTTTAGCAAAGGCAGATCGTGTTTGACGAACTTGCTGCACTTCTTTGAATGATAAAACAGGCAGATAGACAAAGGCGACCCGGTCAACATTGTATATCTGGATTTTCAGAAGGTGTTTGACAAGGTTCCGCATGAACGACTACTTTGGAAAACTGAGAACCATGGAATAGAGGGTGAAATACTCATTTGGATTAAAAACTGGCTGGAGCATAGGAAACAGAGTGGGGGTAAATGGACAATACTCGGACTGGAGGAGCGTCACCAGTGGGGTACCGCAGGGCTCGGTGCTTGGACCCATGCTCTTCAACATCTTTATAAACGTTCTAGACATTGGTACGACGAGTAAGGTAATTAAATTTGCAGACAATACGAAGTTATTCAGAGTAGTGAAGACGCAGGGGGATTGCAAAGATCTGCAACATGACATAATCAGACTCGAGGAATGGGCAAAGACATGGCAGATGAGGTTCAACGTGGATAAGTGTAAAGTGATGCATGTAGGTAACAAAAATCTCATGCACGAATACAGGATGTCTGGGGCGGTACTTGGAGAGACCTCCCAGGAACGAGACTTGGGAGTTCTAATCGACAAGTCGATGAAGCCGTCCGCGCAATGTGCAGCGGCGGCGAAAAGGGTGAACAGAATGCTAGGAATGATAAAGAAGGGTTATCACGAACAGATCGGAGGTTATCATGTCGTTGTACCGGGCTATGGTGCGCCCTCACCTGGAGTACTGCGTCCAACACTGGTCGCCATACATGAAGAAGGACACGGTACTACCTGAAAGGGGCCAGAGAAGAGCGACTAAGATGGTTAAGGGACTGGAAGAGTTGCCATATAGCGAAAGATTAGAGAAACTGGGCCTCTTCTCCCTCGAACAGAGGAGATTGCGAGGGGACATGATCGAAACATTCAAGGTACTGAAGGGAATATACTGGTAGATAAGGACAGGCTGTTCACCCTCTCCAAGGTAGAGAGAACGAGAGGGCACTCTCTAAAATTGAAAGGGGATAGATTCCGTACAAACGTGAGGAAGTTCTTTTTCACCCAGAGAGTGGTAGAAAACTGGAACGCTGTCATAGGGGAAAACACCCTCCAGGGATTCAAGACAAAGTTAGACAAGTTTATGCTGAATCGGAATGTACGCAGGTAGGGCTAGTCTCAGTTAGGGCGCTGGTCTTTGACCAGAGGGCCTCCGTGTGAGCTGGGCACGATGGACCACCGGTCTGACCCAGCAGCGGCAATTCTTATTTTCTAGTTATCGCGTAATTTAACAATTGCCTTTAATTTTTGATTTGCCCTCTTAAAAACCCTAACAGAGACTCTAAAGGTTACACTATTACCTAAATTGACTTTGCTGAAAATCAGAGTACTGAAATAAAAAAGTAAAAGAGAAGGACAATGAAATAACCTACTGAAGCCCAAGTTTTGCCTTTTCCCAAGTTTGAATGCTAGCAGATAAGATATTCCAATGGATCCTCACTCAGCACCTTGTAAACTGTCTTCATAGTCACTGCAGCAATACCATAAACTAATTTTAACACTTTAGCACTTTATTGCAGTTGGATTCACTAGAGATAGGTATTGTCAGACAAATCAGATCAATTTCTTCACTGGGTGACCAGAGAATTTAATTGAGGGAGTGCACTAGATATAGTGTATTTAGATTTTAGTAAAGCCTTTGACAGTGTTCCTCAAAGACATAGAAACATGATGACAGATAAAGGCCAAATGGCCCATCCTGTCTGCCCATCTGCAGTAACCATTATCTCTTCCTCTCTCCAAGAGATCCTACATGACTATCCCAGGCTTTCTTGAAATCAGGCACAGTCTCTGTCTCCACCATCTCTACCGGGATAGTGTTGCACACACCTACCATCATTTATGTAAAAAAAAGTATTTCTTTAAATAACTCCTGAGCCTATCACCTCTTAACTTCATCCTATGCCCTCTAATTCCAAAGCTTCCTTTCAACTGAAAGAGACTCGACTTATGTGCATTTACATCACCTAGGTATTTAAACGTCTCAATCATATCTCCCGTCTCCCGCCTTTCCTCCAAAGTATACAGATTGAGATCTTTAAGTCTGTCCCCCATACACCGAATGATAAAGACCACGCACCATTTTAGTAGCCTTCCTCTGGACTGACTCCATCCTTTTTATATTTTTTTGAAGGTGCAGCCTCCAGAATTGTACACAATATTCTAAATGAAGTCTCACCATAGTCATATATAGGGGCATCAATACCTCTTTTTTCCTACTCTCCCTATGCACCCTGGCATCCTTCTGGCTTTTGCTGTCATCTTTTCAACCTATTTCGTCACCTTAAGATCATCACATACAATCACACTGAATGCCCTCTGAATGAGCCCCAAAGTGACAGATTGGGTCAGGAACTGGTTGAGTGGAAGGAGACACGGGGTAGTAGTCAATGGAGATTGCTCTGAGGAAAGGGATGTTACCAGTGGTGTGGCTCAAGGTTCTGTTCTTGGGCCTGTTCTTTTTAACATTTTTATAAGCGATATTGCTGAAGGGCTGTTGGGTAAGATTTGCCTCTTTGATGATACCAAAATCATCAATAGAGTAGACACCCCGGATGGTGTAAATAACATGAAAAAATACCTGGCGAAGCTTGAAGAATGGTCTGAAATTTGGCAGCTAAAATTGAATGCTAAGAAATCAAGGTCATGCATTTGGGCTGCAAAAACCCAAACAAACAGTACAGTTTAGGGAGTGAAGAACTTTTGTGCATGACAGAAGAGTGGGACTTGGGTGTAACCATTTAGAATACAAAGATGAAAAAGGAAATGGAACTCTTCTCGTATGAGGAAAGACTAAAAAGGTAAGGGATCCTCAGCTTGGAAAAGAGAAGGCTGAGTGGAGATATGATTGAAGTCTACAAAATCCTGAGTGAAGTAGAATGAGTACAAGTGGATCGATTTTTCACTCCGTTAAAAATTTCAAAGACTAGGGGACACTCGATAAAATTGCAGGGAAATACTTTTAAAAACAATAGGAGGAAATATTTTTTCACTCAGAGAATACCTGGAACGCGTTGCCAGAGATTGTGGTAAAAGTGGATAGCATAGCTTGATTTAAGAAAGGTTTGGACAAATTCCTGGAGGAAAAGTCCATAGTCTGTTATTAAGAAATGGGGGAAGCCTCTGCTTGTCTTGGATCGGAGGTATGGAATGTTGCTACTCTTTGGGTTTTGGCCAGGTACTAGTGACCTGGTTTGGCCACTTTGAGAATGGGCTACTGGGCTTGATGGACCATTGGGCTGACCCAGTAAGGCTATTCATATGTTTTATGCAGTCCGTCCTCATGGAGTCTACCTTCTCTCCCAAGCAGAGTAGCCCCAAATATGGGGTCCTCTGGCACGAAAGTCTCCTGAAGATGAAAAATGGCATTGCTAAACTAAAACTGGGAACTGATATGTGGAGAGTGATAAGAAAAAAGCAAACGTGCTAAACAAATACTTCTATTCTGTGTTCACAGAAGAAAATCCTGGAGAAGGACCGAGATTGTCTGGCAAAGTAACACAAGAAAATGGAGTAGATTCTGTGCCATTAACGGAGGAGAGTGTTTATGAGCAACTTGAAAAATTGAAGGTGGACAAAGCGATGGGACCAGATGGGACCCATCCCAGGATACTGAGGGAACTCAGAGAAGTTTCAGCGGGTCCTTTTAAAGACTTGTTCAACAAATCTCTGGAGACGGGAGTGGTTCCTGGGGATTGGAGGAGAGCGGATGTGATCCCTATTCACAAAAGTGGTCACAGGGATAAAGCAGGAAACTACAGGCCGGTGAGCCTCACTTCAGTTGTTGGAAAAATAATGGAAGTGTTGCTGAAAGAAAGGATAGTGTATTTCCTTGAATCTAATGGGTTACAGGATCCGAGGCAACATGGCTTTGCAAAAGGTAAATCATGCCAAACGAACCTGATTGAATTTTTTGATTGGGTGACCAGAGAGCTGGATCGAGGACATATGCTAGATGTAATTTACTTGGATTTCAGCAAAGCCTTTGATACGGTTCTTCATAGGAGGCTGTTGAACAAACTTGAAGGGCTGAAGTTAGGACCCAAAGTGGCGAACTGGGTTAGAAACTGGCTGTTGGACAGACGCCAGAGGGTGATGGTTAATGGAAGTCGCTCGGAGGAAGGAATGGTGAGTAGTGGAGTCCTTCAGGGTTCGGTGCTGGGGCCAATCCTGTTCAATATGTTTGTGAGTGGCATTGCTGAAGGGTTAGAAGGAAAAGTTTGCCTTTCTGCAGATGATACCAAGATTTTTAACAGAGTAGACACCGAAGAGGGAGTGAAAAATATGAAAAAGGATCTGCAAAAGTTAGAGGAATGGTCTAATGGCTGGCAACTAAAATTCAATGCAAAGAAATGCAGAGTAATGCATTTGGGGATTAATAATCGGAAGGAACTGTATATGCTGGGAGCTGAGAAGCTGATATGCACAGACGGGGAGAGGGACCTTGGGGTGATAGTGTCCGAAGATCTAAAGGTGAAAAACCAGTCTGACAAGGCGGTGACTGCTGCCAGAAGGATGCTGGGCTATATAAAGAAGCATAGCCAGTAGAAGGAAGGAGGTGTTCATTCTCCTATACAGGTCGTTGGTGAGGCCCCTCTTGGAGTATTGTGTTCAGTTTTGGAGACCGTATCTGGCGAAGGACATAAGACAACTTGAAGCGGTCCAGAGGAGGGCAACGAAAATGATAGGAGGTTTGCGCCAAAAGACATGAGGAGAGATTGGAAGCCCTGAATATGTATACCATAGAGGAAAGGAGGGACAGGGGAGATATGATTCAGACGTTCAAATACTTGAAGGGTATTAACTTAGAACAAAATCTTTTCCAGAGAAAGGAAAATGGTAAAACCAGAGGACATAATTTGAGGTTGACGGGTGGTAGATTCAAGAGCAATATTAGGAAATTCTACTTTACGGAGAGGGTGGTGGATGCCTGAAATGCGCTCCCAAGAGAGGTGGTGGAGAAGAAAACGGTGACTGAGTTTAAAGAAACATGGGATGAACACAGAGGATCTAGAATCAGAAAATAATATTAAATATTGAACTAAGGCCAATACTGGGCAGACTTACACGGTCTGTGTCTGTTTATGGCCGTTTGAGGGAGGATGGGCTGGAGAGGGTTTCAATGGCTGGGAGGGTGTAGATGGGCTGGAATAGGTTTTGACAGAGATTTTGGCAGTTGGAACCCAAGCACAGTACCGGGTAGAGCTTTGGATTCTTGCCCAGAAATAGCTAAGAAGAAAAAAATTTAAAAAATTTAAATTGAATCAGGTTGGGCAGACTGGATGGACCATTCGGGTCTTTATCTGACGTCATCTACTATATTATTAAAATAATAAATACTGAAGAGAGCAGATCAGAACATCTCTTCTTGGTTCACTTGTAGAAAGAAATACTGAAGAGGGAGCAATATATTGATGAAGGAGGATAAGCTGAAAGATGTGATTGACACCCTTCTGCAAGTGATTCACGAGCATGGATTGATCACCTAATGCAGGGGTGTCCAATGTCGGTCCTCGAGGGCCGCAATCCAGTCGGGTTTTCAGGATTTCCCCAATGAATATGCATTGAAAGCAGTGCATGCACATAGATCTCATGCATATTCATTGGGGAAATCCTGAAAACCTGACTGGATTGCGGCCCTCGAGGACTGACATTGGACACCCCTGACCTAATGTATGGAGTCCTGCGTATAGTAACAGAAACTGTAGATAAAGAAGGGAATGTTTTTGGGGGTTTTTTTTCATTTATTCTTCCACTGATCCAAAATGGAGAAAGGCCAAGAGATTAAAACTAGTATAGATCCAACAAGAACAACTTGGAAACTCTGACAAAACAAACTTCATCCTCCTAGAAAACAACAAAACTCCAACTTTAACAAATCTAATAATAAACTCGATCTCATACTCCATTCAACCCACACTAAAACTTCTAGGAGTACTGATTGACAGAGCTGTACCATGCAACCACAAATCAACAAAGTAATAAAAGCATCATTCGTGACCATGAGAAACCTAAGACAAATCCGAAAATTTTTTTGACAGGAAACAATTCCAACTTTTGGTACAATTTCTTATCCTTGGTCTAAAAGACTACTGCAACATACTTTACCTCCCCTGCTCAGCGACTATGATAAAGCAATTACAAACAATACAAAATACAGCCCTAAGACTCATCTACTCATTGAAAAAATATGACCACATCACAGAAGTATACCATGACTCACACTGGCTCCCAATACAAGCAGAGTACACTTCAAATTCTACTGCCTACTATTCAAGGCTATTAATGGAGAAAGCCCAACCTACTGGAATAACCGACTAACTCAATCCACCTCAACCAAGCACAGGAGAACCCACTCACTATTCACACACCCACCATCCAAAAATGTCAAACGAAGAAAACTAAATGACAACCTAATAGCCACCAAAGCGGCTTAACTGGAGAGGCAAATCACTAATCTGCTGTCCTCGACCACAGACTACAAAACCTTCAAGAAAGAAACTAAAACCCTACTCTTCAAAAAATACATAAAACCTATTTAACACAACCAGTTCCTACCCAATCCCCACCTACCCACTCTATAACCATAACAAATCTAAAATGCTTCTAATTACCCAAATATCACCTTAAGGTCTTGACAACTCTTATGCAATTCTTATGTAACTCTTACAACAATTCTTATGTTATGTTACAATTCTTGTAACCTCCTGACAACTCTTATGTAATCCGCCTTGAACCGCAAGGTATTGGCGGAATAGAAATCACTAATGTAATGTAATGTAATGTACAGTACTCCCTAGAAATTCGCAGGGGCTCTGTTCAAGGAACACTCGCGAATTTCGAAAAACCATGAATATGGTTTTTCAGCTGATCGAAGTCAGGAGAGAGCAGCTGGGGCGCCGGCAGGTGCTTAAATTGCACTTACAAAGCCGGGTACATTTTCCGACTGCCTCTTCCAGGTACTAAAGGCATGTCAAAGCAGCTCCTGATTGGTGTAACCATGACTTTAGTACTAGGAAGAGGCGGTCAGAATATACCGCAAATTACTGAGTCCGCGATATGCGAACTGTGAATTTGCGGGGGAGTTTACTGTACCCCCTGATATTCAGCTGGGTGTTGGAGTTTATGTAGACCTGGCCAATATGCAGACCCAGCTAAATATTGGATTGAGAACAAATAATTTTTTTAAATATGGTCTTCCAAGAACCCTCCCCCCAACAATGCTCCCTCCTTCCCTGCTCCAGCCTGCAGACAACAGGGCGACCCTCCCAATCCATGGGGTTCCAGCAGTGGTTGTTGGAGTAGGAGCACAACCCCCTCACTCTTGCCCTTTGTGGCACCATTCCAAAATGGCTGCCATGACATTTTGTAATGGCGTAGCAAGGTGCAGGAGTGAGGGGGCTGCACTCCTGCCCCCAACCACCACTGCTGGACTACCTGGGATATAGGCAGGCACGGAGATGGGGGCCTTCATGTCCACATGCTGAGGGGGAGGGAAGGAAAGGGCATTGTCGGAAGGGGGCAAAAGGATGTTCAGTGGATTATTTAAACCACTGTCCACTCAGCGAGAAACAGTCCCCTGCCTGCCTGCTTAAGTCACTTTAAGTACTGGGTCCTCAGAAACCAAGACAGCTCATTTCACTAACACTGCTTTACCTTAGCTTTTTTCTTGATATGTTTAAGCAAGGGTTGCACAGAGTGAGGTCCTGGCTGAGACAATGCTCCGAAAGAGTATTTCTTCAGTGGAGGTCGATGGAATTGCCGGAGTTTCATAGGACCCATGTGGGTGGGAAAGAATGGTTGGCGCAATTCCACTGCAGGTATTGAGTGCTATATGGATAAACAAGAAAAATTAGGATATTTGGAATGAATGTGTATGAGCTAAAATTTGTACACAGCTATTTTCTTTATTCATGCTTTTATTTTTTGATATGCTCATAAACCATGAATAACTCTCATGCATATTACATGTGGATAGTCTAAAAACTGTGACTGGTTGGGAGTCTCCCCAGGAAAAGTTTGGGAATCATTGTTTGGAAATACGCAGTGACCAAGTGCGTAACTCTTGCAAAGTCACTATTTTCCTCACAATACTTGCTTTCTCTTTGAATAGGTGCATTTTCTTCCTTCTGCTCACCTGAATGATGTTCCCGCCAAAGGTTCCACGCAGTCCTTGCTGCTTTGGATAGTAGTACTCATCATTTGATAGATTCCATGGGTCTTTCACCTCTGGCTGAGACATGTTCTATTGGTAAGATAAAATTTAAAAGTCAGAACAACTCAAAAGGTAAAATGTCAAAATGTACAGTGCTGCGTACACCCTTCAGCGCTATACAATTGATCAGTAGTAGTAGTAGTAGCAGCAGTGAGATATCAGAGGTGTGTGAAACAACAGAATGGTTCAGCCTTACCAGAGAACAGGCCAAATCAGATTTATTTTAGGCAGTTTGTAATCATAAGGAGAAACCCAAGAGCAACTGAAAACAAAACACCGACATGTCTTAACACAGAAACAGAGAGAAAAAAGTAGTTTTCTCTTGTGCAGTAGGATTCAATCGCTGGTAACAGAGATTCAGCTATAGATCTGGAGACACAGCAGTCATATTGCCTTCTAGGCCCCAAAAAAGGTGTCTTGCTCTCTAATCAGAAGAACATGTCTGTATTAGCCATTCATGCCCTGATACCTCATCCTTCTTAAGGCCTCAGTCATCTTGTATATGGAGGCTTAGCTCTTGTCTATTTGTAGGAAGCGTAACAGATCTCACTGCCATTGTCCTGACTTTCATCTCAAGCTATTCTTGACCCCCTTTAATTGAGCTTTCACCCTCTCCATTCTAAAGAAACTGCCCTTGCTAGAATCCCAAATGATTTGCTCATGGCCAAAACCAAAGGGCACTACACTCCAGCCTCATCCTCCTTGATTTGTGGAATTTGACACCGTAGATCACCGCCTACTCATTGATACGATGACCTCGCTTGGATTTCAAGGCTGTTATTACATGGTTTTCTTCCTACCTTTCCTGTTGCATTTTTAGCGTGTGCTCCGGAAGATCCTCCTTCGCAGCCATAACTCCCAGCTCTACCCGAGTTATCTAGGTGTGGGGTCATGGTAAGAGGTCATGGTAAGGTTAAATTTACCCCCCCCCCAAAAAAAATTAGGGTCTCCCCTTAAACTGTAAAATCATCGGTATAAGCCCCCGTCAAAAATTCCCCTTGCCCTTCATTAGGCACATACACATTTACCAATGAATACAAACTACCCTCTAGGACAGGGATGTCAAAGTCCCTCCTCGAGGACCGCAATCCAGTCGAGTTTTCAGGATTTCCTCAATGAATCTATACGAGATCTATTAGCATACAATGAAAGCAGTGCATGCAAACAGATTTCATGCATATTCATTGGGGAAATCCTGGTTTGCAGCCCTCGAGGAAGGACTTTGACACCCCTGCTCTAGGAGAACTTCAACCATGATATACCAACCCTGTGGATCACAAAACTAACAAAACCCCCATAGCCACATTCATCCTACAACCAAACACATTCACATATGGGAGCAACATCCAAATGGTCCCTCTGCTCTCTCCTGAGAACACTCAATCAAAGAACATAGCTAAGTAACGCAAAGGCACCACTTCATACACCCTACAAAACCAGAGCAGTTCACAGTCTTCAATGTCTCCATGTTCAAGTGTGACCATTAGAGGAGGCCGCAGCAGGCAGGGGTGCCCCCCTCCCTCATCCTCCTCGGGCCACTCAGTCGATCTGTTGCCACCGGAAAGGTGCCAGTCTCTGCCGCGCAGTCTGTGCAATTCCCGCCACAGGGCCAGAATCCTCCGGTATCTTGATACCCTCCTTCTGAAGCAGAGCGCAGGTTTTTCTCATGGACGTGACCAGAGCATGCACGCCATTTATAGTGATCAACAATCCAAAAGGATAAATCCAACGATAACACATAAGGGTCTTAGTGACTTCTTGGAAGGAGCGACGATTTTGCAGCATGTTGGCCACCAAATTCTGGTAAAACTCCAGTCAGTGGCCCTCCCAGGTCACCATTCCCATCTCTCTGGCAATCCGCAAGGCCCACTCTTTGAGGACAAACCTCTGCAAACAGATCACAATATCCTTAGGTTGATCACAAATCCGAAGTTTCAACGTTCTATGGGCGCATTTGATACCGGGCTCCAAGGAATCATCCTGCAGCAGCCACCTCAACAGTTTAGTCACAGTATCACGGACATCTTTATAATAATAATAATAACAACAGTTTATATACCGCAATACCGTGAAGTTCCATGCGGTTTACAAAAGATTAAGCAAGGTACAAATTGATTGAACTTAAAAGGGGAGAAAGAAAGAGAGTTGGTGGGGCAGGAAATCCATTTTTGAGGATAGAGAGATTAATAAGATATGGTGATCAATATCGAGGGGGAAGGAGAAGAGGGGTCAGTTGTCTAGATATTTTAGGAACAGGTGTGTTTTTGTACGTTTCCTGAAATCCTCATAAGTGGTGGGCGAAAGCAATTGATCTAGGTCCCTACCCCACAGCGCTGCTTGATGTGAGAGAAGGTGTTCGTGGTGTTTTTTCAGCTTGCAACCTCTAACTGGGGGGGAAACGAAGTTGGAGTGTGAGCTCCTCTTGTGTCTGTTGGCTGAGAAGGAGAAAAGGTTGGTTATGTATTTAGGGGCAAGTCCATATAGTGCTTTGAAGCAGAAGCAGGCGAATTTAAACTTTACGCGTGCCTCCATCAGCAGCCAATGCAACTGCTGGTAGTAGGGTGACATGTGATCGAACTTTTTTAGCCCAAAGATCAGTCTGACCGCTGCATTTTGCATTACTTGTAAACGTCGCATATTTTTTTGGGAAATTTCCAAATAGGCGATGTTACAGTAGTCAAGTAGACTCAGTATGAGGGATTGGACCAGGGTTCTGAAAGCCGACGTATCGAAATAGGCTCTAATGGATCTGAGCTTCCAGAGAGTGAAGAAACCCTTTTTGATTAAGGAGTCCACCTGGTCTTTCATGGTTAGGCGTTGATCCAGAATTACACCTAGTATTTTTATGGTGGGCTGGATAGGGTAACTAAGATTACTGATACATAGTGGTATTTTGGTGTCAATCAGGTGTGGTGAAGCAACGAAGAATTTTGTTTTTTCTGAGTTAAGTTTGAGCTTGAACTCTGTCATCCATTGCTCCATTACGTTTATGGCTTCTGAAGCTTTGGGAATAGTTTCCGAGATGGAGTTAGCAAATGGGATGATAATCGTAAAGTCATCTGCATAACTGAATAGTTTTATCCCCAGCTGGGTTAACTGCATGCCCATAATAGCAGCGCGGACAGTGGTGACCCTTGTGGCACACCGGATGGATTGCTCCAGGTATCGGAAAGCTCATAATTGAAGCGTACTTGATAGGTGCGAGAGATAAGGAAGCCACAAAACCAGTTCAACACCTCGTCCCTGATACCGATAGCGTCTAGGCATTGTAGCATTTTCCTGTGGTCTACCAGATCAAAGGCTGAACTCATATTGAACTGCATAATCAGGGCATTGAGGCCCCTGCTAAACAGTAGACGCAGATTGTCTAAAATGGCCGCAATTACTGTCTCCGTACTGAATAAGGGTCTAAAGCCAGATTGAGTTTCATGTAGGAGAGAGAACTGATTGAGATAATCCATCAGTTGGGTGTGTACCAATCCCTCCATGATTTTTACAATAAACGGAATGGATGCTACCGGTCTGTAGTTGGTTGGTAGGGCTGAAGATTCTTTACGATTTTTTAGAATTGGGGTAATTATTATGTGACCATGATTAGAGAGGAACTTCCCATTTTTTAGGTTGTGGGCCAGGTACTGCAGCAGTGATAATTTAAATTCTAAAGGTGCCGCTTTCATAATTTCGGGGGGGGGGGGGGATGAGTCTAGAATGCAATAAGATTTGGAGTATTTGTTATATAGTTTGGTGTAATTACTCCATTCTGGATCTTGAAAGGAACTCCCAGCTCTGGAAGGCCCTGCACCCTCATATTGTTTTTGCGGTGTGGTTCTCTAAATCCTCCATCTTATCTAGTAATATCTGGTATTCCTCAGTAATGTCCTCCAATTTCCTTTGCACACCAGTCATGCCCTCTGCGCAATTCTCCAGGCGAGTCTCCATCACATCCACTCACAATCCCAACTTCACCATATCAGTGTGATGCTCCTGAACTACTTCCCGCACCTGTACAGCTACTGCTGAAATCTCTTTTTTCACCTTCTGAATCTACTGCTACATATCGGCTTTCGTTAATGGCTCACGATCTTTCATCTCTAAGACTGGTGCTGCAGGGGAAGCCATTTCTTTCGCTGTCATTGAGGAGCAGCTCCCAGCTCCTTCATTACTGTGCCCTAACCCAGCGACTTGTCCAATGTGCGTGGCACCAATTTCTCTGCTTCACCTCTCACAGTTAAAAGAAGTGCTCTTAAGTGCAATTGCACACCTAATTTAAGGGATTTTCTCAGAGTTAGATCAGAGCTCCCAAATCAGGCTCCCATCCATGCAGGTCACGTCACTTCCTCTCCTCTAGGCTCCATCTCTGACGGTATTCAAATCCAGGGTGAAAGCCCACTTTTATGAAGCTGCGTTTAGGCCCTAATGCTTCCAACTTGTTATATACTATATATGTTTCTTGTTCCATCTGCAGCCCCTATCCCCTCTACCTCTCCTGCCCTTTGTATCCCCTTTCATGAACAGTATATATTGATCCACCCTGTGCCCTGTCTATCATAATTAGATTGTAAGCTCTTTTGAGCAGGGACTGTCTCTAGCGTGTTTAATGTACACCACTGTGTGCTTCTGGTAGCACTATAGAAATAATAAATAGTAGTAGTAGCTATCCTGAAATAAGCAGGTAGCATATGCTCACATGTGGGTGATGTCATCCACAGAGCACAGCACGGACAATAAACAGTGCACCGGCACTTTAAGAAATTTAAAGCATTCAGACTGCCTGCAATTGCGCATGCGTGAGTGCCTTCCCACTCAACGAGGGTTCACTGCGCATACATTTTTCTTCATTTAATTTTTCAGTCCGTTGTTTCTATTTTAAATTCGTGGCTAAAAAATGAGAATCCATTTTCTTTTCCTTTCGTTTTTCCCCTTTTTCCTCTTTGAGGATGGGGATCGACCATTACGTTTGACGGTTTTCTATTGTCTTTTAAAACTGAGTTTGATTTTGAAGGGAATAGACTTAGTAGAGAAAGACAGGTTGTTCACCCTCTCCAAGGTGGAGAGAAAGAAAGGACACCCTGGGGATAGATTCCGTACAAACGTAAGGAAGTTCTTCTTCACCCAGAGAGTGGTAGAAATCTGGAACGCTCTTCCGGAGGCTGTTATAGGGGAAAGCACCCTCCAGGGATTCAAGAAAAGCTTACATAAGTTCCTGCTGAACCAGAACGTACGCAGGTAAGGCCACCGCATGAGCGGACTGCTGGGTGCGATGGACCACTGGTCTGACCCAGCAGCGGCAATTCTGTCATAAGAACATAAGAATTTGCCTCTGCTGGGTCACACCAGAGGTCCATCCCGCCCAGCGGTCTGCTCCCGTGGTGGCCCTCCAGGCCCATCACCTGTGCAATGGTCCCAGACTATTCCTATAACCTACCTCAACTCCTATCTGTACCCATCAATCCCCTTATCCTCTAGGAACCTATCCAAACCTTCTTTGAAGCCCTGTAACGTGCTCTGGCCTATCACGGCCTCCGGAAGCGCGTTCCATGTGTCCACCACCCTCTGGGTGAAAAAGAACTTCCTAGCGTTTGTTCTAAACCTGCCCCCTTTTAATTTCTCTGAGTGCCTCCTTGTAATTGTGGTTCCCCACAGTGTGAAGAATCTGTCCCTGTCTATCTTTTCTATGCCCTTCAGGATTTTGAAGGTTTCTATCATGTCTCCTCTAAGTCTCCACTTTTCCAGGGAGAATAGCCCCAGCTTTTTCAACCTGTCAGCATATGAGAAGTTTTCCATACCCTTTACCAGTTTAGTTGCTCTTCTCTGGACTCCCTCAAGTACTGCCATGTCCTTCTTGAGGTACGGCGACCAGTACTGGACACAGTACTCCAGATGCGGGCACACCATTGCACGATACAGTGGAAAGATGACTTCCTTCGTCCTGGCCGTGATACCCTTCTTAATGATACCCAACATTTGGTTTGCTTTCCTTGATGCTGTCGCGCATTTTGCCGACGCCTTCAATGTTGTATCTACCATCACCCCCAGGTCTCTTTCAAGGTTACTTACCCCTAGTAGTGATCCCCCCCCCATTTTGTAGCTGAACATCGGGTTCTTTTTCCCTACATGCATGACCTTGCATTTCTCTATGTTAAAGCTCATCTGCCACCTTTATGCCCACTCTTCCAGTATCGTTAGGTCCCTTTGCAGGTCCTCGCAGTCTTTCGCGGTCCTAACCCTGCTGCAGAGTTTGGTGTCATCCGCAAATTTTATAACCTCACATTTTGTTCCCGCCTCCAGGTCATTAATAAATATATTGAACAGTAGCGGTTCCAGCACCGACTCCTGCGGGACTCCGCTCGTGACCCATAGCCAGTCTGAGTAGTGGCCCTTTACTCCAACCCTCTGTTTCCTGCCTGCCAGCCAATTTTTGATCCTTCGGTGGACATCCCCTTGCACCCCGTGGTTCCACAGCTTCTTAAGCAGCCGTTCGTGGGGTACCTTGTCGAAGGCTTTTTGGAAGTCAAGGTAAATGATGTCTATGGATTCCCCTTTATCTATCTGACTGTTTATTCCCTCAAAGAAGTACAGTAAGTTTGTGAGGCACGACCTTCCCTTGCAGAAGCCGTGCTGGCTCACCTTCAATTGTCCATTGTTGTCTACGTGTTCACAGATGCTGTCCTTAATCAGTGCTTCCATCATCTTTCCCGGAACCGAGGTCAAGCTCACCGGCCTGTAGTTTCCTGGGTCACCCCTTGAACCCTTTTTAAAGATGGGCGTGACATTTGCTATTTTCCAGTCCTCCGGTATCTCCCCAATTTTTAAGGATAGGTTACATATTTGGCGAAGTGGTTCCGCTATTTCGTTCCTTAGCTCCTTGAGTACCCTTGGGTGGATGCCGTCCGGACCCGGTGATTTGTCGCTCTTTAGTCTGTCTATCTGTCGGAGGACATCCTCTTGTCTTACCTCTAGTTGGACCAGCTTTTCATCCTGATCCCCATTTATGATCTCCTCGGGTTCTGGAATATTTGATGTGTCCTCTCTCATGAAGACCGACGAGAAGAACTTATTTAACCTGTCAGCTATCTCTTTTTCCTCCTTTACCACTCCCTTCTTGTCTCCATCATCCAATGGTCCCACTTCTTCCCTGGCCGGTTGCTTCCCCTTTATGTACCTGAAGAATGATTTGAAGTTTGTTGCTTCCCCCGCCAGTCTCTCCTCATATTCTCTTTTTGCTTTCCTAACCACTCGGTGACATTCTCTTTGGTGTCTTTTGTGTTCCATTTGGTTGTCCTTTGTTTGGTCCTTTTTCCATTTCCTGAAAGATGCTTTTTTATCGCTTATCGCTTTTTTCACTGCATTTGTTATCCACACTGGGTTTTTTTGTTTGATTCTTTTTGCACCCTTTCCTGAACCTGGGGACGTATAGGTTCTGTGCCTTTTGCACCGTTCCTTTGAGTAGGGACCAGGCTTTTTCTACGGTCTCCATCTTTCCTAAGTTGTCGCTGAGTTTCTTTCCCACCATTTTTCTCATGGCTTCATAATTCCCTTTTCTGAAATTGAGTGCTGTCGTTGTGGTTCTTATTACCTTTGATGATCCACTTTCTAGCTTGCATTGGATCATGTTGTGATCGCTGTTTCCTAGTGGCGCTAGTACCGCCACCTCCTTTGCGGGTCCCCCTAGCCCGTTGAGGATTAGGTCAAGAGTGGCATCTCCCCGCGTTGGTTCCGTGACCAGCTGTTCCATGAAACAGTCCCTCATAGCCTCCAGGAATTTGGTCTCCCTCGTGCAGTTTGAGTGTCCAATACTCCAGTCCATCCCAGGGTAGTTGAAGTCCCCCATCACTACCACACTTCCGCTTTTGCAAACCTGCCTCAATTCAGCCTCCAGGTCCTGGTCGATTGTTTCCGGTTGTCCAGGTGGACAATAGTACAGTCCCAATTTGATGTCTGCTCCAGTTCCTCCTTGTAGCTTAATCCATAGTGATTCCAAGCCGTCCGCCCTTACTGTTGTTTCCATCCTGGTTGAGGGAATGGAATCCTTTATATATATCGCTATTCCTCCACCCTTCTTGTGGATCCTGTCTCTCCTATAGAGTTTGTACCCTGGTATGACCACATCCCATTTGTTGTCATCAGTCCACCATGTTTCTGACTCCAATTATGTCCAGGTCCTTTTTACTGGCTATGACTTCCAGCTCTCCCATTTTGGCTCTGTCAAAGCCAAACCCAACCCCAGCCCCCATTCCTCTCAGCTGAATCCGACCTCTCCCCAGTTCCTGATTCCCCCACCTACCAGCTCCCCACCGCTGTATTTTAAATTCTTTGAGCAGCCGGAAGTGCAACGAAGCCAGCCTCCCGCCATCTGCCTGACGGTGTTCTTTCTGCAGCGTTCTGCCTACACAGAATGCTGCAGAAAGAAAACTTCCAATGCAGACGATGTGAGGCTAGCTTCGTTGCGCCTCCAGCTGCCCAAAGATTTTAAAATACAGCGGCAGGGAGCTGGTAGGTGGGGGAATCGGGAATTGGGATGAGATCAGATCCAGTTGAGAGGAGTGGGGGGTGGAGTTGGGAATAATGGAAGGCAGATGCTGTACGGGGTGGGGGTGGGTGGGAAGGATAGATGCTGCACGGGCTGGGTTTAGGAAGGGAGGGAAATATAGATGCTGCCTGTGGGTGAGGGAACAGGAAAAGAGAATTGTTGGATATAGGTGTGGAGTAAAGACATGGTGTACATGGGGAAAGGAAGAAAGAGGAAAATTGGACATAAAGAGAGAGAGAAGAGAGGTAGAGATGAATGGGGGAGAGAAGGATGAAAGGGAGAAATGTTGGTTGGGGATAGGGAACAGAAGGACAGATTGAAGGGGATGCAAGGTGGAGGAATATTGGACATAGTGATGGAGGGAGAGATGTGGCAGTAAATGCCTGGCTCTCTCAAGGCAGATGGATAGTGAGAGAGAAAGAAGGAGACATGTTGTCAATAGGGGTGGAGGAGAGAAGAAAAGTTGGACTCATGGAGGGACAGAGAGAGATATTATTATTATTATGTTGGTTGGGGAAGGGAATGAGGTCCAGAGGAGAGAAAGCGTGAAGGAGGCAGAAAACAAGAAATATTGGATGCACAGTCAGAAGAAAGTGCAACCAGAGACTCATAAAATCACCAGACAACAAAGGTAGGAAAATTATTTTATTTGCAACAAAGGTAGGAAAATGATTTTATTTTCAATTTAGTGATCAAAATGTGTCAGTTTTGAGAATTTATATCTGCTGTCTGTATTTTGCACTATATTTGTCTATTTTTCTATAGTTGTTAATGAGGTGACATTGCATATTTTAAAGTCATCTGTCTTGACCTCTTTGGAAAAAAAAAAGAATATAAATGATAATTAACATTTTCTCTGCATTCAGTGTGCTTTGTGGGTTTTTTAAATTTTGTGGTTACCATTATGTATTAACAACATTATATTGTGTGTATATGAAAAATTAGTTGGAAGAAATTGCATTACAATTAGTACTTTTATTATGGGGATGGGGTCTGTGGCAGAGCCTGGGCGGGTCTGTGGCAGAGCTTGGTGTGGGTACTTGATTAATATTTATTAGTCTTAGGGAGTACTTGACTTGAAGAAGTTGAGAAACACTGCCATTGATACCCACTCAGTCTCAAGTATCGGTAACAAGATGTTTGAGCCCAGGTCAATGACTTTCTGCGCATAGAGTTTAGTAATATATTCAAACTCATCTCCACATCAGTGTCAGCACCAACCTCTTCGGTACCAACCCAGCCTAAATATAGTTCTCATGGGGCACAGGGTACTGCTTCGGAGATTGCATCTGAACGTCGCTCTACTTCGCATTGATATTCTTCGAGTCATTGTCAATGTTCATCTTCAGAGTATTGGTCTGTATCCAGAGGACATTGACAGTCTCAATCCAAGCATCAGCTATCATCATCTTCGGAACATCGAGCATCATTGAAACATTGCCATACATCTAAACACCAAAATTCTGCTTCGAGGCATTGACGTTTTCATCTAGAGATTCTGTATCGATGCATCAAAAATCATCTTCGAACCATCGGGACAATTCATCAAAACATCGATATTCTTCATCGAGACATCAGCATTCTTTATCTAAACTCTGATGTTCTCAAAGTACTCTTCTTCGAAGCATTCATCCAGGTACCGGAATTCTTTTTCATCAATATCATCAGCTCAGTACCGACATAATAAAGAATCCATGAATTCTGATCGGGATTCAGACTTAATGTCAGATCAGAGTGGGGTGGGGGAGGGAGATTCATTAGCTCCTGAATCTTATGGAATACCTTATGAACTGTCTCCCCCACTACCTAGGAGAAGATCTCCTCCAGAAAGTCTCTCTTTTACCAAGTACAAAGACAATTGGGAAAAGAACTTCCTGTAAAATTAGAAACAGATATGGAGCCCAGAGCTGAATTGTTGGAGGCTTTCGATTATGATGAATCTCCTAAAGAGCTTTTGAAATTGCCTCTTCATCCTTTATTGAAAGAGTCTCTTCTAAAAAAAATTGGGAGACTCCACTGACAGTAACCATGACTCCTAGAAAGTTGGATTCTCTGTATAGAATTATTTCTTATCCAGGGTTTAATAGATGACAACTTCAACACTAATCGTTGTTGGTAGAATCCACACTGAAGAAAACATTTAGTAAGAGTTTATACCACATCTCCTCCAGGATATGAAGGCAGGACCATGGATAAATTTGGTTGGCGTTAGTATCAAAACTTAATGTTAGCTAATAGAGTTTTGAATTATAATATTTTCATGTCTTTTTATCTTAAACAATTAGCAAAGAAGGTATCCAACTTTGAGCAATATATTCCACTGGCTCAGTTGTCTGAGTTTAAACATATTGCTCATGCTTTATCGCAAACAAGAAAATATATTGCTCGCGCCTCATTTGATACCTTCGTCTATGGCCATAGCTACAGGGCATTTGGCATGGTTGCAGGTTTCTGATATGGATCTTAATCTTCAGGACTGATTAGTAAATATTCCATGCATCAGAGAAGAGCTTTTTGGTGAGAAGGTGGAGTCTGTTACACAGAAACTGAATCAACAGACAGAGCTGGAACACTCTCAATAAAACAAAGAGAACTCAATCTAACAAACCTGTTCAGAAGTCGACTTCCTCTTATAAGAGATGATATACTACTTCATTGTCCTCATCAAAACCACTGCCTCAGAAGAGACAGAGACAGCAAAACTGTCAAATACAGCAACCATCTACATCTTAGAAGCTGGCTCAGTATTTTTACCTGCTTCTAGAGAGCACAGTCAAATTAATACCTTTAAAGCCACTTCCTCTTCCCATCGGAGGTCATCTTCCAGCATTTTACCCACATTAGACTCTCATTACCACCAATACTTGGGTTTTAAAAGTTATAAAGGTTTTGTGATATTCTTTCTGTGATAGACCCCTGGCATCTTTTACACCCAGAGGTTCGAGCCTATATTCATCTCTCCCGAACTCATAATTCCTGGTCTAGAATCGATTACATCTTCATGTCTCTGGAGCTGTTTCCTTCTGTCTTGTTGGCGGAGATTGGTACTCTGAATATTTTGGATCATACCCCGGTCTGGTTGTACATTCACCTGGATGTTTTCTATGTCCGTTCTCCCTCTTGGCGTTTTCTCTTTTATTTAGCACATGATGTCGAATTTCAGACTTTCCTTCAGACCCAATGGGATGATTATTTGGCTAATAATGTACATCAAGATGACCCCATGCATTTTTGGGAAGCTATTAAAACTATACTTCGGGGTCATATAATTTCTTTTACATGTGCCAGAAATAAATGTATCAATAAAGGGATTATAATCTTGGAAAGGGCCTTACGTGCTGCTAAGAGAGTCTTTCACTCTACTCCTTCGGTGGAAACTTGGGATCAATATTTTCATCTCAGGAGGCTCTTAATTCTCTTCTTCACTCTCGATCTCAGAGGTGGGTGGCTTTTCATAGGCATCGTTTTCAGAGGTTTGGCAACAAACCCGGGCATCTTTTGGCGCGCTTAGTAGATGCCAAGACTGGTCGGAGACCGATTTTGACACTTCGATCTCCAGGGGGCGGTAGGGTATCTCGTACTGTGGATGTCTCTGGGGTTCTCTATGATTTTTTTATGAAGTTGTATGCTGCACCTCATGATGCTTCCCACGATTCTCTTAGCGGATCATCTTCGCTCGTCTGGCTTGCCTCGCTTGCCTGAAGATGTAGCATTCAACCTTAATTGTCCTTTCCAGGCACAGGAATTACACTCAGCTATTAAGGCCCTATGCCCTGGCAAGGCCCCAGGCCCGGATGGCTTTCCTGGGGAATTTTATCACATTCTTTCTCCCCAATTGTGCGGCCCCTTGTTATCCTATTTTAATACCGTCATTTCTCATGGTTCCTTCCCCCGTTATGCTAACGAGGCACTTATCACTTTGTTGTTGAAGCTGGATAAGGGGGCCGATGACCCTGGTTCCTATCGCCCGATATCTTTGATTAACGTTGATCTTAAGCTTCTTTTTCGTATGCTGGCTGATCGACTAGCTCTCCATCTTCCTTCAGTAATTCACAAGGACCAGGTTGGTTTCATTTGTGGCCACCAGTCAGTTTGCAATATGCGGAAGGTTCTTTTGCGCTCGCTCATTGTCAGCATCACCGCATTCCAGCTTTGTTTGTCAGTTTAGATGCTTCTAAGGCCTTTGATAGCATTCATTGGTCCTTTCTGTTTCATACTCTTGAGTACGTTGGGATTGGGGGATTCTATCTTAGTGCGGTGCGTTCTTTATATTCTAATCCGCGGGCATCCTTGTCAGTTAATGGAACCCGCATGGATTCCTTTCTCATCTTACGCGGTACTAGGCAGGGCTGTCCCCTTTCCCTTTTACTTTTTCTTCTTTCTTTGGAAACTTTACTCTGTACTTTATGTCTTTTTGATGATGTGCGAGGTCTTCATGTTGCAGGAGTGAACTTAAAGACTTTAGCCTTCGCAGATGATATGTTCTTGATTCTTACTGATCCGGAGGTTTCCTTACTATCTGCGTTGGATCTTATCTCTGAATTTGGCTTTTACTTTGGCCTTTCCCTTAATCTAGATAAATCGGTCGCATTGCCTTCTAGCCCTAATGTTTGTATCGCTTGGAGAGGTTCTTTTCCTTTGCAGTGGGTGGCGTCCTTGTTGAAATATTTGGGGGTTCTTATCCCGCTCGACCTTTCTCGTTTGTATTCATTGAATTTGGAACCGCTTTTTCAAGATCTTATGATCATTTACAGTTATGGAGTCTTCCGCTTTCGCTTCTTGGTCGGGTGAGCTTATACAACATGCTTATTGTTCCATGTTGGTTGTATGTCTTTCAGATACTCCCTTTTTACTTGACCTCTAAGGATGAAAAGTGGATAGAGTGCTTGGTTCAGCGATTCCTTTCGGCGGGAAGAAGAGCTCAACTCCCTTATCAGCTGGCGGCCACTCCTTGGTATAAGGGTGGACTGGGATTGCTAAATATTCATTTCTTGACAGTCGGTTGTGGCATGCGCCATATAAATGATCTATTTTGGGGCACTTCTACTTTTACTAACACTTCCTTGGAGCTTTTCTGTTTTCAAAAGATTCATTTTAGTGCATATCTTCATTCTGTTCCTTCTTCTCAGCCTGGGTTTCTTCCCCGCATGGTACTGCACCGTCCCCTGCACTGGGTCTGGCATTGGGTCTGTAAGTTTCATTCTGTCAGTCCTACTATTTCTCTTTTCTTGCCTAAATGTTTCAACGGTAATTTTCTTCCTGGGATGGATGGGGCCCAGTTTTGCTCGATGGGAAGCAAGGGGGATTCATTATTTGTTCCAATTGGTTGAGGACGATGGAACATAGTAACATAGTAGATGACGGCAGATAAAGACCCAAATGGTCCATCCAGTCTGCCCAACCTGATTCAATTTAAATTTTTAATTTTTTCTTCTTAGCTATTTCTGGGCAAGAATCCAAAGCTTTACCCTGCACTGTGCTTGGGTTCCAACTGCCGAAATCTCTGTTAAGACTTACTCCAGCCCATCTACACCCTCCCAGTCATTGAAGCCCTCCCCAGCCCATCCTCCACCAAACGGCCATATACAGACACAGACCGTGCAAGTCTGCCCGGTATTGGCCTTAGTTCAATATTTAATATTATTTTCTGATTCTAAATCCTCTGTGTTCATCCCACGCTTCTTTGAACTCAAGTCACCGTTTTACTCTCCACCACTTCTCTCGGGAGCGCATTCCAGGCATCTACTACCCTCTTCGTAAAGTAGAATTTCCTAACATTGCCTTTGAATCTACCACCCCTCAACCTCAAATTATGTCCTCTGGTTTTACCATTTTCCTTTCTCTGAAAAAGATTTTGTTCTACATTAATACCCTTCAAGTATTTGAACGTCTGAATCATATCTCCCCTGTCTCTCCTTTCCTCTAGGGTATACATATTCAGGGCTTCCAGTCTCTCCTCATACGTCTTCTGGTGCAAGCTTCCTATCATTTTCGTCAACCTCCTCTGGACCGCCTCAAGTCTTCTTACGTCCTTCGCCAGATGCGGTCTCCAAAATTGAACACAATACTCCAAGTGGGGCCTTACCAATGACCTGTACAGGAGCATCAACACCTTCTTCCTTCTACTGACTACGCCTCTCTTTATATAGCCCAGCATCCTTCTGGCAGCAGCCACTGCCTTATCACACTGTTTTTTTCACCTTTAGATCTTCGGACACTATCACCCCAAGGTCCCTCTCCCCGTCCGTGCACATCAGCTTCTCTCCTCCCAGCATATACGGTTCTTTCCTATTATTAATCCCCAAATGCATTACTCTGCATTTCTTTGCATTGAATTTTAGTTGCCAGGCATTAGACCATTCCTCTAACTTTTGCAGATCCTTTTTCATATTTTCCACCCCCTCTTCGGTGTCTACTCAGCTGCAAGAAGATTTTGATCTCCCTCACACAGATGGCTTTGCCTATATGCAGATTCATCACTATATTACATAAGAACATAAGAACATAAGAATTGCCATCTCCGGATCAGACCCATGGTCCATCGAGTCCGGCGATCCGCACACGCGGAGGCCCAGTCAGGTATACACCTGATTGTTCTAATCACCCATATCCCTCTATGCCTCTCATAAGGAGATGTGCATCTAATTTGCCTTTGAATCCTAGCACAGTGGATTCCTTAATAACCTCCTGTGGAAGAGCATTCCATGCGTCCACCACTCGCTGCGTATAGCAGAACTTCCTGACATTTGTCCTGGACCTGTCACCCCTTAGCTTCAAACCATGTCCTCTTGTCCGTGTCACATTGGACAATGTAAATAATTTGTTTTTCTGCTCTATTTTATCGATGTCTTTCAGTATTTTGAACGTCTCTATCATGTCCCCTCGCAGCCTCCTCTTCTCAAGGGAGAACAATCCCAGTTTCTTGAGTCGTTCCTCGTATTCCAATTTCTCCATACCTCTTATTAGTTTCGTTGCTCGTCTCTGCACCCTCTCCAGCAGTTTTATATCCTTCTTTAGGTTGGGAGACCAATGTTGTACACAGTATTCCAAGTGTGGTCTGACCATTGCTCTATAAAGCGGCATTATGACTTTCTCCGATCTACTCGTGATTCCTTTCTTTATCATGCCCAACATTCTGTTTGCTTTCTTTGCCGCTGCCGCACATTGTGCCGACGGCTTCAGGGTCCTATCTATCAGTACACCCAGGTCCTTTTCTTGTTCGCTCTTACCCAGAGTTGCTCCTGACATTCTATACTCGTGTTCCTTATTCTTACTACCTAAATGCATTACTTTGCATTTCTCCACGTTGAACTTCATCTGCCATTGCTCTGCCCATTTCTCTAGCTGATACAAGTCGCTCTGGAGTTCCTCGCTATCTTCCTGCGATCTGATTTCCCGGCATAGCTTTGTGTCGTCTGCAAACTTAATGATCTCACTGGATATTCCGCCTTCCAGGTCATTGATATATATATTAAATAGAATCGGCCCAAGTACCGAGCCCTGGGGCACACCACTAGTCACTTTCTCCCAGTCTGAGAACTTCCCATTTATGCCCACTCTCTGCTTCCTGTTTTCCAGCCATTTGCCTATCCACCTTTGTATATCTCCCTCTATTCCATGGCTTTGTAGTTTCCTGAGAAGTCTTTCATGCGGAACTTTGTCGAATGCTTTCTGGAAGTCCAAATAAATTATGTCCACCGGCATTCCACTATCAATTTGCTTGTTCACGGTTCTTCTTTACCTTCTTGCCATTTAACAGCATCCTGTCAGGAATTATTGTCTACTGCATATACTATTGGATCGCAGCTCCCAGTTCCTCTTAAGTTTCATCACATACATTTGAAAGATGAGTCTCCCTTGCTTGACCATGATAGATTGCACGATGCGTGGGCCTGTGATCTCAATAAAGCACTAACTGATGATATGATTTTACACGCTGTAAAAAAAACTATCTGCCTTACGAAAGTATGCCACTTTTTGGGAACAACACTATAAGCTGATATTAAGATTGTACATTTCTCCTAAGAGGGCTTACCTCTTTGGGTTCAGACCATCGGCTGAATGTCTTCGATGTCATGCACCGGAAGCTGGATTGGGACATATGTTTTGGACCTGTCCTAATATTCAATCCTTTTGAATAACTATATTCCTTTTTGTAGAGCACCATCTGGAATATTACTATACAGCGCTCTCCTTTGCTTTTATTTGGTGCCTCGCTACATTATTATCCTCGGAAACGAGGAGCTGCTACTTTTCTCAGGTGGACAGTCCTGGTTGCTCTGAAATGCATTCTACTCAAATGGCTGAAAGCGGATGCTCCTGACTATTCCCTCTGGCGTTGCCGCAGGCTTACACTCCAGCAGTGGGAAAGATGGGATGTCTTGGAATTTTCCTCCTTACGAGGGCGCTCTTTTCAGAGTGCCTGGGAGCCTTTTTGGAATACCATGACTCCCTTAGTAATAATAATAATAATAACTTTATTTTTCTATACCGCCATAGTCAAATAACTTCTAGGCGGTTCACATTGAAAGAAGGCTGGACAATTAGCAAATTACAGAATGCAAGAAGAGAAATGTTACATAAGAAATAGGAGATACATGAGAAATTACATCAGGTTTGCAAAGGGGAAATATCATAGTGAGTAAAGGACATCTGTTTAGGTGATGAATTTGTCAAATAGAACGGTTTTAATTAATTTTCAAAATGCGCCGTAGGTCTGCCTGGCTCTATTTATGTAGTTTCCCAGCCAGGATTGCTGTCTGCTTGCTTGGAACATGAAGGTTCTGTCATGAAGGTTCTTAGCTCGTAGTCAATTATTAAACTGTTGATCTGTTGTCCTTGACATTTTCCTAAGTACTCTGTATTTCTGTGAATTTATGTACACCTTTCTTTTACTGGTTTCCACTTTGGTTTATAGCTTGAAGGAGGACTAGGGGGTGGGGGGGCAAGGGGTGGAATGGGGGGGTATAACGTTTGTTAACAAAGTGAGCTTGGTTTCTGTATTCAGCTGTGGTTATTGTTTCCTTTTCCTGTTGAGCTCAATAAAACATATTTAACAATAAAAGTTATACAGGAAGGGTTCTCCCTTCATTTTGTTTCCATTCCACCAAACTACCCTCCAAGAGAGTCCTCAAGTTTCATGAGATTTTTGATTAATCGCTTAATCTTGTTTCTAAGCGATGAACATAATAAAATTACAATATTTAGGGAATAATACAATAATTAACAATAAGTCCGAGAGGACTTGTGACAAACTTAACATACCCATAAACACAAGGAAAGAAAGGAAAGTGAAATACAAAATCATTAAAGAAAGCAAAACAATCATGGAAAAAACATAAGGCAGGGAAAACAGAAAATAGCTTCCTTTACATCTCAGCAGACGACCCTTCTTCTTCAGGAAATAGACACTTTACTTCAGTTAAATCCCAAAGAGGAAATTCCTCCTAACCAAAAAGATCAGGGGTTTTATTCCAAGTATTTTCTAATTCCAAAGAAGACAGGAGGTACACGTTCAATTCTCGATCTCCAAAATCTCAACAATATCTCGGCAGAGAAAAATTCTGCATGTTGACTCTGGTGACATTATATCCCCTTTTGGATCAAAACAAATGGCTATGCTCTCTAGACCTCAAATAAGCTTATTCTCACATTTCCATTCACCCAAATTACAGAAAGTTTCTTCAATTCAGAATAGCTCATCAACATTATCAATACAAGATTCTTTATTTTGGCCTAGCATCATCTCCAAGAGTTTTCACAAAATGTCTGGTGGTGGTTGCAGCAGCACTTCGCTCATATGGTCTCCAAGTTTTTCCTTATCTGAACGATTGGTTAATCAAATCCTCATCTCCTCAAGCAGTTTTCTTGGCAATAAAAAAGACCATACAATTTATTCAACAATTGGGGTTCAAAGTAAATTTTCCAAAGTCTCAGCTAAAACTTTCACAACGTCTCCAGTTTATAGGAGCAATTTTGGACACAAATCAGCTGAGAGCTTATGTTCCACAACAGAGACAAGACAATTTGAATCTGTCCTCTCCTGGTTTGCCTCCTACCTTTCCCAACGCACCTTTATGTGTTGGTGGGTCATCTTCTGCTCTACCCCACTAGTGGTTGGTGTACCCCAGGGTTCTGTCTTAGGACCTCTTCTCTCTCTACACCTCTTCCCTCAGTGCCCTGATCTCCTCCCATGGCTTCCAGTATCACCTATGTGCCGATGACTCCCAGATCTATCTCTTTACACCTGAAATTTCACCTAAAGTCCAAGAAAAAGTCTCTGCTTGTTTGGCTGACATTGCTGCCTGGATGTCCTGCCATCATCTGAAACTAAATATGTCCAAGACTGAGCTGCTCCTCCTCCTTCCTCCTAAACCCTCTGCTCCTCCTCCTCCTCCTCTTCCTTTCTCCATCTTGGTAAATAATACTGTCATTGTTCCAGTCTCCTCTGCTTGCAGCTTTGGAGTGGTCTTCGATTCTGACCTCTCATTTTCTAAGCATATCCAACAAGCTGCTAAGACCTGTCGCTTCTATCTCTTCAATATCACCAAAATTTGCCCCTTCCTCTCTAAGCACAGTACTCGGATCCTTGTCCAAGCTCTCGTAACCTCAGGTTACTGCAATCTACTCCTAACTGGTACTCCCGCAGTGTCACCTCTTCTCCTTGCAATCTGTGCAAAACTCTACTGCACGACTCATCTTTTAACAACCTCACTATGCTTATATCACTCCCTCCTTAAGTCACTTCACTGGCTCCCTATCTGCCATCGCATACAGTTCAAGATCTTATTGCTGACCTATAAGTGTGTTCATTCAGCTGCCCCTCAATATCTTTCCTCACTTCTCTCTCCTTATACACCTCCCAGAGAACTCTGTTCCTCAGTTAAGTCACTCTTAGCATTACCCTTCTTCTCCACTACCAATTCCAGACTTTGTTCCTTTCATCTAGCTGCCTCCTATGCCTGGAATAAATTACCCAAGTTTTTCTATCAAGCCCTTTCCCTTGTTTAAAAGCAGACTGAAAGCCCACCTTTTTGATATAACTTTCAATCCTTAACCCTACTCCTGTGCCCTGCCACCCAGCCCGCTGATTAACCATTCCTCTTAACTGTATCCATGACATCCTGTTTGTCTGTCTTGTCTGTTTAGATTGTAGGCTCTTTCGAGCAGGGACTGTTTTCTAATTCTTTGTGACTCTGTGCAGCACTGCGTGCATCTGGTAGCACTATAGAAATAATTAAGAGTAGGAGTAGTAATTCATCTTTGCAATCAAGTATCCAATTTGCAAACGCTGCCAGCCAACCAGCCAGATGATGCAGTTCATAAGTCATATAGCATCCACAGTTCATACTGCACTATTTGCTCTTCTACATCTCAGGGTGCCACAGTGGCAGTGGCGTACCTAGGGTATGTGGCACCCGGAGCCCATCATTTTTTGACACCCCCCTCCCATGTAAAAAAATATTTTTTGTAATGACCATGAAACGGAATAAATGGTCAGAATAGAAATATGCAGTGAAAATTTTCTTATATTCCAAACATAACATAACAAATTATGTCTGAATTGTCATGACATCAGAAGTACATATGGATAGTTGCAGGTGATGCTTGGGACAGTTCTGATTGTGTTAGTTCGGTTTTATGTGTTTTTTGAATAGAAGGGTTTTTATTTCTTTTTGAAGGTTTTGCAGTCTGTGGTCGATGTCAATTGGTTGTAGAGTTGGGGGTCGAGTGTTGCAGCTCGAATGGCTAGGAGGTTGTCGAACAGTTTTTTTCTTTTGACGTTTTTGGTTCGAGGGTGTGTGAATGGTGCGTGAGTTCTCCTATGTCTGTTTGAGGTGGATTGAATTATTTAGCTGAAGAAATTAGTTACCCCCTCATCCCACATACATTAATTCTCTTCCATTTTTGTTCCCATTATAAAAAACACTGATAAGTTCCCAGAAAAAAAATACATTAAAATAAGAAGTGAAAACAAAGGCCCCTACAGATGAGAACATAACATAAGAATAGCCTAACTGGGTCAGACAATGGTCCATCATGCCCAGTAGCCCATTCTCATGGTAGCCAATCCAGGACACTAATAACTGGTCAAAACCCAAAGAGTAACAACATTCCATGCTACCGATCTAGGGCAAGCAGAACTTCCCCCATGTCTTAATAACAGATTATGGACTTTTCCTCCAGGAATTTGTCCAAATCTTTCTTAAAACCAGCTACACTATCTGCTTTTACCATAACTTCTGGCCACTTCATTTTTAAGTTTAGATCTTTCCTTTCAAACAGAGACCTTGCTAGATGTCAAATACAGCACAAGGTAACTTCACATGGACTTAGCTGTGCAGGAAATGTGAATCTCCTCATACACCCACCATATAGTGCAAAAATGTGCAAAGGTCTTTTTTTTTCTTTCAATCACTACATAGCCTAATGCCACACAAGCAGCGCTGTTACAAACATATTCTGTAGGTCAATGCTAAGGATAACAAAGTTTCCTTCCTTGGACCAGAAGGAGATACTGATAAACCACTGGAAGAGATCCCAAAACAACACCCAAAGACCCACTCAGTGTGTGAACCAGTTGAATGGAGTGGACCAACTGGGGGGTGGAAATGGGCCCGGAGTTTGCTCAGCAGAATTTCCCAGACCACCTCTTCCTCTCAACACATTGACACGCTGCCACCACCACCACTAGGAACACCTCACTGGGTAGGCCAGCTATGCTATAAACTTTATAAAACACATTATTATATTTTCTTATAAAGCACATATTTTAACTGAACTCTCTGACATCCTCAGCCTTTCCATTCACAAAAATAGAAGGAAGAAAAGTTCCCATTTCCTGCTGTCTCATGTCCCCGGCCTATACAATATTTTTTTTCTGCAGACCCTTCAAAAGTCTGACCAAATCCTCGTTTCACTTGCATTATAAAGTACTGAGGATGCATCTCTCCCCAATCCCAGGTCCTAAAGTCTAAAACAGTAGCGCAAACTAATGCTGCCAGATTCAGGAAAAAAAATTTCAATTCGATTCAGCCTATTGAATTGGTTTTTCAATTCAATTTTCCTGCCCAGTTGGGTGATTTTTTTCAAAACTCCTGGTGGGTTTTATAGCTTTTTCACCCCCTTTGGCTTCTCCTAACCATACTGGCGTTGTGGTGTAAATAAAATAAAGAAATAAAAAGGACTTTTCCTCTCTCTTTTAAATCCTAGCTCACGTTTGCAGTCCAACACCAGCTCTGGCAGGATACACATTTCAAATCTGACATATTATAATCACAAAACAGAAAATAAAATTAATTTTTCTACCTTTTGTTGTCTGGTTATATTTCAAATCTTGTTGGTCCAAGGCTCTGGTTTTCTTCTGATAACTTGCATGCCAGGGTCTCCTTCTTTCTTCTTTCTGCATGCTAACCATCCATCTGCCAACTCTGTCCTCCCTTTCCATTTCCCTTCCCTCCCCAGGAAGTCTGGTATCTTTCCTTTTTTTCATCTCCCTCCACAGATCCACCTTTTCTTAACTACCCTTTCATCCGGCATCTCTCTCTCCTTCCCCACCACCCCAGAGTCCACCATCTCTCCCTTTCTTTTCCCAATTACCCTCCTATCCAGTATCTCTATCCCTCCTCCACACCATCCCTTGTGTCCAATTTCTCTCCCTTTCTGTTCCTTCCCTCCCTAAATCCCATGGTCCATCATCTCTCTCCCTCTCCTCTATTTTCAGACCCATTATTTCTTCCCCCCCCCCAAAGTTTGGCATATGCACGTCTCTTTGAACACCCCCTTCCCTCCGTGTACTTCTAAACCAGGGTCCCCCCCAAAGGCCTGTCCCCTTAAAGGTCTGCCTGTCCCCCCTTGAAGGCCTGCATCCCCCTTGAAGGCCTGTCCCACCCCCTTGTAGGCCTGTCCCCCCCTCGAAGGCCTGTCCCCCCCCCCTTGAAGGTCTGCACCCCCCCGAAGGCCTGCACCCCCCCGAAGGCCTGTCCCACCCCCTTGTAGGCCTGTCCCCCCCTTGTAGGCCTGCCTTCCTGTCCCCCCTTGAAGGCCTGTCCCCCCCTTGAAGGTCTGCACCCCCCCTGAAGGCCTGTCCCCCCCTTGAAGGCCTGCACCCCCTTGAAGGTCTGCACCCCCCCCGAAGTCCTGCACCCCCTGAAGTCCTGCACCCTCTCTGAAGGCCTGCACCCCCCCTGAAGGCCTGCACCCCCCCTGAAGGCCTGTCCCCCCCTTGAAGGCCTGCCCCCCCTTTGAAGGCCTGTCCCACCCCCTTGTAGGCCTGTCCCACCCCCTTGTAGGCCTGTCCCACCCCCTTGTAGACCTGTCCCCCCCTTGAAGGCCTGCCTGCCCCCCCTTGAAGGCCTGTCCCTCCCCCTTGAAGGTCTGCACACACCCCCGAAGGCCTGTCCCCCCCTTGAAGGCCTGCCTGTCCCCCCCCCCTTGAAGGCCTGTCCCCCCTTGAAGGCCTGCCTGCCTGCCTGTCACCCCCCTTCCCCCTTGAAAGCCTGCCTGCCTGCCCGCCCGCCCCACCCCGAAGGACCGCTTGCCCCCCTGGCCTCCCCGCACCACCTATGAAGCAGTACTACCTATGCTCCCGGCCTTGCCGTTCAGTCCCCCTCCACCACCCCCGAAGGACCGCTCGCCCCACTGACCTTCCTGCACCACCTATGAAGCAGCTGCAACAGGATCGCGATGTCAGCGATCCCTGCGTTGCTTAGGCGTTGCTTCCTGCGCCGCGGTCCCGCCCCTCCTCTGACATCAAAGGAGGGGCTGGACCGCAGCGCAGGAAGCAGCGCCCAAGCAGCTCAGGGATCGCTGATGTCGCGATCCTGCTGCGGGCTGCTTCACAGGTGGTGCAGGAAGGTCAGTGGGGCGAGCGGTCCTTCGGGGGTGGGGGGGGGACTGAACGGCAAGGCCGGGAGCACCCCTTCAGGGCTGGCACCCGGGGCGGACCGCCCCTCCCGCCCCCCCCTTGGTACGCCACTGCACAGTGGTTTCTATTTTTTTAGCATTTATATATCATTTATAACCTAAGTGGTGTACATTCAGGTACTCAAGCATTTTTCCCTGTCTGTTCCAGTAGGCTCACACTCTATCTAATGTACCTGGGGTAATGGGGGATTAAGTGACTTGCCCAGAGTCACAAGGAGCAGAATGGAATTTGAACGCACAACCTCAAGGTGCTGAGACTGAGACTCTACATTCCCAGTGGTCTCAAGCCCTCGACCCTTTAACAAAGGGGAATAAAGTCACTCCATAATTTCACTAATCTCTTCAGTGGTGGATGAATCCAGTCACTATTTCCAAGAACATAACAATAGACTTACTGGGTCAGACCTACATTCCATTAAGCCCAGTAGCCTGTTCTCACGGTGGCCAATTCAGGTCACTAGTACCTAGCCAAAACTCAGAGTAGCAACATTCCATGGTACTGATCCAGGGCATGCAGTGGCTTCCCCCATGTCTTTCTCAATTACAAACTATGGATTTTTCCTCCAGGAAATTGTCCAAATCTTTCTTAAAACCAGCTATGCTATCTGCTCTTACCACAACTTCTGGCAACACATTCTGTTGCTTAACTACTCTCTGAGTGAAAAAACATTTCCTCCTATTGGTTTTAAAAGGATTCCCCTGTAACTTAATCACGTATCCCCATGTCTTTGTAATTTTTGACAGAGTGAAAAATCAATCCGCTCGTACCCATTCTACTCCACTCAGGATTTTGTAAACTTAAATCATCTCTTCCCTCAGCCGTCTGTTTTCCAAGCTGAAGAGCCCTAACCTTTTTAGTCTTTCATCATACGAGAGGAGTTCCATCCCCTTTACCATTTTGGTCGCTCTTCTTTGAACCTTTTCTAGTGCCGCTATATCTTTCTTGAGATAAGGAGATTAGAACTGAATGCCCAGGGCTTGGAGTGCCCTGAATTGGAGTTCGTTTGGAGGACAATCTGTATGCTTCAGGAGAGCACAACATTCAAGCTAAATCTATTGTTCTTTCACCCTTATAGGATATTGGACTTACACAGTAATTGTGTATTTGGTTTGGAAAAAGGGGGACCCACCACCGCAAAGGATCTCCTTTGCCAACTGAGAGTATATTTTTCATGTTACTGAAGTATAACAACAGATTTGCGTATTTTCACTAAGTGGGGTTTTTTACCTAAGAAGCAGAACTGAGGTTTTTTTCCACACTTTTCATCTGTTGTGTGTGAGTGTGACTGCTTCTTGGAGCAACTGGTTTGGGAACCAAGAGGGGGAGCTATTTTAGATTTGGTCCTTAGTGGAATGCAAGGCATAGTACAAGAGTTAACTGTGGCGGGTCCGCTGGGAAACAGTGATCATAACGTGATCAAATTTGAGCTGATACCGGCAGTAACATCACAAAAAAAATCTACTGTAGAGGGATTTAATTTTTGAAAGGGTGACTATAATATGAGGAAAATGGTTAAAAAGAACCTAAAAGGATCAGTTGCAAAGGTTACGACTGTAAACCAGGTGTGGATGTTTTTAAAAATACCATCGTGAAAGCCCAGACCAGATGTATTCCAAGTATCAGTAAAGGTGGAAAGAAGAAGAAACGAGAGTCGGCATAGTTAAAAGGTGAAGTGAAAGAGGCTATTAAAGCCAAAAAAACATGATTTAAAGAATGGAAAAGGGATTTGAATAAAGAAAATAAGAAGAGACACAAGCACTGGCAAGCTAGATGAAAAGCATTGATAAAGAAAGCTAAGAGAGAACATGAAGAGAAAATTGCTAAAGAGGCAAAAATTCATAACAATTTTTTTAGGTACATCAAAAGCATAAAACCTGTGAGGGAATCCATAGGACAATTGTATGATCAAGGAGCAAACAGGGCGCTCAGGGAGGATAAGGCCATAGCGGAAAGACTGAATGAATTCTTTGCTTCAGTCTTTATAGAAGAAGATGTAAGAGATCTACCTGAACCGGAAATGGTTTTCAAGGGTGATGATGCGGAGCAACTGAAAGAAAGCTCTGTGAATCTGGAAGATTCACTAAACCAGATCGACAAGTTAAAAAGTGATAAATCGCCAGGACCGGATGGTATAAATTCCAGGGTACTAAAATAATTCAAACATGAAATTACTGACCTGCTGATAGTGATCTGTAAACTGTCACTAAAATTGTCTGTAATACCTGAAGATTGGAGGGTGGCCAATGTTATGCTGATTTTTAAAAGGGGCTCCAGGGGAGATCAGGGAAATTACAGACTGGTAAGCCTGACTTCAGTGCCAGGCAAAATGATGGAAACAATTATAAAAAACAAAATTGTGGAATACATAGACTAACATGATTTAATAAGACAGAGTCAGCATGAGTTCAGCCGAGGGAGATCTTACCTCACCAATTTTCTTTACTTCCTTTAAGGTGTGGATAAAGGTGAGCCAGTTGATATAGCGTATCTAGATTTTCAAAAAGCTTTTGACAAAGTTCCTCATGAGAGGCTCCTGAGAAAATTAAAGAGTTATGGGAAAGGTTGCAAAGTTTAGTTGTGGATTAGGAATTAGTTATTGGATAGAAAACAGAGGGTAGGGTTAAATGGTCAGTTTTCTCAATGGAGGAGAGTAAACAGTGGAGTGTCGCAGGGGTCTGTACTGGGACCAGTGCTATTTAGCTTAATTATAAATGATCTTGAACCTCTCTTCACTTTCGCCCTCGAAGACCTGGAGCTGCAGCTTTTCTATGGTGGACTGTATTGATTGCTCTGAAGTGTATTTTGTTCAAGTGGTTAGAGGTGGAGGCTCCTGACTCTTCTCTATGGCGCTTCAGATGTGGGAGCGCCAGGGAGTGCAGGATTTCTCCTCGATTCTCAGGCAGGCATTTAAGCGTACCTGGGAACCCTTTTGGAATACAATGACACCAGCTGCTCGTAGTTGCATACTGAACTGTTAATTTGTTGTTCTAGGCTTGTTGTTAGGTTCCTCGATCTTGGATGAGTATTTGTATACATCTTTCCTTTTTGGTAACTTCTCCCCACTGTGGCTTGAAGGAGAACTGGGGGGGGATTCAAGGGGTATGGGGTGGGTTGGTAATTGTTGAAACTCTGAGCTGGTATTGTTGTTTTGCTGTGTTCTGTGTTTGTTGTTCTTGTTGGGCTCAATAAAATATATTTGACAATAAATGATCTGGAAATTGGAACGAGTGAGGTGATTAAATTTGCAGATGAGACTAAACTGTTCAAAGTTGTTAAAACGCATGCAGATTTTGAGAAATGGCAGGCAGACCTTAGGAAACTGGAAGACTGGACGTCCATATGGCAGATGAAGTTTAATGTAGACAAATGCAAAGTGATGCACATTGGGAAGAATAATCCAAATCACAGTTACCAGATGCTAGGGTCCACCTTGGGGGGTTAGCGCCCAAGTAAAGGATCTGTCATCATAAACAACACAACAAAACCTTTCACCTAATGTGCAGCAGCAAGCGCAAAAGCAAACAGGATTCTAGGAATTAATAAAAAAGGGATGGTTAAGAAGAATAATAATGTTATAATGCCCTTGTATCGCTCAGTGGTGTGACCTCACCTGGAGTACTGTGTTCAATTCTGGTCTCCTTATCTCAAGATAGATATAATGGCACTTAAGTTTCAAAGAAGAGCGACCAAGATGATAAAGAGGATGGAACTCCTCTCGTATTAGAAAAGACTAAATAGGTTAAGGCTCTTCAGCTTGGAAGAGAGACGGCTGAGGGGAGATATGATTGAAGTCTACAAAATCCTGAGTGGAGTAGAACGGTACGAGCAGATCGATTTTTCACTCCATCAAAAATTACAAAGACTAGTGGACACTCAATGAAGTTACAAGGAAATCCTTTTAAAACCAATAGGAGGAAATTTTTTTCCACTCAGAGAATAGTTAAGCTCTGGAACGCATTGCCAGAGGTTATGGTAAGAGCGGATAGAGTAGGTGGTTTTAAGAAAGGTTTAGACAATTTGCTGGAGGAAACGTCCATAGTCTGTTATTGAGGAAGATTGGTAGCATGGAATGTTGCTACTTTTTGAGGTTCTAGAATCTTGTTCTATTCTTTGAGATTCTGTATGGAATGTTACTACTCCTTAGGTTTTGGCCAGGTACTAGGGACCTGGATTGGCCACCACGAGAACGGTCTACTGGGCTTGATAGACCATTGGTCTGACCCAGTAAGACTATTATTATTGCTTTCGAATGTGTTTCTCAAATGCGATTTGCAAAGGCACTTGCTAAGGCAACTTGTTAAGGCAACTTGTTATAAAATTCCCGCACATCAAAATCAGTAATTAAAGAGGTAAGTTCCAAAGTCTGTTAAGTTCAAAAAGCTGTTCTTTAATAAAGGTGAGTTTTTATTTTTAATAATTCTAGAAAACCTAAGAACATTATTTTCACTGAATATCATGTACCTTATGGATAAATGCTTTTTAGTGCAAATTTAACACATAATATCAGTTTCTGGCATGAAGTCATATTTTAAAAAACAGGTTTTGGAATTCTTCAATTCTCTCTTACCTGCTGTGGTTCCTCCTTAATAACTCCTGTTTTTCCTAAAAGAATTCGACTCTTTTTTAAAGATGATTCTTTTTTATTTTCCTTAGATGGAGAATTTGAAGTTGTTTCTTCTTTTTCATCTGGAATCTCTATGATTGAACCCACAAAAGAATTACAATAGAAGCTACTAGAGCCAACAAATTTTCCAAAATTCACAATTCAGATATTCAGTTTTTATATTTATTACAGGTAATAAAGAACTAAAAGAAAGGCACTGGAGTCATAAAATGTTTGTTTTACCACCATCCCAAATCCTCCCATACTGAAACCCTTCATTTCTCAACCTCCTAACCCCTTCCCACTCTCCCATGATGTGATCTAACAATTGCAGAAATTACCTAGACAATGGCAACAATAACAAAAAAAAATCATTACAATACTAACACCCTCAACCCTATCCCCCTAACCCTCCATTATCAGATCTTGGGAGGGCCCTATATTATTAGGGGAGGAACTCCCCTTGACAGCGACTTATCCCCCTTCCCTCCCTTTCATCCCCTCCCAAGCAGATTAATTTCCCTGCCCTAGAGTTCGTGGCTCCAGTAACCATTCAATGGAGACCCTTATTAAGAAAGCTCACTCAAAGCACTGAGCGTGATGTTCCATTGTCAAGAGATGCAACAAGAATGGGAGAAATGGAAAGATTTTTTAAAGACTCTAGAACAACTGGATGACCAAGGAGCAAAACGGGTGCTCAGGAAGAATAAGGCCATAGCGGAAAGACTGAATGAATTCTTTGCTTCGATCTATACCGAACAAGATGTAAGAGATCTACCTGAACCAGAAATGGTTTTCAAGGGTTATGATGCGGAGCAACTGAAAGAAATCTCAATGAATCTGGAAGATGTACTGAGCCAAATCAACAAGTTAAAAAGTGATAAATCGCCAGGACCGGATGGTATACATCCCAGGGTACTAAAATAACTCAAACATGAAAATGCTGACCTGCTGTTAGTGATCTGTAACCTGTCACTAAAATCATCTGTAGTATCTGAAGATTAGAGGGTGGCCAATGTTACGCTGATTTTTAAAAAGGGCTCCAGGGGAGATCCGGGAAATTACAGACCGGTAAACCTCACTTCGGTGCCGGGCAAAATGGTAGAAATGATTATAAAATTGTGGAACACGTAGACAAACATGATTTAATGAGACAGAGTCAGAATGGGTTCAGCCAAGGGAGATCTTGCCTCACAAATTTGCTTGACTTCTTTAAAGGTGTGAATAAACATGTGGATAAAGGTGAGATGGTTGATGTAGTGTATCTAGATTTTCAGAAAACTTTTGACAAAGTTCCTGAGAGGCTCCTGAGAAAATTAAAGAGTCATGGGATAGGTGGCAAAGTTCAGTTGTGGATTAGGAATTGGTTATCGGATAGAAAACAGAGAGTAGGTTTAAATGGTCATTTTTTTCAATGGAGGAGAGTAAACAGTAGAGTGCCGTTGGGGTCTGTACTGGGACCAGTGCTATTTAACTTATTTATAAATGATCTGGAAATTGGAATAACAAGTGAGGCGATTAACTTTGTAGATGACGCTAAACTGTTCAAAGTTGTTAAAATGCATGCGGATTGTGAAAAATTGCAGGCGGACCTTAGGAAATTGGAAGACTACGTGTCCAAGTAGCAGATGAAATTTAATGTGGACAAATGCAAAGTGATGCACATTGGAAAGAATAACCTGAATCACAGTTACCGGATGCTAGTGTCCACCTTGGGGGTTAGCGCCCAAGAAAAGGATCTGGGTATCACTGTAGACAATACGATGAAACTTTCTGCCCAATGAGTGGCAGCGGCCAAAAAAGCAAACAGGACGCTGGGAATTATTAAAAAGGGGATGGTTAACAAGACTAAGAATGTCATAATGCCCCTGTATCAATCCATGGTGCGACCTCATTTGGAGCATTGCGTTCAATTCTGGTCTCCTTATCTCAAGAAAGATAAAGTGGCACTAGAAAAGGTTCAAAAAAGAGCGACCAAGATGGTTAAGGGGATGGAACTCCTCTCGTATGAGGAAAGATTAAAACGGTTAGGGCTCTTCAGCTTGGAAAAGAGACGGCTAAGGAGAGATATGATAGAAGTCTACAAAATCCTGAGTGGAGTAGAACAGGTACAAGTGGATCGATTATTCACTCCATCAAAAATTACAAAGACATGGGGACACTCAATTAAGTTACAGGGAAATACTTTTAAAACCAATAGGAGGAAATTTTTTTTCACTCAGAGAATAGTTAAGCTCTGGAACGCATTGCCAGAGGATGTGGTAAGAGCGGATAGCATAGCTGGTTTTAAAAAAGGTTTGGACAAGTTCCTGGAAGAAAAGTCCATAGTTTCTTGCACTGTATTGGTAGCATGGAATATTGCAACACCTTGGGTTTTGGCCAGGTACTAGTGACCTGGATTGGCCTCTATGAGAACAGGGTACTCGGCTTGATGGATTATTGGTCTAACCCAGTAGGGCTATTCTTATGTTCTTAAGCACATCCCACGCATTTATGTTCCTACAGCACTCAGCAATATCTATCACAGAGAAATCTGCATCTTCTCAGACACTTTTGAAAAGGCCATAGCAGCAGTGGCTTATCTGAAAGCTACAGATGCAGATGGAGTATCCCAAGTGGGATTCATCTTTGGCAAAGCCAAGTTATCACCTCAACTGAATCATACCATTCCATACCTCTTGAGAGCTGGAAGCCACCTCACCCAAGCAAAACTGGATGTGGATGAGAAGAATCCACTTATTGTTCCAGGATGACACCACATTGCAACACTACTTGTGTAGCACAATCATGAATAAGTGAAACACTAAGATAGACGCTTCACAGAAGGCACTGTAAGAGCAGCATGATTGTAGATCATGGGAACAAAATGTAGTATTGCTTTTATAATTTACTACTGTGTAAAATGTCGCAGACTGAGGGGCAAGTTCCAAGAACAAAAAATGGCAGTAACATAGTAGATGACGGCAGATAACGACCCAAATGGTCCATCCAGTTTGCCCAACCTGATTCAATTTAAATTTTTTTAATTTTTTCTTCTTAGCTATTTCTGGGCAAGAATCCAAAACTCTATCTGGTACTGTGCTTGGGTTCCAACTGCCGAAATCTCCGTTAAAACTTACTCCATCCCATCTAAACACTCCCAGCCATTGAAGCCCTCTCCAGCCCATCATCTCCCAAATGGCCATATACAGACACAGACCGTTCAAGTTTGCCCAGTACTGGCCTTAGTTCAATATTTAATATTATTTTCTGATTCTAGATCCTCTGTGTTCATCCCACGCTTCTTTGATCTCCGTCACTGTTTTCCTCTCCACCACCTCTCTCAGGAGCGCATTCCAGGCATCCACCACCCTCTCCGTAAAGTAGAATTTCCTAACATTGCTCTTGAATCTACCACCCCTCAACCTCAAATTATGTCCTCTGGTTTTACCATTTTCCTTTCTCTGGAAAAGATTGTGTTCTACGTTAATACCCTTCAAGTATTTGAACATCTGAATCATATCTCCCCGTCCCTCCATTCCTCTAGGGTATACATATTCAGGGCTTCCAGTCTCTCCTCATACATCTTCTGGCACAAGCCTCCTATCATTTTCGTTGCCCTCCTCTGCACCGCTTTAAGTCTTCTTACGTCCTTCGCCAGATACGATCTCCAAAACTGAACACAATACTCCAAGTGGGGCCTTACCAATGACCTGTACAGGGGCATCAACACCTTCATCCTTCTACTGGCCTCTCTTTATACAGTCTCTTTCTACTGGCCTCTCTTTATATGCCTTTCTTTATACAACCCAGCATCCTTCTGGCAGCAGCCACTGCCTTGTCACACTGTTTTTTCGCCTTTAGATCTTCGGACACTATAACCCCAAGGTCCCTCTCCCCATCCGTGCATATCAGCTTCTCACCTCCCAGCATATACGGTTCTTTCCGATTATTAATCCCCAAATGCATTACTCTGCATTTCTTTGCATTGAATTTTAGTTGCCAGGCATTAGACCATTCCTCTAACTTTTGCAGATCCTTTTTCATATTTTCCACTCCCTCTTCGGTGTCTACTCTGTTACAAATTTTGGTATCATCTGCAAAAAGGCACACTTTTCCTTCTAACCCTTCAGCAATGTCACTCACAAACATATTGAGCATGATCGGCCCCAGCACCGAACCCTAAGGAACTCTACTACTCACCTTTCCTTCCTCCAAGCGACTTCCAGTAACCACCACCCTCTGGCGTCTGTCCGACAGCCAGTTTCTAATCCAGTTCACCACTTTGGGTCCTAACTTCAGCCCTTCAAGTTTGTTCAACAGCCTCCTATGAGGAACCGTATCAAAGGCTTTGCTGAAATCTAAGTAATTTACATCTAGCATATGTCCTCAATCCAGCTCTCTGGTCACCCAATCAAAAAATTAAATCAGGTTCGTTTAGCACAATTTACCTTTTGTAAAGCCATGTTGCCTCGGATTCTGTAACCCATTAGATTCAAGGAAGTACACAGTCCTTTCTTTCAGCAACACTTCCATTATTTTTCCAACAACCGAAGTGAGGCTCACCGGCCTTTAGTTTCCTGCTTCATCCCTGTGACCACTTTTGTGAATAGGGACCACATCCGCTCTCCTCCAATCCCCAGGAACCACTCCCGTCTCCAGAGATTTGTTGAACAAGTCTTTAATAGTACTCGCCAGAATCTCTCTGAGCTCCCTTAGTATCCTGGGATGGATCCCGTCCGGTCTCATCGCTTTGTCCACCTTCAGTTTTTCAAGTTGCTCATAAACACTCTCCTCTGTGAACGGCGCAGAATCTATTCCATTTTCTCGTGTAACTTTGCCAGACAATCTCGTTCCTTCTCCATGATTTTCTTCTGTGAATACAGAACAGAAGTATTTGTTTAGCACATTTGCTTTATCCTCATCACTCTCCACATATCAGTTCCCAGCATCTTTTAGTTTAGCAATTCCATTTTTCATCTTCTTCCTTTCACTAATATATCTGAAAAAAATTTTGTCTCCCTTTTTTACATTTTTAGCCATTTGTTCTTCCGTCTGTGCTTTCACCAGAGGTATCTCTCTCTTGGCTTCTTTCAGTTTCACCCTGTAGTCCTTTCTGCATTCCTCTTCTTGGGGTTTTTTATATTTCACGAACGCCAACTCTTTCGCCTTTATTTTCTTCGCCACTAGTTTGGAGAACCATATCGGCTTCCTTTTTCTCTTGTTTTTATTTATTTCCTTCACATAAAGGTCCATAGCCATTTTTATCGCTCCTTTCAGCTTAGACCACTGTCTTTCTACTTTTCTTATGTCCTTCCATCCTAACAGCTCTTTCTTCAGGTACTCTCCCATTGCATTAAAGTTCATACGTTTGAAATCTAGGACTTTAAGTAACGTGCGGCCGCCCTCCTCTTTAGCCGTTATATCAAACCAAACCGTTTGATGATCGCTACTTCCCAGGTGAGCACCCACTCGAACATTAGAGATATTCTCTCCATTTGTGAGGATAAGATCCAATATCGCTTTTTTCCTCGTGGGTTCCGTCACCATTTGTCAGCAGTTCAACTTAGCACTGAGCCACCATTTATGTATGTCGATCTTAGTAGCGCCTTTGATCTTGTGGACCATTCTAATTTACTAATTTGCTTGAATGCTCTAGGTCTCCAAGGAAAATTTATTCATGGTTTAGGGGATTTTTGGAAACCAGACTTTATCAAGTTAGGTTTAGGACTCAACTTTCTATCACCTGGAAGAATCCATGCGGCGTTCCTGAAGGATCACCTCTTTCACCTACATTATTTAATATTTATTTATCGTCGCTAGGCTCATGTTTGAGTAATCTGGACATAGGATTGTTTAGCTATGCTGATGACATAACAATTGTCATACCATTTAATTTCAGTTTTGTCTCAGATCATCATCAAAATTGAAGCCGTAATACAACAGATGAATGTCTGGATGCAACAATTTAAACTTAAATTAAATTCAGACAAAACTAATTTTTTTGTGGTGTCCTCTAGCAAAGTACCTTTTGAACCATCTATCAGCATAAATTCAATTTCATATACAATCTAAACTAAACCTTAAGTTTATATACCGCATCATCTCCACGGAAGTGGAGCTTGGCACCATTTACAAGAACTTAAAATATAAGAAGAGAAAGGAAAAGGTTTACATGAGCTTATATATAGCAAGGAAGAGTAAGGGGGACATTAGAATTACATGTTAGAGAAGAGCCAAGTTTTCAGTTGCTTGCGGAATAATTGGAGGGAGCCCAGGTTCCGCAGCGGGATAGTAAGGTCGTTCCAAAGACCTGTGATTTTGAAGAGAAGTGATTTTCCAAGTTTACCTGCATAGAGAATACCGTTTAGAGAGGGGAAGGATAGTTTGTATCTTTGGGCGGGTCTGGGGGAGTCAGGACTCGAGGAGTTAAAGGATAGTGGGATTAGGGGAGGAAGGATGCCGTGAATGATCTCAACAATTAAAATACTAGGAGTTATTTTGGACCAGCAACTCACTATGAAAACTCAGGTAGATGCTGTAGTACATAAAAGCTACTTCACCCTATGGAAATTATGAACTATTAGATCTTACTTTGAATTTGCTGTTTTTAGATTATTGGTTCAATCGCTTTTATTAAGTCTCCTTGATTATTGTAATATTATTTATTTGACAATTACTAAGAAAGAGTTAATGAGACTTGTACTGATACAGAACACAGCGGTCAGAATAATCTATGGCCTAAAGAAATATGATCACGTTACGTTGTTTAAGTTGGGCTGCTTCTGTTACAAAGATCTCTAAGCCACAGCCCCTCTTTACTTGGTGAATAGATTTTCCTTGGCGTTATACACACATAGAAGAAGAACCCATCCTTTGTTTAACTCTCTTTCAATCCAGGGTTGTAAAAGTATAAAATTTCTCAATCACACTTTGGCATCCCATGCGGCCCTTCATGATAAAGAATTTTGAGCTTTGTTGCTAGCAGCTCACTCTTATAAAGACTTTAGATCACATTTGAAAACCTATTTATTTTCTAAATACCTGACCAACTAATTCTCTTTATTCCATGAATTATAATTTTCTTTAGTAATTTTTTGTAAACCACGTTGAACTAATGGTTACGTGGTCAACAAGTACAATGTTATGTTATGTTATGTGTCTAGATGTTTTTGGACCAGGAACAATAGTAACAAGTTGCACAAGAGATAGAGGGCCCAGCAACAAGCGGACTGGTGGGCACGATGGACCACTGGTCTGACCCAACAGCGGCAATTTTTATGTTCTTATATTGAGGTCATTGAATCAATGGGCACTTCAAGTTTCATTAGTGTCTTATGAGGATTCCTTACCATCAGAGATTCAGTCAAGCAGATTCATTCCGTCTGCAGAACCAACTTTGAAACAAATTGATAAGGATCTGATTGTGGATATCCAAAAGTTTGGAGGGAAAGAGGAGGTGCTGCTGCTGGGAGATTTCAACCTGCCAGATGCAGACTCGAATGTTCCATCTGCGGAATCAGAAATAAGTAGGGAGATTGTGGATGCCTTTCAAGAGGCTCTGCTCAGACAAATGGTGACGGAACCCATGAGGGAAAAAGTGATATTTGATCTGGTCCTCACAAATGGAGAGAGTATCTCTAATGTTCGAGTGAGTGCTCACCTGGGAAGTAGCGATCATCAAACGGTTTGGTTTGATATAAAGGCTAAAGTGGAGGGCAGCCGCATGATACTTAAAGTCCTAGATTTCAAACGTACGGACTTTAATGCAATGAGAGAGTACCTGAAGAAAGAGCCGTTAGGATGGGAGGACATAAGAGAAGTGGAAAGACAGTGGTCTAAGCTGAAAGGAGCGATAAAAATGGCTATGGACCAATAGAAAAGAGTAGGATCCAAGATGGCTGCTGCTGTCTGATGCTGGAAGGACGCCTGAGAGTGTCTTCCTTACCTCTTGAATATGCCGAAAAGAAGGGGCAGGAGTGTTGGTGGTGCCTCCCAGTGCTTGGGACCCACGGTTTCCACAATTGAAGACATCTTTAGATGCCTTCAAAACGAGCAAGCCGGTTCGGGGAATCGCCCGCTGGAAACGTCGATAGAGAGGAGTGCTTCGACTATATCCCATGGGCTAGACGTGACACTGAGCCCCGACGTCAGGACTCCTCCCCTCCAGCCGTTGCCGCTGGGAGCTAGCTCACCGCGAGAGGAGAGCACATCAGATGAGACAGTGTTCTTCTCTCGAGAGGCCAGTATGTCGGAGGGCTTGCTGCAGGAGACAACTCAGAGGGACTTGCTCCCTCTGGAGAAACCAGCGACTGGGACAACTCGTGCTATGGAGGAACAGGGCACTGAAGAGGTAAACCAGACATCTGAACTATCTTTAACTACACCAATAATTCCTTTTGTTCCTGTTAAGCCCCCAGAAGTCACTTTAGACTCGCTCTGGGAGTTAGTTATGGCTTTGGGTAATTCTCTGAATCCTTAAATTAAAAACTTAGATAAAGAACTTAAAGACCAGAAAGAAGTTATTAAGAATTTGAAAGAAGATATAGAAATATTGAAATCTGATACCCAAGAAGATAAGAAGGACATAAAAATGATAAAAAGTAATCATGATTTATTGGTAAAAGATAACTTGATAATGAGGAGAAAATTGGAAGTACTTGAAAACAACTCCCGGATTATTAATTTACGTTTAATTAATTTTCCAAAGGTCTCATCAATTTCCCCAAGAGACATGATAAAGCGTTACTTTCTGGAAATACTTAAAATTCCTGAGAACTCATTACCACCATTGACAAGAGTGTATTATTTACCTATAAAGACTCAGGATGTTCAGAAGAAAGATGTAATTGGAAAACCCCAGGAAAGTTCTCTGGACGTTTCTGCTTTATTAGAACAGTCGGACAGAGAGGTGGCTATTTCAGCCGCTCTCTTACTGACTGTAGCTCTGGCTCCAGATAAAGACTGAATCCTCAAACTAGAACCAGAGACTTCCTGGGTTTCCATATTCAAATTTTCCCGGATGTCTCTAAAGAGACTCAAAAGAGAAGAAGGAAATTTCTAATGTTGAAACCTGGTGTGACCCAGATTGGGGGTTTATTTTTCCTTAGATATCCTTGTAAATGTGTAGTAAGGTATCATACTTTGAAATATGTGTTTTTTGAACCAGCTCATTTGATAGTCTTCCTCTCCACGAAGCACCTTGGGAATGGAGAAAAATCAGCGTCCAAGGAATAATTAGCTCCTTTTCAGTATCAGATAATGTGATTTCGTTTGGTTGTTATTTTGTACCTTTAAATCACTCCGTTTCTTAAGTTTTGGATCCTAATTTTGAGGACTAGTGTGTGATTAAGTTGAGAATTATTTTTTTGGGATAGAAAGTAATTTTAATGTTATGTTCAATATTATGTTTTTTTAATTGCATTTTCTGTACAAGATGATATGCTTGTTAAATAATGTAAAAATTTCTAAAATAAAATAATAATTTAAAAAAATGGCTATGGACCTTTATGTGAAGAAAATCAATAAAAACAAGCGAAAAAGGAAGCCGATATGGTTCTCCAAACTAGTGGCGGAGAAAATAAAGGCGAAAGAGTTGGCGAGGGTGGAAGATACATGGAAAAGTTAAACAGTCCAAAAATACAAAATCATAGGAGCTCCGCATGAGACGTAATGCAAAAATCAACACCAGGATCCCTGGAGATTAATGACCATACTAAATACATAGAGGAAGCACCTGTGAGGAAAAACAAGCCTTATCAGGGTGTGCCCCGCTACACAGAGAGGAGAGAGAGAGGAGAGTGGAGAGAGACAGGAGAGAGGAACCCAAACCCAAGCAGCAGGCTTGCCAGAGGGAGGACTTATAGGAAAGCTCCAGCTTTCAGGTGAAGTCAGACATAGAAATGCTAGATGTTGGGGGGCGTGGCTTGGAGCGCGCACAAGATGGAAGCTTAATCGCGTTGCTCTGCTCCCCCAGGTGATATTTTTGAGATAATAACGTTGAAAATAAAAGTTTTCTTATATCGGAAAAGATTGATAAAAGGTCGGAAGATGGCGACTTCAAGACAGACTAAAATTGAAACAGCATTTGTGGGCACGGCGAAGCGCGTCAAACATGATCATGTGACGCCGGCAAAGACTGCACTCCCGGATGAAGATGAAATTGATAAAAAAGAAGTGATGGCAGCATTGGACAATATACAAAAAATGCTATAAAAAAACACAGAGTATATTCAAGAAGTCAAGGAAGAGGTGGTCAGTATAAATAAGCAGCTGGAAATGGCAAATCAGAGAGTAACAACGCTGGAAAAGAAGATGGAACAGATGGAGCTAACAGCGGTTCAATTCAAATCTGAAAGCAAAATCATTTCAGAGATGCAAAAACAACTGGAAAACTATGAGAATCGTGGACGTCGGAAGAACATAAAAATCATTGGGCTGGCGGAAAATTTAGAAGGAGATAATCCTATAAAGTTTCTGGAGTCCTTGTTGCCAAAGTTATTTCAGCTGAACTCAAAACAACCTATTGAAATTGAAAGGGCACACAGAATTCCATTCCAACGGTCAGAAAACAAGTCAAAGCCCAGACTGCTTATCTTTAAACTGTTAAGGTTTCAGCAAGCCTTTGAGATACTGAAGTTGGCAAAAGCAGACAGAAATTTGACTTATAAAGGCTCAAAGTTATTATTTTTGCCTGACTTCGCAAAGAACACAGCAACATTGAGGCAGCAATTTCTTCAGTTAAGACCACAGCTAAAAGAAAAAGGTTACAAGTATGGATTATACTTCCCTGCAAATTGAGGATATCCTATGGGAGTAAATCACTGTATTTTGAGGATCCAGTAAAATTGAAAGACTTTTTAAATAACTCTGAACCAATGAATATGTAAGGAGAGAAGAGGTATAGAAAGAAAAGAACATATTTAATAAGAATGGATTAGAAGAGGAAAGATGAAATAGACTGGATGGAATGTTAATGGTATATGAAAAGGGAATAATTATTTTATTTACTTTTATATGTGGGGAAATATGAATGGAATGCATTGGTTTAGAATTCTAAATATAAATATATTTATAAGAGCACATTTATAAATAAGTTAAAGGAGATGGGAAGAATGTGAATTGAATTTAAAGAAAGTTTTTACAGAAGACATGAGGAGTTTAAAATGTTTATTTCAGAAGAGGTTTACAACAAATGATTTAATTTTAAATAGAATGGATAGAATAAAAACTTAATTAAATTGAGCGATAATAGTTGAGCAGTTTAAATAAAGAATTAGTAATAGTTCTATGATTAGTATGTATCATATGAATATTTAATATATGGGAGTTTTAGGAGGATTATATGGTCATTTAGAAAAGTGGGATACATAAAGATATATGATTAAAATGAATTGCAAGGTCATGTTAATATTTAAAATATGGAATGAGGTTAAGATATAAGATTGAATAAAGTACATTTATAAAGGGAAGATAATATATAAATGCCTGGGGGGGATGTGGTTGCAAATCCTATGCATGGTTCAAGTTTATCCATATTGCAGGGAGGGATGGGTGGGATGTGGGAGGGGGGTTAATTAAGAGTAAGGGAAAGGAGAATTTGTTTGAGGAGGGGAAATATTTAATACTCTTTCATTTTATGGATATTATGGGAATGAGGGTGTCTGATCAATTTCATTTATATAAGTCATAATATCAATGCTGGAATATTAGTTAACTGTACGATGGAGACTAAGTTTTATTCTCTCAATGTCAATGGCCTGAATCACCAAATTAAAAAGAAAAAAATGTTAAATTTCCTTAAAAAGCAACAAGCGGATGTATATTTCATCCAAGAGACCCATCTGTCCACAATAGAATCTAGAAAGCTGGAAGGGGGCTGGATTTCAAAAGTATTTTTTGCTCCAGCAAATGGGAAAAAGGCTGGACTGGTCATTTTAATTAATAAAAAATGTACAGCTGATTTTAAAATGGTAGCAATGGATCCATTAGGAAGGTGGGTACATATTGAAATGAGCATGGAAAATAATACCTTGGACTTGTTTAACATCTACGCTCCTAATACGAATCAGATGGAATTTTTTAAGAGTCTACAAAAAATTTTATTACCACTGGCTACTTCTAATTTAGTGGTGGCTGGAGATTTCAAGGATTATTCTAAGCCGGTTTGGAGATTTGATAATTCTTTGGTAGTAGATTCAAATTTTACTGAAGATTTTAAAATGAAAATGATTGAATTCTTCCAAATTAATGATACTAATGATATAAATATGGAAATCTTATGGGATGCGTTTAAAGCAACCATGAGAGGTAATATTATTTCATATTCAGCATATGTTAGGAAAAAGTTTATGAAACAATTTGTTGATTTGGAAAAGGAAATTAAAATATTGGAAAGTAAGTTAATTAATAGATGGGAATGGAATACTTTGCAATTATTATTAAAAACAAAAGTTAAATATAATGAGTTATCTTCTAGATTTGTAAGGAATGATTTATTTTCTCAACAAACTCAATACTATGGAAATTCAAATAAGGCGGGAAGGATGCTAGCAAATTATCTTAAGGCAAGGAAAAGAAGAACAAAAATTGTTGTAATAAAAGATAAAAATGGACAATCACATAATAAAATTGATCAGATTCTAAAACAATTTTTTAGTTTTTATAAAGATTTGTATTCTTCTGAATCTTACAGAGATAGAGAAAAGGATGGATTGGAATTTTTAAGTTTACTTAAGGGACCTCAAATTCCTGAACATATAAAAGGAAGTTTAGAAGAACCTATATCTTCAAAAGAGTTAGAAACAGCATTGAAGTCTCTTAGAGTTGGATCCGCTCCAGGTGGTGATGGATATACGGTAGAGTTCTATAAATCATTTCAAAATACTTTGTTACCCTATTTGTTAAAATTATATCAATACCAACTAAATAAAAGTTGTATATCAGGTACTATGGCAGATTTATTAATTATAGTCTTACCAAAACCAAACAAAGATCATACTTTGGTATCAAACTACAGGCCTATTTCGTTAATTAATGTAGATGGTAAGCTTTTAGCCAAAGTTTTGGCACTAAGATTAGCTAAAGCTCTCCCTTTTATTATTGATACTCACCAAACAGGATTTGTTGCAAGAAGACATTCTTCCAATAATACTAGACTGGCTTTTCATACTTGAAATTTAACAAAGGATATTCATGATCCGGCATTCTTAATTTCTTTGGATGCAGAAAAAGCCTTTGACAGAGTTGAATGGTCTTTTATGTATCAGGCATTAGAATGGTTTGGTATAGGGCGGGGGTCGGCAACCTGCGGCTCCAGAGCCGCATGCGGCTCTTTTCCACCTTTGCTGCGGCTCCGGTAGTGTGTCACGCAGGCATGCACCTTACAAGTCCAGCGTCGCGGCGGGAAATAGCCATGCTGAGCAGTGAGCTCAGCACATACACAGATGAAAGCCTTGCTTGCTGATTGGTCCGGCGGCCCCGCCCCGCCGTGCCGCCGGACCAATCAGCAAGCAAGGCTTTCATCTGTGTAGTGCTGAGCTCACTGCTCAGCATGGCTATTTCCCGCCGCGACGCTGGACTTGTAAGGTGCCTGAAAAAGAAATCATCCTGGCCGGGGTCGGTGTCATGCTCCGGAGATCTACAGCCTTCCTATCTCCCTCTCCCTTCTACCTGCTTCCGGCCACATCCCCTGCTCCGCGGCTCTCTTCGGCAACTCAGCAGCAGCGATCGACACAAGCTTCTGACGTCGGGGCCTACCCTCTGCGAGTCCCGCTTGTTTCAACTTCCTTTTTCCACAAAGGCGGGACTCGTAGAGGGAAGGCCTCGATGTCGGCAACTTGTCTTGATCACTGCTGCTGACGAGTTGCTGAAGAGAGCCGCGGAGCAGGGGGGTGTTGCCAGGTGCAGGTAGAAGGGAGAGGGCCAGATGCAGGACTCGTGGGTGAGGGAGGAGAAGAGAGAGAGAAAGAGAGAGGGGAGGGAAACAAAAGGAAATCTTTCATACTGGGCTGGGCCGGAGTGGAGGGAGGGTGGAAAGATTCTAGCTACAGGGTGCAGTAACAAAGGAAAAGGGGGGGGGAAAGCTGAAAATGGAGATAGTGACACAAAGAAGAGAAAGGGTAAGCAGGACCTACTGAATAAGGATAGAGATACAGAGGGGACATGAAGAGGAGGTGAAATAGAGACATAGAAGTAATGCTGAAAAAGTGGGGGGGGGGAGATAAAGACATTGAAAGGGCAAATGGTGAACATGGCGTAAAGATAAGGACAGAGACAAATGAAGATTCTGAAAAAGTGGTGAGATAGGGATATAGGTGAGATGGACACAAAGAAGGGTGATGCTGGAAAATAGGTGGAATGGTAATTCTGACAGACACAGAAGGGAAATGCTGGATCAAGGAGAGATGGGGCTCAGGCTGGATGGAATGAGGAGAAATGCCTTGTTGGCCCGGAACTTCCTCTCCTACGTCAGAATTGACGTCAGGGAGCGGAATGCTGGTCAGCGCAACACTTCTGCAGGGAAAGCTTGGGACGGCGGTGGCTTGGGGGCTGTTCCCCGATTGCGGTGGCAGCAAACCGAGTGGCTTGGGGGAGGGCACGGAGACAGAAAGAAGGGGGAACAGGGAGACAGAAAGAAAAAGTTGGGGGAGAGAATGAGGTCTGGAGGAGAGGAAACATACAGGAGGCTGAAAGAAAGGAAGAAAGATTGGATGCACAGTCAGAAGAAGAAAGTGCAACCAGAGACTCATGAAATCACCAAATAGCAAAGGTAGGAAAAATGATTTTATTTTCAATTTAGTGATCCTGTATATAGCATTAAGATAAGAAACAATATATGCAGTGTTAGATTTGTTTTATAATGGTTTTGCGGCTCCAAGTTTTTTTTTCTTTTCGAAAACGGGTCCAAGTGGCTCTTTGTGTCTTAAAGGTTGCAGACCCCTGGTATAGGGGCTGGTTTTATTCAAATGATTCAGACATTGTATAGCTCTCCTGGTGCTAGGCTATATATTAATAATAATTTATCGGATAGATTTAGTTTGCAGAGGGGGGTTAGACAAGGTTGTCCTTTGTCTCCTTTGCTTTTTGATGTTGTTTTGGAACCCTTGTTGATAGCTATTAATCAGGCAAAGGAGATACAAGGAATTCCGTTTTCAAGTTGGGAATATTAACTCTCCGCTTATGCGGATGATATTCTGCTTTATTTGAGAAAACCAGAGACTACTATTCCATGCTTGCTTGATTTGATTGAAAAATTTGGAAAGTTTTCTGGGTACAAGATTAATTAGAGTAAATCTGAAGTGCTACCATTTAATGTACATTGTACCAAAGGATTATTTGATTCATTTACATTTGTTTGGAAAGAAGATGGATTAAAATATTTAGGAATTAATATTAAGAGTACTCTTGAGGACACAGTAAAGGAAAATGAAAAGCTTTTATTAAAAAAAGTAACGGAAATGTGTGAGCAATGGAATCCTTTATATTTATCTTGGTGGGGGAGAGTTCAAACAATTAAGATGATGATTTTGCCTGTGGTTTGTTATCAAATGAGTATGATACCAGTTTTTTTTCAGGGGTCATTTTATAAAAAGTTGAAAGTATTCTTACAAAATTTGTTTGGTTGGGGAAAAGACCTAGAATTGCTTTAGTAAAGTTGCAAAAAACAATTGTGGAAGGGGGGGGGGGGTAAATTTTCCAAATTTTTATAGGTACCATCAAGCCTATATTTTAAGACAGGGTATGTATTGGGTCCTTCCAGAGCTCATGGAGAATGTCCCAGACTGGTTGTATTTAGAATGGCGACTCATGTTTCCTATACATTTGGTTCATCTTTTGAGTATACCAATGCCTAATAGATACAAAGGGAATAGAATCTTGATTGATACTTGGAAGACTTTGAGATATGTTACTAAATTATCCCCTATTCCAATTTCTAAATCATTAAATCAATCCATTTGGCTAAACTCCAAAACTAAAATAGGCGGTCATAAAATTTTCTGGAAACAATGGATCATTGCAGGAATAAGAACTTTAAATGATGTTATTTCAAATGGTAAGCTGCTTAGTTTTTCACAGCTGCAACATAAATATGGTTTTACTAAGTCACAAAGTTTTAAATGGTTGCAGCTGAAACAGGCTATTCAGGAGGGGTTCCCTGAATGGAAAGATCTTGATACTCAATATAGTTTGGAAATCTTATGTTTCCAGGCGGATTTCTTGGGTCACCAAGCCGCTAAGTGGTATAAATTGATATATGGTTTTACAAATAAAAAACAAAAAACGGGTCTAAGAGACATTTGGAGCATTGAGATTAAGCATCAAATTTCTGCTTCTCAATGGCCACAAATTTGGTCTTGGAGAATTAGATGTACAGTGTCGGCATCTATGAGACAGACTTGGTTCTTTTTGTTGCATAGAGCTTTTTTGACTCCAGTACGTTTACAAAAGTTTGATAGCTCTAGATCTAATAAATGTTGGCACTGTAATCTAGAAGCAGGGACTTTGGATCATCTAATTTTTTATTGTCCTTGTATAAATGCCTTCTGGAAGTCAATTTGGTCTCAAATTAATTCTTTTCTAGAAAATCCAGTTGCTCTGTCATATGATACAATTTTGTTTGGAACAATGATGAGAGCAAAGAGACAAATTTCAGCAAATAATAATAAATTGCTAATGATTATGACAGGGGTTGCAATTCAGAATATAACTAGAAATTGGAAAGATTATACAAGACTTAACTATACTTTTTGGTGGAATTCTATATGTTATATTTATAAAATGGAACGAATTCTTGCTATGCAAAAAGGAAATTATAATAAGTTTAAAAAAATTGGGGGGCCATTGATTGAATATTCGAATGATTAGACACCTTTTTATAGAAGAATAATATGATATGGGATTGGGAGGGTATAATGTGTGAGAGTCAACTAAAATGTTTATATGTGTGGAAGGGGAGGGGGAGGGGGGATAATATAGGATGTAATATTATATGAATTATACAAGTGAATTGTATGAATATTGAATGTTTATTGTATACTTGTAATGAGATATAAAATGAATAAAGAATTGGAAATGCTGGATGCTACTGAGAATAATGGGGAGTTCTCATTAGAATAGCTCCAGCCCAAGAAGTTACTCCCGAGTGGGCAAGCAATCCCCAGAATGGGGTTGGAGAGGAAGTAGCCATGGAGGTGCTGTTAGCCAAGCAAAAAGGTTGGGAACTACAGAAACTGTAAATGTTTTTTCTTTCAACTTTGAAAGTGAACTGGCTACTGTTTGGGTACTGTGAAGACTTGCTGGGGCTCGTACTTAGAGTGGGGGATGGGATAGAAGCACTGAGGGGAAATGTTCCAGCTGTGTGATTACTGAGTTTGCTCTAACCTGAATCTTTATCTGATAAAGCCATTAAGGACTAGTGCTGTGCACAAAGCCTAAGGAGTTAGGCAGTGAAGATTTTAGTTTTGTTTGTTTTGAATGATAAGCACTAATGCCTGTCCCGGGAAGAGACCTGAGAGAGTGATTGGTAAAGCCCTGCTTTTAGCAGAGAGAAGGGAAAGACCTCTGCTAAGCTGTTCCAGTTTGCCCTAGAGACAAAGGGATTTTTTTTTTCACAAACTGAGTTTCAAAGTGATTATTTTGTCCTGTTTGAAGCTTAAGATGATTATTTTGAACTGTAAATGATTGTGGGCACTCCCCACAGCACTGTTTGTGGTCAAGTTCAGTTTTTTTTGTGGCAAGAGAAATAAAGAAATTGCTGAATTTAAGCCTTGGATCAAATAAAGAAATTGCTGAATTTAAGCCTTGGACCGTTCTGACTATAATTTGGAGGTTCAAGGGAATGAGTAACCACATGTCCATCCAGCCATCCAGAAGTGTGTGCAACAGCTGGCGGCACAAGAGGAAGGCTACTAAAATGGTGCATGGTCTTTATCTTAAGGCGTATGGGGACAGACTTAAAGATCTCAATATGTATACTTTGGAGGAAAGGCAGGAGAGGGGAGATAGGATAGAAACATAGAAACATAGAAGATGACGGCAGAAAAGGGCTACAGCCCATCAAGTCTGCCCACTCTGCTTACCCACCCCCTGTCTATGCCCTAATGACCCAATTTCCTTATCTTGACCCTCGTAGGGATCCCACATGGGTATCCCATTTATTCTTAAAGTCTGGCACGCTGTCTGCCTCGATCACCTGCACTGGAAGCTTGTTCCAATGATCAACCACTCTCTCTGTGAAGAAATACTTTCTGGTGTCGCCATGAAATTTTCCGCCCCTGAGTTTGAGCGGGTGCCCTCTTGTGGCCGAGGGTCCCTTGAGAAAGAAAATATCATCTTCCACTTCGACACGTCCCGTGAGGTACTTAAATGTTTCATAGTAATATAGTAACATAGTAGATGACGGCAGATAAAGACCCGAATGGTCCATCCAGTCTGCCCAACCTGATTCAATTTAAATTTTTTTTTTTTTCTTCTTAGCTATTTCTGGGCGAGAATCCAAAGCTTTACCCGGTACTATGCTTGGGTTCCAACTGCCGAAATCTCTGTTAAGACTTACTCCAGCCCATCTACACCCTCCCAGCCATTGAAGCCCTCCCCTGCCCATCCTCCTCCAAACGGCCATACACAGACACAGACCGTACAAGTCTGCCCAGTAACTGGCCTAGTTCAATCTTTAATATTATTTTCTGATTCTAAATCTTCTGTGTTCATCCCACGCTTCTTTGAACTCAGTCACAGTTTTACTCTCCACCACCTCTCTTGGGAGCGCATTCCAGGCATCCACCACCCTCTCCGTAAAGTAGAATTTCCTAACATTGCCCCTGAATCTACCACCCCTCAACCTCAAATTATGTCCTCTGGTTTTACCATTTTCCTTTCTCTGGAAAATATTTTGTTCTATGTTAATACCCTTTAAGTATTTGAACGTCTGAATCATATCTCCCCTGTCTCTCCTTTCCTCTAGGGTATACATATTCAGGGCTTCCAGTCTCTCCTCATACGTCTTCTGGCGCAAGCCTCCTATAATTTTCGTCGCCCTCCTCTGGACCGCCTCAAGTCTTCCTACATCTTTCGCCAGATACGGTCTCCAAAACTGAACACAATACTCCAAGTGGGGCCTCACCAATGACCTGTACAGGGGCATCAACACCTTCTTCCTTCTACTGACTACGCCTCTCTTTATACAGCCCAGAATCCTTCTGGCAGCAGCCACTGCCTTGTCACACTGTTTTTTCGCCTTTAGATCTTCAGACACTATCACCCCAAGGTCCCTCTCCCCGTCCGTGCATATCAGCTTCTCTCCTCCCAGCATATACGGTTCCTTCCTATTATTAATCCCCAAATGCATTACTCTGCATTTCTTTGCATTGAATTTTAGTTGCCAGGCATTAGACCATTCCTCTAACTTTTGCAGATCCTTTTTCATATTTTCCACTCCCTCTTCGGTGTCTACTCTGTTACAAATCTTGGTATAATCTGCAAAAAGGCACACTTTTCCTTCTAACCCTTCAGCAATGTCACTTACATACATATTGAACAGGATTGGCCCCAGCACCGAACCCTGAGGGACTCCACTAGTCACCTTTCCTTCCTTCGAGCGACTTCCATTAACCACCACTCTCTGGCGTCTGTCCGACAGCCAGTTTCTGACCCAGTTCACCACTTTGGGTCCTAACTTCAGCCCTTCAAGTTTGTTCAACAGCCTCCTATGAGGAACTGTATCAAAGGCTTTGCTGAAATCCAAGTAAATTACATCTAGCATATGTCCTCGATCCAGCTCTCTGGTCACCCAATCAAAAAATTAAATCAGGTTCGTTTGGCACGATTTACCTTTTGTAAAGCCATGTTGCCTCGGATCCTGTAACCCATTAGATTCAAGTAAATACACTATCCTTTCTTTCAGCAACACTTCCATTATTTTTCCAACAACTGAAGTGAGGCTCACCGGCCTGTAGTTTCCTGCTTCATCCCTGTGACCACTTTTATGAATAGGGACCACATCCGCTCTCCTCCAATCCCCAGGAATCACTCCCGTCTCCAGAGATTTGTTGAACAAGTCTTTAATAGGACTCGCCAGAACCTCTCTGAGCTCCCTTAGTATCCTGGGATGGATCCCGTCTGGTCCCATCGCTTTGTCCACCTTCAGTTTTTCAAGTTGCTCATAAACACCCTCCTCCGTGAACGGCGCAGAATCTACTCCATTTTCTCGTGTAACTTTGCCAGACAATCTCGGTCCTTCTCCAGGATTTTCTTCTGTGAACACAGAACAGAAGTATTTGTTTAGCATATTTGCTTTCTCCTCATCACTCTCCACATATTTGTTCCCAGCATCTTTTAGCCTAGCAATTCCATTTTTTATCTTCCTCCTTTCACTAATATATCTGAAAAAATTTTTATCTCCCTTTTTTACATTTTTAGCCATTTGTTCTTCCGCCTGTGCCTTCGCCAAACATATCTCTCTCTTGGCTTCTTTCAGTTTCACCCTGTAGTCCTTTCTGCTCTCCTCTTCTTGGGTTTTTTTATATTTCATGAACGCCAACTCTTTCGCCTTTATTTTCTCAGCCACTAGGTTGGAGAACCATACCGGCTTCCTTTTTCTCTTGTTTTTATTGATTTTCTTCACATAAAGGTCCGTAGCCATTTTTATCACTCCTTTCAGCTTAGACCACTGTCTTTCCACTTCTCTTATGTCCTCCCATCCTAACAGCTCTTTCTTCAGGTACTTTCCCATTGCATTAAAGTCCGTACGTTTGAAATCTAGGACTTTAAGTATCGTGCGGCCGCTCTCAACTTTAGCCGTTATATCAAACCAAACCGTTTGATGATCGCTACTACCCAGGTGAGCACCCACTCGAACTTTAGAGATACTCTCTCCATTTGTGAGGACCAGATCCAATATCGCTTTTTCCCTTGTGGGTTCCTTCACCATTTGTCTGAGCAGAGCCTCTTGAAAGGCATCCACAATCTCCCTACTTCTTTCCGATTCCGCAGACGGAACATTCCAGTCCGCATCCGGCAGGTTGAAATCTCCCAACAGCAGAACCTCCTCTTTCCTTCCAAACTTTTGGATATCCACAATCAGATCGTTATCAATTTGCTGCGATTGAGTCGGAGGTCTGTAGACTACACCCACGTAGATAGAAGTTCCATCTTCTCTTTTCAGAGCAATCCATATCGCTTCTTCCTCTCCCCAGGTCCCTTGCATTTCGGTCGCTTGGATATTGATCTTTACATAGAGAGCTACTCCTCCACCTTTATGACCATCTCTGTCCTTCCTAAAAAGATTATATCCCGGTATGTTTGCATCCCATCCATGTGATTCACTGAACCATGTCTCTGTGATAGCAACAATATCTAGATCTGCCTCTAATATCAGGGCTTGCAAATCATGAACTTTGTTGCTTAGACTGCGAGCATTTGTGGTCATCGCTTTCCAGCTATTTTTCAGCGATAATCTCCTTTTTTGTATGGATTTTTGTGTCGTTTCACTTTCCATTGCAATACTAAGAAATGAGTTGCTGATATTGCTTATGTTGCAGCCTTTACTACTATCACATCTTTTCTTTTGCCGGGGGTGGTCTCTATAATTGTCCTTCGTACATACACCACCCCCACCTTCTAGTTTTAATGCCTAGAAAAATATTGTCTAAATTTCTCTGCAAGGTTTCTTTTTCCTGCTGTAGTAATATGTAGCCCATCAGTGCAATATAGCTTCTTGTCCTTCCATGTATTTCCCCATCCTCCTATGTACCTGAAGCCTTCTTGATGACACCAGGCTCTGAGCCATCTATTAAAGTCCTCTGTGTTTTTCACTCTTTGCTCTCCTTTTCCATATGCATGTCTCCCCTCTTCCTACGTTCCTCAAGAGTGTAGAGCTGCAATTTGTTCAGTCTCTCTTCGTACGAGAGACCCTTAAGCCCCGAGATCATCCTGGTGGCCGTCCGTTGAACCGATTCAATTCTGCGCACATCTTTACTGTAATGTGGCCTCCAGAATTGCACATAGTACTCCAGATGAGGTCTCACCATGGCCCTGTACAACGGCATTATGACTTCAGGCTTTCGGCTGACGAAACTTCTATTGATACAACCCAATATCTGCCTTGCCTTAGATGAAGCCTTCTCCACTTGATTGGCAGTTTTCATGTCTGCACTGATGATTACTCCTAAATCTCGTTCTGCTGAAGTCCTTGTTAAAGTTTCTCCGTTCAAGAAGTATGTCCTGCATGGATTTCCGCTTCCGAGGTACATGACCTTACATTTCTTAGCATTGAAGCCTAGTTGCCAGGTTGAGGACCAACTTTCCAATGTAAGCAGGTCCTGCGCCATATAATTCTGTAAACTGCATTCACTTACTATAGGATAGACACATTAAAATACCTACATGGCATAAATGTCTCTTTCATTTGAAAGGAAGCTCTGGAATGAGAGGGCATAGGATGAAGTTAAGAGGTAATAGGCTCAGGAGTAATCTAAAGCAGTGGTCCTGGAGTACCTCCTTGCCAGTCAGGTTTCCTGGTTATCCACACTGAATTTGCATAAACCTGATTTGCATACACTGCCTCCATTATATGTACCGTATTTTTCGCTCCATAAAATGCACCTGACCATAAGACGCACCCTAGATTTAGTGGAGGAAAATAAGAAAAAAAACATTCTGATCCTAATTCTCCCTGCCAAGCTCTGCACCCAACCCCACACTCCTTGCCAAGCTCTGAACTCTGTCCCCCCTCTGATGATCTAGTGGCTGGCAGACAGGTAGGGACAGGGCAGGCAGGCCTAGTGGCTAGCAGGCATAAAATCATAAGAAGCCGGTTGGGTCAGTCGTTTCCACTGAGTTACTCGTGCAATATGATTTAAATACTGGATTCTTCCAGAGGCAGTTCTCCATTCCTCCAGCCATCTAGTAAATCATTATCAAATAAATGACTACAGTCCACAACTTGTCCTCCTGTGCCTATTTGATCTCTGGAATGAAAACTTACTACTATTTGTCCTCGTACTCTATCATTGTCATTTGGCCCAAGTTTGTATACATCCAACCTCTGATATTCAGTGTCTTTGAGGCAGTTGATTGCATTAAACAGAAGTCTAACACACCCCAGAAATCCAGCACCCTGTTCCTTATTAATTTTTTTTGTGATTCCATATACTGATCGTTATTGAATCCAATTTTCCAATATATAAGTCATAATGCTGGTTCCACTTTGGGTCAAGTGTATTCTTCACAGTGTCTATAGAATGGCACTGCCCTGATCCATCAACAACCACCTTGGCAAATGGATCAGGAAGCCGGAAAAAAATCTTTTTTCATCAAGTTTTGTGCACATAGTACTTACTGTCAGGCGCAGCTTGATGGGCCCATTCCTCCTGGAGCCCTGGTTAGACATGTTCCGTCTAACGCGGGGGCTGATGAGAATGCAAAGGAGTGGCAGTGGAGGCGGCTGAGGCCCATGGGGGGGGAAGGAGGAGAGTGGAAGCTCAGAACCCGCTGCCACTGCTGTGTTACCATAGCCGCTCGCTCTGTCAGGGCCATGCCACCATGCTGGGACCCTCAGCGGCTTCCGGTTTCAATGGCTGCTGCTCGCGCCCAGCCCACGGGCATGCTGCTGTTCGTGTGGGAAGCAGGAATTGCTGTCTCTAGCTGCCTCTCTAGCGGCAGAGCAGCGCACAAGGCTGCCTGCCTGGTCACGCACCGCTTCCCGCAAGAATGGAAGCGGTGAGGGACCAGGCAGGCAGCCTTTGGCACTGCTCTTCCGCTAGAGAAGGGAAGAGGAGTCAGCCGACCACGCAGGCAGCCTTGTGTGCCAGTTTGCCGCTAGAGAGGCAGCCGTATCCAGCGAGGGAGAGCACCAGAATTAAAATAAGGTAACCGGGGGGTGGGGGTGGTTTGGGTATTTGCTCCATAAGACATACCCTTATTTCCACCAATTTTTTTTGGGGGGGGTGGAAAATTGCATCTTATGGAGCAAAAAAATACAGTAAATTTCTTTCATGCATATTCATTGTGGATATATTGAAAACCTGACTGGCAAGGAGGTACTCCAGGACCGAGTTGAGAAACACTGATCTAAAGAAATACTTTTTTACAGAAAGGGTGGTAGATGCGTGGAACAGTCTTCTGGAGGAGGTAGTGGAGACAGAGACTGTGTCTGAATTCAAGAGAGCTTGGGATAGGCACGTGGGATCTCTTAGAGAGAGGAAGAGATAATGGTTACTGTGGATGGCCAGACTAGATGAGCCATTTGTCCTTTATCTGCCATCATGTTTCTATGTTATCCTGGTTAAATGATCCCATCCTTTGTGTTCAAACCTTACATGTTTCTTTTTTTTATAAATTGTATTTCTTCCCATTTGTACCAGTTTGTACTAATTTGTAATAGAACAAAATGATTTGTATGTAATGTCTTATCTTATTTTATTTTGTCCACCCTGCTCTCTTTTTATGTATTGGAAACATGTAATACGCATTGAAATATATGATATTGCGTAAAAATCAAAATCTATGGACCAGCACCGGTCCATGGACCGGTGGTTGAAGAACATTGGTTTAGAACTCTTAATTCCCTTGCTTTAAGGTCAAGTTTAGTTTAGTGTTTTAACTGAATTTGGGCATTTCGAGCTCACGTCTATCACCTGAAGGGGCTCGAGCTGGCTAACATTGTTAGGAGACCAAAGGAATGAAAAATAAATGTGAGAACATTATAATACCTTTATATCACTCCATGGTGCGACTGCACCTCAAATGCTATGGCCAGTTCTGGTTACTGCATCTCAAAAAGATATAGCAGAATTAGAAAAGATACAAAGAAGGGTGACAAAAAGAGTAAAGAGGATGGGATGACTCCTATGAGGAAAGGCTAAAGCAGCTTGGAGAAGAGATGGCTCAGGGGAAATATGATAGAGGACTATAACATACTGAGTGGAGTGGAATGGGTAGATGTGAATCACTTGTTTACTCTTTCCAAAAATACTAGGACTAAGGGGCATGTGCATCAGTACCCTAAAGTCCAATTCCAAATTTTGTGGGGATGGGGGACTAAATCTTTCAAAGTGCTTTCCCTGGTTGATGATGATTAATATTGTTTAAGAAGGAATTTCTACCAATATATTTTGTGTAGATTTGGATAACATTTTGTGTAGATTTGGATAACAATTAGGACTGTAAATTTGCAGTATTGTCTGAGAAATATCCTAGGGCTACACCCCATAAGATTTTAAAAACCATGATCAAGACTCTGGCCTAGATTCACTAACCTGATGATCCGTGTCCGATCCGTGGGTGATCCGAGGCAGGCCGACCAATTCACCAACCCTCTGCATGCAAATGGGGGCGATCAGAGGCACGCCCCCCACCCGACGACACGGATCGCTGGAGAGCGATTCCGATGCATACGCAGACCACTTACTTTGCCTGTAGATGGTCTGCTCATGCATTTGCAGTCTGTGCTTTTTTATTAATTTTTTTTACTTGTTTACTCGCGAGCCTGTGGTTTTAATCGCGGATTTAAAGCGGGTTAAAACCACAGGCTTGCGCTGCTGGGAAGGGAGGCAGAGTAGGAGTGTATAGGGGCGGTAAAAGGCAGGAGAAACAGGACTAAACAGGGCGGCAAAAGGCAGGAGAAACAGGGCTGAGCAGGGCGGCAAAAGGCAGGAGAATCAGGGCTTAACAGGGCGGCAAAAGGCAGGAGAATCGGGGCTGAGCAGGGTGGTAAAAGGCAGGAGAATCAGGGCTGAGTAGGGTGGCAAAAGGCAGGAGAATCGGGGCTGAGAGGGTTTTTGTACAAGCGTCTGGTCCTCAGGAGTTGCTTGTTTTTGGACCGGCCAGCCCTGTCGGTGTGCCTGCTTTTTGTTAGTGAATCGCAGCCCTTCCTTCTTTGCATGCTGTTTCCCCTCATTTGCATGCATGGATCAGAATCGGATCGGCACAGAGGTTAGTGAATCAGGTCGGAGGAAAATCGGGTCACAAAGGGGTCGCAAACTGATCGGTACATGGTCGGTTTACTTAGTGCATCAGGCCCAAACAGTGTTCTTCAACCGCCGGTCCACGGTGCGATCGATGCAGCGTTATCTTCAAGCCAGCTCCCTCTTCCTCACTGATTCAGTGCACAAAGCCACGGGCAGTGGCTCCTACGCGCGTCCTGCGCCTGAACCGGAAGCCTTCTCTCCGACGTTGCTTTGTGCACTGCATCAGTGAGGAAGAGGGAGCCGGCCTGAAGATAATATCGGGGCGGCATAAAATGACCAGGCGGGAGCAGGCCAGAAGGTAAGGCATAGCATGGATGGAGGGAGACAACAAAGGTAGGGGGGAATGATTTTAATTTTGAATTTACTGATTGAATTATGTCAATTTTGAGAATTTACATCTGCTGTCAGTGTGCTTTGTGTAGTTTAATTTTGTGCTTAACCATTATGTGTTGTTAAAAAGATTATATTGTGTATCTTCGAAAAATGAATGGAAAAAATGGCGTTACAATTAGTACTATTATGGGGGCGGGGTCTGGGGTATGACTTAACCCAGTGTTCTTCAACCGCCGGTCCACAGACCGATGCCAGTCCACAGAATAATTATTTTATTTCTGCTGGTCCATAGCTGTAAAAAGGTTGAAAAACACTGTTCTAAACCAAAAGAGAGGGAAGTTGGAGAGTTTGAACCTGACTGGCTTTTTGAAAAACTCTTTGGATGTGTCCACTGACAGAAATACACTAGAATATGGTGCTGTGGTAGGTGTGGTTATATTTAAAAAGATATCATAAGCACCATTAGAAAATATATGACAACAGGTATATCTAATTAAAAAATCATTAAGATAATTGAATGAAAATTTATGACACTTGTTGTTAAATGAAAAAAAATCAATAAAAAACTTAAACTAAAAAAAAAAAAATCTACATTGGTTACATACAAACATCTATAGACAAGAAATCTACAAACAGATGCAGCTACCTTCACAATTTGTTTTTTCATTTGTCAACAAATCTTTGGTAGGAGGAGAATTACCTATGGTGTGCAAGGAATCGACAGTAACTCCGGTGTTAAAGAAAAAGGGATCAGATGTTGAAGATTTTTAAAATTTTCACCATATTTCTGTTGTTCCTTTTTTGGGGAAGGTAATTGAGAAAGTAGTGTTGAATCAATTAAATGATTACATTTTACAAAAAAACTGGCTTGAGTTTCAATTTGGATTTCGCCATGCACATAGCGTGGAATTGTTACTGCTCTCAATGTTGGAGGTTTTGAGGGAAGGGATTGATTATAGGAATAAATATCTCATGATATCACTTGATGTATCTGGCGCATTTGACACAGTAAACTTGGATACTATGCTGTTGAAAATGAAACAGTTGGGATTAGCAGGGGATGTTTTACAATGGTTTACATCCTATTTAAAAGAAAGAGCTTTACAGGTGAGGAGCAGGGAAACTGTGTCAAGAATTGTTAAAGTTAAAAGATGAAGTTCCAGGAGATGGGAGTGCAATACAGAATATATGCTGATTTCCCAATAAGTGATATCTTTAGCACAAACAATTGTGAATTGGATGGATGAGCATGACTTGAAATTAAACATTAACAAAACTGAGGTAATGGTGGTGAAAAGCCAAAGAGACAACTCTGAGATGGAAAGTGTGGTTGTGATGGGGGAGAGATTACTAGTAAAAAAGAGATGACTATTCTAGGAGTATGTTTAGATAGTTGTCTGACAATGGAAGATCAAATATTGAAAATGATTCGGCTGGGTTATATGCAATTGCAATTACTCTATAGACTGAAACCAATGCTGCCAGCATTTAACTTCCGTAGCTTGGTGCAAGCATTAATCTTGAGTAGAGTAGACTTGCAAAAGGGAAGTTGAGGGCATTGCAGATGTTAATTAATTCTGCTGCAAGATTAATTACAGGCGTCTCAAGGAGTTCACATATAACTCCAGTGTTGAAACAATTGCTTTGGTTACCCATACAGCAAAAAGTGCATTTTAAGATTCTTGCAACCATTCATCAGATTGGTATGACTATTGACAGAGGCTGCACCATGCAACCACAAATAAACAAAACAATACAGAAATCTTTTGCAGTTAAGAGAAACCTTAGACATGTCTGAAAATTCACACAATTTCCGAAAGAACACAATTTCAGCTCCTAGTACAATCTCTAATCCTAAGTATACTGGACTACTGCAACATCCTCTACCTCCCCTGCCCTGCAATAATGATTAAACAACTATAAACAATTCAAAATACAGCTCTGAGACTCGTCTACTCATTGAAGAAACATGACCACATTACTGAGGCATACATCGATTCACATTGGCTTCCAATCCAGGAAAGAATACAATTTAAATTCTACTGTATACTATTTAAAACTATAAAAGGAGACAGCCCAATCTACCTAAACAACCGCTTCATCCAAACTACCTCTCCCAGGCATGGAAAAACACACACCCCATTCACATACCCCCCCAATCAAAATAGTAAAACGGAAAAAACTATATGACGGCCTACTAGCCATTCAAGCAGCAAAACTAGATAACTAAATTTCCAACCTACTGATAACAACCCCAGACTACAAGATGTTCAGAAAGGAAATAAAAACTATACTCTTCAAGAAATCCCTGAGTAAAGCTTAATACCACGAATAACTCCTTCTTACCATCCTCTCCCTAACCCCTGATCCTACCTAACCCTCTCTTGGAAACGATCTCTGATATAACTTTGTAACCTTCCTTCCATAACTCTTTTTGTAATCCGCTTTGAACCAAAAGATAATGGTGGAATAGAAATCTGTAATGTAATGTGTCCCCAAAGGTATTTGTGCAGCCATTTCTCCAGAAGCTGGCTTGTGGAATTTGGTATATGTGACAGTTTATCTCAGGATACTACATTAGGGGGGGTGGAGGCTAGTGGAGGCTGGAATTTTATCTCGGCTTAATGAATGTCCAAGCCTGCTGTTTACTACAGAAACACAGAGTGCGACATGATAGTTTGTCACATAGCCAGTAATGTGAAAATAGCATAAAATGAACAAACGCAAGACTCTTTGGAATGCTTTGCCTGGTATTTTACGATTTTGTGCTGGGAAGATTAATTTTAAGAAAATGTTAAAAACACAATTATTCGTTAATGCATTCCTATGCTAAGGCCTTTCAAATTTAATGATATAGCTTTCTGGAATATTCTGATAGGAACTGAATACAACTCATATGACCTGATAATGCTTGTATATACTGGTTCAGTATTTTGTCCTCTACAATGGGAGGAATGATAAAAATGTGTTTGTCCAGTTATGTGTGTGATAAATGTGTGGTGATCGTAGGGAGAGCAGGTTAGTATGTATGTAATATGTAAACCACATAGTTGTATGTGGTATATACATTTTTAAATAAATTCCAGCTTTCACCCTTCACATATACACACAATACCACCACATTTGTTCTGACCTAAAGACCTTAACAGAATCCTTCAAACAAAAAGGATACAACCTTAAAATAGTCTGCAAGAATATTGTCTCATCTCTTAAAACACCCAGAGAAAATTTACTACACTACAAGGACAAGAAAACCACAGACTGGACCCCCTTGGTAGTGACATACAATCCAGAGCTGGAAAAACTAAGAAAGATTTACGGGATATCTACAACCACTACTCCAGGAAGATGAATTACTAAAAGAAATATTCCCAGCTCCACCCATGCTGGCCTTCCGTCAGCCACCTAATCTGAAACAAAAATTGGTAAAAAGCAAGCTTCTCACACAAACCCACAGAGAATGACACACATCCTTGCAGTAGGTAAACTGCAAATTGTGTGAGTACATCTCAAAAGATCCCATTGGTCACTCATATGGGAAAAGACATTCAACATAAATGGGATCCTTCACATGCTCATCTTCTAATGTGGTATACATCATTCAGTGCAAAGAGGGCGTTATATTGGCGAAACAGGCCAGATGCCAAAGATCAGAATCAACTTACATAGATATCATATTAAAAATTGCAATACCAACCAGAATGTCATAAGAACATAAGCAATGCCTCTGCTGGGTCAGACCTGAGGTCCATCATGCCCAGCAGTCCGCTCACGCGGCGGCCCAACAGGTCCAGGACCTGTGCAGAAATCCTCTATTTATACCCCTCTATCCTCTTTTCCAGCAGGAAACCGTCCAATCCTTTCTTAAATCCCAGTACCGTACTCTGCCCTATTACATTCTCTGGAAGCGCATTCCAGGTGTTCACCACACGTTGGGTAAAGAAGAACTTCCTAGCATTTGTTTTGAATCTGTCCCCTTTCAACTTTTCCAGATGCCCTCTTGTTCTTTTATTTTTTGAAAGTGTGAAGAATCTGTCCCTCTCTACGCCCTTCATGATCTTATAAGTCTCTATCACTTCTGTCGGACAACACTTTTGGAAAAACTGACCATTGCACCAATGATTTTATGGTAAGAATACTAAAAGGGAACTTTTAAGACAATCCAAGAACGTTAGACCTTTGAAATTAAAATGATGAAATATTTTGACACCTACCACAGAGATCTTAACAAAGATCTGGGCTTTCTACCCTACTACAAAGATATTTAAAACTACTTTGTCACCTCTCTGTCTCCTGCTTACCCCATCACAGAAATGATTTCATGTTTTCCATATATATATATATATATATATATATATATATATATATATATATATATATATATATATATATATATATATATATATATATAAAAGGAAAACATATATATATATTTGTCAACATTTGCTTATATCTGATCTGAAGAAGGATTACCTTCGAAAGCTCATCATAAAATGCATTCAGTTAATCCAATAAAAAGGTATACCTTATTTCCTTAGTTTTTTTTTGTTTTATTTTTTATATATTACTTTGGAAAGTAAACTAACTTGGCCACCATACCATTTCACTCTAATAATAAAAACACTTGTATGCTGTACCTGAAAATATCTAACCATAAACTGAGATTTCATGTCAATGAACAGTTTTGGGGGTCTAATGTTTCTATATTTTCTGATCTTTTAAAAGCAACATAATAGGCGCAAGGACTTCCTGAATATAAAGCCTAGGGTCCTAGCCCTAGGTGATACCTTGATGATAAAATTTCCTTCTACCAGAGAAGAACCTAGAGTGGAGGGTCATAATGGATGATTCACTGACTGCTGAAACTGGAATCCTTTGCTATCTCTTTTTTGTTTCATTTACTTAGAGAAAGTGTTGAGTGTCTAGATGATTTCTTATTGCCTCAGTTATTACTGTGGACTAATGGTTCCTCTAAATTTATTTTCAATTTCTTTTTTTGTTTCTGTTCATTCAAGATACCATTTTTATGTAAATGATATAAAAAAATAAATTTAAAAAGGATCTTCCTGTATTTTCTTATCTGAGATATGTAAATCACTTTGTCACCACAGAAAGGCAGTCCCTTTCCCTTTATTGTCCATTCCCTAAGCCTATTACTTTCTCCAACATTTAACTTTTTTATCTCTTCCTCAACCCTCCATTTCCAGAGCTGGCATTCCAACAGAGACCAATTATATTAGACCTTTCTTTTCCCCCACTCTCACCAACAGAGGCCTTCTCTGTCAGACTGTTATTTGTAACATACCCAGGATAATGTTCTCATCATTGGGGTCCAAAGTCAAAATAGGAGGGTCCAGTAATTGGTCCATAGCTTGGTCATTCCAGATGATATTGTCTTCCCAACGTCCATACACTAGCTCCTCATTGTCAATAGGAAAAATGGAGAACCAAGGCTTGTCATCTTCCACGGATGCTAAAGATATATAAAAGAGACATATAAAAAATTCCAATAAATAAATAAAAGTGCAATACTGTTCACTTCCCTTTTGTTCAAGGGTTCTAAGCACTATGAATGTTTCATTTCTGTTACAAGACAGATAAGAAAACACTAGTTCTGTCTTTACCACAAAATAATATTTCAGTTTTCCCATCACAATACTGATCTCCTTAAATGAAGTTAGTTTCTACGGTCATATGCTCACTGGCACATTAAGGTTATGCTGAGCAGTCTTTGGCATAATAGGTTACTACCCAGTACAATGGCGACTGTCTCTGACTTAGTCCCCCCAAAACACCATAAAACATTTTTTCCAAAATATGGATTCTGGTTAACTGGGTCTCTAGCAGGACAATAGCAGGCCTCAAGTGGATGGGCAGATGTCTTTAACAATGTAGGATCTGCAGCGTTTGACTACAATCCGGTTTTTCTCACTTACACAGATGTAAGCCATCCAGTCCTATACTGTACAGTGACATTCATAGTAGGGGGATTAACTGCATTGCACAGTCACCTTCTCTTCCTTCTCCCCAATCCTTCTGGAATTATTACCATCCCCACCAACCTTCCAACATCAACATCTACCAGTCCCACTCCCTGGCATCATCAGTTTCCCTTCCCAACATCACCCTAGCATCATCATTACCTCCTTCCTCTTCCAGTCTCCTGCCATCACCTTTCCTTTCCTTCCTTCCCTCCCATCCCCCAGAATCATCATTTTTTCATCTTTCCCCATTTAAACCTATGGACTCATAGCTTTTCCCTCCATTGCCTCTATACTTCTGTATTACCAGCTTCTACTTCCTCCCTACCCCTGGGTATCATCATATTTCTGCCTCTCTCTCATCATAGTATCATCAACTTCTCACCTCCTTCCTCATAAGCAATCATTTCCCCTTGAGATCATCTTTGGCTGGCAAGAAAACCAGGTAAGCAAATACCGTATTTTTTGCTCCATAAGACGCACTCTAGATTTAGAGGAGAAAAAACCAAGAAAAAATATTCTGAACCAAACTATGCCTCTAAACCCAGCCCCCTAGAAAAATAGACTGCAGCAGACAGATTTTGATCACTAAATTGAAATCCTACCTTTGTTGTCTGGTGATTTCTGGTTGCACTAGATAGTTCTTTCTTTATTTTTCTTTCCTTCCTTACTTTCTCAGACCCAACAATTCTCTTTTTCTATTCCCTCTCTCCTTCCTTCCTATGTCCCGAGTTCTTGCTTCCTCCCCGCCTTCCAGCCTTTGTCCTTCCTCCCTCCTGCACCGAAGTCTGCCTCCCTCTCTCCCTGCCATGATGATTCCTCCTCCCTGGTGCGCCGCTCACCCACTGCTGGCGCAACTCCACGAAGAGAAGAGCCAGCAGCGTGCAATAGGGCCCACAAGCTTTACCCCAGCGCCAGTTCTGATACTAGAGAAAATATCTGGGCCAGCGACTGGCTGGCCCAGACCTTCTGCCAGCCCTTCTCTTCCTTTCCTGCGGCGGCGAGTGGGTAAGAAGGCGGCGAACAGCAACAGCAGCAGCAGCAGCAAGGGGTGGGGGCATGAACAGCAGCAGAATGCCGGGGGGGGGAGCCACAAGTAGCATCAGAACACTGGGGGGGGGGTGTATTCACTACATAAGACGCACCCCTCTTTTTGGGGTTGGAAAAAGTGTGTCTTATGGAGCAAAAAATATGGTATATAGTGCTTGTTGCTGTTGTTCCTTTATTGGCATTCCTACAGAGTGGGGACCATGGGGCCAGGAGTCTTTTGAGACCCACCAGCCCTGTGCAATTTCAATTTAACAGGGAAATTAGTAAAAGAGATGGTGCTGGAGGCAGAAGCAACAACAGCAGATAGAAGAACTGCAGCCCATCTCTCATCAGCAGAGAAGGATCACGTAGTAAGTAGAGAGAAGAGAGGGCAGACTGTTTCAGGTCATAGCAGTAGTGCTGCCCAATTCAGGAAAAAAAAATTTTGATTCGATTAGATTCTCCTACCCAATTGGGTGTTTTTTCAAACATCCTGGTGGGTTTATTTTATAGCCTCTTCACCCCCTTTGCCTTCTCCTAACCACACTGGCGCTGTGGTGTAAACAAAATAAACAAACAAAAAAGACTTTTCCTCTCTTTGTTAAATCCTAGCTCACGTTTGCGTTCTAACACCAGCTTTGGCAGGATACAAGTTTCAAATCTGACATATTGTAATCACAAAACAGAAAATAAAATTAGTTTTTCTACCTTTTCTTGTCTGGTCATTATTCAAATCTTGTTGGTCCCAGGCTCTGGTTGTCTTCTGATAACTTGCTTGCTAGGGTCTCCTTCTTTCTCCGTGCTAACCAGCCATCTGCCATCTCTGTCCTCTCCTTCCATTTCCCTTCCCTCCCCCGGAGGTCTGGCATCTTTCCTTTTTTTCGTCTCCCTCACCAGATCCACCTTTTCTTAACTACCCTTTCATCCAGCATCTCTCCCTCCTTCCACACCACCCCAGGGTCCACCATCTCTCCCTTTCTTTTCCCAACTACCCTCCTATCCAGTATCTCTATCCCTCCCTCAACAGTACACTATCCCTTGTGTCCAACTTCTCCCCTTTCTGTTCCTTCCCTCCCTAAATCCCATTGTCCATCATCTCTCTCCCTCTCCTCTATTTTTAAACCCATTATTTCTTCCCCACCAAAGTCCGGCATATGCATGTCTCTTTGAACCCCCCCTTCCCTCCCTCCCTCCGTGTACTTTTACACCAAGGCCCCCTTCCCCTGAAGGTCTGTCCCACCTGAAGGCCTGCACTTCCCCTTAAAGGCCTGCACCCCACCCCTGAAGGCCTGTCCCCCCATCCCTGAAGGCCTATCCCCCCTTAAAAGCCTGTCCCCCCTGAAGGCTTGCCTGTCCCCCCTGAAGGCCTATGCCACCATCCCTGGCCTGTCCCCCCTTTGAAGGCCTGTCCCCCCCTTGAAGGTCTGTCCCCTATTCCTATCAGTCTTCCGAATAGCCAAGCAGAACTAAGAACTGGAAATAGAAATAAACCAGACTCTGAACAGGAGTAACAACTAATATGCCCAAATGCTGTTGGAAAATGCAAAGGAGAGATCCCAGCAAGAAAATGTCCCCACAGTTCACCAGCTATGCCAGCCAAGCCACAGCCGCTATTCTTCAATTCTCCCTGGCCCTAGAAAAATACTAGAACCTACAGAAAAACCAAAATCTGCATGTGCAACAGTAACAATAGACAGGTTGGGTTCTATACTGGTCTGGAGAGGCTAAAAGAAAGTAAATTAGCAGGTAAGAACCTAATTTCTCCTTCTTTAGCAACCATCCAGACCAGTATAGGCATCTTACAAGCAGGACATACCAAAGTAGTCCCCATCATGGGTGGGACCCCCGAAGGGCTGACACCAGAACACGCTCACCGAACACCACATCCCGACGCGCCTGAACATCCACACGGTAGTATATAACAAAGGAATGCAAGAAAGACCATACAGCAGCCTTACAAATGTCCACTGGAGGTACTAGTGAAGACTCCACCCAAGACGCCGCCTGACCCCGAGTGGAAAGAGCCTTGAGAAATTCCGGAACAGGCTTTTTCTGAAGAAGATATGCGGATACAATAGTCTCTTTGATCCCAAAGTGCAATGGTAGCCTTAGAAGCGCCATCCCCCTTACGAGGACCTGCAAAAAGGACAAAGAGCGAAGAACCCGACAGACATCTAGCTTGTGCAACTGTTTCTGCTCAGAAGAACCCTCCTGACTACCCAACACCTGATTGACATGAAAAGGAGAAACTACCTTTGGCAGAAAGGAAGGGACAGGCCTCAACACTACCCGCTCCCTAGAAAACTCCAGGATGGGAAACCTGCAAGAGAGAGCCTGCAGCTCCGAAACACGTCTAGCAGAAGTAATAGCCACCAAGAAGACCGCCTTAAGAGTAAGGTCCTTCAATGAGCAGGCGCCCAAAGGCTCAAAAGGGGGGTGCACCAGCCCAGACCAGATTCAAATCCCAAGAGGGAACCGATGGCCACACGGGAGATTTGAGCAATTTGGCTACCTGCAATAAGCGAACGACATCAGGAATAGCAGTCAGCCGCTGACCTCTTAACAACACACAAAAGGCTGACAAAGCCTCCAACTAAACCTGGAGAGAAGACCAAGCCAGGCTCCTATCCAGGCCATCCTGCAAATACTCCAAGATGTTAGGCAGGGAAGCGCAAAAAGAGACTATTCCACGCACCCCGCACCAGCCCTCAAAGATACGCCAAATCCGCACATAAGCCCGAGATGAGGAAAGTCTCCGGGACCCCATCCACAAAAGGGTGGAGATCACTTTATCGGAATACCCCTTCTTACCTAGGCGTTCCCTTTCAAGAGCCAAGCTGTAAGACAAAAGGAACCCGGATCAAACATGGGAATGGGGCCCTGAGTCAGAATATCAGGCGAAAGAGGCTCCGACACCAGATGACGCACCAGATCTGCAAACTACGGATGTCGGGGCCAATCCGGAGCCACCAGAACTACTAGGCCCGGGTGATGAACAATGCAGAGAAGAACTCTGCCCACTAATGGACATGGAGGGAACATATACAACAGCCCCTCCATTGGCCCTCAGCTTGACCGTTTCTTCAACGACTGAAGAAACAGGGTGTTTTGGCGTTCACACTCGTGGCCTTCAGGTCCATGAGGGGCTGACCCCAAGACTGCACTATCAACTGAAAGGCCATATGACTTAGACACCACTCTCCGGGATCTAGAATGTGACAACTGAGGAAGTCCGCTTGAAAATTTTCCACTCCAGCTATGTGGGAGGCCAAGATGTCCTGAAGGTGAGACTGCCCAGACCATGACCACAGCCACCTCCTGCACCACCTGAGTGCTCTTGGTGCCCCCCTGACGATTGACATAGGTCACCATCATGGCATTGCCGACAGAATCCTGACTGACTTGCCTGTCAAGAAGGAGCGGAAGGCTAACAGCACCAGACGAACGGCTCTGGTCTCCAGAACATTGATCGACCAGGACGCCTCCTCCGTGGACCAGGTGCCCTGAGCTGAGTGACCTAGACACTAAGCTCCCCAACACAGGAGACTGGCATCTGTGAGAAGCACCGTCCACTGTGGTTGATCCACACTTGTCCCTTGACGTATGAAAGCAGTGCCAGACATCTAAGGAAAGACAGAAGGCCAGCCCTCAGAACTGAGGACTCTAAAGCGGCATCCTCTCGAGCAGCAACATCCACTCTGTAGAACTTCATAAAAGTGTGAAGTATCATAGCCCAAGTAACTGCTTTACAGATTTCATCAGACAAGACAGCTCAGGACTCCGCCCAGGAAGCCACTACACCTCTTGTCGAATATGCTGCGATAGATAGGAGGCTGTTTCACGCAGGCAATGTAGGCAGAAGAAATGCAGATCGCTCTGAGGAAAGGGATGTTACCACTGGTGTGCCTCAAGGTTCTGTTCATAGGCCTGTTCTTTTTAACATTTTTATAAGTGATATTACTGAAGGACTGTCAGGTAAGATTTGCCTTTTTGCGGATACCAAAATCTGCAATAAAATAGACCGACACACACCCCTCCCCCCCCGGATGGTGTGAATAACATGAAGAAAGACCTAGCAAAGCTTGAAGAACGGTCTGAAATTTGGCAGTTAAAATTTAATGCTAAGAAATGCAAGGTCATGCATTTGGGCTTCAAAAATACTACGGAACGGTACAGTTCAATTTAGAGCAGGGGTCTCGAAGTCCCTTCTTGAGGACCGCAATCCAGTTGGGTTTTCAGGATTTCCCCAATGAATATGCATGCACTGCTTTCAATGCATATTCATTGGGGAAATCCTGAAAACCCAACTGGATTGCGGCCCTCAAGGAGGGACTTTGAGATCCCTAGTTTAGAGGGTGAAGAACTTATGTGCACGACAGAAGAGTGGGACTTGGGTGTGATTGTATGTGATGATCTTAAGGTGGCCAAACAGATTGAAAAGGAGACGGTGAAATCTAGAAGGATGTTAGGGTGCATAGGGAGAGATATGGCCAGTAGGAAAAAGGAGGTATTGATGCCCCTGTATAAGACTTTAGTGAGACCTCATTTAGAATACTGTGTACAATTCTGGAGTCCACACCTTCAAAAAAGTATAAAAAGGATGGAGTCAGTCCAGAGGAATGCCATTAAAATGGTGCGTGGTCTTCATCATAAGGCATATAAGGGCTGACTTAAAGATCTCAATCTTTGGAGGAAAGAGGGGAGATATGATAGAGATGTTTAAACACCTATGTGGCATCCGAGAGAATTAGAGGTATACTAATGAAATGATTCATGAGGTGTCAAAGATTTCCAGCAGTGGGGAAGAAGAGGCTGTGCTGAGGGAAGACAGATAGATTCAGATTACAGAACACTGCAAGATTGGTAATGCAACTCCCCCAGCCCTTGAACTGAAGAACCAGTATGCTGCCCTGGAAGTGAAGGAGATAAAAGCATCCCAAGGAGAAGAAGGACCAAAGTTTGAAATCCCAAAAATTACTAGATCTGTGATGACTAGGAGGTGTAAGGTAGTGGTAGTGGTGATTCCCTTCTGAGAGCTACAGAAGCATCCACCTGCAGACCAGACATGATGTCACAAGAGGAATGCAGTTTGCCTGGTGCCAAAATCCAAGATGTTACGGAGAGTTTACTGAGATTCATCAAGCCTAATGACTATTATCCAATGGCACTAACAATAGTGCCAGATACTCCTACAAAAGTATCAAAAGTGACTTTGTGGCTCTGGGAGAGAAGGTGAAGAAGTAAAGTGTGCAGGTAGTATTCTCGTCCATCCTCTGTGTCAGAGAAGCTCGCATCCTGGAGATGAACGCATGGCTACATGGATGGTGTCGTCGAGAGCGTTTTGGCTTCCTGGACCAAAGGATGATTTTCCAAGGGCAGCTGAGTAGGGATGGTGTGCATCTATCAAAGAAGGGAAGCTGTGTCTTCGGCGGCAGGCTGGCTGATCTACTGAAGAGGGCTTTAAGCTAGAAGCAATGGGGCAGGGTGATCAAAGCCCCTGGGTGAGTATAAGCCCTCAGGTAAGTAAATTACTGAATACCTCTACACGGATGGGAAAAGGGGGCAATGTCTGGAAACCATGCCATACCATGCCATGTCATACTGATTCTTGTATCTCGCAAATGTCAACTAGGAATCATTGCGGCTTACATAATATTAGAAATGATACAGAGGTATAAACCACATACATATGAATACGTTATAACAAAGAATTCTGGATTCTCCATGGGAACCAGGTCTTGACTGAAGAGCCCTGGTACCTGCCTCTCTGCAGATGCATCAAATCCACTTACCAAGGCTTATGGTCCCAGTCCAGAGCCATCAGAATCACTAGCCCCTGATGGTTTGCAATCCTGCTAATGATCTGACCCACCATAGCCCATGGCGGAAAAACACAGAGAAGCTGTTCTGTGGGCCAGGGCTGAACTGGGGCATCTAGCCCAGTACTTCTCCACTTGGCTCTTCGACTGTAGAAGCAAACTTGGCTATGGCCATTAGATCCATGTCTAGATTGCCCCAATTCTAAGCAATGAAAGAAAATACCCTCTGGGAAAGAAACAACTCCCCCGGGTCCAGAGTCTGCCTTCTGAGAAAATCAGCCTGGATGTTCTCTACCCCTGCCACATGGGCAGCTTAGAGAGCTTGCAGGTGACGTTATACCCACTGGAATAACATTTCTGCCTCCAAATTAAGGAAAGTGCTTCTGGTACCTTCTTGTCTGTTCACATAAGTCATTGCAGAGTCAATGTCTGAAAACACCCTGACAGGAAAGACTGCGACTCCAGCAAGGCCAAAAGAATGGCTCTCAGTTCCAGAAGATATATGGACCTCTTGCTTTCCAATGGGGACCACCCTCCCTGGGTGAGGCGACCATCGCCGAGAGTCTCCCAGCTGTTTAGGCTGGTGTCAGTCATAAATCACCCACGTGTTGATTCTGACAAGGCCTCCCCTAGAAGGCACAAACTCAAGCTGCACTTTGCCTCCGCAGTCCAGCGGAGCTGCATCTGAAGGGAGTGGCACTGCAGAGACCACCTTGACAGAAGGGAATACTGGAGTGGGTGCAGATGAGCTCTCACCCAAGGAACAACCTCCAGAGAAGCTGCTATCAAGCCTAGCACCTCAAAGTAATGCCAGGCCGTGGGGCTCAGAAGAGCCAAGTCCTCCAGGATCTGCTTCCTGAGCTTCTGTTTGTGTGGCTTGGGAAGAAAAACATGGCCCTGTGACATTGAAATCACACTTCCAAATATTCCAAGCACTGAGTCAGACAAAGGTGTCTCTTTCCGAAGTTGACTATCCAACCTCGGTTTTACAGGAGTTTCTCCACCTGCTGAACTCCAAGCACACCATCCCCCAGAGAGGGGATCCTGATCAGCCAATTGTCTAGGTAAGAAAGATAGGGATGTGAAGATACGCCTCCATCAAATCCAGAGGCAAGGAATTCTTCTGGAGCCACTGCCACTATGACAGAGCCGTCTCCATGCAAAAGCAGATGACCTTTAGGGCCTCATTAACTGACTTCAAATCCAGACTAGACCTCCAATCTTCAGTGCCTTTCTTGGGCACAATGAAGTATAAAGAGTATCTGCCTGAGCCCGACTTTTCTTCAGGAACTGGTTCTATGCCATGAATGTCTAAGAGTCATTACACTGTCACTCGGACTCTGGCATCCTTCTCCGGTAATCCGGCTGGGGAGTTGAGGAACAGATCTGGAGGGGGGCCGAGAAACTCAATCTTGTGCCCCTCTTGAATAATGTCCAGAATCCAATGGTTGGACAAAAACTGTTCCCATTCCTTACAGAAAGCTGAAAGCCACCCACCGATATAAGGAGTGGCGGCCATTGTCCTGGTGTCATTTTTGCTTCTTGGGGGCCGAGCCACTGTGGGAACACATGAGGTGCTGGCACCTGTAACTGCCAAATCTCTGTTTGGACCCTTGAAAGGGTCTCTGAGATGAGAAACTGGAGGAAAATTGGCAGAATCTCCTAGAGGCAAGAAAATTGCCTCTGTTGTCACAGTAAAAATAAAATTTCCAGACCCCCCCCCCCCCCCGATTTTCCCCATAGGGAATAATGGGAGTACTCACGATGACTTTTGGTGCTTGTCAGCTTGTAGCAGCTGCCTGCAGGGAAAGGGTTTCTGTCTCAGATAATGTCAGAACTGGACTGTCAATGGAAATCATCTGGCTGCAAGTCGGACAGACCTTGACCACTAACTCCCACCCCCGAAATTCCTCACATAGCGACAGGGGGAGAAACTTCAAAGCCAGCTCCCCGATACCCAGAGGGTTGTTGCACAGGGATTCCACAGCCTGCACTTAAGCCCCTGATTAACTCAGTGGGCGAGCAGCTACCAGGGGAACAGACCCAGAGATCCTGAAGGGACACAAAGCAGGCTGGCTCCACAGGTATTTAATGAGATTGGCCTGGGAACAGCAATCCACCCACATGGGACTGTGTCCTTTCCCTGGCGTAGTAAGCCCAAGAAGGGAACTTCCGAGCACCAAAGACACGAAGAAACTAAAAAAAACAAAAGACAGATAAATGCCTGAAAATGACAAAATGAAGCAAAGCAGATCAGAACACACCTTCTGAGTTTGTTTGCAGAAGGAAAAAAAACTGAAGAGGGAGCTGTTCTCCACTGCAGAAGGGGAAGAGTTCAAGATCTTAAAGTGACACACTTCTACAGATTCGCATTTAGTGGGAATCAATAGCTACAGCACAGACTCCTGTGTATATGTAGTAGAATAATGCAGTTTTTATCCCAGCTAGGCAAGGATCCTGATAACCATGTGATCTGTATATCTCATTCCAATCATGCCTACATAGCAACATCAAAAATGCACAGTTGAGCCACATTATTATGACCACAGCCTACCTCTGATGTCAGGAATGCACAGCCAATGAATGAATGCATGTGTCACATAAGGATTCATGTACTCGTATGAAGTGGGATGCCAGCAAGTTGCCAATATAGCAACCGTGGCTGTCACGGAGAAAAAAGTGCAATTTATCAGACATTAAAAAAGGCATGATCATCAGCTACCAGGTCAAGGGCATCAGCATTTCAGAAAAGGCGGAGTTTGTGAACTGTTCAGTGGCTGCTGTGGTTAAAATGTACTATGAGTGGATGAATGGAACCTTTTCGATGACCCAGGCTTGAGGAATGGGCATCAACATGGCAGATGAGGTTCAACGTGGATAAATGTAAAGTGATGCATGTAGGTAACAAAAATCTCATGCACGAATACAGGATGTCCGGGATGGTACTTGGAGAGACCTCTCAGGAAAGAGACTTGGGAGTTATGATCGACAAGTCAATGAAGCCGTCCACGCAATGCGTGGCGGCGGCAAAAATGCTAGGAATGATAAAGAAGGAGATCACGAACAGATTGGAGAAGGTTATCATGCCGCTGTACTGGGCCATGGTGCGCCCTCACCTGGAGTACTGCGTCCAGCACTGGTCACCGTACATGAAGAAGGACATGATGCTACTTGAAAGGGTCCAGAGAAGGGCGACTAAGATGGTTAAGAGGCTGGAGGAGTTGCCGTATAGTGAAAGATTAGAGAAATTGGGCCTTTCTCCCTCGAACAGAGGAGATTGAGAGGGGACATGATTGAAACATTCAAGGTACTGAAGGAAATAGACTTAGTAGATAAGGACAGGTTGTTCACCCTCTCCAAGGTAGGGAGAACGAGAGGGCACTCTCTAAAATTGAGAGGGGATAGATTCCGTACAAACGTAAGAAAGTTCTTCTTCACTCAGAGTGGTAGAAACTGGAACACTCTTCCGGAGTCTGTCGTAGGGGAAAACACCCTCCAGGGATTCAAGACAAAGTTAGACAAGTTCCTGCTGAACCAGAACATACGCAGGTAGGGCTAGTCTCAGTTAGGGCGCTGGTCTTTGACCAAGGGCCGCTGCGTGAGCAGACTGCTGGGCATGTTGGACCACTGGTCTGACCCAACAGCGGCAATTCTTATGTTCTTATGTAACTGTGGGGCAATACAAGCCATCGATGCAAGAGGTGAACGTCGGCTGCGCAGGTTGGTATGGGCTGATCAGCACACTACCATGGAGCAACTCACCATCCAAACAAATCAGGGGGCTTCCAGATGTGTGTTCAAAATGACCATACAGTGAACCCTTATGAATGGGGCTCCAGAGCAGAAGGCTGAAGACTGCACCCATGCTCATGAGAGTTCATAGCTAAAAACAGCTGCAGTTTGTACAGAAGTACCAACATTGGACTTGCACCAACTGGCAGAGGGTTGCTTTCTCCGATAAGTCACATTTTGAGCTCCATCAGACAGACGGATGTTGATGCGTCAGGCGTGAAAACACTGAGAACAAACACCCAGCAACCACTGTTGGACATAAATAAGCTGAAAGGCACTCACAACTGATTTGGGTACCTCTCTATCCTTGCTGATTAAGTACACCCTATGGCTGATGGGATCTTTCAACAGGACAATGCGACCACCAGAATTGTTTGCAAGTGGTTCACAGAGCACAACCACCCAGCTACTTCCCTGGCCTCCGAATTCTCCAAACCTTAACCCAATCGAGGACATTTGGAACTACCTCAATCAATATGTTTGACGATTGGATCCATCACCATGCACCCATCAGCAACTGCTAGATGCACTGCAGTCAGCATGGTTCCAAATACTTCTAGCAACCATCCAACATCTTACCGAGTCACTCTCACGGCGTCTGGCTGCTGTCCATGCTGCCAGAGGTGGTTATTCTGGATATTAGCAGGTGGTCATAATAATGTGACTCAACCGTGTAGCAGCTTCTTCCTCTTTTAAGGGTTTGCTGGCACTACACTAGGTTTCATTCATGGTGAGTTTCCATCATCAGCTCTAGCTCAATGTCAAATGCTTCTGTGAAGACCATCTTCTATTGTCAACAATGCAATAGCATTCTAAAATGGTATCATTTATGGGCTATATCTTTTAGTCATAGGTCTCATTATACAAGAAGCCACAATGATCCTTTAGAATCTTTGTGGGACAGATTTCCTGCACTCAAAATATGGGTATAGAAATTTAACAGGATGTTTATCATAGCCTGAAGATAGAAAGTGTCCTACTCATAACAAGATAGATGTTATTTGCAAATTCCTAATTTCTGTTAAAATTAGAATACAGATTTTCACCATTACCTTGCTGTTCCAGTGTGTGTTTATCCTTTCCTTTCACAGTATTCAAAGCTCCTGGCACACTTGATTTCTGCACTAGTGGAATTGGCAAATTAACCAAAGCTCCACCACGGTTCAGCCCTTCAGACAAAAATAAAATCACAGTAACTGACTCAAAAGATAATGATATCAGAGAAATCATAGCCACCCATAAACATATCTAACATAACATAGTAACATAGTAGATGACGGCAGATAAAGACCCAAATGGTCCATCCAGTCTGCCCAACCTGATTCAATTTAAATTTTTTTATTTTTTTATTTTTTTTCTTCTTAGCTATTTCTGGGCAAGAATCCAAAGCTTTACCCGGTACTGTGCTTGGGTTCCAACTGCCGAAATCTCTGTTAAGACTTACTCCAGCCCATCTACACCCTCCCAGCCATTGAAGCCCTCCCCAGCCCATCCTCCACCAAATGGCCATACACAGACACAGACCTTGCAAGTCTGCCCAGTAACTGGCCTAGTTCAATATTTAATATTATTTTCTGATTCTAAAGCTTCGGTGTTCATCCCACGCTTCTTTGAACTCAATCACAGTTTTACTCTCCACCACCTCTCTCGGGAGCGCATTCCAAGCATCCACTACCCTCTCCGTAAAGTAGAATTTCCTAACATTGTCCCTGAATCTACCACCCCTCAAATTATGTCCTCTGGTTTTACCATTTTCTTTCTCTGGAAAAGATTTTGTTCTACGTTAATACCCTTCAAGTATTTGAACGTCTGAATCATATCTCCCCTGTCTCTCCTTTCCTCTAGGGTATACATATTCAGGGCTTCCAGTCTCTCCTCTTACGTCTTCAGGCGCAAGCCTCCTATCATTTTCGTCGCCCTCCTCTGGACCGCCTCAAGTCTTCTTATGTCTTTCACCAGATATGGTCTCCAAAACTGAACACAATACACCAAGTGGGGCCTTACTAATGACCTGTACAGGGGCATCAACACCTTCTTCCTTCTACTGACTACGCCTCTCTTTATACAGCCCAGCATCCTTCTGGCAGCAGCCACTGCCTTGTCACACTGTTTTTTCGCCTTTAAATCTTCGGACACTATAACCCCAAGGTCCCTCTCTCCGTCCGTGCATATCAGCTTCTCTCCTCCCAGCATATACGGTTCCTTCCTATTATTAATCCCCAAATGCATTACTCTGCATTTCTTTGCATTGAATTTTAGTTGCCAGGCATTAGACCATTCCTCTAACTTTTGCAGATCCTTTTTCATATTTTCCACTCCCTCTTCGGTGTCTACTCTGTTATAAAGCTTGGTATAATCTGCAAAAAGGCATACTTTTCCTTCTAACCCTTCAGCAATGTCACTCACAAACATATTGAACAGGATTGGCCCCAGCACCGAACCCTAAGGGACTCCACTAGTCACCTTTCCTTCCTTCGAGCGACTTCCATTAACCACCACCCTCTGGCGTCTGTCTGACAGCCAGTTTCTGACCCAGTTCACCACTTTGGGTCCTAACTTCAGCCCTTCAAGTTTGTTCAACAGCCTCCTATGAGGAACTGTATCAAAGGCTTTGCTGAAATCCAAGTAAATTACATCTAGCATATGTCCTCGATCCAGCTCTCTGGTCACCCAATCAAAAAATTCAATCTGACCTCTTTGAGACAAAAAAAATGGTGTCAGACATACTACCTACAAAAACACTGACAATGTATAGAAAGCAGAGTCCAATTTTATTTTATCACTCATTAAACAAACGATGTACTTGGAGATGGAGAAACACAAAGAGCCCAATAGTCATCTGGCAGCAATCAGTGTTTTGCTGACTGCCACTGGCATTATACCCGGAAATGCAATACTGGGCCATGTCTGGGCTCCAGCATTGAATTTCCAGGTAGACAAGGGATGCCGGCTAAAACTAAACTAACACTTAAGTGGCTAGGAAGAACCACAAAAAGACAGCACTACGTTTTATGCGGTTCTACTTATGCAATTATCTTAATATACCATACCATATCAATGTCAGCTAGGAATCTTTGCGACTCACATAATATTACAATTGCTACAGAGACATAGATATTAGAAAGAAATTTCATGAAGATATCAGCATTTAACCCCTGTAATGCCCACAAAATAGCCAGTTTCAGCTTGGGTACTAACTGGTTAAGTGCTGCTGAAAATGCCCAGTTTGTCACAGAAAGGTGATTTACAAATGGCCAGGGTTGTATCTGCTATGCAAGTACTCCCATGTTACTGAAAGTCCTGATACAATCCTCATCTATTTAGGGTTGCGACTGCCATTCCATGCACATTACCCCTTATTTTCATTATGTCCAACTTCTTGCTGCTATGGGTTCACGATGGTTATTCTCAGGCTTTTTGGAATTCCATTACTGGTTTTTCTCCAACTTTTCCTCTGGAACAGTATTTAAGACATCTACCAAATGTTCTCTGTCAGAGTTTTACATTAAGACCTAAAACTTCCTTTCCGTTCAAAAGGACATTAATATCATTCATCTTTAAATCTTTCTTATATCCTCCCATCTCTGTTCTCCTCTAGGATATTTACATTTAAATTCTTCAGTCTCAGGTTCTTGGCTTTTGGTGCGGAACCTTTTACCACTGTGCTCCATTTTTTTAATGAATCACTTCTAGACTATCTCTACCTCTTCTAAGATATGGCCTCCAAAATCAAACACACTCTCACCAACCTCTACAGAGACATTATCTTTATTTCTTTTTTTTATGCTGGTTAATTATCATCTCCTTTTCACCTTAGCATCCTCCTGGCTCTGACCACCACCTAGTCACAAAGTTTCACTACCTTTAGATCATCAGATACTATAACTGTGAAGTCCCTCCATTGGTCAGTGCATATGAGCTCTTTATCTCACAACGTGTACTTCTTCCTTGGATGTCTGCATACCAATAATAATAATAATAACATTTTATTTCTAACCCGCAAAACCTTAACAGTTCAGAGCGGTTTACATTAAGAGAATCTGACAAAAGTAGAGAAAAATATACATGTTCAATACATAACTGATAATTCTCAAACAAATTTATCAAATAAGAAAATCTTCAGAGATTTTCTAAATGTTTGATAAGACAAGTTCATAATCATTTTAACTGAGAAGCTTGGAGCTTTTATAGATCACTTCTCTACTTTCTCAGATATCTTTGTCTCATCAGCAAACAGGCAACATTTTCTGATATGCCTGTAATTATTGTAAGCTATTGTACCTTTGCTCTGGGTTGAACTTTGGTTTAAGAATGACTCGCAAAGAAAATGATCAGGACCAGTTCCTCAAGCACTCTACGGGTCATCTCGATATGAGTGTCATCAGTGTCATGATATGAGACACTGGGGATGAAGTTGAAGAGAATCATCAAGAGGCTAGAATGCAGTGGTAGAAATCTATTGCAGATTGTGCTTCCTTCCCTTGCTTGCCCTCGCTAATCGCTCCCCATGCCGCAACCTGACCCCATACGTGCAGGAGTAAATGTGTGCAGATACTTTCCAAGGGATAATTTTAAAATAGCACCGTATTTGCTTACTTTCCCTTTTAAAGCTGGTGTTGCTTCTATATATTGCAAAAATGTATGTATATCCGGCAATGCAGGTTGGATGGTCTGTTATAAAATTACCCTCATAAAAACATTCAATTAAATTACTTTGCTATGATCATAACACAACTGTAAAACTTACAGCTGTATTATGATAACTGCTGTATTTACATAATAGAGCAATCAAAATTAAGAGTATTCAACAAAATTATTGAGGTATCCTAGTCCAAAGGCAGTTAAGAGTTAGAGCTGCTATGACTGGGCTAAGGGAGCTGGAAGAGATGTAAGATAAGTACATACATCTGCCATACTTGGACAGACCAAAGGCCCATCAAGTCCAGTATCAGTTTGGATGCTAATAGACTAACAGTGGCCAATCCAGGTCACAAGAACCTAGCAAGGTCCAAATGGAAAGTTCCTGGGATGATGCCAAGGCAGATTAAGAGCATCAAATCTGAGACTGAAGCCCAAAACAGCAATACAAGGAAATATTTCTTCACATGAAAGGTGGTGAATATAGGGAAGAGTCTCCCAGTGAAGTACAAGCCAGAAAAAGGCAGTTCTAGGTAGAATGAAACAAAGAAACAACAATAATAATAATAACCGCAGGACTGTGAAGTTCTATGCAGTTTACAATGATTATAAAAAATGTTACAAATTGAGTAGAATTGACATAGTTAATATCTATTGTTTAGCAGTTCTAGAGATCTGGTATTGAGAGAGAGATTGTGCGAATCAGTTTCCTATGTACTTTAGGAACAGATATGTTTTCAGTTGTCTCCTAAATTCCCTATATGTATTGGCAAGTGTAAGCAGTTTGTTGCCCCATAATGATGCTTGATAAGAGAGAAGATGTTGGTGATGAATTCTGAATTTACATCCCCTAACCGGGGAGGAAACAAAATTCAAGTTTGAGCTTCTTTTATGTCTATTGGTTGAAAAGGAGAATAGGTCAGTTATGTATTTGGGGGCTAGACCGAATAGAACCTTGAAGCAAAAGCAGCCGAACTTAAACCTCACACACGCCCCCATCGGCAGCCAATGCAGGAATCGGTAGGAGGGAGTTATGTGATCGAACTTCTTCAACCCGAAGATCAGCCTGACTGCTGCATTCTGCACCAGTTGCAATCGCCGCATATTCTTCTGGGAAATTGCCAGATAGGCGATATTGCAGTAATCCAGTTGGCTCAGTATGAGGGATTGTACCAGGATTGTAAATGATGGTGCGTCAAAATATGTTCTAATGGACCGAAGCTTCCAGAGAGTAAAAAAAACTTTTTTGACCAAAGAGTCTACCTGGTCTTTCATGGTTATGCCCTGGTCCAGCGTTACACCCAGAACCTTCAGAGTGGATTAAATGGGGTAACTAAGATTGTTGATGCATAGTGGAGTTTTAGTATCTAGTGGGTGTGGCGAAGCTATGAAGAATTTTGTTTTTTCTGAATTGAGCTTCAGTCTAAATTCAGTCATCCATTGTTCCATCGAGTTTAGTGCTTCTGTGCTGTGGGAGTAACTTCTGAGAGAGAAGTGGCAAATGGGATGATGATCGTAAAGTCGTCTGCATAACTGAATAATTTCATTCCTAGTTGGGACAGTTGTGCACCTAATGTTGACATGTAAACATTGAAAAGTAATGAGGATAGTGGTGACCCCTGTGGGACGCCAGATGGGTTATTCCAGATGTCCGAGAGATTGCAATCAAAATGAACTAGATAGGTGCAGGATATAAGGAAGCCTCGGAACCAGTCTAACACCTCTCCTCTGATACCAATTGCATCTAAGCATTGTAGCAATTTCCCATGGTCTACTAAGTCAAAGGCGGAACTCATATCAAATTGCATAATCAGGGCATTGAGGCCTCTACTAAACAAGGAGTGTAAGTTATCTAATATGGTTGCAAACTTAGAAAATGACAGCAGATAAAGGTATATGGCCCATCCAGTCGGACCATCCACATCAGCTGCTATCTCTGCCGCCCCTGAAGAGATCCAGCATACCTGTCCCATGCTTTCTTAAAAAGAGATTAGGTCTTTACCTTGATAATATATTTTCCAGTAGATAGGGATGATATGCTGAACCATAGGGTCCCGGTTTATAATAATAATAATAACTTTATTTTTCTATACCGCCACAATCTTGCGACTTCTAGGCAGTTTACATTCAAGATAGCTGGACATTCAGCGAATTACAATATGCATATAGTTAGAAGAGATACAGAGTACATCAAACTTTAAGAATGAGAAAGTATACAGTATATAGTATACAGTGCGCTAAGACATTTTCGAGAGGACCTGTTAGGAAAAAGGTCGCGAATTAACAAAAAATACATCGAAAATTACAATATATAGTTTAAGAGATTTTCAGGGAGACATTTTAGAAGACATGTCCCAGATTGCAAAATACGGTTTGATTAGGATTTCAGAGGGGGGGGAAGGGGTTTGAAAAGGATTTCAGAGGGGGGGGAGGGGTAATTTGGGAACGAGAAAAGAAAGGAGTGTTCGGTGGAGATTCTGTTTAGGTGATATATCTGTCGAATAAGGCAGTTTTTATGAGTTTTCTAAAAGCATTGTAGGTCAGTCTAGCTTTATTAATGTATTTGTCTAGCCAGTGTTGTTGTTTGTTTGCTTGGTATGCGAAAGTTCTATCCAGAAAAGTTTTATATTTACAATTGGTGATGCTTGGGTGTTCAAAGAGATATCGGTTTCTGGTTTGTCTTGTAGGGCTGTAAAATATGAAGTGAGGTAACAAGTACGTCGGAGTTAGGCCCCAAATTAGTTTGAAACAAATGCAGGAGAACTTGAAAATTATTTGTGCCTCTACTGACAGCCAGTGCAGTACTTTGTAGTAGGGGGTGACATGGTCACTCTTTTTTAATCTGAATAATTCTGAGTTTTCTCAGTTTTTTTAGGTATACCCATGTAAACGATATTGCAATAGTCCAGAGTAGAAAGCACTAGTGATTGCACTAGTATTCTAAATGATAATGGGTCAAAGTATTTCTTGATGGTCTTTAATTTCCATAATATCAGGAAACATTTTTTTACCACTATATTCGTGTGTTCGACCATTGTCAGGTGTGTGTCTAATGTGACTCCCAGTATTTTTATTGTATTAGTAATCGGGTAATCGTGGTCTTTTATACGTAACATTGTGTTGGTGATTTTATCTGTAGGGCTTGCGAGGAAGATTTTTGTTTTTTTCTGTGTTAAGTTTCAGTTTGAAGTTGATTGTCCAATGTTCTATTTCTGTCCAATGTTCTATTTCAGCCAGCAAGTCTCACCGAGTTTCGGTGAGACCCTGAGTGATCCCAGCCCACGCCGCCGGAGACAGAGGACGACCATCGGACATGCCTGCAGGTCTAGCGAGCCCGCTCCGACTCCTCCCCACTGCCTGCCGGGAGAGGAGACTTTTGCAGCCAGCAAGTCTCACCGAGTTTCGGTGAGACCCTGAGTGATCCCAGCCCACGCCGCCGGAGACAGAGGACGACCATCGGACCTGCCTGCAGGTCTAGCGAGCCCGCTCCGACTCCTCCCCACTGCCTGCCGGGAGAGAAGACTTTTTTAGTCCCCCAAGTTTCTACTCCTGATCCCTTGACCCAAGCCTTCACCCTTACTCAGCAACATGGCACCCTCCTCTACCAAACTCCTATGCATCCTATTATTGCTCTCCCTACTCTCAACAAGCTGGAAAACAGCAGGCCACCACTTTTCACCAATTCCAATAGTGACAACAACATACAGACAGACACATCCACACAAGAAACTTCACCAGACAGGAAATCTGATAGAATGCACAACAACCACACTAGAAAGCATCCCACCCACAAGGGAACGAAAACCACCCCACAACACAAAGAAGCCAGGTCACAAACTCCCACACACATCCAAGAACCTCCTCCATCCACAACTTATTCCCAACATCCACAAGAATCATATCACAATCCCCTGCGCGTACATGAACATAAGATCAATCAGCCCAAAGGCAGACCTATTAAAAGACTGGATAGTAAAAGAACAGTTAGGCTGCATTTTCCTATCCGAAATCTGGCTATCCTCCGAATCGGACCCTAGCATTACAGAATTCTGCCCTAAGGGATACAAACTTGAATTAGTCTGCCGAGAAAAAAAGCGAGGGGGCGGTCTGGCCATCCTAGTAAAAAACAACATTACCATTACAGTTCTAGACAAACACTCCACCCCCCAATCAGACCTGCTTGCCTGCCAACTCTCCAGTAACTCTCTCAAAGACACCCTAACTTGCATCCTCTGTTACATAGCTCCAGGAAAATGGAACACCACAAAACATGATCTCGAAGATTTCATCTTCCGGAACTCATTAACCTCAACACACAACCTGCTCCTCGGCGACATAAATCTCCACCTAGAAGACAGCTCCTCCAAACAAGCTGAAGGCATAATCTCATACCTCAATGCACTCTCCTACCAAATTCTATATCCTCAACCCACACACGAAAAAGGCCACCACTCAATATTGCAGCTTACATGGCCCAACACCCCCATACACCTAACATTCATATCTCCAATGGGGCCTGGCACCCCTCCCTCTGGTCAGACCACTTCAAATTCACCTTCAACATCAACTGGACACAAAGCACAAGCAAACACGAAAACCACAAAACCTCCTTCAAAACCCGACCAAAAATCGACCCCTCTACATTCTGGACCACAGTAGACCCCTCAATCGCCTCCATAGACCACAATGTATTCATTCGCCAGTGGCACTCCCTGAGCGAAACAACCCTGAATGAACTAGCCCCAGAAAAGACAAAACACAAACTCTGCAGATCCTCAGACAAATGGTTTGACATGGAACTTCTTCAACTAAAAAGACACTGCAGACAACTCGAAAGAGTATGGCAAAAAAAGAACCAAGAACTAACCAAAGTAGCTTGGAGAAACCTAATAAAACAATACAAGGTCAAACTTAAGGAAAAACGAAGAGCTTATTACTCCAAACTAATCGGCACAGAATCCATAGACACAAAGAAACTCTTCCAACTTGTGAAGAACCTCACCGACACTCAGCCATTCCTAGCCACTCAAGGAATCCACCCTCCAACGGCAACCCAACTAGCGGACCACTTCAAGAACAAGATCGCCACAATAAGAGCCTCCTTCACCAACTCACCGACCCTCCTAGACGAGATCATAATAAACCCTACAACAGATGAAGCCACTGTAGCCAACAGGTACTGGTCCAACTTTACAAAGGTGCAATGGCGGGACTTGAACCGACTCTACAATAAATACAGTCGAACGTCATGAGACCTGAATAATTGCCCCTCATATCTATTAACAAATGCCTCCCCTAAATTTAGAGCTTGCCTCTTGCAATGGATCCAAACAACGCTCACGGAAGGCCAATTCCCACAAGACCTAGGAGAAATCATAATCACCCCAATACTGAAAGATCTCAAAGGACCAATTGACACCCCCTCCAACTACCGACCCATCGCCTCAATTCCATTATATGTTAAACTAATTGAAGGTCTGGTTGCCCAATACCTCACCAACTACCTTGAAGACCACAACCTACTCCACCCAACTCAATCAGGGTTCAGATCCAACCACAGCACTGAGACACTGCTAGTTTCCTTTCTAGAAATAGCCCGACAGCACCTTAGCAAAGGAAGAAGGATGCTGATAATTCAACTTGACCTCTCCACCGCATTTGACCTGGTTGACCACACTATACTTCTTCAGATATTAGAAGCAATAGGGATCTCAGGCGGAGTATACAACTGGTTCCAAGGATTCCTCAAAACAAGAACATACAGAGTAGAAACAAAGGATCTCATATCGGAACCCTGGACCAATCCCTGCGGAGTACCTCAAGGCTCACCACTGTCACCCATGCTCTTCAATCTCTTCATTTCCTCCCTTGGTACCCTATTAGACAAACTCGAAGTAACCTCATTCAGCTATGCAGACGATATAACCTCCCCTTTGACTCACAAGACCCCACTACAACAGATAACCTGGTAAAAACTCTAGAAACAGTGGAAAAATGGATGACAGATCACAAACTGAAGCTCAACCCAGACAAAACTAAATTTCTACTGCTTGAAAAGGGCAAAACCCCTTCTATAACTGAACTAGAAATAAAAACCACCAAATATCCTATACAGCCTGCCCTCAAACTCCTTGGGGTAACAGTAGACAGATGTTGCACTCTTCAGATGCAAATCAACAAAATCACACAAAAAGCATTCTTTACCATGCGCAACCTTCGCAAAATTAGAAAATTCTTTGGCAAAGAACAATACAGACTCATAGTTCAATCCCTAGTCCTAAGTCTAATGGACTATTGCAATATCCTCTACCTTCCATGTCCCACATACCTAATAAAACAACTACAGACCGTCCAGAACACTGCCCTTAGACTGATCTATTCCCTTGGAAAATTTGACCACATCACCAAAGCCTTCCTAGATTCACACTGGCTTCCAATACAAGCCCGCATCCAATTCAAATTATACTGCATATTATTCAAAACATTAAACGGAACGGCACCCTCCCACCTAAACAACCGCCTAAATAGGAACCTCTCTTCCAGACAGAGGAGAACCCAGTCCTATTTCTCCTACCCCCCCCTTTTAAAGGAACTAAACGCAAAAAGATGTACGACAACTTACTTGCAACACATGCAGCTAAATTGGACCCCTCCATCACCAACCTACTGACAGCTTCAACTGACCTCAAAGCTTTTCGAAAAGAAATCAAAACCATACTATTCAAGAAATTCATCCTAATTTCCTAACCCCCTCTCTTTTCCCCTCTCTCCCCCTCTTAGTATCCTCCCTTTAAAACTTGATTTAGACCTAACGCCTTTAATTGTATTTCTCTTCCTGAAAACGTCCAGCTATCGTTTTGATGTATTAGGCCCAACGTCTTTAATTGTATTCCTCTTCCTGGAAATGACCAGTTATCTTTTTGATGTAATCCGCTTAGAACTGCAAGGTACAAGCGGAATAGAAGTCATTAATGTAATGTAATGTAATAATATGAGAAATGTATTTTGAGGTTTCGTTTGTAATGGTGTTCACTGGGACTAAAATGGAAATGTCATCTGCATATATGTAGTAGTTCAAGTTTAGTCTTTGCAATAAGTGCCCTAGGGATGATATGTAAATGTTGAACAGTGTGGGTGAGAGTGGTGAGCTCTGTGGCACTCCCGAGGGGTTTCTCCAGGAGTTTGAGTATATCCCACCATTAACCACTCGGTATGATCTCTTTGTTAGGAAGCCCTGTATCCAGTTCCTTGCTTTTCCCATGATTCCTATTGCATGTAGGCAGTGTATCATTATTTCGTGATCAACTAGGTCGAAAGCACTGCTGAAGTCTAGTTGTAGAATAAGGGCACTTGTTCCTTTGCTGAATAGGCTGTATAGGTGATTCAGGATCGAGGCCAGGACTGTCTCAGAGCTAAAGTCTTTCCTGAATCTCGATTGGTGTTCGTTTAGTATGTTGAATTTGTCTAGATATTTCACTAGCTCCGCATTGACCAATCCTTCAAGTATCTTGGTAAATAGGGGGATGCTTGCTATGGGTCTGTAGTTGGTTTTCAAAGCTATAGAGATTTTTTGGTCTTTTGGGATGGGTGTGATTAGTATGTGTCCCATTTCTTCGAGGAATGTTCCTTCTGTGAGAGTGGTTGTTATCCAATTGAATAGGTCCTTTTTAAAATCTAGTGTGGCTGTTTTCAGGGTCTTGGAGGGACATACGTCTAGGAGTATATTTATTGAAAAGGGTAAGAAATTGGTGCCAATCAGGAGGTTCGAAATGGTTCCAGATCATGTCTATTCTGGGTTCTTTTCCAAGGGGTCTGATTTGGAATTCGAAATTGGATGCGGGTGAGGGTATGGTCGCTCTTACCTCTATGATTTTGTTGTTGAAAAAGGTGGCCAGGGTTTCTGCTGAGGGTATACATTTTATAACCCTAAGAGGACCATATTTTTTGGATATAAACTGTTTATTGATTAAAGACTTGGAATTTTGTACATCACCTCTGCAGTTCTCTTTTTTGTTTGTTGTTTGACATATTCTGCTGTCCAACCAATTAATGTCTCACAACATAATGGCTTCTGTAAATCAACATTTAATATTATTTCTCATGTTTTACTGGTCCTGCTACAAATACAGGTCAGCTGATGCCCTTTACTCCACACCAATCCCAATCTGGTCTTTGACCAGAGGGCCGCCGCGTAAGCGGACTGCTGGGCACGATGGACCACTGATCTGACCCAGCAGCGGCAATTCTTATGTTCTTATGTCCTTATTACCTGCCCTCCTCCCTCTGCCGAAGCCGCTGCCGGGGATCCCATGCCCTCCTTCCTGCCCGTCCCCTTTCACCGAAGCCGACCCAGAAGGCTTCCCTCCGATGTCACAGCTGACATTGGATGGAAGCCTTCTGGGTCAGCGGGGGATCCTAGTTACCTCCTACCAGGAGGGATGTTCCTTCCTGCCTTCAGTGACACTTGTTGCAGGAATGCATCAGCAGCTCTTTCACGCTGCAAGTGGCTGACTCAAAAGCCTTCTCTCCGACATCAGAGCTGATGTCAAAGGGAAGGCTTGTGGGTCAGCCCATGTAGCATGTAAGAGCCGCTGCCCGCATATTCTTGCAACAAGTGCCACTGAAGGCAGAAGGAGCAACCCAACTGGATGGCCCTGAAGGAAGTGAGTGCAGCCCTGGAGCGAGCAAGTAAGGGAGAGAAGGCACATGGTCTGGGACAAAGGGAGAAAGGAGGGGAGAAGGAGTGCTTTGTGATGTGGAAAGGGCACAATTTTGGGACGAAGGCAGGGAGGGGGCACAAACTCAGGACACAGAAGGAAGGGAGGAAGAGGGCACTAACTTGGGATATAGGAGGGAGGGAATAGAAAGGGAGAATTGTTGGGCATGAGTGTGTGAGTGAAAGGGAAAGAGATGGTGCGATTGATGGTGTGAGTGAGAGGGCACTAACTTGGGACATGGGAGGGAGGCAATAGAAGGGAGAATTGTTGGGCATGAGTGTGTGAATGAGAGGGAAAGAGATGGTCCGATTGATATTTGGATTGAAGAAAAATGACCATATTAGTCCTTACTATCAGTTGTTGCACTGGCTCCCGGTGGAGGCACGAGTACTATTCAAATTTTCTTGTATCTGCTTTAAGTTGATTTGGGGATTGGCCCCAACTTATCTTTTATCACATTTCGTGTTGTACAGCTCTACGAGAAAAATTAGGAGTTTACATTTATTCGCTTATCTAAAAATTACTGGTTGAAGATACAAGACTTTTTTGGATAAGACTCTACTGTATACTATTTAAAACTATAAATGGAGACAGCCCAACCTACCTAAACGACCGCCTCATCCAAACCACCTCTACCAGGCATAGAAAAACACCCCCCCCCCCATTCACTTACCCCCCAATCAAAGAAGTAAAACGGAAAAAACTATACAACGGACTACTGGCCACTCAGGCAGCGAAGATAGACAACCAAGTCTCCAACTTATTGACAACAACCCCAGACTACAAGATGTTCAGAAAGGAAATAAAAACTATACTCTTCAAGAAATCCCTTAATAAAGTTAATTCCATGATAAAGCTTAACCCCCCTCTTACCATCCCCTCCCTAACCTGAGATCCTACTTTTCCCTCTCTTGGAAACCTTCTCTGATCTAACGTTGTAACCCTTCTTCCATAACTCATTTTGTAATCCGCTTTGAACCGAAAGGTAATGGCGGAATAGAAATCTGTAATGTAATGTAATGTAATGTAAACAGCAGTCCTGGCTGGGTAAATGCATTAGTGAAGCTATGTTGTCTTATGGTGCATTTCGAAAAGAAATTAAGTCAGTGTTATTTGGCAAATTCATTTCCTAAGTGTGGGTACTATTGTTAGTAAAACTCTATACTGAGTATATTTAAGAAACTTCTTGTATTTTTAACCATTTGTATTTCGCTGATTGTCCAGCCTTCTTTTCTGTAAACTGCCTAGAAATTGTTTGGTTATGGAGGTATAGAAGAATAAAGTTATGTTTATGTTATGTAGGAAAATTGTTGGGCATAGAGAGGATTGAGGTAGAGATGCATGGGGAAGAGAAGGATGAGAGGGAGAAATGTTGGATATGGTGGTGGATGCAAGGGGGAGGAATGTTGGACATAGTGATGGAGGAAGAGATGTGGCATGGTGCTGGAGAGGGGTGATAGAAGGAGAAATGGGCATTCTCTCTCTCTCTTTACAGCAAGGGAGGGAATGAGAGAAGAACAGAGAGAGTGAGACATGTTGCCAATGGAGGTGGAGAAGAGAAGAAGATAAGTTGGACTCATGGAGGGACAGAGAGAGATGTTGGTTGGGAAAGGGAATGAGGTCCAGAGGACAGGAAGCGTGCAAGTGTTGCCCTGGTGGAGGAAAAAGAGGGAGAAATATTGGACTGGGAGGGGGCCAGAAAGCAGGAAGGGAGGGGAGATGTCGGACCACTGGAAGTGGGAGGGTAGGAGAGAGATATGCCAGACTAGGAAATGAAAGGGAAAGATGGGAGAGATATATGCCAGAATGTGGGAAGGAGAGGAGAGAGATACCAGACCACAGGAATGGGGGGGGGGGGTGTTTTAAAAAAATTTACTGTGAGGTTTGGAATGGCCAGGACAGATGCCAGAGGGTAGTGGTAAATGGAATTCGTTCAGAGGATGATCAGATGGGTAGTGGCGTGCCTCAAGGCTCGGTACTGGGACCAATTTTGTTCAATATGTTTGTGAGCGATATTGCTGAAGGGTTAGAAGGTAAGGTTAGCCTTTTTGCAGATGATACCAAGATTTGTAACAAAGTAGACACCTTAGAGGGAGTGAAAAACATAAAAAAGGATCTGCGAAAGTTAGAAGAATGGTCTAGCGTCTGGCAATTAAAATTCAATGCGAAGAAGTGCATAGTGATTCATTTGGGGTGTAAAAATCCGAGGGAACCGTATGTGCTGGGAGGTGAGAGGCTGATAAGCACAGATGGAGAGAGGGACCTTGGGGTGATTGTTTCTAAGGAACTAAAGGCATCTAAACAGTGTGATAAGGCGGTGGCTGTAGCCAGAAGAATGCTAGGCTGTACAATTCACCCTCGGTATTCGCGGGGGTTAGGTGCAAAGCCGAACTGTGAAGTGTGAAAAATTGCGAATAACTTCTCGGCCGGCTCTGATCCATCCCCGCCTCCCTCCTGCGTCCCAGGAACCTTACCTGGTGGTCTAGCAGTGAAGCGGTGCAGGAGCAATCTTCCTATACTCCTGCCCCATGCAGAGCCGTCATCATAATGGCTGCTGTGAGTTCCTGTTGTAGTACTAACCTTCAAGGATTATAATATTCCATAGTAACATAGTAGATGATGGCAGACAAAGACCCGAATGGTCCATCCAATCTGCCCAACCTTCTTCTTAGCTATTTCTGGGCAAGAATCCAAAGCTCTACCCGTTACTGTGCTTGGGTTCCTACTGCCATTAAAACCTACTCCAGCCCATCTACACCCTCCCAGCCACTGAAGCCCTCCCCAGCCCATCCTCCACCAAATGGCCATATACAGACACAGATCGTGCAAGTCTGCCCAGTACTGGCCTTTGTTCAATATTTAATATTATTTTCCGATTCTAGATCCTCTGTGTTCATCCCACGCTTCTTTGAACTCAGTCACAGTTTTACTCTCCACCACCTCTCTCGGGAGCGCATTCCAGGCATCCACTACCCTCTCCGTAAAGTAGAATTTCCTAACATTGCCCCTGAATCTACCACCCCTCAACCTCAAATTATGTCCTCTGGTTTTACCATTTTCCTTTCTCTGGAAAAGATTTTGTTCTACGTTAATACCCTTCAAGTATTTGAACGTCTGAATCATATCTCCCCTGTCTCTCCTTTCCTCTAGGTATACATATTCAGGGCTTCAAGTCTCTCCTCATACATCTTCTGGCGTAAGCCTCCTATCATTTTCGTCACCCTCCTCTGGACCGCTTCAAGTCTTCTTACGTCCTTCGCCAGATACGGTCTCCAAAACTGAACACAATGCTCCAAGTGGGGCCTTACCAATGACCTGTACAAGGGCATCAACACCTTCTTCCTTCTACTGGCTACGCCTCTCTTTATACAGCCCAGCATCCTTACTCATTGTGAAACCGTGTAATTCACTGACCCTGTAATTTTCCTTGTACTATCACAAGATGTTCAATGCTATACTCTGAAATTCACTGTCTGTACAGTTTTTTCTTCATTGTGAACCGCCTAGAAGTCGCAAGATTGTGGCGGTATATAAGAATAAAGTTATTATTATTATTATTATTCTAAAAGCAGCCACTGCCTTGTCACACTGTTTCTTTGCCTTTAGATCACAGGTGTCAAAGTCGGTCCTCGAGGGCCAGAATCCAGTCGGGTTTTCAGGATTTCCCCAATGAATCTGCATGAGATCTATTTGCATGCACTGCTTTCAATGCATATTCATTGGGGAAATCCAGAAAACCCGACTGGATTCCGGCCCTTGAGGAGGGACTTTGACACCCCTGCTTTAGATCTTCGGACACTATCACCCCAAGGTCCCTCTCCCCGTCCATGCATATCAGCTTCTCTCCTCCCAGCATATACGGTTCCTTCCTATTATTAATCCCCAAATGCATTACTCTGCATTTCTTTGCATTGAATTTTAGTTGCCAGGCATTAGACCATTCCTCTAACTTTTGCAGATCCTTTTTCATATTTTCCACTCCCTCTTCGGTGTCTACTCTGTTACAAATCTTGGTATCATCTGCAAAAAGGCACACTTTTCCTTCTAACCCTTCAGCAATGTCACTCACAAACATATTGAACAGGATTGGCCCCAGCACTGAACCCTGAGGGACTCCAGTACTCACCTTTCCTTCCTTCGAGCGACTTCCATTAACCACCACCTGGTGTCTGTCTGACAACCAGTTTCTAACCCAGTTCACCACTTTGGGTCCTAACTTCAGCCCTTCAAGTTTGTTCAACAGCCTCCTATGAGGAACTGTATCAAAGGCTTTGCTGAAATCTAAGTAAATTCCCTCCCTAATTTTTTTTTTCATGACTCTTTTTCTACTTTAAAGCATTGAATTGTAACTTTATCCCTCCTTCCTTTGTGTATCAATCAGTTCGTAAGTTTGTCAGTCCAACCCATTACTGTTAAAGTTTAAATAGAACGTCTAAATGTATATTTATTTTATTCTGTTGTAACTCGCTTAGCAAATTTGAATAAGCGATTGATCAAATCTAAATAAACTTGAACAAGAACAAATATATCCCATCCCTCCCAACCCCCCCATCCCACTCCACCTCTATCAAGATCAACAACTCAAATGTCCAGAGTTCAGATGGATAAACAAATCAGGGATTCAGCAGATGACTTCGTGCTTTAGTTGTCAAAGTAAGCCAAAAAGACTCCCATATTGCACAAAACGTACGATCCAGATCAAACTCCTTTGGGGCACAGCAGAGGCGTTCCATAGGCGCCTGGTGTAACATAAGAGTACGCCAGTGTATCAACGTCGGTGGATCTGAGGTAATCCAACAGTGCAGTATAGTTTTCTTCCCCAACAAAATTGAGATTAAGATCTTTAAGCCGGTCCCCATATGCCTCATGATGTAGACCATGCACCATTTTAGTAGCCTTCCTCTGCACCAACTCCATCCTTTTTATAAAAAGGATGGAGTTGGTGCAGAGGAAGGCTACTAAAATGCGGCCTCCAGAATTGTACACAATATTCTAAATAAGGCAGCAGCTCTACCGGTGAGCCACACCTTCCCCCAGCTCGGGCCTGTAGCTGTTCGGGGTCTGCTTTATAGCAATGATCTTGGCCAGTGATCTTCTACACTGGCCATGAGATCATCTAGGTCCTTGCCAAACAGTATTTGTCCCCTGAAAGGGAGCCTGCTCAGCGTCACTGTAGAGGTTGAATCATTCACACATTGTCTGATCCAAAACATATTATGGGCAGCGATCACAAATGCTGAGACTTTCCCCATGTCTCTGATAATGTCATAAAACATATCAGCTACGTAGTCTACCCTCACCATCACAAGCTAAGGCAGGGGCTTAGAGTACATCAGGCTCTTATTTCTCAACCTAGAATGACAAAGCACATGCAACAAAGGAGGCCGTGGCTGCAGCCTTAACCCCTCCGCAGGACTATATCCACTCTTTGGTTCTGCAGATCCCTTAAAATCACTCCTTCATTTTGTAGTGAAGTCTGTTTGATCACCTGGGCTACCAGGGAGTACACCCTTATTAAAGCAACCATTTGCTGGAATTCCTTATCCATGGGATACCTTTTAGCCATGGTATTAGACACCCTTCAGTGGTCTCCCAGGGTTTTTCATGTCCGGTTGCCACAGAAAAGACATGGACACCGTTGAGCCAGAAGAGAACACCGAGTGGACAGGGTTTGCGGAGGGTCTATCTTCAGTTCTTGAAGGGACTCAGTAATAGTGTCCAGTACAGCAGAGGATTTAAAAAGTTGGCAAACGAAGAGATCCTCTCCCTGATCTATAGCTGATACCTCCTGGTCCTCTGGATGGGAGGCTGTTTCTCCCATCAGGGAAGCCTCTCTTTGGGACAGTAAAGGGATCAAATCTGACCCTTTGTCCTCCGAGTCCCTATCCAATGAACTATCATAGTCCATAATAGTCTCCTCTTTCAGGGAGGAAGTGCTCTGATTCTCCAAGAAGGCCTATGCACTGGTCCACTTGCCTGCGGACCTGACCAGCGGATTTCTGCCTTCTGCCAGAGGAGATTAATCAACTCTAGGACAAAGACCTGAGAAGGCAAGTCTCCTTATCCTTTAGGGTGGAGTAAATACCTTTTCCTGGGCAGTGAAGCACAGAGCTGCTGTCCTAGGGTTCTAGAAGGTGTTTCATTCCCCCTGATAGGACCATCTGCCTTTCTCTAAACCTAGAGACCTGTGGAGGGCTCCTGCCCCTCCATCCCATGTTGTGCAGCATGTGGTGCAAGGGCACTCTTCAGCCGCTTATCCAGCGCAAATAAGGCATGATATAGGATTATTATGGTCTGAGGACTCCAACCCTACCAATTTTGAGGCAAAATGAGGTGTTTTAAAGAAGTTTGAGAACTCAGAAAAAAAAAAGATCAGGAAATCTAAGATGGCCGCTGTGGCAGCATTTTGGCGCAAAAAACCCCCCAGCTTAAACACACTTCAGGACTGACAAAAAATAGGATTTTTTTTTCTTTTTTTTTTAGGGGGGAGACAAAGCCCTAGTTGCAGAAACAGTCAAAACACAGTTTTTCAGATCCCCCCAACCAATTTTCCTATAGGCTGTCACAGCCTATACTCATAGACCAGTGGTCTCAAACTCGCAGCCCGCCAGGTACTATTTTGAGGCCCTCGGTATTATAAAGAATGATTCTTTATGGAAAACTTGTGCCTTAAGTGTCCAGTGGTTGTGTCTGGCGGTCGCGTTCTGGAACGTTGCCCGCCTCACTGCTGTAACCTCATGCAAGCACTTTCCTACATCTGTACACAATTGTGAGGTGGAGTGGAGAGGACAATCGCGTACATATACAGGAAAGTGCTTGCGTGAGGTTACAGCAGTGAGGCAGGCAACATTCCAGAACGTAAGGTTGGAGGCAGTGTAGCTTGTGCGTGTGTCCAGTGCTGGAGGAAGTGAGAGCTGAAGGCGGTTGCAGGCGTGACCACCAGACACTTAAGGCACAAGTTTTCCATAAAGAATCATAAGAACATAAGCCTTGCCTTTGCTGGGTCAGACCTGAGGTCTATCATGCCCAGCAGTCCGCTCACGCAGCGGCCCATCAGGTCCAGGACCTGTATACTAGCCCTCTATCTATACCCTTCTATCCCCTTTTCCTTCAGAAAATTGTCCAATCCCTTCTTGAAATCCAATACCGTCCGCTCACGCGGCAGCCCATCAGGTCCAGGACCTGTATACTATCCCTCTATCTATACCCTTCTATCCCCTTTTCCTTCAGAAAATTGTCCAATCCCTTCTTGAACTCCAATACCGTACCCTGTCTTATAACTCCCTCTGGAAACGCGTTCCAGGTGTCCACCATCCGTTGGGTGAAGAAGAACTTCCACATTGGTTCTGAATCTGTCTCCTTTTAATTTTTCGGAATGCCCTCTTATTCTTGTAGTTGTCGAAAGTTTGAAGAATCTGTCTCTCTCCACTTTCTCTATGCCCTTCGTGATCTTGTAAGTCTCTATCATATCCCCTCTAAGTTTCCGCTTCTCCAGCGAAAAAAGCCCCAGTCTCTCTAATCTTTCAGCGTATGAAAGGTTTTCCATACCTTTTATCAAACGCGTCGCTCTCTTCTGAACCCTCTCGAGTATCACCATATCCTTCTTTAGGTACAGCGACCAATATTGGATGCAGTACTCCAGATGCCTCAAAATAGTTGGTCCAAAATCTTGTCTCCTGCAGTTGATACTTTGATAGTTTCTCACTTTCTGCATGTTGCACTGCTTTCATGCATATAGCTGAAATTATCAGAAGCAATTAAGGAAATATTTATCTAATATAATAAAAGCCTAAGCGCGCATGCGCACTCTTAACAGCGTGTTCCCGTTTTCCGTGCACTGTAGGTCCCCGCAGGTAGGAGGGCGCATGCGCGCTTCCACGCATATCTCTCTCTCTCTCCCCCAAGGCGGATGTCGGCTTCAGGCAACGCGAAGGCTGTCAGCCGCCGCGGCTCTTGGCATCTGCAGGCCACCACAGCTGTCGGCGTCTGCAGGCCGCAGCGGCTGTTGGCGCCTACAGGCCGCAGCGGCTGTTGGCGCCTGCAGGCCGCGGCAGCTTAAGGCGGCTGTCGGCGGAGGGCAGACGCGAGGTAAGGGATGCTGCTGGACAGGGACAGAGATGGGGGAGAAAAAGGAAGGGAGGTCTACTGCTGGACGGGGGAGCAGGAAAGAGGTGCTGGGGGGAAGAAAAAGGAAGGGAGGCCTACTGCTGGATGGGGGAGCAGGAAAGAGGTGCTAGGGGGAAGAAAAATGAAGGGAGGCCTACTGCTTGACGGGGGAGCAGGAAAGAGGTGCTGGGGGAAGAAAAAGGAAGGGAGACCTACTGCTGGACGGGGGAGCAGGAAAGAGGTGCTAGGGGGAAGAAAAATGAAGGGAGGCCTACTGCTGGACGGGGGAGCAGGAAAGAGGTGCTGATGGACAGGGGAAGAGATGGGGGGAAGAAAATGGAAGGAAGGCCTACTGCTGGACAGGGAGGAGATAAAAAAAAGGGAGAAGGGCTGCTGCTGGATAAGGGGAGCAGTGAAGGGGTGGTGGTAGACACAGGGAAGGTAAAAGGAAGGGAGAATAGGTGGACAGCCGAGGAAAAAGAAAGACAGAAATACAAAAAGCAGCTAAGGAGAGAGAGAGAGAGAGAGAGAAAGAAATAAAGACAGACACACACACATTTATTCTAGCACCCGTTTATGTAACGGGCTATAAGACTAGTAAACTATAACAGTCATAGTTTATAAATAAGAACATAAGAACATAAGAATAGCCTTACTGGGTCAGACCAATGGTCCATCAAGCCCAGCAGCCCGCTCACACGGTGGCCAATCCAGGTCACAAGTACCTGGCCAAAACCCAAAGAGTAGCAACATTTCATACTACCAATCCAGGGCAAGCAGACTATGGACTTTTCCTCATGGAATTTGTCCAAACCTTTGTTAAACCAGCTACTCTATCCACTTTTACCACCTCTGGCAACATGTTCCAGAGCTTAACTATTCTTCCTATTGGTTTTAAAAGTATTTCCCTGCAGTTTCATAGAGTGTCCCCTAGTCTTTGTAATTTCTGACGGGAGTGGAAAACTGATCCTTTATTGCTTCTGATAATTTCAGATAATCCACATTTTGGATCTGTAGATACTTACCTCATGCGAAGTTGTCATTTCTTTAATAAGACATTAACTATTTTTTTCTGTGGCCCTCCAAGTACCTACAAATCCAAAATGTGGCCCTGCAAAGGGTTTGAGTTGTAGACTGCTGTCATAGACCATGTGCTGGGGATAAGGTGCTGAAGCCTGCTTCAGATCCATGAAAGAGTAGCTGGATCTGAAGGGATTTTCTTCCTCAAGCCACCAGTCAGTTGCCACGTTGGGATTTTCGGGCTGCTAGTCAGACCTTAGTTGGACTGAGCCTCTATCCCCAAGAGCCGTGACAAATGCCAAAAGGAGGAGGGAGAAACAAAACTACAGCTGGCACCATGAGCACCCTGAAGGATGCTATTGATGCCTAACAGCTTGCACTCAAACTCCTGACCAAGACAAGGACACAAGCAAATGCTGAAGGCCCAGAAACCTATGCTCCACAAATTTTCAGCAGGTTGACTGCACAGGTCCCCAAAGGATTCACCTGCTAGCTGCAACCTAAAGTCTGCTCCTCTACAAACAGGCACAGAAGTTTTTTTGTGCCACATAAAAACCATGAAAACCGAAAAAAAAAAAGAAGAAAAATTGCAAAATAATAAAGAAATGAAGGGAGTAGATCAGCACAACGCTTGCCTTCAGAAAGAAAAACTGAAGGGGTCAGCAGAGACCAGGGAGGAAGAGGAGGAGCTGAAAAGCTGTGATTGACACCCTCTGCAGAATGCTCACAAGTAGGCATGGACAATCCTATGGTTCAGCATACCATCCCCATTCGCGGTTTCGGCAATCGCGAATTCACATATTCGTGATTTTGGGGGGAGGGGGAAAAAAAAGAAAAAAATCTCCATAGTTTAGCCTTCCCCCTGGCATCCTGGGATCACCTGGTGGTCTAGCAGGCTTTCGGGGCAGGAACAATCTTCCTACGCTCCTGCCTGTGTAGATAGCCAATAGGAAATGGCTGCCGTGAGCTCCCGCCGTAGTCTGAAGAGACTATGGGAATTCACAGCAGCCATTTCCTATTGGTGATCTGCACGGGGCAGGAGCGTAGGAAGATCACTCCTGCCCCGAAAGCCTGCTAGACCACCAGGTAAGGCCGGGACCCTGGGGGGAAGGCGGGAAGGAGGCAGGGGTGAATCAGAGCAGGACCAGAAGATATTCACAGTATTTCACCATTCACGGTCCGGCTCTGCCCCTATCCCCCGCAAATCCAGAGGGAGAAGTATACAGTTCCTGTACTTCATCCCCCAACTCTGGAACCAACTCCCCACACAAATCAGACTACAGAACTCATTGATGACCTTCCGGAAAGCGGTAAAGACCCTCCTCTTCAACTAAAATCCAACCACAGTCTACGCCTCACCCGCTTAAACCCCCCTCCTCTCTCTCCATTCAAAACTTCGACTTAAATTGCTGTACAGTCCATTCTTAACCTGTACTTAAATTACTGTATAGTCCTTGTATTTAAACCACTGTATAGTCTTTGTATTGTCCAAATGTAGAGAACTTCAAAGGGACTTGGACAAACTGAGTGAGTGGGCAAATAAATGGCAGATGAGCTTCAATGTGGAGAAATGTAAAGTCATGCACATGGGAAAAGGAAACCCGATGTACAATTACACGATGGGAGGGATATTATTGGGGGAAGGCAACCTAGAAAGGGACTTGGGGGTTATTATAGATAGAACAATGAAACCAGCGGCACAATGCACCACGGCCTCAAAAAAGGCGAACAGAATGTTGGGCATTATCAAAAAGGGTATCACTACCAGAAGCAAGGAAGTTATCCTCCCGCTATATAGGGCGATGGTGAGACTGCATCTGGAGTACTGCGTTCAATACTTGTCGCCGTATCTTAAGAAAGATATTGTGGTACTTGAGAGGGTCCAGAGAAGAGCAACAAAAATGATAAAGGGCATGGAGAACCTTTCGTATGCTGAGAGATTAGAGAAGCTGCGGCTCTTCTCCCTAGAAAAGTGGAGACTTAGAGGGGATAAGATAGAAACTTACAAGATCATGAAGGGTATAGAGAAAGTAGAGAGGGACAGATTCTTCAGACTGGCCGGGGAAACAAAAACTAGAGGGCACTCGGAAAAGTTGAAGGGAGACAGATTCAGCACAAATGCCAGGAAGTTCTTCTTCACTCAGAGGGTGGTGGACACCTGGAATGCGCTTCCAGAGGAAGTAGTAGAACAAAGGGGGATTGTGGGATTCAAAATGGGACTGGACAGGTTCCTGAAGGAAAAGGGGATTGAGGGGTACAAATAGAGGGGTACTATGCAATACGGAATGCTTTAGAGTAATAGATGACTTACAGGTCATTTGACCTGGGAGGCCGCCACGGGAGCAGACTGCTGGGCATGATGGACCTGTGGTCTGACTCAGTAGAGGCGATGCTTATGTTCTTATGTAACTACTGTATAGTCTTTGTACTGTCCAAATGTACACCACTGTGAATGTTTGCTTGTAGACTGTTCTGAGCTACTGGGAGGATGGGATAAAAATCGAAATAAATAAATAAATGTATTGACTACCTCCACCAGGAGGAGGTTCCACGCATCCACCACCTTTTCCGAAAAGAAGTATTTCATTAGATTACTTTTGAGTTTATCTCCCTTCAACTTCATCTTCTCTCATTCCAGAGCTTTTTTTCATTTGAAAGAGACCTGCTTCCTGTGCATTTATGCTGCGGAGACATTTAAATGTTTGTCATATTTCCTTCTCTCCTGACTTTCTTCCAAGGTATATAATATTGAGTTCTAGGAGTCTGCCTCTATATGCTTTATGATAAAGGCCATTGATCATTGTAGTATCCACCCTCTGAACTGACTCCATCCTTGTTATATCTTTTTTGAAGGTGCTGTCTCCAAAACTGTGTACAGTACTCTAAATGGAGTCTGACCAGAGACTTATACAGAGGCACTATCACCTCCTTTTTTTCCCACTGGCCATTCCTCTCTCTATGCACCCAAGCAGCCTTCTGGCTTTGGATGCTGGCCACCTTAACATTGTCAGAAATGATCACTCCCATGTCTCACTCTTCTTTCAATCACCAAAGTACTTCTCCTCAGTGGTATTGCTCACTCAGGTTTCTGTAGTCCAATCCTTACAATTTTTTGCATTGAATCTTAGTTACCAATTTCTGGACCAATCTTCTAGTTTAGCAAAATCCCTCCACATGCTATCCATACCATCAGGATGTCTACCCTATTACAGAGTTTTGTATCTTCCGCAATATCACTCATAAAGATGTAAAAAAGTGTTAGGCCAATGATCAATCTCTGCAGTACACCATTGGTAATATCCTTACCCTCCGAGTAAACTCCATTTACCACCACCCTCTGTCTTCTTTCACTTATCCAGCATTTAACCCAATTAGTGACTTTCAGTCCAGACCAAGGGCACTCCATTTGTATATCAATCACCTATGTGGAACCATGTCAAAGGCTTTACTGAAATCTAAGTACCATATTTTTGCACTATAAGATGCACCTGACCATAAGATGCACCTAGGTTTAGAGGAGGAAAACAAGAAAAAAAAAATATTTTGAACCAAATGGTGTACTAATATATTTAATAAAATATAGCAGAATAATATTTCAACTATGTAAAGTCAATAGCGGTATTAAGAACCATCATCACCGTCATTAACAAATGAGGAGAGACTTTAAGGTTCAAGCATTCTTCTAGTTTTCTAGGCTCTGCACTTAGCCTTCCTTCCTGCCAGTCTCTGAATCCAGCCCCTTCTCTCCCTTCCCTACCAGGCTCTACACCCAGCCCCCCTCACTCCCTGCCAGGCTCTGCACCCAACGCCACACTCCTTACCAGGCTCTGCACCCTGTCCCCCCTCCCTGCCAGGCTATGCACCCTGTTCCAACTCCCTGCTCTGTCCCCCCTCTGGTGGTCTAGTGGTAGGTCAGGACAGGAGGGATCCGTCCCAGCCGACTAACAATTTTAACAACCCCGGGGTATCTTTTTTCACCTTTTTAAATCCTGGTGGTCCAGCAGTATATCGGCAGGAGCAAGCTTTCTGTGCTCCTGCCCCACACTAAGCCCCTCCCTCACTGGATGGCTACCTCAGATCTCATGGCCAGCGGCGCACAAGGTTGGAGCAAGCTTTTCACGCTCCAGCCTAGGCCCGAACCGCTCCCTGAATGGCTGCCGTCAGGGAGGGGCTCAACACATAGCAGGAGCGCTACAAAACCAAGCGGTAACAGATAACGTAGAAGAAATGTGGTCAGCTCTGAAAGATACCATACAGGAGGCAACCAACCGATATATAAAATCAGTAAGTAAACGGCGAAGGAACAATAGGCCACAGTGGTTCTCTGCGGAGATCTCGGGCCTCATAAAAGAGAAGAAAAGGGCGTTCATTTATTACAAACAATCAGGGAATCAGGACTCGAGAGAAGACTACCTGGCCAAGGCAAGAGCCGTCAAAACAGCAGTTAGAGAGGCCAAATTCCGAAACGAGGAGACGTTAGCGAAGAACATCAAGAAGGGCGATAAAGCACAGTTACTTACCGTAACAGGTGTTATCCAGGGACAGCAGGCAGATATTCTTGACTGATGGGTGACGGCACCGACGGAGCCCCGGTACGGACAATTTTAGAGTGATTGCACTCTAAGAACTTTAGAAAGTTCTAGCTCGGCCGCACCGCGCACGCGCGAGTGCCTTCCCGCCCGACAGAGGCGCGCGGTCCCTCAGTTAGTATAAGCCAGCTAAGAAGCCAACCCGGGGAGGTGGGTGGGACGCAAGAATATCTGCCTGCTGTCCCTGGATAACACCTGTTACGGTAAGTAACTGTGCTTTATCCCAGGACAAGCAGGCAGCATATTCTTGACTGATGGGTGACCTCCAAGCTAACAAAAAGAGGGATGGAGGGAAGGTTGGCCATTATGAAAACAAATTTTGCAAAACAGATTGGCCGAAGTGTCCATCCCGTCTGGAGAATGCATCCAGACAATAATGAGATGTAAAAGTGTGAACTGAGGACCAAGTAGCAGCTTTGCAGATTTCCTCAATAGGAGTGGAACGGAGGAAAGCTACAGATGCTGCCATCGCTCGGACTCTATGGGCCGTGACAGAACCTTCCAGTGTCAGTCCGGTCTGAGCATAACAGAATGAAATGCACGCTGCCAGCCAATTAGACAACGTACGTTTAGAAACAGGACGTCCCAATTTATTCGGATCAAAGGACAGAAAAAGTTGAGGAACTGATCTGTGGGGTTTCGTACGCTCTAGATAGTAAGCTAGAGCCCGTTTACAATCCAAAGTATGCAGAGCTTGTTCCCCAGAATGAGAATGAGGTTTCGGAAAGAAAACCGGCAGAACAATGGATTGGTTGAGATGGAATTCAGAGACAACCTTAGGGAGAAACTTTGGATGTGTACGTAAAACCACCTTGTCATGGTGAAAAACCGTAAAAGGTGGATCTGCGACAAGTGCATGAAGCTCACTGACCCTCCTGGCAGAGGTAAGAGCAATAAGGAAAAGCACTTTCCAAGTGAGAAACTTGAAAGGAGATGTAGCCAATGGTTCAAATGGAGGCTTCATCAAGGCGGAAAGAACCACATTGAGATCCCAGATAACAGGAGGGGCTTTAAGAGGTGGTTTCACATTGAAAAGCCCACGCATGAACCTGGATACCAGGGGATGAGCTGAAAGAAGTTTTCCATGGACTGGCTCATGAAAAGCTGCAATGGCACTGAGGTGGACTCTGATGGAAGAGGACTTAAGGCCAGAGTCAGACAAAGAAAGTAAATAATCCAACAACGTCTCCACTGCCAGGGAAGTGGGATCAAGATGATGAAGAAGACACCAGGAAGAAAATCTCGTCCACTTTTGATGGTAACATTGCAGAGTGGCTGGTTTCCTGGAGGCATCCAGAATGGAACGAACGGGCTGCGACAAAAGAGTATCAGTCGAAGTCAGCCCGAGAGATACCAAGCTGTCAGGTGTAGAGACTGGAGGTTGGGATGTAGAAGGGTTCCCTGCTGTTGCGTAAGCAGAGATGGAAACAGAGGAAGAAGAAAAGGTTCCCTGGAACTGAGTTGAAGTAGAAGGGAGAACCAATGTTGCCTGGGCCACCTCGGAGCAATTAGAATCATGGTGGCTCGTTCCCTCTTGAGCTTGAACAAGGTTCTCAACATGAGAGGCAGAGGAGGGAAGGCGTACAGGAACAGATTCGACCAGTCGAGGAGAAAAGCATCTGCTGCTAGACGGTGCGGAGAGTAAAGTCTGGAGCAGAATAGGGGCAGCTGATGATTGTGAGGAGCTGCAAAGAGGTCTATCTGAGGAGTGCCCCATTGAGTGAAGATAGACTGCAGAGTTACAGGATCGAGTGTCCACTCGTGAGGTTGGAAAATTCTGCTGAGTTTGTCCGCTAAAGAATTCTGTGCCCCCTGAATGTATATAGCTTTCAGGAAGAGATGGTGATCTATGGCCCAAGTCCAGATCTTCTGGGCTTCCTGGCATAAAAGGCGAGAGCCTGTCCCACCCTGTTTGTTGATGTAGTACATCGCAACCTGATTGTCTGTGCACAACAGAAGGACCTGAGGAAAGAGAAGATGTTGGAAGGCCTTGAGGGCGTAAAACATCGCTCTGAGTTCCAGGAAATTGATTTGATGCTTCTTTTCCTGAGCTGTCCAAAGACCTTGAGTCTGGAACTCGTTCAAGTGAGCTCCCCATGCATACAGAGAGGCGTCGGTGGTGATGACTAGTTGATGAGGAGGCTGATGGAACAGAAGACCTCTGGATAGATTTGAGGATACCAACCACCATTGAAGAGACTGACGAAGAGATAATGTCACAGATATGTGTCGTGAGCAAGGATCCGACGCTTGGGACCCTGAGTAGCAAGGGTCCATTGAGGAGTGCGCAGGTGAAGACGTGCGTGAGGTGTGACATGAACTGTGGATGCCATGTGCCCCAAGAGTACCATCATTTGTCTGGCTGAGATGGAAGGAAGTGAAAGCACCTGCCGACATAGAGACTGAAGGGTCTGAAGACGATTGGATGGTAGGAAAGCTCTCATTTGGAGTGTATCTAGGATCGCTCCAATGAATTGAAGTCTTTGAGTGGGGATGATATGAGATTTGGGTAGATTGATCTCGAACCCCAGAAGTTGTAGAAACTGGATGGTTTGGTTGGTGGCCAGGAGAACTGCTTGAGCGGATGTGGCTTTGATCAACCAGTCGTCCAGGTAAGGAAATACATGAAGGTGGTGAGAGCGTAGAAATGCCGCTACCACAATGAGACATTTGGTGAATACCCTTGGAGATGAGGCTAGACCGAAGGGCAGTACCTTGTATTGGTAATGACAATGATTGATCATGAATCGGAGATATGGTCTTGAGGTTACATTGATCGGTATGTGAGTGTAAGCCTCTTTGAGATCGAGGGAGCATAGCCAGTCGTTTTGATTTAGAAGGGGATAAAGGATGGCTAAAGAAAGCATCTTGAATTTTTCTTTTACCAGATGTTTGTTGAGATCGCGAAGATCTAGGATGGGTCTGAGATCTCCTGTTTTTTTGGGGACTAGAAAATAACGGGAGTAGAATCCCTGCCCCTTTTGATCTAGAGGAACTTCTTCTATAGCGTTCAGAAGGAGGAGGGATTGGACCTCCTGAATAAGGAGGGCCGATTGAGGACTGTTCAAAGCAGACTCTTTTGGCAGGCTTTGAGGTGGAAGAGTCTGAAAGTTGAGAGAGTAGCTGTGGCGGATGATGTTGAGGACCCATTGGTCCGACGTGATTACTTCCCACCGGCTGAGGAACAGAGAAAGTCGACCTCCTATAGGCTGAGGCAGGAGAGCAGGAATAGGGATACTGGCTATACTGTGGAGAATGAAGTCAAAAGGGCTGTGACTTCTGCTGAGGAGGTTGTTTCACAGATTGTTGCTGCTGCTGCTGTCTGGGAGGCTGACGTTGTTGTTGCCTCTGACGCCTGGGTTGCTGAGCAGTGGTAGTTAATGGACGAGCTGTGAAGCGGCGTTGATAGGCCGACTGCTGTCTATATGGTTTTGGCGGAGGAGGCTTCTTTTTATTTTTAAGCAGGGTATCCCAGCGCGTCTCATGAGCCGAGAGCTTTTGTGTGGTTGAGTCCATGGAATCCCCAAAGAGCTCATCCCCTAGGCACGGGGCGTTGGCTAACCGATCTTGATGGTTAACATCAAGCTCGGATACCCGAAGCCAGGCCAAACGGCGCATAGCCACCGACATTGCTGTCGCTCTGGATGTAAGTTCAAAGGTGTCATATATGGATCTAACCATAAACTTACGTAATTGGAAAAGAGACGACAAGCAGGTGTGAAAAGAGTGATGCTTTCGTGAAGGAAGATATTTTTCGAAAGAAGCCATGGTGGTAAGGAGATGCTTTAAATAAAAAGAAAAATGAAAAGCATAATTACTAGCCCTATTTGCTAACATAGCATTTTGGTAGAGCCTCTTACCAAATTTATCCATGGCCCTTCCTTCTCTGCCAGGAGGGACAGATGCATATACACTGGCTCCTGAAGTCTTTTTAAGGGTGGACTCGACAAATAATGATTCGTGTGGAAGTTGAGGTTTGTCGAACCCAGGAATGGGAATTACTTTATATAGAGAATCCAGTTTACGTGGGGCCCCTGGGACAGTTAAAGGAGTCTCTAAATTCTTATAGAAAGTTTCCCTCAAGATGTCATGAAGGGGAAGTTTCAAAAATTCCTTTGGAGGCTGATCAAAATCAAGGGCATCCAAAAAAACTTTAGACTTTTTGGATTCAGCCTCCAAAGGAATGGACAAGGATTCACACATCTCTTTCAAAAAACAGGAGAAAGAGGAAGTGACCTGTTTGGAGGATGGGTCAGGGACAGCCGAATCCTCCTCCTCTGAGGAACATGCGCCTTCAGAAAGAAAGGGTTCCTCTGAGTCTCCCCACAGATCAGGGTCTCTGACATGGGAAGAATGGTCCCGAGACTCAGGTGTCGACGTTTGTATGTGTCGGGTTTTGCGCACCGACTTACCCGACCTCATCGATACCGAGTCAGGAGATGTTATCGGTCGCACCGGTGCCGAAGTCTGTACCGATTGATGGTGAGCTCTCGGTTCCGGTGCAAGGACTGGCATCGATACCGATGAGGTTAGGTGAAGCGGTACCGAAACAGTGGAAGCGGGTAACACGGGTTCCACAATCGGTATCGATACGGGTTGTTCCACAACCGGTACCGATAGCTCGGTGCGGGCCGGCACCGGAAGGTTCGGTGTCATGATAGCAGGAAGGAGCCTTTCTAATTGCTTCTTAAGCTGCACCTGAAGGATGGCCGTAATGCGGTCATCGAGGGATGGCACCGGTACCGCTTTTTTCTTCTGCGGTACCTGCGGTGCCGCTCGACGCCCCGGAGATGAGGAGCCCGATGTCGAGGGACTCACCTCTATAGGGGCGGAGCGCTTCCGCTGGCGTCTTACAGGCGGCAGGATTGGACTCACTGCACTCGAGGCCGGAAGACGTTCCAGCGGGGAAGGCTTCTTAGCCGGCTTACCTGACTGTTGAGACGCCGGTGTGGAATCACGCGGCGTCGAAGACGAGGGTGCCGACTGAATCGGTGCCGAAGCCGGAGTCGAAGGAACGGGGTCGGACATCTCGGTACCGAACAGTAATCGCTGCTGTATCTGGCGATTTTTTAATGTCCGTTTTTTTAGAGTAGCACAGCGGGTGCAAGTAGAGGCCTGATGCTCAGGACCCAAACACTGTAAACACCAGTTGTGTGGGTCCGTGAGAGATATAGGCCTAGCACACCGCTGGCACTTTTTAAAACCCGGTTGAGGGGGCATGAAAGGAAAAACGGCTTCCGCCAAATCGAAGGCCGAGGCTTCGATGGTGGCAGAAGGCCCCGCCGGGGAAAATCAAATTAAGAAAAGAAAAAATATTTTTTTTTTTTTTTTACAAAAAAGAAAAAAAAAGAAACGAAATAAGGCCAAAAGCCAAAAAGTTTACGCGAGCGGGAAGGCAATAGAAAAAAAGTTTCAACAGCCGTTGAAAAAAACGCGTCTTCTTAGCTCCGCGGAAACTAAGAAACTAAGAAACTGAGGGACCGCGCGCCTCTGTCGGGCGGGAAGGCACTCGCGCGTGCGCGGTGCGGCCGAGCTAGAACTTTCTAAAGTTCTTAGAGTGCAATCACTCTAAAATTGTCCGTACCGGGGCTCCGTCGGTGCCGTCACCCATCAGTCAAGAATATGCTGCCTGCTTGTCCTGGGATAAATCCTTTTACAGGTATATTAGCGACAGAAACAGAAACACAGGCGGGATAGTACGCCTCAGGAAACCAGACGGGAACTATATAGAAGCGGACTCGGAAAAGGCTGTACTTTTAAACGAATACTTCTGTTCGGTCTTCACCCGCGAGGAGCCGGGATCTGGCCCTCTGCTACAGACAAGGGATAGTCCAGTAGACCCATTTAGTAGCTTCGAGTTTACGCCAGGCAGTGTCTACTGTGAGCTGTCTAAACTCAAGGTTAACAAAGCGATGGGGCCAGACAACTTACACCCCAGGGTGCTCAGGGAGTTAAGTGATGTCTTGGCGGAACCACTGTCCGCGCTTTTCAATCTCTCCCTTAGTACGGGTATAGTCCCGTTGGACTGGAAAACGGCAAACGTCATCCCACTCCACAAAAAAGGTTGCAGAATGGAGGCTGCAAACTATAGACCGGTGAGTCTCACATCAATAGTGAGCAAGCTGATGGAAACTCTAATCAAACGTCAATTGGATACGATCCTGGACGAGGAGAATCTACGGGATCCCCGTCAACATGGATTTACTATGGGGAGATCCTGCCAATCCAACCTGATCAGCTTCTTTGACTGGGTGACGAGGAAGCTGGATGTTGGGGAGCCCCTGGACATTGTGTACTTAGACTTCAGCAAAGCTTTCGATAGCGTACCACATCGCAGGCTGTTGAGCAAAATGAGTTCTATAGGATTGGGTGACACTTTGACAAAATGGGTTGAGAACTGGCTTGGAGGCAGGCGTCAGCGGGTGGTGGTGAATGGCACCCCCTCTGAAATGACGGAGGTGATCAGTGGAGTGCCGCAGGGCTCGGTCTTGGGCCCGATCCTGTTCAATATCTTTATAAGAGACTTGGCAGAAGGGCTTCGAGGTAAAATAACGTTATTCGCAGATGACGCCAAACTATGCAATGTAGTAGAAAGGAGTGCAACGGTCAAAAACTCAATGTCCGACAATATGAAGTACGACCTACTCCTATTGGAGCGCTGGTCTAGGATCTGGCAACTAGGTTTCAATGCCAAAAAATGCAAAGTCATGCACCTTGGCAGCCAAAATCCATGCAAAACTTACACCCTTAATGGCGAGATCCTAGCAAGGACTGTAGCAGAACGGGACTTAGGGGTGATCATCAGTGAAGATATGAAGACTGCCAATCAAGTGGAACAGGCTTCATCTAAGGCTAGACAAATCATAGGGTGTATACGTAGGGGTTTCGTCAATCATAAGCCTGAAGTCATTATGCCATTGTATAGATCCATGGTGAGACCCCATCTGGAATACTGTGTGCAATTCTGGAGGCCTCATTACCGCAAAGATGTGCTGAGACTGGAGTCGGTCCAGCGAATGGCCACCCGGATGGTCTCGGGACTCAAGGATCTCCCGTACGAGGAACGGCTGGATAGGTTGCGGCTATACTCTCTCGAGGAACGCAGAGAGAGGGGAGACATGATCGAGACGTTCAAATATCTCACGGGCCGTATCGAGGTGGAAGAAGATATCTTCTTTTTCAAAGGTCCCACGGCTACAAGAGGGCATCCATGGAAACTCAGGGGAGGTAAGCTGCATGGTGACACCAGAAAGTACTTTTTCACCGAGAGAGTGGTGGATCGCTGGAATAGCCTTCCACTTCAGGTGATTGAGGCCAGCAGCGTGCCCGATTTTAAGACAAAATGGGATCGACATGTGGGTTCTCTTCACAGAGAAAGGTAGGGGAGGGTCATTGAGGTGGGCAGACTGGATGGGCCGTGGCCCTTATCTGCCGTCTATTTCTATGTTTCTATGTTTCTATGAGTGCGGAAAGCTCGCTTCTGTCGATAAACCGCTGGAGCAATAGGATTTAAAAAGGTGAGAAAAAGTACATACTGTAAGTTTCCCTGGCAGACAGCTGGGTGGGCTGAAGAACACTGCACATCACAGTCTGTGACACAATATTTGCTCCATAAGACGCACAGACATTTCCACCCACTTTGGGGGGAATAAAAAAGTGTGTCTTATGAAGCAATAAATATGGTAGACTACATCTAGCGTTCCTCTTAAATCCAGCTGTTTGGTCACCCAGTCAAAGAAAATAATCAGATCAGTCCGACAAGACCTTCCTCTAATAAAACCTTGCTGCCTTGGGTCTCACAGTCCATTTGATTCCACAAACCTCTCTATCCTCTGTTTAGAGGTGTTTCCATTAATTTACTCACCACTGAGGTAAGACTAACCAGCTTTTAGTTCCCAGCCTCCTCCTTACTCGTGCTTTTGTGGAGCGGGACTGCATTTGCCCTTCTCCAGTCCTCAGGGACCACTCCTGACTCTACAGAAACATTGCAAAGGTCAGACAGTAAAGCTGCTAGAGCCTCCCAGAGCTCCTTCAGTACCCTCAGATGTTTGCCATCCAGCCCCATTGCTTTGTCTACCTTTAATTTAGATAATTCCTCACACACAGTCTTCTGAAATTTTATAAAGATCTACTACACATTCATTCTTATCAGTAGTCCTACTCTTGGGCCTCTCATCTATGGACATAAAAAAGCAAAGTATACAGATTTGTTGAGCATTTCTAATTTGTCCTTATCAGCTTCTACATTCTTCTTCGCCATGGAGCCTCACAGTACTACTTTTGTACTTCTTCCTATCACTTACATATTAAAGAATGTCTTGTCTCCGAATTGTACCTTTTGGGCTATTTCTTCTTCTACTAGCACCTTTGGCTTGTCTACTACTTTTACCAGCCTCTCTTAGCTTTTCCAGGTTTTGTAGCCTGCCACCTTCTTTCTGTGAAGCCACTTTTCCTTTTCAGCTACTTCTTTTGTGAACCAAAGCGGCCTTCTTTTCCTCTTATTTACTGTTTGCTAACGAAAAGGTTTGTTGCCTATTGTATTTCTACTTCCCCAAGCTGTTCCTGTCCAGCTAGTAGCTCCTTTAGGTATTCACACATCTTGGCAAAATCTAAAATCTTCAAATCTGAATAAATCCTCTCAACACATCTTAATTTTGAACAACACTAGATGCCAAATGATCATCTACTCTAACATCAGAAACACTCCCCATTTGTGAACATCAGGTCCAATATGGCCTCATCTCATACGGGCTCCATTACCAGCTGCTGGAACAGTTTTCCCTGGAGAGAATCCAAGATCTCTTTACTTCTAGATAAGCTTGCAACAGGAACATCCCAATCTACATCCAGCATGTTGAAATCATCTACTAATATCATTTTTCCTTTCATTGCAATCTAGAGGATCTATGGAAGTAGGAAATGGGTATAAAGTTTAAGATTAGCAGCAACAGGAATAGACAAATTAATATGAGCTTTGTGATCCTTATCAGCTGTTATTGTGTAGGTTTTATATGTTGGAGAAAAAGACTGCCAGGTACTCATGCATGAGGAGTCAGGGCACAAATTCTTAAGGGTCCATATTCTCTACAGATTGAGAGTGAGACAGATCTCAGTATACTGTGTGCATAATCCAGATCTGGAAGCAGAGAATCATTGACAACAATATCCTCTACATGAAGCTTATGCTATGTTCCCACCTTGCTGGGCATTGTAAGCAGTTGCATTTCTAGTCATGCTAGATGGAAGCCAGCCTGCTAGACTTGCCCTCTGTGTCTTAGTTACTTTGTGTTTCACATCCTCCCCATTCCAAATGACATCATCTTCCCACTGAAGTTGTGTGACCATCAAGAAGTGCTCATCTGCCAGCAGGGCATCCGAATCCTCTAGCAGCTCTGAAGCCTAAGAAAATACAACATGAAAGTAAAAACTCAAACATTCCCTAGCAAACATCATCACAACTCTTCTTTCTTTTCTCAATGTTGATAAACTGAGCAAGATGCCAGAAACTTATACATTTTCTCCTTCACATTGTACTTAGAACATCTGTTCTCACAGAAACATTTCCAAAGCAAGACAGAAACAAAATATTATGTTTGTTATTTGCACTTCACCTTTTCCGCTTCACATTTGTCTCTGTCTTGTTTGTCTTGCTTTTCCTTCAACTTGAAGCCATATTCAAAATCACTGCCATCTTCAGGAATACCAAGCATATCATACCAGAGCTGTGCAGGCCCGTAACGCCACTCAGCTACTTTAGGCTTTGTCTCTGCCACTTTATCTGTCTCTCCTGTGGACAAGGAGAACTTAGTCTCAACAGGAGACATCATAGTTATCTGAAAAAAAAGCATAGAGGGACTTAATTAGCACAATATAATGTCCATTAGAGAGTGAGAGACTGTGGTGGTTAGGGCCACTATTAAGAATTTGAAGTGGGGAAATCACCGGGACTGGATGATTTTACAGGTTCTATAAACAATATGCATACATTATTGTGGCACCATTAGTTCAGTCTTAAATCAGTGCTGAAAGGGGTGCTATAGCTGACACAATGAGAGTTACTGGGATTATTGTAATCCAGAAGGAAGGTAAAGATCCAATGCAGTGTGCCTCTTACCACTCTATTCTCTATTAACTGTTGAGATTCAGCTTTTGGCCAAGATTCTAGTGAAAATTCTGAATAGCTTTACTGCAATAGACCTCTGGGACAAGTTCTTAATCCTCCTGAGATCTATAACTGCCCTGGTAGAACTCCAGCCAGTCAGGTTTAAATGATATCCACAATGAATATTCATGAGATAGATTTGCTTGCCAAGGAGGTAGTATTTGCAAAATTTCTCTTATGCATATTCACTGTGGATATCTTGAAAATCTAACTAGCTGGGCAAGCCAAAGAACTGGGTTTAGAACCACTGCTTTAATGTATCCCTGATCTTTCTGAGATAAGGACTCAACAGCTGAGTACATTAAACAAAGTGAGTTTTCACTAATAACCTGTTCCATGCGTTCTGACCACTTAAAACTGTTCACCAACGGTAAAACCCACTTTTTTTTAAGACAGCCCAAACAACAGCCTCTATGAGACCATTCTATGACTTCTAACAAATGTTTGAGATTTTATTGGTTGAAATATAAAATTGTTAAGAGAACAAATCTTATACCTTTTACCCATGGAGAAAACATAAGAACATAAGAAGTGCCATCTCCGGAACAGACCCTAGGTCCATCAAGTCCGGCGATCCGCACACGCGGAGGCCCCGTCAGGTATACATCCACATTGCTCATTCCAAGATGCCAGATGTGCCAACCAAAAGCCTGAGGGCAAAAAAGGGAAGCTGAAGCACAGGTACCAGCAGGAGATTACACCACACAATTCAGGAAGGACAGTAAGGTAGAAGGCCAGTCAGTATCTAAACACAGACCCAAAGATGACACTGAGCACATTCTAGGGGCATAAAAGGAGAAATAGAGTACAAACGTAATAATCTAATAACAGGTCCTGAGGGGATACCCTCTACCCTCCCTGGAAGCAGAAAATTCAAGATAATGCTGAGAAAGCCAGAACCACTGGACAAGAGGTGGCACCACAGCACTGACTAGTAAAAGTGGAAGAAGCACTGATTCAAAAAAAGTGAACAAGCCCACTTTAGGGAAAAGAGATCACCATCCCTAGAGCAGCTCAGCAAAATTTGAAAGCCTACAGATAAGAAACAAGAACCACCAGGAAAGCTGGGTTCGTATGGAGACAGAGAATAAATCTGAAGAATCATAAGAATGAACCTTAACTTTAGCTGAACACTAACCAAATGAAACCCAGCTAATACAAGGAAACAAGTCACCATCGAATCCATGAGGCCAAGTCCATGTAAATCACCAAAGGAGGACCAACCAAGTTAGATAGGAACATTTCCACTGAGAAAGCAAGTTGAGGTGTATCTTCGTGATAAGGCGTATGGGGACAGACTTAAAGGCGGAAAGGGGGAGAAGGGAGATGTGATAGAGACATTTTTAAATCTATCAATCTGTCTGCATACCTCTTCTAGACTGATTGTCAACACAGTAAGTTTCCCATCTTCGTTTCCTGCATATAGCCTGTCGGCTTCCGGTATGTTGTGTATATCCTCTTCGGTAAATACAGATGCAAAAAATGTGTTCAGTTTGTCGGCGATGGCTTTTTCTTCCTTTAGCACTCCTTTTATTCCATGGTCATCCAACGGCCCCACCGCTTACTTCGCGGGTCGTTTCCCCTCGATATATCGAAAGAACGGATTGCAGTTTTTTGCCTCCTTGGCTATTTTTTCCTCGTAGTCTTTTTTGGGCCCTCTTATTACCTTATGGCACCTGCTTTGATGCTGTTTGTGCTTTTTCCAGTTTTTGACCTTTTCCATTTCTTAAATGAAGTCTTCTTGGCTCTGATCGCTTCCTTCACCGCTATAGTGAGTCACGCCGGTTCCTTATTCTTTTTCCTCTTGGATCCCTTGTTGATACATATATTTAGATTTTGCGCCTCGGTGACTGTGTCCTTGAAAAGGGACTATGCTTGCTCTAGGGTTTTTACAGTGCTTATCCTCTTCTTAATCTTTTTCTCCACCATGAGTCTCATCCCTTCATAATTCCCTTTTTGGAAGATCAGTGCCGTGGCCGTCGTTCGTTCCCTTAAGCATCTTCTCCCCTCTCTCTCTTCCCCAGTTCCCTTCAGCATCTTCTCCCCACTCTCTCTTCTCCATTTCCCACGTCTTCTCACCTCTTTCTCTGTCCCAGTTCCCTTCAGCGTCTTCTCCACTCCACCCCCCTTCAGCAGCCTTCACGCGGTCCAGCAGCACCCTCCCGCCGGCCGGCTGAGCATCACCCTACCTCCTTTCCCCTTATCTTTGTGGTGATTTCTACAAGGCTATTCTTTCTATTGCAGCTGGAGCCTTGAAGTCACATCACATGTGGATGCCAGAAAGTTCTCCTCTGACTTTCCGGCAGCCACACGCAACGCGACTTCAAGGCTCCGGCTGCAATAGAAAGAATAGCTTTGTAGAAATCACCATGAAGGTAAGAGGAAGGGAGGGAGGGAGATGCCCGGCTGGACAGAGGGAGATGCCCGGCTGCACTGCGCGTTTGGTGGCTGCGCGTGCTCCTCCCCTTAATTGCGGAGACAAGGGCATTCACCGCTCCACGGGGCGGTGAATGGCCTTTTCCCCATACTTGCAGCAACCATATTTTTTTTTGTCACCGTTTCGGCAGGTTACCTGCGGCTAGCCGCCGGTAACAGCCACCATGTCATTCTCTAGTCCTGAACAAGAGGGTCTTGTATCTGCAGAAAACTGTCAATCATGTTTTCCAACTCCACCTCCTTAAAAGACATAAAACGGTTAGGGCTCTTCAGCTTGGAAAAGAGACAGCTGAGGGGAGATATGATTGAAGTCTACAAAATCCTGAGTGGACTAGAACGGGTACAAGTGGATTGACTTTTTGCTTCATCAAAAATTACAACGACTAGGGGACACTTCATGAAGTTACAAGGAAATACTTTTAAAACTAACAGGAGGAAATTTTTTGTCACTCAGAGAATAGTTAAGCTTTGGAATGCATTAGAAACATAGAGTATGACGGCAGAAAAGGGCCGTCGACCCAACAAGTCTGCCCACTCAAGAACCCTCACTCCCTCCATCTTTTAAGCATTCCTTTGGAGCGACCCCACCTGTCTGTCCCATCGTCCCTTGAAGTCGAGCATGGTTCTAGCCTTGACTACCTGACATGGAAGACCATACCATCGATCAATTAACCTTTCAGTGAAGAAATACTTCCTGGTGTCCCCCTGAAACCTTGCCCCCCTGAGTTTTAGCGGATGCCCTCTTGTCACCGTGGGACCCATAAGACAAAATATTTCTTCCTCCACATCAATACAGCCCGTGATGTATTTGAATGTTTCTATCATGTCCCCCCTTTCCCTGCGCTCTTCGAGAGAATATAAGTGCAGCCTGCTCAAACGTTCTCCATATGGGAGATTTTTTCATCCTGAGACCATCCTAGTGGCCATTCGCTGAATCAACTCCATTCTCTTCACATCCTTTTCATAATGTGGCCTCCAAAACTGAACACAGTACTCCAGGTGAGGTCTCACCATTGATCTGTACAACGGCAGTAGCACTTCAGGCTTACAACTGATAAAGCTCCTTCTGATGCAGCCCAGCATTTGTCTAGCTTTTGCTGTTGCCTTCTCCACCTGATTCGCAGCTTTCATATCTTCCCAGATGATTACTCCCAAGTCCTGTTCTGCTGCAGTTCTGGTTAGGTTTTCACCATTCAGGGTGTATGTTCTGCATGGATTTCTGCTACCAAGGTGCATAACCTTACATTTTTTGGCATTAAAATTCAGTTGCCAAATACTGGACCATTGTTCTAGTAAAAGTAGGTCCTGCTCCATAGCGCCGGGCATGATTGCGCTATCAGTTTCTGCTGCGCTGCCTACACTGTTGCATAGTTTAGCGTCATTGGCGAATAATGTAATTTTACCTCGAAGTCCCTGAGGCAGATCCCTTACAAAGATATTGAATAGTAATGGGCCCAAGATTGAGCCCTGTGGTACTCCACTGGACACTTCTGACGTTTTTGAGGGAATACCGTTTACCATTACCCTTTGGAGTCTACCGCTAAGCCAGTTTTCTACCCATGCAGTCAGTTTTTCTCCTAGGCCCATCGCGTTCATCTTGTTCAGTAACCTACGGTGTGGGACACTATCAAAACCCTTACTGAAGTCTAAATACACGATGTCCAGGGACTCTCCCTTATCCAGTTTCTTTGTTACCCAGTCAAAGGAGTTTATCAGATTGGATTGACAAGACTTTCCCTTCATAAAGCCATGCTGGTGGGGATCCCTTAGTCCTTCGTCATCCAGAATCCTGTCCAATCTGTTTTTGATCAACGTTTCCATAAGTTTACATACAATTGATGTGAGACTCACTGGCCTGTAATTTTCAGCCTCTGACCTGCATCCCTTTTTGTGGAGCAGGATAACGTTGGCAGTTTTCCAGTCCAAGGGAACTTTTCCCTTTGTTAGGGAAAGATTAAAAAGCTCAGCCAACGGTTCTGCCAGAACATCTCTCAATTCCCGAAGTACTCTGGGGTGTAGATTATCTGGGCCCATGGCTTTGTTCACCTTTAGCTTTGATAGTTCGTGGTAGATATTGCCCGCGGTAATTGCAAAGTCCCGGAATGGGTCCTCCAAGCATCCTTTTGTCTGTGGCTGAGGTCCGGATCCTGGCGCTTCGCAGGTGAAGACTGAGCAGAAGTAGTTATTAAGTAATTTTTTTTTCAGCTGCCCAGCACCCAGGAGAGGAGCGTGGGAGCCCTTGCTCCGCCCCTCTCCCGGACCGAAACCTTCGGGAGCATTGAAAAAGGACTCCCCAACGAAGTGCAGCCTTTTTCAGCTGCCCAGCACCCAGGAGAGGAGCGTGGGAGCCCTTGCTCCGCCCCTCTCCCGGACCGAAACCAGTCTTCGGGAGCATTGAAAAAGGACTCCCCAACGAAGTGCAGCCTTTTTCAGCTGCCCAGCACCCAGGAGAGGAGCGTGGGAGCCCTTGCTCCGCCCCTCCCCCGGACCGAAAACTGTCTTCGGGAGCATTGAAAAAGGGCTCCCCAACGAAGTGCAGTCTTTTTCAGCTGCCCAGCACCCAGGAGAGGAGCGTGGGAGCCCTTGCTCCGCCCCTCCCCCGGACCGAAAACTGTCTTCGGGAGCCTTGAAAAAAGACTCCCCAATGGCGTGCAGCCGTTCGGCGTGCCGACAAAGGCGCATGGGCCTTAGTGAGCGCCTTTGTGAAGCGCCGACACGGGAAGCGCCCCAACGCAGCACAGGGTGACTAGTGAATCTCCACCACAGTAACCAGCCACCACAGTAACCAGTCTCAGCAGGACTCCCAACAGCCTCAAAAGTCTCCTAGCGATAAGTATAACCAAATAACTATTAACCTCAATAATTTATACTGACTTAACATGACCATACATGACACTGCTTGGCTAGGTTTAACTGCATGACTACACGAACCTCCATGCTACTGCGAACCTGCATGATTTTTGCCTGAATATTGTGAAGTTTAATAATTGCCTAAATACTGTGAAGTCTATAACTGCACTGCCTGACTAGATGAGAGCGCAAGACTACACGAACATACACGATATTGTGATCCTGCTTGTCACTGCATGAATACCGTGAAGTTGCATGAATATTGTGAAGTTTTATCATTATTATTATTGTAAAGTTTTATAATCAGTCTCATATTCATATTTGTACTGCGTCTCTACTATCACCAAGGCCAAAAACTTCTCTATATTCCATCTCTTAAAGATTTTTATTATACTCGCAAAACAAACTTCGCTATAACAGCCCCTACCTTATGGAACTCACTTCCACAACACCTCCGCGACGAACAACAACTAGTCAAATTCAAGATCAATCTAAAGACTTTCTTATTTCGAGATGCTTTTAATCAAACCTAAAAGCATCTTCTCTCTCTTCCTTCGGCCAGCAAACTTCCATTATCTTAATGTTCCCCTCCCTTTTGTTCAATCCTCCCCCCCACTCTCTCCTTTTCATCTATACAATGTAACTTTTTCCCCTTCCACATTTACTGCCCTCACACTCCAGTTCGTCAAGTCTTTGTCATTTATGTTTAACTTAAGACATCTTTTTGCACATACTGCTACATTTAACGCTTTTTTTATAATTTTATTGTAAACCGGCCAGACAATTGTTTGATGGTCGGGATATTAAAAACCAATAAACTTGGAAACTTGGATATCTGTTTCACCCATAGCCAAAATGAGGGCATCAAATACCACACAGATAGTATTATGCATCATCTACCTAACTTACTATAGATGCCAGTGTAACGACGAAAGACCCCCTGAACAAATCCCAATCCACATCTCCTGGCAAAGGCCACTCAAACAGACAAAGCCAACTCCCTCTCCTCAAACCCTTTTTAACTGCTCAGAACTCGGTCCTTTTCAAATACCCGCAGTAAACCCTAAATATAAAGCATCCAAACAACACAGAAACAAGACCAAAAAAAAAAAAAAAACTTAAAACAACTGAAACATATTGAAACCCCCACCCCCAAACAATACAGGAATTTCAAAGGATACTATCTCAACGCCCGGTCAGTGAGAAATAAGGCACACATCATACATGACTGGATCGAACACAAAAACCCGGGCATCATATTCCTAACCGAAACATGGATGATCTCAGACATAGATGTCATTATGAAGGAAATGTTACCGCAGGGCTATAAAATCGTCCCAATAACTAGAAGCTGGAAAAGAGGAGGGGGCCTAGCGATAATCCTTAAATGCTACTTTGACTTCACCAGAATGGACTCAAAAATCACTGAAGATCTGGAAATCATCACCTGCAAGATCACCAACCCCGAACTGGAAGAATCTCTAATAGCCACACTATTCTACATCCCCCCCCATAAATGGTCAAGTGCAAAAGAAGAATTCTTTGAATACCTTTCATCCAATACCATAAAAGGCCCATACAACTTACTTCTGGGAGACATAAATGTTCACCTAGAGAAAAAGGAAAAACCGGAAGTGACAGAAATAGACTTGTTCCTAAATACCCTGGGCTTTGAAATTCCAAGTTTCCAAGTTTCCAAGTTTAATAATATATTTGATTGATCGCTTTATCAATTTCAAAGCGATTAACACATGTTTAAAATTACAATATATAAAAAAGACTAACAAAAAACAAACAAACAAGACAAAACAATTAAATTACTGGACTAATTGGAAACATTAGGGTAAGTAGGGGGAGAAATTACAATATATTTGAGCAGAGTAAAAAAAAAAAAAAAACAAATAAGGGAAAACACATATGGGTGGGATAAGAGGGGAAAAGATTGAAAATTATACTAGCAATAAAATGATTCGATTCTGAAACTTGTAAAGATATAAAAGAAAAACCGAATAAAATTAAATAATAAAAGCGTCGTTAAATAAAAAAGTTTTAAGATTACTTTTAAATTTGTCCAAATTAGATTCTTCACGTAAATGGATGGGGAGAGAATTCCAGGTTTGGGGCGCTGTAACTGAAAAGATATATTGTCGACGTGTATTAATTATTTTTAATGAGGGAATTGTTAATAAGCGCTGTTTGTCTGATCTTAAAGTTCTGATAGAAGAATAAGGAATTAGTAATTTATAAATGAATGCCGGAGATTTAAATAGAAGGGATTTAAATGTAAGTAAGCAGAGCTTATAGATTATTCTGTGGGCCACAGGGAGCCAATGGGCCTTCTTGAGGAGAGGAGTAATATGATCAAATTTTTTAGCTTTTGTGATAAGTCTGATAGCTGTATTTTGTATGATCTGCAAACGCTTGATCTCCTTTTGGGCAATACCTTTAAACAGGGCATTGCAGTAATCTAATTTGGATATAATGAGAGAATGAATGAGTATCTTTATAGAATCAGTATTGAATAATTTAGAGATTGATCGTATTTGTCTAAGTCTGAAAAATGAAGATTTAATGACGCTATTGATGTGGTCATGGAAGGAGAGTTTGTTATCCAGAATAACTCCGAGAATTTTGGTTTTTTGAACCACTTGTAAAGGAAGTCCAAATATGGAAATTGGTGAGATAAATGTTGGATTATCTGACAAAGAGGAAACACATGAAAAGGGACACCAACTGGACATCGTCACTTTTTCCCACAAAGACCCCGACGCAAAAAAAATACAATACCATGCAGGAAAATGGGTTAAGAACATATGGTCAGATCACTATACTTTCAATTTTGAATTATGTTGGCAAAAGAAACACTCAACAGCAAAACATATAAACAAAACCAGTTTGAAAAAAAACAGTCACCTGCAGAAACATCACCAATCCAACAGAATTCTGGATCCATTATGAACTACACCCCAAAATAGAGGAAGAGCAAGACTTCCCCACTAGATGGGACAAATTCACAAAAGACACACTAAATCAAATAGCTCCTGTTCAATCAAATAAAAAGAACACAAGGGCATCAAAAGAATGGTATGACGCCGAATTATTAGCCCTCAAACAAGATCTCAGAAAACTGGAAAGAGTATGGCAAAAAACAGACAAAGTGGAAGATAAAATTAAATGGAAACAAAAAATGAAAAATTACAAGAATCGGATCAAAGAAAAGCGTTATAACTGTTATGCACAGAAAATAGGAACAACCAATACAAACAGTAGAGAACTATTCAAACTAGTAAGCAAAATAACAGACACCACACAGATACTACAGAACCATCACGATCAAATCCCAGAGGTCTCCACCCTAGCCAACCACTTTAGGAAAAAAATCACTGACCTGAGCCTCAATACCCCCTCCTCCACCCAATCTTGAATTCAACCTCAAAACGCAGAGTAGTGAATCCAAAGGCGATATGAGCTGGAACCACTTCGAGCCCCCAGATTGGAATAACTTCCTTGCACTCTTCAACAAATACTCCAAATCAAATTGTCTACTAGATGAATGTCCGTCTAAGATCATGCAAGATGCAATACCAGAATTTAAGAGGGACCTATTTAACTGGGCAACTTACTCTCTCAAAAATGGAACCTACCTGGAAAATATGGGACACATCCTAATCACACCCATACCCAAAGACCAGAAGATCTCGCTCACACTGGCGTCCAACTACAGACCCATAGCGAGCACCCCCTTTTTCACCAAAATGCTGGAAGGGCTGGTCACCTTGGAATTAGTAAATCACTTAGATAAGTACTCTCTCCTAAATGACCACCAATCTGGATTCAGAAAAGGATTCAGCACCGAGACAGTCCTAGGCTCTCTCCTTAACCACTTATATGACCTTTTCAATCAAGGTTCCAGCGCCTTGATCCTACAGTTAGACTTCAGCAGTGCCTTCGATCTCGTGGACCACGAAACTATGCTTAGGTGCCTCGACGAAATGGGAATATCAGGAAGAGTGTGGACCTGGTTCCAAGGTTTCCTAACCAAACGATCTTATCAAGTGGTCCATGAAGGAAATTACTCTGAACCCTGGAAAAGCCCCTCAGGAGTCCCACAAGGATCCCCACTATCTCCCACCTTGTTCAATATATACATCTCTTCTCTAGGCCACCTTTTACAAAAGCTTAACCTAACTTATTATATATACGCAGACGACATCTCCATACTAATACCAATAACAAATGTGACCTCAACCAACTCAAAACATATCTCCTCCATCATGCTTGAAATAGAAAAATGGACTTTAAACTTCAAACTGAAATTAAACTCAGAAAAGACAAAGATTTTCCTTGCTAGCCCAAACGAGAAAATCTCCGCAACTACAATATATGTAAACGGCCATGATCACCCAATACTAAAAACCATAAAAATACTGGGAGTCACCCTGGATACCCACCTGACCCTGACCGAGCACATAAACTCGGTGACTAAAAAATGCTTCTTCATCCTTTGGAAACTGAAAACCATAAAAAAATACTTCGACCCACTATCCTTCAGAATATTGGTACAATCACTGATTTTATCTACCCTGGACTACTTGGGAATATCTAAAAAAAATGTGAGAAAACTGAGAATAGTTCAAAATACGGCCATCCGTCTAATATTCGGACTAAAGAAGAGCGATCATGTTAGTCCATTCTACAAACTCCTTCATTGGTTACCAATTGAAGCACGAATTCTATTCAAATTCTCCTGCCTCTGCTATAAACTAATCTGGGGACTGGCCCCCAGCTACCTACTACCTCACTTCGAATTCCACTCCTCTATTAGGCCTACCAGAAACCGTAACCTCTTTACCTACCCAAATATCATAGGCTGTAGATATCGCACCTTCTTTGATAGAACATTCAAATTCCAAGCAGGTAGACTGCAAACTTGGACAGGCTACTTCACTGATGCCGCCAGAGAATCATATAGTATCTTTAGGAAAGAACTAAAAACCACCTTGTTTAAGAAATTTATAACCTAACCAGACTTCTCACCTAAAATCGGAGCCTCCTCCCATCCCAAGGAGTCCGTCTACCCTCTTCTGCCAAAATTTCTATCTTTACTTGTTACCAGTTTTTCCCACTGGTGCCCGTCCTTCGTTCAAATGTACCAAGTTAACAACTTACTTCTCATCAACATCTTATGTTATCTTTTTTACCTTCGCAGTCTTGTAACTCAAAGCGCAATCTCCTTTCTCTTCTCCTACTTATGCTCTGAATATCGTCGACTGTATAATGCTACTCATTGTGAAACCGTGTAATACACAGACCCTGTAACTCTCCTGTTACTATCACTAGATGTTCAATGCTATACTCTGTAATTCGCTGTCTGTACAGTTTCTCTTCATTGTAAACCGCCTAGAAGTCGCAAGATTGTTGGCGGTATATAAGAATAAAGTTATTATTATTATTATTATTATTAATTCTGCTTTGTCTGCGTCCGAGTCAATGAAGTTGCCATCAGGTTTCCTTAGGCGCACAATACCGCTTGAGTTCTTCTTCCTGTCGCTAACGTACTTAAAAAAGGATTTATCCCCCTTTTTAATATGTCTTGCTAAATTTTCTTCCATCTGGAGTTTGGCCTTCCTGACTGCCGTTTTAACATTTCTAGATTTCGCCAGATAGGTTTCTTTAGTTTCCGGCCGTTGCGAATGTTTGTAGGTTACAAATGCTTTTTTCTTTTGCTTTACTAGTTCTGACATCTCTGCTGAGAACCACTTCAGTCTGTTTTTTCTGTGCCGTTTGCTCACAGTTTTTATGTATTTGTTGGTTGCTTCTTGCAGGGTTGATTTCAGAGCCGACCATAGCACCTCCACACTGTCTGTCGTGCTCTGGTTTTACAGTGCTTTGTAGACATAGTCCCCCATGCACTGAAAGTTAGTCCCTTTAAAATTTAGGACCTTGGTTGTTGTATTTGACCTAGTGATTTCTTTCTTCAGATGGAACCACACCATAATGTGGTAAGAGCGGATAGCATAGCTGGTTTTAAGAAAGGTTTGGACAAGTTCCTGGAGGAAAAGTCTATAGTCTGTTATTGAAAAAGACAAGGGGGAAGCCACTGGTGTAGCATGGAATATTGCTACACCTTGGGTTTTGGCCAGGAACTAGTGACCTGGATTGGCCATTGTGAGAACAGGCTACTGGGCTTGATGGACCATTGGTCTGACCCAGTAAGGGGATAAATTCTGTACAAATGTAAGGAAGTTCTTCTTCACCCAGAGAGTGGTAGAAAACTGGAACGCTCTTCCGGAGTCTGTCATAGGGGAAAACACCCTCCATGGATTCAAGACACAGTTAGACAAGTTTCTGATGAACAAGGACGTACGCTGATAGGGCTAGTCTCAGTTAGGGCGCTGATCTTTGACCAGAGGGCTGCCACGTGAGCGAACTGCTGGGCACAATGGACCGCTGGTCTGACCCAGCAGCGGCAATTCTTATGTTCTTATCTCCAAACTTCAATCTTGAGCAATGTCGGTTCAAATGAAATTAAATGCCACTAAAACTAAGCTTTTATGGTTGGGTCCAAAATTGGATTGCCTTCCGTCCTTTCTGACCTTGGATTCCGGAATATCTTTACAAATTGAATTCTCTTCTAAGATATTGGGCGTTCTCATAGATTCTTCACTTACTTTCAAGGACCAAATAAATTCCCTTGTTAAAAAGTGCCTTTTCAATCTTCATATGTTGAGAAAAGTTAGGGGCCTTTTTCACCAGCAGCATTTTTCTGTTTTGGTCCAATCTATTATATTAGCCCGGTTGGATTACTGCAATGAAGTCTATTTGACCATAACTAAGACCTCCTTGCATAGACTCCAAATAATACAAAATACTGCTGCTAAGTTGATTTTTGGAAAAGATAATTCTATCATGTGTCTCCATTGCTCCTAAAACTTCACTGGCTTCCTGTCTATTGCAGGATTCATGTCTGTATTGCCTTCAAGATCCTTAATGGTATCTTTGCTCCTCTTGTCCCTTTATCTTGGAATGCTTATAGATCCTGTCCTGCACGAAGTACCCAACAACACACAAGCTCTCCTTTCTATCAGTTAAGGGGAAAAAATCAACTAGGAACCTCAGCCAATCCTTTACTTTCAAACTTACAGAATTATGGAATTGAATTCCCCATATTCTAAGGGTCTCTAGTTCCTTTCAATTTTTTCGTAAAGCTGTAAAAATTACTTTGTTTTCTAACCACCTTAGAAATCTTTCCTAGTTTTCTCTTCTCTCATTCATTGGCTCTTTTTCTCTTCCTTTCATATTGTTCTTTTTTTTAATACTATTAACCAAATTGAGCTCCTTGTTTGGCGATGATCCGGTATATAAAGCTAAGTTTTTAGTTTAGTTTCTCTCTCATCTATCCACTTTTTGTAAAATACTGAAGACATATTTAGTTCAGAAATTTACTAATGATCCTTCTTTTTCAAATAATCATAAAAGATAAAATTCTGGTCTAAAAGATATAGTTTCTGTTTTAATCTCCTGTATAATTTTTTTTTTTTTTTTTCCAATTCTTTATTCATTTTTCAATCTTACAACAAGTGCACAATATTACATCAAATTAATCATATATATCACTTGAATTTCTTTTCTAAAATCATCTTCAATACATAAATTAAGCCTCTTCCCCACCCTCCCTTTCTACAAATATTATAAATCAAACATCTTATATATAATATAATCAAAAATATTAATTAAACCAATAATATAGCTATATATCCCCCCTTTCCCATAGTTATAATTATACTTTTAGTGTAAAAAGGTGTCTAATCATTACAATATGTTATCAATGGCCCCCAAATCTTTTTAAAATTATTATAATTCCCTTTTTGTATGGCAATATATGACATAACAAATTCCACCAGAAAGTGTAATTGAGTCTGATGTAATCTTTCCAATTTCTGGTGATATGTTGAATGGCAACTCCTGTCATTATTAATAAAAGTTTATTATTACTAGATGAAATTTGACTTTTTGTTCTCATGGACATCCCAAATAGAATTGTATCATATGATAAAACTACATGGTTTTCTAATAAACAATTAACTTGAGACCAAATTGATTTCCAAAAGGCCATGATACAGGGACAAAAATATATTAAATGATCTAGAGTCCCTGCTTCCAGATTATAGTGCCAGCATCTATTAAACCTAGAGCAATCCAACTTTTGTAATCTAACTGGGGTCCAAAATGCTCTATGCAACAGAAAGAATCAAGTTTGTCCCATAGATGCAGACACTGTACATCTCATTCTCCAAGACCAAATTCGTGGCCATTGAGATGCAGAAATCTGACGCTTAATCTCAATGCTCCAAATGTCTCTAAGACCAGTCTTTGGTTTTTTATTCATGAATCCAGATATCAATTTATACCACTGTGCGGCCTGGTGTCCCAAGAAATCTGCCTGAGAGCATAAGAATTCCAGACTATATTGATTACTAAGATTTTTCCATTCAGGGAACCACTCCTGAATAGCCTGCTTCAGCTGCAACGATTTAAAACTTTGAGACTTGTTTAGACCATATTTATGTTGCAACTGTGAAAAATCAAGCAGTTTACCATTTGAAATAACATCATTTAAAGTTCTTATACCTGCAATAATCCAATGCTTCCATACGATTTTAAAACTGCCAATTTGAATCTTGGAGTTTAGCCAAATAGATTGATTTGTTGATTTGTGTATTGGATTAGGTGATAAGTTACTGACATAACAATGTTTTCCATGTATCCATCAAAATTCTATTCTCCTTATATATTCTAGGCATTTTTATACCGAGAACATGAGAAAGATGTAAAGGAAACATAAGTCGCCATTCTAAATACAGCCAGTCTGGGATGTTTTCCATGAGATCTGGGAGGACCCAATACATACCCTGGCGTAAAATATAGGCTTGATGATACCTATAAAAGTTTGGAAAATTTACCCCACCCTCCATAATTGATTTTTGTAAAGATACTAAGGCAATTCTAGGCATTTTACCCAGCCAAACAAGTTTTGTAAGAATACTATTTAGTTTTTTATAAAAGGACCCCTGAAAAAAAACTGTTATCATATTCATTTGATAACAGACCACAGGCAATATCATCATTTTAATAGTTTGGACTCTACCCCACCAAGAAAGATGTAGAGGATTCCATTGCTCGCACATTTCTGTAACCTTTTTTAATAAAAATTTTTAATTTTCCTTGACTGTGTCTTCTAGTGTGTTTTTTATTCTAATACCTAAATATTTTATTCCATCTTCTTTCCATACAAATGAGAATGAATCAAATAATCCTTTAATACAATGTAGAGAATGACACGGTGGCGGTTTACCCGCGGCCACCGCATTTTAGCCGCGGGTCACCCGCCGAAAACGGGGAAGAAAACTAGCAGTCGCTGCGGCGACGGGGACAAGGCCATTCACCGCCCGCGGGGCGGTGAATGGTCTTGTCTCCGCAGTGAGGTATCAAGGATCGCGCGGTCCCCGCAGCCACCGCCCGCCCGCCCGTAGCATTTAGCCAGCTCCCTCCCTCCACCTCACCTTAAATTTCGAGTTTTCCGGCTTCCTTTTTTCCGAGCCACACGTGTTCAAAAATCCGTGCACGCGCGGCTGCGCGAGTCAATCAATCTTCTCCTCTGACGCAACCGGAAACAGGAAGTTGCAGGAGAGGAGAAGTTTGATTGACTCGCGCAGCCGCGCGTGCACGGATTTTTGAACACGTGCGGCTCGGAAAAAAGGAAGCCGGAAAACTCGAAATTTAAGGTGAGGTGGAGGGAGGGAGCTGGCTAAATGCACGGCTTTTTGAACGCGTGCGGCTAGGGAAAAAGGAAGCCGGCAAACTCGGAACGAATATAAGGTGAGGTGGAGGGAGGGTGGGGGCTGCTGGACCATTCTTCATTACTTTGCCATACTAATTCCATTCTGTTAGGTGCCACGGACTCAGATTCGAGTCCTAGCGATGATGAGTTAAAGATCCCAAAAGAAGCCAACTTCTAAATCCAGTGGTTAGAGCTACACTACACTCCTTGTGACCCTGGGCAAGTCACTTAATCCCTATTGCTTCTGACACAATGGGCAGTTCCAAAGACCAAGACTGGCCAGTGTCAAAGACAGGATGCTGAGCTTGATAGACCCTTAGTCTCCACTGTTTTTAGTGATCAACAAAGTTCTATGTTTCTATAATCACCCTAATTCTGTTATCATTGGACTAGATATTCAAAATGATTTAAATGGCCAGGACAGGCTCCTGGCTGTTCAAATCATCTGTCCAGGGCTAACCAGGCATTTTCAATCTTCATGTTCAGCCCAAATGGTGTCACACAATTCAGCAAAAATACGCAATGTTGTTCCTCATAATTTAAATATTGCTCATAGAAGGAACAACATTGGGTATTTTTGCAAATGGAAGTTGGAGGGTTAATTCCCTTGAAACAGCCAATTGAGTGAAACATGAATTCATGCTGGGACACAAGATAGGTTGAATTTGTTTTGAATTTAAAAAGAAAAATGATCAATGAAGAATACTATAATGGCAAGAAAATATAATGATAAAACAGCAACTAATTTTGCCTATTTTTATATATTAAAAAAGTACTACATAAGGTGAATGTCCATATTGCTGTCTGTTGTTCTGCTGAGCACTGGCATTGAAACAGCAAAATGCATTTATTGCATACTTGTCCTCTGTCGGAAACATTATGGTGGTATATTAGTTGTGTTAATAAAAATTTATAAACAAAGCCCTGCCAGCTGAACATCTCTTTCTCTAGTTCAGCAGCAGGAACTTTGATTTATAAGAATGGAATACGCTAAATATTAGAGTACTAAGGCTTATATGGATGCTGCGGGGACGGTGACGGGGCGGTGAATGGGATGGCAGTGGCGGTGACGGGGCGGTGAAAGGGATGGCAGTGACGGTGACGGGGTGGTGAATGGAATGGCGGTGACGGGGCGGTGCAGAGGATGGTGGGCCGGGGACGGGGCGGTGACGGGGACAGATTTTTTCCCCGTGTCATTCTCTAATACAATGCACATTAAGTGGAATAATTTCTGACTTGCTCCAATTTATCTTATATCCTGAAAACTTTCCAAATTTCTCTATCAACTCCAGCAAGCATGGAATGGTAGTTTCAGGATTCCTCAAATAAAGCAGTATATCCTCTGCATAAGCAGAGATTTTATATTCCCAATCTGCCCGTGGAATACCCTGTATCCCCTTTGCTTGTTGAATGGCTAATAACAAGGGTTCTAAAACAATATCAAAAAGCAAAGGAGATAAGGGACAACCTTGCCTAACGTCCCTCCGCAAATTAAAACGCTCTGATAAATTATTGTTAATGTATAATCTTGCAGCAGGGGAGCTATACAACGTTCAAATCATTTGTATAAATCCTGAACCTATACCAAACCAACCTAATGCCTGATACATGAAAGTCCATTCAACTCGATCAAAGGCTTTCTCCACATCCAAAGAGATCAAGAAAGCCAGATCATTCATGTTTTTTGTTAAATTTAGAGTATGAAAAGCCAATCTAGTATTGTTAGAAGAATGTCTCTTAGCAACAAATCCTGTTTGGTACACATCAATAATAAAAGGGAGAGCCTTAGCCAATCGTAAAGCTAATATCTTAGCTAAAAGTTTTCCATCAACATTGATTAACGAGATGGGCCTGTAGTTTGAAACCAAAGTGGGATCTTTGTTTGGCTTTGGCAAAACAATTGTTAATGATTCTGCCATAGTACCTGTAATATGACTACGTTAGCCCCTATTACACTAAACTCCACTGGCTGCCGGTGGAGGCAAGGATCATCTTTAAATTTGCCTGCCTCTGCTTCAAAACCTTAGCAGGCTCTTCGCCAATCTATCTATCTGAGCACCTTGAAATTGCAGGCCCCTCTCGCACACAAAACACTTACCTGGTTTCCTTTCCTTCCCTGAAGGGCTGCCTCTACAAGAAATTCCTCGACAGATCCCTAGCATTCCAAGCGGGCAAATGGAACAAATGCCTTACCGCTCTCATCTCCAATTCCCCCCCTATTAAATGTTCAGGAAATCAATCAAAGCCTACCTTTTTAACAAATTCCTCTAACTTCTCCCCCCTCCTTCCTTGACACCTCCCCTGACCTCGAAACACCCCCAGACTCTCTGACTCCTCCACCCTGTTAGCCACTATCTTGTTAGCCACTATATGGCTTAACAAAATGGATCCACTCAATCTAACTAATTATCCTGTTTTCGTTACTCCTCATACTAAATGCCTCTGCTCTGCCATATTGAACATCGCTGTATATAACACCGCTGTATGTAACTTGCATTAAATGTATCTTCACTGTAAATGTAACTTCACTATAAATGTAACTTCGCTGTAAAGGTAACTTCACTGTAAATGTACAGTCTCTTCATCTGTTAACCGCATAGAATTTCCATGATACTGCGGTATACAAGAATAAAGTTGTTGTTATTATTATTATTAATGCAACCTTTAGTCAGTTGAAACTGATATAAATTTAATAAATAAGGTAAAAGGGTACTTTGAAATGATTTATAAAACTCTACTGTAAAACCATCACCACCTGGAACGGATCCAACTCTAAGAGACTTCAATGCTGTCTCTAATTCTTTTAGTGATGTAGGCTCCTCTAAACTTCCTTTTATATGTTCAGGAACCTTTGGTCCAATAATTAGATTCAAAAATTCTAAACCATCTTTGTCCCTATCACCATAAGGCTCAGAAGAATATAGGTCTTTAAAAAAATTTAGAAATTGTTTTAAAATCTTTTCAATTTTAGTATGTTTCTCCATTTTCAACCTTTATTACAATAATTTTTGTTCTTCTTTTCTTTGCTTTAAGATAATTTGCCAATAATCTTCCCGCCTTATTTGAGTTTCCATAATACTGAGTTTGCTGGGAAAACAAATCTTTCCTTACAAATTTAGAAGATATCTCATTATATTTGCCTTTTGCTTTTAATAAAGCCTGTAATGTATTTTGCTCTCATTTATCAACTAATTTACTTTCCAACTGTTTAATTTCTTTTTCCAAATCATGAAATTGATTTTTCAGTTGTTTTCTAATATATGCCGAATATGAAATAATATTACCTCTTATGGTAGCCTTAAATGCATCCCATAACATTTCTATGTTAATATCTTCTGAGGTATTAAATTGGAAAAATTCAATTATTTTTAATTTAAATTCTTCAAGGAAATTTGAATCCGCAAAGTATTATCAAATCTCCAAACGGATTTACAATAGTCTTGCTCATAAGATTGTAACTCAATCCATACACCACCATGATCAGAAAAAATGATAGGATCTATGATAGCTTTTGTCACTTTCTGAACTATTTGATTCGTGACAAAAATATAATCAATTCTAGAAAAAGAATTATGGACCTGTGAAAAGGAAAATTCCCAATTATTAAAATGAAATATACGCCATACATCTATTAAATTACAAGATTGTGCCAAATTATCTAACCCTAGTGACTTCATAATTTTACTTGGTTTTTTATCCATTAATGGATCCATTACAGCATTGAAATCTCCAGCCACTATTAAATTAGAAGTAGCCAGTGGGAGTAATATTTGTTGTAGATTCTTAAAAAATTCCATTTGATTCGTATTTGGGGCATACACATTGAACAGTTCTAGGGTAGTATTTCCCATGCTCATTTTTACATGTACCCACCTACCCAAAGGATCCGAATCAATCATCTGAAAACTAGCTGTACATTTCTTATTTATTAATATGGCAACCCCAGCTTTCTTGCCAACTGCAGGGGCAAAAAAATTTTGACGAACCCAACCCCCTTCGAGTTTTCTTGACTCTATCATTGACAGGTGCGTCTCCTGAATAAAATATAAATCAGCGTTTTGCTAACATTTTCTTCCTTTTTATTTGATGATTAAGGCCATTGACATTCAAAGAAAATATCTTAGTCTCCATCTATTTCTTTTTTTTAACTTGAATATCTTTATTAAAAGTTTTATGTTATACAAGCTACATGTGGATATCAGAGCTCAATCACCCCACAGTATGTAACAAACAGAAAGACATCAGAATCAGAAATCACAAAAGCATAAAGAAAACATCATTGATATGTAGATATCCCCTGCATTAATTCTCAAATCCCCCCCCCTCCCCAATCAAACTGAAATATCCAAAGTGGACAACTCCCTGTTGTTCCTTCAGGCAGTTATCCCCACAGCAGTAATCCCCCAAATTCCCCCAGCCCCAGTAAACTTAAACCAAAGTATCAATCTTGTCCATAATAACAGTCCAAGTTTGAATAGATGAAAAATAGTGCCCATGTCGTTTAGCAATGGAAAGCTCCATGGTACACAATTGATGAAATTTCAGAGACCATTCTAACATAACAGGTGCCTCAGATATTTTCCAGTGATTAGCAATTAAACATTTTGCCGCAGCCAATCCCCACCGGCGGAGTTTAGTTTGCCAAGTATGTTCACACACATTATGGAAGCCCAGTAGACATTCCACTGGCACCAACGGGAGCACAAATTGCAACAATTGGGATAAACAACCAACAACATGTTTCCAAAAAAGTTGTAAAGGAAGACAATCCCACCATATATGCAGAAATGTGCTCACAGCCCCCCCCCCCCCCGCCCCCCACACCTCCAACACATTGCAGAAGACCCCGGAAACATTTTATGTAACCTAGCTGGTGTATAATACCACCTGGTAAACACCTTGTAGGCGTTCTCCTGTATAAGAACACAAGAGGAAGCCTTACCCACCTCAAGACAAAGTTGGGTCCATTCCCTCTCCGAAAAAGAACACCCCAAGTCCCGTTCCCAAATGTCTTTATATTTAGGATAAAAGGTAATCGAGCCCCGAAAATATTGATAGAGAACTGAAATGGGTTTGGGCAGACTACGAAGTGTAAGCCACAGATGTTCTAAGGGAGCCATTGACTTGATCGATTCCCCAGTCCAGCCCTGTGATTGAATAAAATGTCGGGTTTGGGAGTAAGCCAAAAAATCCCCCTGAGGTAAAGCATTACTCTTCTGGAAAGCCTCAAAGGATACCAAGATCCCCTTATGGAGGACATCAGAAAATGTCCGGAGCCCTAGACGCTCCCAGCGCAAAAAAACCGAGCTCTCCCTACCCACCGGGAAGAAGGGTTCATCACATAACGGCCCCAAAAGTGAAGGCACCATCCCAGCTCCCCATCTCTTCCCCGTCTCACACCATATCCTCAAGAGGTGATTCAAAATAGGATTATTCAAAGTTCTGAAAACCACCCGTTCTGATAAAGAAGACCAAAGTAAGGATCATAAAACCCGGTTACCCATTAGTTGCTGTTCCAAGTGGACTACACATTTTTGTTCAGCTATATCCCAATCCAACAAAATTCTCAACTGCGCCGCCCTATAATACCAGAACAAATTGGGAAGTGCTCTCCCCCCAGACTCCCGAGGCAACCACATACACTGGCGGGAAATCTGAGGCGGTTTCCCCTTCCAAATAAACTTAAAGAATAAGGCATGAAGTTCTTTCAACACCACAGAAGGGAGCGGTATAGGCAATGTTTGAAAAAGAAATAATAAACGAGGCAGAATATTCATTTTAGTAACCGCTATCCGTCCCCACCAAGACAACCACAACCCAGACCACCGCTGTAAATCCGCCCTAATCTGCCTAATTATGGGGGTATAATTCAAAGTGTATAGCTGAGAGAGATCCCGAGAAATATAAATCCCCAAATACTTAAGCGCCCCAGAAGCCCAACGAAACGGAAATCTCCCCGATAATCCCCGTTCCTCATCAGCAGTCAAGGTGAGTCCCAACAATACAGACTTATCCGGATTGACTGTAAAACCGGACACCAGACCAAATTCGTCAAAAAAGTCTAACAAGATAGGAAGGGAGAATTCTGGATCACGCACATATAACAAAACATCATCAGCAAACAGCGCAAGCCGGTGTTCCTGAGCCCCAACCCATACTCCTCTCAGATCTGGATGCTCTCGCATGCGGATGGCCAAGGGCTCAATAGACAATGCAAACAAGAGCGGAGAGAGAGGGCAGCCCTGACGTGTACCCCGTTCAATTGAAAAAAACTCTGTGTAACCCCCATTCACTCTAATATTCGCCCTCGGAGAGCGGTAGAATGCCCGCACCCATGCTAGAAAGAAATCCCCACACCCCGTCCGCTCCATGACCTGCCATAGAAAGTCCCAGCCCACCTGATCAAAAGCTTTCTCCGCATCAACTGCTAAGAAAGCTACCTTATCCAAAGTCTGCTGCGCCTCCCAAATAAGATGCAAAAATACGCAATGTTGTTCCTCATAATTTAAATATTGCTCATAGAAGGAACAACATTGGGTATTTTTGCAAATGGAAGTTGGAGGGTTAATTCCCTTGAAACAGCCAATTGAGTGAAACATGAATTCATGCTGGGACACAAGATAGGTTGAATTTGTTTTGAATTTAAAAAGAAAAATGATCAATGAAGAATACTATAATGGCAAGAAAATATAATGATAAAACAGCAACTAATTTTGCCTATTTTTATATATTAAAAAAGTACTACATAAGGTGAATGTCCATATTGCTGTCTGTTGTTCTGCTGAGCACTGGCATTGAAACAGCAAAATGCATTTATTGCATACTTGTCCTCTGTCGGAAACATTATGGTGGTATATTAGTTGTGTTAATAAAAATTTATAAACAAAGCCCTGCCAGCTGAACATCTCTTTCTCTAGTTCAGCAGCAGGAACTTTGATTTATAAGAATGGAATACGCTAAATATTAGAGTACTAAGGCTTATATGGATGCTGCGGGGACGGTGACGGGGCGGTGAATGGGATGGCAGTGGCGGTGACGGGGCGGTGAAAGGGATGGCAGTGACGGTGACGGGGTGGTGAATGGAATGGCGGTGACGGGGCGGTGCAGAGGATGGTGGGCCGGGGACGGGGCGGTGACGGGGACAGATTTTTTCCCCGTGTCATTCTCTAATACAATGCACATTAAGTGGAATAATTTCTGACTTGCTCCAATTTATCTTATATCCTGAAAACTTTCCAAATTTCTCTATCAACTCCAGCAAGCATGGAATGGTAGTTTCAGGATTCCTCAAATAAAGCAGTATATCCTCTGCATAAGCAGAGATTTTATATTCCCAATCTGCCCGTGGAATACCCTGTATCCCCTTTGCTTGTTGAATGGCTAATAACAAGGGTTCTAAAACAATATCAAAAAGCAAAGGAGATAAGGGACAACCTTGCCTAACGTCCCTCCGCAAATTAAAACGCTCTGATAAATTATTGTTAATGTATAATCTTGCAGCAGGGGAGCTATACAACGTTCAAATCATTTGTATAAATCCTGAACCTATACCAAACCAACCTAATGCCTGATACATGAAAGTCCATTCAACTCGATCAAAGGCTTTCTCCACATCCAAAGAGATCAAGAAAGCCAGATCATTCATGTTTTTTGTTAAATTTAGAGTATGAAAAGCCAATCTAGTATTGTTAGAAGAATGTCTCTTAGCAACAAATCCTGTTTGGTACACATCAATAATAAAAGGGAGAGCCTTAGCCAATCGTAAAGCTAATATCTTAGCTAAAAGTTTTCCATCAACATTGATTAACGAGATGGGCCTGTAGTTTGAAACCAAAGTGGGATCTTTGTTTGGCTTTGGCAAAACAATTGTTAATGATTCTGCCATAGTACCTGTAATATGACTACGTTAGCCCCTATTACACTAAACTCCACTGGCTGCCGGTGGAGGCAAGGATCATCTTTAAATTTGCCTGCCTCTGCTTCAAAACCTTAGCAGGCTCTTCGCCAATCTATCTATCTGAGCACCTTGAAATTGCAGGCCCCTCTCGCACACAAAACACTTACCTGGTTTCCTTTCCTTCCCTGAAGGGCTGCCTCTACAAGAAATTCCTCGACAGATCCCTAGCATTCCAAGCGGGCAAATGGAACAAATGCCTTACCGCTCTCATCTCCAATTCCCCCCCTATTAAATGTTCAGGAAATCAATCAAAGCCTACCTTTTTAACAAATTCCTCTAACTTCTCCCCCCTCCTTCCTTGACACCTCCCCTGACCTCGAAACACCCCCAGACTCTCTGACTCCTCCACCCTGTTAGCCACTATCTTGTTAGCCACTATATGGCTTAACAAAATGGATCCACTCAATCTAACTAATTATCCTGTTTTCGTTACTCCTCATACTAAATGCCTCTGCTCTGCCATATTGAACATCGCTGTATATAACACCGCTGTATGTAACTTGCATTAAATGTATCTTCACTGTAAATGTAACTTCACTATAAATGTAACTTCGCTGTAAAGGTAACTTCACTGTAAATGTACAGTCTCTTCATCTGTTAACCGCATAGAATTTCCATGATACTGCGGTATACAAGAATAAAGTTGTTGTTATTATTATTATTAATGCAACCTTTAGTCAGTTGAAACTGATATAAATTTAATAAATAAGGTAAAAGGGTACTTTGAAATGATTTATAAAACTCTACTGTAAAACCATCACCACCTGGAACGGATCCAACTCTAAGAGACTTCAATGCTGTCTCTAATTCTTTTAGTGATGTAGGCTCCTCTAAACTTCCTTTTATATGTTCAGGAACCTTTGGTCCAATAATTAGATTCAAAAATTCTAAACCATCTTTGTCCCTATCACCATAAGGCTCAGAAGAATATAGGTCTTTAAAAAAATTTAGAAATTGTTTTAAAATCTTTTCAATTTTAGTATGTTTCTCCATTTTCAACCTTTATTACAATAATTTTTGTTCTTCTTTTCTTTGCTTTAAGATAATTTGCCAATAATCTTCCCGCCTTATTTGAGTTTCCATAATACTGAGTTTGCTGGGAAAACAAATCTTTCCTTACAAATTTAGAAGATATCTCATTATATTTGCCTTTTGCTTTTAATAAAGCCTGTAATGTATTTTGCTCTCATTTATCAACTAATTTACTTTCCAACTGTTTAATTTCTTTTTCCAAATCATGAAATTGATTTTTCAGTTGTTTTCTAATATATGCCGAATATGAAATAATATTACCTCTTATGGTAGCCTTAAATGCATCCCATAACATTTCTATGTTAATATCTTCTGAGGTATTAAATTGGAAAAATTCAATTATTTTTAATTTAAATTCTTCAAGGAAATTTGAATCCGCAAAGTATTATCAAATCTCCAAACGGATTTACAATAGTCTTGCTCATAAGATTGTAACTCAATCCATACACCACCATGATCAGAAAAAATGATAGGATCTATGATAGCTTTTGTCACTTTCTGAACTATTTGATTCGTGACAAAAATATAATCAATTCTAGAAAAAGAATTATGGACCTGTGAAAAGGAAAATTCCCAATTATTAAAATGAAATATACGCCATACATCTATTAAATTACAAGATTGTGCCAAATTATCTAACCCTAGTGACTTCATAATTTTACTTGGTTTTTTATCCATTAATGGATCCATTACAGCATTGAAATCTCCAGCCACTATTAAATTAGAAGTAGCCAGTGGGAGTAATATTTGTTGTAGATTCTTAAAAAATTCCATTTGATTCGTATTTGGGGCATACACATTGAACAGTTCTAGGGTAGTATTTCCCATGCTCATTTTTACATGTACCCACCTACCCAAAGGATCCGAATCAATCATCTGAAAACTAGCTGTACATTTCTTATTTATTAATATGGCAACCCCAGCTTTCTTGCCAACTGCAGGGGCAAAAAAATTTTGACGAACCCAACCCCCTTCGAGTTTTCTTGACTCTATCATTGACAGGTGCGTCTCCTGAATAAAATATAAATCAGCGTTTTGCTAACATTTTCTTCCTTTTTATTTGATGATTAAGGCCATTGACATTCAAAGAAAATATCTTAGTCTCCATCTATTTCTTTTTTTTAACTTGAATATCTTTATTAAAAGTTTTATGTTATACAAGCTACATGTGGATATCAGAGCTCAATCACCCCACAGTATGTAACAAACAGAAAGACATCAGAATCAGAAATCACAAAAGCATAAAGAAAACATCATTGATATGTAGATATCCCCTGCATTAATTCTCAAATCCCCCCCCCTCCCCAATCAAACTGAAATATCCAAAGTGGACAACTCCCTGTTGTTCCTTCAGGCAGTTATCCCCACAGCAGTAATCCCCCAAATTCCCCCAGCCCCAGTAAACTTAAACCAAAGTATCAATCTTGTCCATAATAACAGTCCAAGTTTGAATAGATGAAAAATAGTGCCCATGTCGTTTAGCAATGGAAAGCTCCATGGTACACAATTGATGAAATTTCAGAGACCATTCTAACATAACAGGTGCCTCAGATATTTTCCAGTGATTAGCAATTAAACATTTTGCCGCAGCCAATCCCCACCGGCGGAGTTTAGTTTGCCAAGTATGTTCACACACATTATGGAAGCCCAGTAGACATTCCACTGGCACCAACGGGAGCACAAATTGCAACAATTGGGATAAACAACCAACAACATGTTTCCAAAAAAGTTGTAAAGGAAGACAATCCCACCATATATGCAGAAATGTGCTCACAGCCCCCCCCCCCCCGCCCCCCACACCTCCAACACATTGCAGAAGACCCCGGAAACATTTTATGTAACCTAGCTGGTGTATAATACCACCTGGTAAACACCTTGTAGGCGTTCTCCTGTATAAGAACACAAGAGGAAGCCTTACCCACCTCAAGACAAAGTTGGGTCCATTCCCTCTCCGAAAAAGAACACCCCAAGTCCCGTTCCCAAATGTCTTTATATTTAGGATAAAAGGTAATCGAGCCCCGAAAATATTGATAGAGAACTGAAATGGGTTTGGGCAGACTACGAAGTGTAAGCCACAGATGTTCTAAGGGAGCCATTGACTTGATCGATTCCCCAGTCCAGCCCTGTGATTGAATAAAATGTCGGGTTTGGGAGTAAGCCAAAAAATCCCCCTGAGGTAAAGCATTACTCTTCTGGAAAGCCTCAAAGGATACCAAGATCCCCTTATGGAGGACATCAGAAAATGTCCGGAGCCCTAGACGCTCCCAGCGCAAAAAAACCGAGCTCTCCCTACCCACCGGGAAGAAGGGTTCATCACACAACGGCCCCAAAAGTGAAGGCACCATCCCAGCTCCCCATCTCTTCCCCGTCTCACACCATATCCTCAAGAGGTGATTCAAAATAGGATTATTCAAAGTTCTGAAAACCACCCGTTCTGATAAAGAAGACCAAAGTAAGGATCATAAAACCCGGTTACCCATTAGTTGCTGTTCCAAGTGGACTACACATTTTTGTTCAGCTATATCCCAATCCAACAAAATTCTCAACTGCGCCGCCCTATAATACCAGAACAAATTGGGAAGTGCTCTCCCCCCAGACTCCCGAGGCAACCACATACACTGGCGGGAAATCTGAGGCGGTTTCCCCTTCCAAATAAACTTAAAGAATAAGGCATGAAGTTCTTTCAACACCACAGAAGGGAGCGGTATAGGCAATGTTTGAAAAAGAAATAATAAACGAGGCAGAATATTCATTTTAGTAACCGCTATCCGTCCCCACCAAGACAACCACAACCCAGACCACCGCTGTAAATCCGCCCTAATCTGCCTAATTATGGGGGTATAATTCAAAGTGTATAGCTGAGAGAGATCCCGAGAAATATAAATCCCCAAATACTTAAGCGCCCCAGAAGCCCAACGAAACGGAAATCTCCCCGATAATCCCCGTTCCTCATCAGCAGTCAAGGTGAGTCCCAACAATACAGACTTATCCGGATTGACTGTAAAACCGGACACCAGACCAAATTCGTCAAAAAAGTCTAACAAGATAGGAAGGGAGAATTCTGGATCACGCACATATAACAAAACATCATCAGCAAACAGCGCAAGCCGGTGTTCCTGAGCCCCAACCCATACTCCTCTCAGATCTGGATGCTCTCGCATGCGGATGGCCAAGGGCTCAATAGACAATGCAAACAAGAGCGGAGAGAGAGGGCAGCCCTGACGTGTACCCCGTTCAATTGAAAAAAACTCTGTGTAACCCCCATTCACTCTAATATTCGCCCTCGGAGAGCGGTAGAATGCCCGCACCCATGCTAGAAAGAAATCCCCACACCCCGTCCACTCCATGACCTGCCATAGAAAGTCCCAGCCCACCTGATCAAAAGCTTTCTCCGCATCAACTGCTAAGAAAGCTACCTTATCCAAAGTCTGCTGCGCCTCCCAAATAAGATGCAACGTTCTTCGAATGTTGTCACTAACTTGGCGTCTCTGAATAAACCCCGACTGATCCATATGAATCAGATTAGGCAAGCACTTCCCCAGCCGGAGGGCCAAAACCTTTGCCAAAATTTTTGCATGGGTGTTCAATAGTGAAATGGGCCGATACGCACCACAACTAGCAGGGTCTCTCCCCGGTTTAAGCAATATAGAAATACCCACATCTCCCATCGATGGCGGTAGCATATTACCTCCCCGTACCAAAAAAGGAGCTAGAACGTCCCGATACTGTTTGTAAAAACTATTGGTGTACCCATCTAAACCCAGGGACTTTCCCAATTTCAATCTGGCTATAACCCCTAGTACCTCCCCCAAGGAGACAGGACTATTAAGATATGCTATATCAGAGTCTCCCAGGTGTGGCAACGTCACTTTATCTAAATACCCCGTAATAGATTCCAATTGTACCCCCTTCACTTTCCCATATAATTTGGTGTAAAAGGAAAGAAATACCTTCTTAATAGCCCCATCAGTACACTGCATCTTCCCCTCCATATCCCTAATCCGTGTTATAGCAGTTCGGGCCTGTTTCAATTTGATGTACCGAGCAAGTCGCGAGCCAGCTTTATTACTATATTCATATACCGTCTGTCGCAATCTTAGTCTATAATAGTCAATATCCTCCATCTGTAGAAGAGAAAGCTCATGTCGCACTCTCAAAAGCTGTGCAAACACCTCTGGGTCAGGAGAACACTGGTGCCGCCTCCCCAGGGAAATCAAACTCTCCCGAAGGGATACAACTCTGCGCTCCCGCTTCCGCTTAAGGCGGGCCCCCCATTTAATAAAGACCCCTCGAAGTACAGCTTTAAGGGCATCCCACAAAGTAGAGTCCCCAACCATACCATTATTATTGTCATGCAAATAATTAGTGAGAGCCTCCTCTACCTCACTGGCCACCTCCGTATCCTTTAGCAATGATTCATTAAGCCTCCAAAAAGCCCGATGACTCCCCCCATCCCAATATCCCTCACAAGCTATCCAGACAGGCGCATGATCAGAGATATGTATAGCTTCAATTTCAGCGGCCCGTATTCCCCCCCCACTGATTACGATGGGTCCAAAGACTATCAATTCTAGCATAGGAACAATGAACAGAAGAGTAATGTGTATATGACCGCTGAGTAGGGTGGTGCAAGCACCAGCCATCAATCAATCCCAGGGAGGACATCAAGGCAAGAAAAGCTTTGTGAGAAGCTCGTGAAGATGGTCGAAGTCTTCCCTGAGAGTGATCAAGCACCACATCAGGCGTGACATTGAAATCCCCACCCAAATATACTGACCCCCCAACAAAATTGACCAAATCTTCTTTAAGAGAGCCATAAAAGGCCGCCTGACCCCCGTTTGGACCATAAACATTAATCACAGTGATGTGACGGCCCTGCAAGGTACCCTGCAGAGCTAGACACCTTCCCCCAGAATCCCTATATACCTTCAGAACAGTAAAACCCAAACCCTTGCGGATAAGAATTGCCAGTCCTCCCACTTTTTTAGCAGACTGTGCACTTTGATGAGTCCATACATGTTCAAAGTGAGAGGACCTCAAAACCCCCACATGTCTGGGCCTCAAATGGGTTTCCTGAAGCATACAGATGTCCCATTTTAATCTATTCAATTCACGATACACTATATACTCCGTTTACCCGGACTGTTCAAACCATTCACATTCCATGATCCTATAGTTAGAAGTTTACATGTATTCCCCCCCTGTTTCCCCCCACCCCCTCCCCCGCCAGAAGCTGACCCCCTCAATGAAGGACCAGCCAGTCCGCAGAAAGTGAAAGTTACCCCAGGTGACTAGCCCAAGCTGCTCCCCTGAAGTCCAAAACAAAACCAAGTAGTATAACAGGACAAGCAACAATGAATGTTAGTAAGAAACAGCAACAATTGCAAAGTCCAATACAAAATGAAGACCAGAGTCATCACACCACCCAGTGAAACTCCCAGCCAAACAGTTCAATGAATCAATCAGCAAAGTAGTGTAGGTGAAACATCAGGTTCCCAGTTTAGCTGTACGCTTTCCAGAGCGCAGGACCGTTGTCACAACCCTAGCCCTAAAGCTCAGGTTGTGCCAGGGAAGGCTCTGCCTAACCCTAACCTGGCCTTAAAGAGGGCTAACCATTGTGACAGATTAAATACCCATAGGAAGGAAGGCTCTGAATGTACATTTAAACCTCAGCTTACAAAACCCTGGGGAGGTGAGGAGCATGGGGAGAACAGCCTGGAACAGCCTCACAGCAAATCCACCAGGTCAGCTAATTCTCAGCTGCAGGGTTTAATTAGAAGCCCCAGGAAATCTCAGCACAAGCTACAGGCTGCCCTGCCCCCGCACAGAACTGGGCGTGGTCGCCTCAGTGCTCTAGAGGCAGCACTGAGGAGGAACCAGTCAGTTTACCCTGAGACAACCCAGGAAGGAGGTTCGCAGGATAGCTCGCCTGAACCTCAGAGCTCCCAGGACATTGAGATGGTGGAAGCAGCCCCTGTCTCTGAAGCCAACCAGCTAGCTGATCCAGAGCCTATGGAATTGATGGCACTATCATGGATACAGAAGCCTGTATAATGGATGAAAGTTAAGTGCAAGACCTTTTACTTTCTGGTGTGCTTATTTTTGTGAATTTGGGTTTTTTTGTTGAAACCTGCTTGCACCTGTTTAGAGCCAGTGAGTAGTGCTGGGCTCTCACTGCAAGGTGCCTGAAACCTGGAAGTTTTAAACCAGGTTTATTTTGCTTGGAAGTGTTTGTTTGTGTTTGCCTTTTGAGACTTGAGTGAAACACAATATGAACTTTGTATAGGGGTATTAGCATGGGGAGAATCCACACAAGATCCTGGGAGGGATTGTGGGGCCATTTGTGGCATACTGTTTAAAAAACAGGTTTGAATAAGTGGATTCAGCTACTCCCCTCCCCCACCAACTACTTCTGAGTTGGTTGGGGCTAGGCCTGCCTCAATCCAGGCTTGGGTGCAGCACTTTCAGTCTTCAAGGAAAGGGCTATAGTTTTTTCTGTCTGCTTGCTAAAGGCAGACGTACTAAGACTGGGCTATTACAGACTAAGTGACTACTCACCTGTTATACCTGTACGGAAGGTGTGGGTTGTTTATTTTTGCAACCCTTTATTCTTTCATGTTTTCTTTTGTTCATGAAAGGAATGAACTAAACCCTATTCAGGGTCTGTGAACTCAATAAATTGGGACTTTACTTTATTTTGAACCTCATTGTTCCTGATCTTTTTGTATTGCTTTATTGACTGAGAGACCAGCAGGACCTCCAGCATCATCTGGAAGCACGTGAGACGCAGGCTATTCTGGGCGCTGACCGGGGCCATCGTACAAACCAGCACCAGCAGAGTCACACCGTGGACCAAACTCCTTGGAGTCCCGATGTACTAGCCAATTCCGGCGTGGGCACAGGCTCAGGAATATTCACGCACCCCAGCTCTTTCATAGCAGACCAGGCTTCCATTACAGTAGACACTCTCCGAGACATCCCATTTACTGTAATCCAGACCCCAAAGGGGAAAAGCCAGCGATACTTGTGGCCCCCATCCCACAGTGCTTGGGTGACCTCTTTAAATGCTCTACGCTTCTGTAATGTAGACCAGGCCAAATCTTGGTATACTCCCACCTCCAGCTCCTTCCAACGGAAACGGGGATGGCGCCTAGCCATCTGCAAAACCCGTACTTTGAGTGCATAATCTGCAAAGCAGGCAATGATATCTTTGAATCCAGGACCCCGCACTGGACCCAAGCTCCGATGTGCCCTCTGAAGGTGAATCTCATTAGGTACCTCAGCGCCATCCATTCGAAGCAGGCTGCGATAAAACTCTCTCACCACATGTTTGCAGTCGCGATACGCCTCCCCCTCCGGTATTCCTTTGAATCGCAAATTACAGCAGCGCAATCTATTCTCAAGATCCTCCACTTGCGCCTATAAATCCTGCAACTCTGAGGAGAGGTGAGCCGATGACTCTTTGATCCCCGACACCGATGCAGATAGCGTTTCAACGTGGTCCTCTGAAGCCGATACTCGGGCTCCCAGCTCACCCACATCCGCTCGAATTTCTGCTAAAGCTGCTTTCACATCTACACGCACTCCCACCATTTCTTCCTTCAGCTCCCGAAACCATGCCTGAAAAGATTTGTGTGCTGTCCCACCAGGCTCCACCGGAAGCTCGTCTCCAGCCTCGGCCGACTCCGCCGGTATCGCGGGCCCCGCCGCCATCTTGTTCATGTCTCCCGCTCCTCCCTGCGACTCACCCGCCGATTTTTCACCAGCCTCGCTAAAATATTTAAACTTGTCTAGTTTCTTCCGAGTCGCCATTCCAGCGGCAACCGACGAGCGATCTCAGCGCCGAAAACGAAACCGCGCTGGAAGCTTAAAAGCTCTTTTTCTCTTCTGCCCCTACGGAGCTCTCGATTCAGGCAGCCATTCACTAGGATGACGTCACTTCCTCCATCTCCATCTATTTCTAAGTGCTTAATCCAACATTGATATTTAAATTTATTTAATTTGATATGATTAGACACCATCACACAAACATTAACCAATGAAAAGTTAGAATGATCTTCTTCAGTCCTTATCCTCCCACCCTTATTTTTGAAAAAAAAAAAAAAAAACCCTCCCTTCCCTCCTCCACCCTCCACATAAATTGAATGCCTTGGAACACATATAAGATTAGTAAGCACAATACCCCCCCAGTCAACACTCTATCATTACAATTTTTACCATATTTAAAATTATAAAATTATTTATAATGCAATATAAAACAAATGATCCCACTATACCCCTTTGCTATAACTTAATCTTATATTACAGAAGTTTTCATAAATGCAATTTTAAACTTTTCAATTAAATCAAGTTTTCATTATCATAAATAATTGACAATCCTTTGCAAAGAAGAAATAATATACAGTGGTACCTCGGTTTACGAGTGCACCAGTTTGCGAGTGTTTTGCAAGACGAGCAAAACATTCGCAAACTTGGTGCCTCGTAAACCGAGCTTGCTCGCTGTACGAGCGCCCTCCCCCCGCGATCCGGCATCCCCCCCGGCGATCCGACATTCCCCCCCCCCGCTCGCATCGCCCCCCTCCACCGCGATCCTACTTCTCCCCCCCCCCCCCCGAGCAGTCAATGACACCCTTTACCCGACTTGGCACCAGTGCCGGTGCCCGAAGATCCTCCCTCTTCTGGCGCGGCCTGGGCTGGGCGGTGCGTCGGAGATCCTCCTTCTTCTGGTCTGGGCTGGGCTGGACTGGCTTTGAGCATTTGCGCATGCTCAAAGCCTTCTGGTCTCGCTCTCTCCGAGATTGAGAGCGAGACCAGAAGGCTTTGAGCATGCGCAAATGCTCAAAGCCAGTCCAGCCCAGCCCAGACCGGAAGAAGGAGGATCTCCGACGCACCGCCCAGCCGCGCCAGAAGAGGGAGGATCTTCGGGCACCAGCACTGGTGCCAAGTCGGGTAAAGGGTGTCATTGACTGCTCGCAGGGGGGGGGGGGAAGTAGGATCACCGTGGAGGGGGGGCAACGCGAGCCGGGGGGGATGCCAGATCGCCGGGGGGGTGGGTGTTGGAACAGCGTCGGATTCCTCAAGGGGGGGGAGAATGGAGCAGCGCCGGTAGTCTCGGGGGGGGGGGGGGAGGAGGTGGAACCAATCAAAGCAGTTTCCCTTACTTCCTATGGGGAAACTTGCTTTGATATACGAGCAATTTGGTTTACGAGCATGCTTCTGGAACGAATTATGCTCATAAACCAAGGTTCCACTGTATATATAAACCATATTATATATTCAATATTCATAGAATGACGCTTAAACTTTTATCATAAAATCTAATTCATTTTATATGCCTAGCAAATTAACCTTGACCTTAAATCAATATACTTTTACTAATTTGTAAAGTCTTACTCAGTGAAAATCTAATCTGAATTTATAGGACCTTTAAAATCTAAGATAAAAATCATCTTTTTTAGTAAACAATTTAATCTCTAATTCATGTAAAATTTCCCCTAGAACATCCAGTAAAACACCATTAAAGAGTAATCATAACTACCTTCCTTAATAAAATTAAACCCCATGCTTCTTATTGCTATTAAAGTATAATCTTAATCCAACTGAATATTTAATTTATTATTTTCAATATATACCTAGTATTCTTTCAAAAGCATGACTGAGTGATTTTAAGATAAATCCTCTCTTTCCTGTTGCAAATGTATATTTAAATAGTTAATAAATTACTTCTTAACACTTTAAAAATGTTTTATCTACAGAATGTCAATTTCAGTATGAAGAGAATTCTTTATCATCTTAATTATTCTTAATCCTTAAAGACTCTGGAACTATTTGATGTTACTATAATAAATAAATCTTTCCTTGTTTTTCTTTTTCCTTGGAATTCTAACCATTTTTGTCTGAGCATTCTTCTAAAGATTCAAAGGATTTATATGCCAATGCTTATCCTTTCCAATACTTTTTCCAAGTGCAAGTCCTGTATTCACATTTTCCTAAGTTAAGAAAAACTTGTAGTTAACAGACCATACTCAATGTCAAATCCTGAAACATATGAGTTTCTTCTGTTCTTCATTAACTACTTCTTTTAAGTTTTCCTTCATAAGCATGACTATTTGTTTTCCAAATGATCTTTACTTTTCAAAGCATTAGAGTGAAAAGCCTTTCAAGAAACTTTTGATCCATACTTTCCATTTTCTATCTTCCATTTTTTGATTATCCCAGACCTTCTTAAATGGTACAAATTCCAGGTTATTCAAGCAAAATCTTTTTAAATAGACATTGGCTCCAAATTCGATAAAAAGTCTTTTTTTTATATTCAAATATATTTTATTGAGCTCAACAGAGAAACAGTAGTAAAAAGAACAAGAATAACAGCGAAACTCATGGTATCACAAAAAACCTGTACAATGAGAAAACCCCCCTAACATCCCTCCAAAACCAACCCCCCTCCCCTCATCCTGGTCCTTCTTCAGGCTAATTCCCAAACATGAGGAAAATGCCATACAAAAATCAGACATACATAAATCAGGAAAACAAAGGAACATTACAGGGTATCAACAATTAAGCAATCTGCTGCGGGCTAGAGGGGTCATAGTTGTCCAAAAAGGTTCCCAAGCACACTGGAAGGAACACCCAGCAGGAGATGAAAAGTCTCGTATATCACGGCGCTCCCACATCAGCAAAGAGATCATCTGGCACCGCCAGAGAGAGTAATCCGGTGCCTCTCCGTCAAGCCATTTAAGTAGGATACATTTTAAGGCAATAAGAACTGTCCACCGAAGGAAATGGGCTGCTCCCCGTTTCCTTGGGGAATAATGAGGGACTACTCCAAAAAGAGACAAAGGAGAACGTCTAACATTAATAGTCCAAATACGCTCCACAAAAAGAAATATGCAGTTCCAAAAGGAGCGGATAGAGGGACATGTCCAGAACATATGGCCCAAGCCCACTTCGGAATCCTGGCAGCGAAGGCAGGCCACGGACTCACGAAACCCAGAGAGGCAAGCCCGCTTAGGGGAGATATATAAACGACAAACCAATTTATAATGTTGTTCCCAAAAAGTAGTATATTTTCGAAAAATAGGCAGTCTTCGAATTGCTAGCAAGATCACATCTTCAGACAATTCCACAGCAAGGTCCCGAACCCAAGCATCCCGTAATTTGGAATGATCAAACAAGAGGGATTCATCCTTCAAATGACGATGATGGAATCGAAGGGGAACAGGAAGTTGGGAACCAATAGTGAAGGCCATGGATAACAACTCCTGACAAGAAGCCGTTAAAGAGCCAGCAGGTAGGGAGTTAAGATAGTGTCGAATTTGTATGTAAGCATAATAATCCGTGGGTGGAAGATCAAAGTCTTCCCGCATCTGAGTAAAGATAAAAAGTCTTAACTTCTCAGGGTCTTCAAAAAATAAGGATCTGTCTCCATTTGTTACCTTCATTTTTGCAGGGTAATACAAGACATATTTAAATCCTTTTTCTTTCAGTTGAGGTCTCATCATGAGGAATTGTTTCCTCGTATTTGCCATGTTCTTAGTGAAATCAGGCATAAACCACAATTTAGACCCTTTATAATTTAAATTTTTGTCAACTTTAGCTGCATTTAAGATATCTAAAGCCTGTTGAAATCTTAACAGCTTAAATATCAACGGTCTTGGTCTCACTTGATTTGCTGACCATTTTAAAGGAATCCTGAGTGCTCGTTCTATTTCTAGGGGATGTTTTAAATTCAACTGTAATAGTTTAGGCAGTAGGTTCTATAGAAATTGGACAGCATTTCCCCCTTCCAAATTTTCAGCTAATCCAATAATTTTTACATTCTTTCTTCTACCACGATTTTCATAATCTTCAAGTTGATTCTTTAATTCCTTAACTGTTAGACTGTCAAATTTATATATCCTCTCAGAGAGTTCCACCTTGGTTTCTAATATTGTTACGCTTGTTAGCCATTTCCATCTGCCGATTCATATTTAGCAGTTCTGCTTTCACCTCCGTGATGCTATTTGCATTGTCTTGAAGCATCTGCTTTATACATCTCAGTTCAGACATTATTTCTTTTTTATCTAATACTTCCATTAGATCTGCCGGAAGAGGAACCTTCGACGGCGTCGTTTAATCTTGTTTTTGACGCTTTGCCGTCAAAAACTGTCGTAAAAGCCGCTTCATTTTTAGATTGCCGTGTATTCGCCATGTTACCACACTAAAATCTGGCACTTCAGGAAAGTAAAAAATGCAAGGTAATCTTTCAAAGAATAAATCTGTTGCCCGGGTTAGAGAAGCGTCGTGATCACACCTCCATATTGTGCGCGCGCCAAGCCACGCCCCCCATTTTATTTTATTAATATTTTGTTAACCGAGTTGAACCCTCCTGTTGGGATGAATCGGTATTAAAAAATTAAAAATTAGATTAGATTAGGTTTATTAACTGCTCTAGCCATACACTTAGGCCCAATTCTCCCTAACACCACCTAACTTAATTGTTTTAATTGGTTCAATCGGCGCAATAATTGTGCCGATTAAAAAAACAACTAAAACTAGTTTATTTTTAAAGTAAGGGCTTATAAAAACAGCACCAGCATCACATCTACAAAGGCACCTAGCAGCACCAGAAATGCCCTTAGGCGCCTCTGTAGACGTAATTCACATCAAAGATAGGTGCCAGTAATGTAAGTCTTCAAAATCCTGGCCTACATTTCTGGCGCCTATCTTTGACGTTAGTCATGATTCTGCAAACAGCATCACAACGTGATTGATATACAACCGATGCCATTTTTGCAGGTGGCTACCAATTACGGTGTCATTTCCAGAATCAAGTCCTTAGTGTTGTAGTTACATTCTGCTGCCCTGAGTCTAGAACAGTATTCCGAAGCTTTGACTTTAAAAGCCGATTGTAACATGGTAGTAGGACATTTGCACCAGAGGCATTCTAGATGCACAGTTTGCCTTTTTAGGGCATGCAATCCTGTATGATTCCAGGGGTACTGGTAGTGAAGAAAACACTGACTGCACAAAAAGGAGCAAAGTGGTCCCACAATGCTAGTGAGTGAACCTGAAAAGACTGGTGTGTTCCTGATCCTCTGAAACACTGGGAGAGGGCAAGGCAAGTTTGTCAAGACTCTTCCTTGCTGGGAAAGAACAATGCTGACAGATGCCTTCCCTTGGAATTAGTGAACTATTTAGATAAATTTAATATTCTTAATGAACATCAGTTAGAATTCAGAAAATGTTTTAGATCTGAGATAGTTTTAGCTTCAATTCTTAATCACTTTTACAGTCTTTTTAGTAAAGGCACTATTGCCCTGATTTTGCAACTAGATCTTAGCAGCGCTTTTGATTTGGTTGACCATGAAATAATGTTACACTGCCTAGATGCAATGGGGCTTTTGGGAAGAGTTTGGAACTGGTTTCAGGGTTTTCTGACAAAAAGATCATATCGAGTGGTTTGTGATGGGAAATACTCTTGTTATTGGAATAATCCATTGGGGGTACCTCAGCGTTCCCCGTTATCACCCAACCTATTCAATATTTACATCTCGTCCTTAGGACATTTACTGCAAAAGTTGAATTTAAATTTTTATATATATGCAGATGATATTTCCATTTTAATTCCTTTAAATAGCAAAACTAATGAAATTTTAGAACAAATCTCTTACATCATGACTGAGACAGAACAATGGACAATCAATTTTAAATTGAAATTAAATACAGAAAACACAAAAGTTTTCTTAGCAAGCCCAAAGGATAAAATAACTAGAACATCGCTTCACTTGAAAAGTCACGATTACCTGATTTTCAAATCTATAAAAATATTAGGAATCACATTTGACACTCATTTATCCATGGTTGAACATAAAAATTTAATGGTGAAGAAGTGCTTTTTTTGCACTATGGAAACTAAAGACCATCAAAAAATACTTTGATCCTCTGTCTTTTGCTTTAAGCTGGTTTGGGGATTGGCCTCTACCTATCTTTTGTCTCATTTTGTGGTATACAGCCCTACGAGGATAACCAGAAATTGTAATTTATTTGCCTATCCAAAAATTACTGGCTGTAGATACAGGTCTTTTCTGGATAGGACTTTATGTTTCAAGCAAGTAAGCAGCAGTCCTGGTTGGGTAGTTACATCAGTGGAGCCTTTCGGAAATAAATTAAGACTGTATTGTTTGATAAATTCATTTACTAATAGAAGTTATATTAATAACAATAATTCTACTCTGACTATTCTTAAGAAATATGTTGTACTTTTGCTATTTGTATTTTGTACTTCGCTGATTGTCCAGCTCTCTTCGGTGTAAACCACCTAGAAATTGTCTGATTGTGGTGGTATAGAAGAATAAAGTTATGTTATGTTTTGTAGAGAAATGCTTTGAATCAAATAGGAATGAGGATGTTTCTTTCAGGTGTTGCCATCACTAGAAAGAAAGAATCATCTTATGCTGCTTTTGAAACGCAGACAGCCACTTTGCTACTCACCTCATCATCTGACAGGCACTGTTCTGGGGGAGGGGGAGGGGCAAATTCATACTCCCATGGGGACTTTTTTCCCACTACAAGCTCTATTCCATCTCCTTCCTGTACTTGCACTTCCTGGCTTAGTTCTCGATGCTTCTTCTTTCTCTTTTTACGTGCACTACGCCAGACAGACAGCACATTTTTTCCTGGCCCAAAGAGACGAAGGAAACGCAGAACCTATAGAAGAAAAGAACAATATGAAACAGATTCAACGATAAGAACTGCTACATGTATTTACTTATCTATTCATTGGGTGCCCTAACCTAAAATGTACCACATTCACTGTACTGCTTTACCCACCTTACTTTTTAATTGTGCTTCAAACTATACACTAACACATGCCACCATTTGACATGAGACTATAAAGCCCATTCTTCGAGTTCAATATTTTTATTGAGTATTGAAAAATACAAAAAGCAGTTTAAGTATAAGAGAAAAAGAAAAAACAAACAATAATCATATGCCAAGCCAATGCATTCAGTATAGAAGAAGATGAGAAGATGACGGCAGAAAAGGGCTACAGCCCATCAAGTCTGCCCACTCTGCTTACCCACCCCCTGTCTATGCCATAATGACCCAATTTCCTTATCTTGACCCTCATAGGGATCCCACATGGGTATCCCATTTATTCTTAAAGTCTGGCACGCTGTCTGCCTCGATCACCTGCACTGGAAGCTTGTTCCAATGATCAACCACTCTCTCTGTGAAGAAATACTTTCTGGTGTCGCCATGAAATTTTCCGCCCCTGAGTTTGAGCGGGTGCCCTCTTGTGGCAAAGGGTCCCTTGAGAAAGAAAATATCATCTTCCACTTCGACACGTCCCGTGAGGTACTTAAATGTTTCGATCATGTCTCCCCTCTCCCTACGTTCCTCAAGAGTGTAGAGCTGCAATTTGTTCAGTCTCTCTTCATACGAGCCTCGAGCCTCGAGATCATCCTGGTGGCCGTCCGTTGAACCGATTCAATTCTGCGCACATCTTTACTGTAATGTGGCCTCCAGAATTGCACACAGTACTCCAGATGAGGTCTCACCATGGCCCTGTACAACGGCATTATGACTTCAGGCTTTCGGCTGACGAAACTTCTATTGATACAACCCAATATCTGCCTTGCCTTAGATGAAGCCTTCTCCACTTGATTGGCAGTTTTCATGTCTGCACTGATGATTACTCCTAAATCTCGTTCTGCTGAAGTCCTAGTTAAAGTTTCTCCGTTCAAGAAGTACGTCCTGCATGGATTTCCGCTTCCGAGGTGCATGACCTTACATTTCTTAGCATTGAAGCCTAGCTGCCAGGTTGAGGACCAACTTTCCAATGTAAGCAGGTCCTGCGTCATATAATTCTGTAAACTGCATTCACTTACTATATTACATAGTTTGGCGTCATCAGCGAATAGTGTTATTTTACCTTGAAGCCCTTGAGTCAGATCCCCTATGAATATGTTGAAAAGGAGTGGACCCAGGACCGAGCCCTGCGGCACTCCACTGGTCACCTCCGATGTTTTAGAGAGGGTACCATTAACCACCACCCTCTGAAGTCTGCCACTCAGCCAATCATTGACCCATGCAGTTAGTGTCTCTCCTAACCCCATCGATTCCATCTTGCTTAGCAGCCTGCGGTGTGGGACACTGTCAAAAGCTTTACTGAAGTCCAGGTACACGACGTCCAAAGACTCTCCCAAGTCCAACTTTCTTGTTACCCAGTCAAAGAAGCTGATGAGATTGGATTGGCAGGACCTACCCTTGGTGAATCCATGCTGACTGGGATCCCGAAGATTCCCTTCATTCAAGATTGTGTCCAATTTGCTTTTAATTAGTGTTTCCATGAGTTTGCACACTTTTCCATGAGTTTGCACACTAGTATCAAGAACTGCAATCATTGTAAATAAGCTAGTGCACTAAAACTGCTATGATATATAGAAGAGAAAGGAAGAGGGAGAAGAAGGGGAAAGAGGAAAGGAAGAAGGAAGAGAAGAAGACAGGAGTGTTTATCTAGCAGAGTGAACATACAAATCAAGAAATGTCCAAGGTGATTTAGGACGTACCAACTGTAAAGAGAGCTTGGATAGGCATTTCTTTTCATACGCATAGGACTCAAATCTATGATACATGCTCAGGGAATTCCACCAAAAGGTGGAGTCCAGTAATGAAGGAGACTTCCTGTTTTTCAAAATGTGCATAAGAGCAGTCACAAACATGGCGTCAGTAAGTTTGGCTGGACATTTTGACGGAGCAAAACAGGGATGTTGGGATCGAAGAATTATAATGTCCAAGGAAATATCAGCTGAGCAGTTTGTAATAGATTGTACGGTGTCCCAAATACGAGACCAGAAGGAGCAAACCTCAATGCAAGTAAAAAGCATGTGATCAAGAGTACCAGGTTCCTTCATACAGTTCCAACATAAGGGATCCTGATTTAATTTGGCTTTCCACATGCGAAATGGGGTCCATACTGCATTCCACATAACAAAGAACATCGATTGTGAGACTCTGGAGAACATGAGAGGTCGATTTGTCGACATCAGAGAGCGAGATTGTCAACATAGAGTCCCAATGCTGCATGGATTGAGGAGAGAAAGTGAAGGTATGATCTCTTAAAATACTATAGAAAAGGGAGATTGCCTTACCTTTCATTAGTGCCAATTTGGACCAGTGACGCACAGTGTGAATGGAGGTCATAAAGTCATAGCGGATAGAAAGAGAAGAAATAGCCTGGGAAAGAGAAAGCCATTGTGAAGGAGCAGACAGAGGTAACGGATAAGTAGAACAGAGTGTAGAGAAGGGAACAAGAGAGGTAGGAGTAATCAACTGGTGGAGAAACCACAGACCTGCCTGCTGCCATTTTTTCCATGAAAAAGATTTACCATTACATTGGAGCTTAGGGTTGTTCCATATGGACATATCCGGGCTATCTTTGATGGAAATCTCTGCCACTGTGTCTAAAAGATGTAGGGCATGCTGCGTTGCACTTAACAGGGAGTATTTCCTCAGCAATCTGGGAATTGGCATGGTTGTCAAGCAAGAGATATGTAAAGGTGCACAAATATAATGTTCCATTTCAAGCCAGGAGGGTGGATCCTGAGGATGTGGATCAATGATCCAGTGAGCTCCATATTTGGCCAAAGAAGCAACATAATACAGATGGAAATCGGGCAAGTTCAAACCACCATTAATTTTAGAGGCCCTCAGCTTAGTGAGAGCTATGCGAGGCTTTTTCTTATTCCAAATAAAATCAGAAATTTTTGTGTTGAGCCATTTAAAGAAATACTTCTGACACATGGATGGAAGCATGGAGAGGGTGTAATTTATTTGTGGGGCAAGGGTCCCCACAAATAAATTATGGAAGCTATTCTACCCCACCAAGATAAGAAGAGTGGGGACCAGCGAGAGGTGGTATTTAAAATCAGGTTCTTAAGCTTGGAAATATTAAGATCCTGAGCATGAACCGGAGCTTTATGTATTAGAACTCCCAGGTATTTCACAGCTCCCTCTGCCCAATAAAAAGGGAAGTGGGAAAGATCTGAGGGTAAGATGTGATCATTGAGAGGAAAAATCTCTGATTTCTCCCAATTGACTAAATAACCAGAGAGCAGGGAATACTGAGAAACAATATCAATGAAGGGAGGAAGAGAGTCAAGGGGGACCCGAATGAAGAGTAGGACATCATCTGCATAGGCTGCCAACTTGATCTGACGGTGAGTAGAAGAAATGCCCCTAATTGAGGGACATTGTCGAATGGCAGAGAGGAGAGGCTCCAAGGCCAGGTTAAACAGCAGAGGCGAGAGAGGGCATCCTTGACGAGTCCCTCTATGGAGGGAGAATTTATTAGAGAGAGAGTTATTAATCAGAATGCGAACCGTGGGTTGTCGATATAGGGTTTCAATCCACTCCGTGAAAAGAGAGCCAAAGTTATACCATTTCAGAACCCGGAATAGAAAGGGCCACTCCACATGGTCAAAGGCCTTTTCAGCATCAATGGCTAGACCAATCACTGGGCCTTGAAGAATTTTAGCATGTGCATTTATATGGTGAAAAAGTCGTAAATTATCCCCTATGAACCTATTTTTAATAAAACCCACTTGATCCTTATGGATTAGAGAAGAGATCGCTCTATTAAGTCTCATAGAGAGAAGTTTGGCCAGAATCTTATAGTCAAGGTTAAGAAAAGAAATGGGACGGAAATTTTTAACCAGAGTGGGGTCTCTATCTGGCTTGGGGATAACTACAATAGTAGCCTCAGTGAAATTAAATTGTTTGTCCGGAGTGGAATGAAGGAAATTATAGTATGAGAGAAGATGCGGAGCTAAGAGAGTGTGAAACTGCTTAAAGAACTAATTTGTGAATCCATCAGGACCCGGAGCCTTGCTGTTAGCTAATGAAGATATTGCAGCTTCAATGTCAGATGTAGTTATGGGAGAATTTAAATCCAGCTTTATAGAGTCTGTTAAAGTCGGGTGATCAATGGAGGCCAAAAAAGAGTCTATAGCCGAATCAGAGGAAGAGAAGTCCGATTTGTATAGGTTAGCATAGAAATTCTCAAATTGAGAAGAAATCAAGGATCGGATCATGACGGTCTGTCCGGATGGAGTTTGAATAGCTGTGATGTGTAGACGTTTAGATTTGGTCTTAAGATATCGAGCCAAAGGACGCCCCATGAAGTTGTCCCCCATGTAGTGACCCGAAGCTGAAATAAAAAGATCTCGCCTGGCTGTACATGAGACTAGGTATTATATTCATATTTAAGATTTTGGATACGATGGATCATACAAATGAGCTGACATGTGTTGCAATTCCAATGCTTTGATAGAAGACTCCAATTCTTTCTCCTTTTGCAAAGATTGTTTCTTTTTCCAAGAAGCAAGTTTGATCAATTCACCTTTGAGAGAAGCTTTATAGGCCTCCCAAACAATGGAGGGGCAAACCTCAGGATCATTGGAGTTGAATTTGAAGAATTCTATAGTAAAAAGTTTGATTCTATCAACGATATCCTCATCTAGGAGAAGAGAATTGTTTAGGCGCCAGGAAGAAGAATCCTTACGGGAGCAGAAATGGTCATGTGCAGAGAGATGGCTGCATGATCCGTAAGGGAAATCGGGTGAATGATAGTGTCCGTCAGATTATGAGTGAGAGAAGAAGACAAAAGGAAGAAGTCGATTCTGGAGTAGGTGTTATGTGGCGGTGAAAAATGAGAGTACTCCCTACTCTTCGGATGTAGCAAACGCCACGGATAAACAAGGGAGAAAGCTTCTTTTTAGGACATGCAGAGCTGAAAAAGATTTGAATTTGGAAGGTTTACAAGACGATGATCTATCAATATAAATATTGATATATAAAAAAACCCAAGAAGAGGAGAGCAGAAAGGACTACAGGGTGAAACTGAAAGAAGCCAAGAGAGAGATACGTTTGGCAAAGGCACAGGCGGAAGAACAAATGGCTAAAAATGTAAAAAAGGGAGATAAAAATTTTTTCAGATATATTAGTGAAAGGAGGAAGATAAAAAATGGAATTGCTAGGCTAAAAGATGCTGGGAACAAATATGTGGAGAGTGATGAGGAGAAAGCAAATGTGCTAAACAAATACTTCTGTTCTGTGTTCACAGAAGAAAATCCTGGAGAAGGACCGAGATTGTCTGGCAAAGTTACACGAGAAAATGGAGTAGATTCTGCGCCGTTCACGGAGGAGGGTGTTTATGAGCAACTTGAAAAACTGAAGGTGGACAAAGCGATGGGACCAGATGGGATCCATCCCAGGATACTAAGGGAACTCAGAGAGGTTCTGGCGAGTCCTATTAAAGACTTGTTCAACAAATCTCTGGAGACGGGAGTGATTCCTGGGGATTGAAGGAGAGCGGATGTGGTCCCTATTCATAAAAGTGGTCACAGGGATGAAGCAGGAAACTACAGGCCAGTGAGCCTCACTTCAGTTGTTGGAAAAATAATGGAAGTGTTGCTGAAAGAAAGGATAGTGTATTTCCTTGAATCTAATGGGTTACAGGATCCGAAGCAACATGGCTTTACAAAAGGTAAATCGTGCCAAACGAACCTGATTGAATTTTTTGATTGGATGACCAGAGAGCTGGATCGAGGACATATGCTAGATGTAATTTACTTGGATTTCAGCAAAGCCTTTGATACAGTTCCTCATAGGAGGCTGTTGAACAAACTTGAAGGGCTGAAGTTAGGACCCAAAGTGGTGAACTGGGTCAGAAACTGGCTGTTGGACAGACGCCAGAGGGTGGTGGTTAATGGAAGTCGCTCGAAGGAAGGAAAGGTGACTAGTGGAGTCCCTCAGGGTTCGGTGCTGGGGCCAATCCTGTTCAATATGTTTGTGAGTGACATTGCTGAAGGGTTAGAAGGAAAAGTGTGCCTTTTTGCAGATGATACCAAGATTTGTAACAAAGTAGACACCGAAGAGGGAGTGAAAAATATGAAAAAGGATCTGCAAAAGTTAGAGGAATGGTCTAATGCCTGGCAACTAAAATTCAATGCAAAGTAATCAGAGTAATGCATTTGGGGATTAATAATAGGAAGGAACCGTATATGCTGGGAAGAGAGACGCTGATAAGCACGGACGAAGAGAGGGACCTTGGGGTTATAGTGTCCGAAGATCTAAAGGCGAAAAAACAGTGTGACAAGGCAGTGGCTGCTGCCAGAAGGATGCTGGGCTGTATAAAGAGAGGCGTAGTCAGTAGAAGGAAGAAGGTGTTGATGCCTCTGTACAGGTCATTGGTGAGGCCCCACTTGGAGTATTTTGTTCAGTTTTGGAGACCGTATCTGGCGAAAGACGTAAGAAGACTTGAGGCGGTCTAGAGGAGGGCGACGAAAATGATAGGAGGCTTGCGCCAGAAGACGTATGAGGAGAGACTGGAAGCCCTGAATATGTATACCCTAGAGGAAAGGAGAGACAGGGGAGATATGATTCAGACGTTCAAATACTTGAATGGTATTAACGTAGAACAAAATCTTTTCCAGAGAAAGGAAAATGGTAAAACCAGAGGACATAATTTGAGGTTGAGGGGTGGTAGATTCAGGGGCAATGTTAGGAAATTCTACTTTACGGAGAGGGTAGTGGATGCCTGGAATGCGCTCCCGAGAGAGGTGGTGGAGAGTAAAACTGTGACTGAGTTCAAAGAAGCGTGGGATGAACACAGAAGATTTAGAATCAGAAAATAATATTAAATATTGAACTAGGCCAGTTACTGGGCAGACTTGCATGGTCTGTGTCTGTGTATGGCCGTTTGGTGGAGGATGGGCAGGGAGGGCTTCAATTGCTGGGAGGGTGTAGATGGGCTGGAGTAAGTCTTAACAGAGATTTCGGCAGTTGGAACCCAAGCACAGTACTGGGTAAAGCTTTGGATTCTTGCCCAGAAATAGCTAAGAAGAAAAATTTTAAAAAAAATTTAAATTGAATCAGGTTGGGCAGACTGGATGGACCATTCGGGTCTTTATCTGCCGTCATCTACTATGTTACTATGTTACTATGATTTGGCGGATTTCAATATAACAAATTTTACTGAGTAAAGAATCTGCATCAAATTTTGTTTCAAACTTTAAAAAACTACTGCAGAAACCCATCGTATGCTCCAGGAAGCCTTTGTAGATAATGCCATGTGTCAATGCAAAACCTTTCTTTGGTACATATGCTTCAAGGATGGACAAACATCTATCCACGATGATGACCGTTCAGGACGACGGTCAACAAGCACAACACCAGAAACCATAGTATATGTTCGTGAGACTATCTTTGCAGATTGTAGGCAAGCTATCCACAATGTTTGTGAGATAGTAGGACAATCATATTGGACAGTTCAACGAATTTTATCGGTAAAATTGAGCATGAGAAGCATTGGTTGCTCCACCATGACAACGCGCCCGCTCACACATCACTTGTTGTTCGACAACTCCTGACTTCCAGAAGCATTACAGTGATTACGCACCCTCCCTATTCGTCTGACCTTGCCCCTGTGATTTTTTTCCTACTCCCCAAAATGAAATTATGACTGAAAGGCGCCATTTTAACACGATAGAAGATATCCTGGCAGAATCAAAGGATGTCCTCAAGGCACTCACCCAAGATGACTTCCATAGATGCATGGACTCATAGAAACTTGATGGCAGATAAAATCCAAATGGCATTGTGGGTACTTTCCTACATATCTGGTGGGAGTGTCAGATGTTGGTGCCTGGCTGGCAGGATGTGACGGGATCTTTGTCACTAATGTTGGGGGTTCCAGTTCCTGTTACTCCTCAGGCCTGCCTTCTGGGGATGTCCAATATCTGTGAGACCGCTTGGCAAACTCGAATTCTGCGCATGGGGCTAGAGGCATTTAAATGCCTCATTGCTGCGTATTGGAAACAGTCCCAGGTGCCTACTAAGGCTGAGTGGACGGTGAAACTCTCCTTGATGGGGAGAATGGAATTATATGTGGCCAAACGAAGGGGATATTATTTGCAATCTATGAAAACTTGGGCTGTTACCCAGAAATTGAATTTGTAGACAGCTATGGCATTGCTCGATCCTGAGGACTGTCCTTTGCAGAGGGGGGGGATGTCACGGGGGGGGGGGGGGGATATAGACGATGTAGTAATTTTGCATTGTTTTTTGTAGGCATTGGATTTTGTATTAGTGTAAATGCTGTTTTCTTGTGTAATCTGGATTGTTTTATGGATTGAAAACCAATAAAAATTTCAAATTAAAAAAAAAATCCAAATGGCCCATCTAGTCTGCCAATCTGCAGTAACCATTATCTCTTTCTATCTCCAAGAGATCCCACGTGCCTATCCCAGGCCCTCTTGAATTAAGACACAGATTCTGTCTTCACCATTTCTTCTGGGACACTGTTCTATGCATCTACCACCCTTTCTGTAAAAAACTAAACTAAACTAAAACTTAGTTTTATAGACTGATTCATCAACCAAGAGGAGCATAACACATAAATTTGACAAGAAAAAGTAGACTGAAATAGTTAATTTCCAAAATGCTTAGCAAACAAAAAAGTTTTCCGAACTTCAAAAAAGCATTTCCTTAGATTACTCTGGAGCTTATCACCTCTTAACTTCATCCTATGCCCTCTCTTTGCAAAGTTTCCTTTCAAATGAGAGACTCAACTCATGCACATTTATATTACGTAGGTATTTAAAAGTCTCTATCATATCTCCCCTCTCCCGCCTTTTCTCCAAAGTATACAGATTGAGATCTTTAAGTCTGTCCCCATATGCCTTATGATGAAGACCAAATACCATTTTAGTAGCCTTCCTCTGGACCGACTCCATCCTTTTATATTGGATGGGAGAGATGGAACAATGGGAGGGTCAGCATGGGTATGGGTTCGGCTGTGCAGCGGGGGGCGAGGCTGCTCAAGGGTTTTGCTGCACGGAAGGGAGAGATAGAAGATGGGCAAGAGTTCTGCTGCAGGGGGGATGGGAGGGAGGGATAGAAAGATGCTGTGCACAGTGCAAGGGTTCTGCTGCACAGGGGAATAGGAGGAAGGGATACAAAGATGCTGCAGAGGGAAGGCACAAGGGGATGGGTGAGAGGGGAGGAACGATGCTGCACATGTGGGGGAGAGGAAGGATTGGGGTGGAGGAGAGGAAGGGAGAGATGACCATTGTATATGAAAAACATAAGACCTACCCAAAAATAAGACCTAATGTGTTTTTTGGACCCAAAATTAATATGACACTGTCTTATTTTCGGGGAAACACAGTAGATCCAGAATCTTGTTTCTCACACTTCTAGCATTAGTATATATTGCTTTCCAAACATTGCCCCCTTTTCCCATCCATGTAGAGGTATTCAGTGATTTACTTATCTGAGGGCTTATATTCACCCGTTATCCTAAGAAATTGTTCTCTGCAAGAGAATGCTTGCAACTCCGAGACCCTTCTCGCAGAAACGATCACCACCAGAAGCATAGTCTGGGCTGATGCCATCGTCGGTTGACCCCCCAACGCTGAACAATGAGGTTCAAAGCCATTACAGATAATGACCATTCCCCATGTCTGTTAGCTGAGGTAGTCAGTCGGCTTGAACACTCTCTACTCCCACTATATGGGCTATGGAGAGCGCATGCAAATTAGCTTCTGCCCACCAGAACAACTCAGCCTTCAGTCACAGTTGAGCCCTTCTGGTGTTTTTGTCAGTTAACATAGAACATCGCAGTGGCATTTTCTGAGAAAACCTACTCTAAAACTTCTAGGAATGACAATAGATAGAAGCTGTACCATGCAATCACAAATCAACAAAACAATACAAAAATCATTCGCGGTCATGAGAAACTTAAGGCAAGTTCGAAAATTCTTCGACAGAACACAGTTCCAGTTCTTGGTCCAGTCCCTAGTCCTAGGTCTTCTAGACTACTGCAACATACTCTATCTCCCCTGCTCCACAACCATGATAAAACAACTACAAACAGTTCAAAACACAGCGCTAAGACTTATCTATTCACTGAGGTAACACGACCACATCACGGCTCCCAATACAAGCAAGAGTACAATTCAAATTCTACTGCCTACTATTTAAAAATAAAAACGAAGATAGCCCAGCCTACCTAAATCACCTAATCCAAACTACCTCAACCAGACACAAGAGAACTCACAAACTGTTCACGCATCCCCCAATCAGACGCGTCAAACAAACAAAAAAAAAAACTGTACGATGGCCGCCTAGCCACACAAGCAGTAAAACTAGACTACCAACTCTCCAATTTACTGATAACGAATCCAGACTACAAATCGTTCAGAAAAGAAATGAAAACCATCCTATTCAAGAAATCCTTGAAGACAAACTAACACCGCAAGACTTGTCCTAATTCTCTGAAGCAACCCGCTCTACTCTTCAATTCCTCTGGAAATGGCCAGATAACTTCTTTTATAATTCGCCTTGAACCGCAAGGCATTGCCGGAATAGAAATCACTAATGTAATGTAATGTCATGTAAAACCTTGACTGCCTTGGGGAGGAAGTGACATTACCGGGAGAGATGGTAGCTTGATTTAGTTGCTCCTCCAGATCATGCTATAATTAAAGCTTTTTTTCGCGGTGAGAGAGAAGTAATTTTCCCTGCTCCAGTTATTTCGAGTGGAGAACCTGCTGGGTATCGATGGCGACCAAGAAGGGGCGAGCAGACTTAAAAAATTATGCCTATCAGCCGCTGGAAACTTCTGAGGCCTGTGCGGTAGGCGAGCAGCAGCGTGATCTGGGTGATCTTACTTTGAGCGTGGAGCCTTCTACTACAGCGTCTGACGCTCGCCCGGCTACATGTGGAGAAATGCGTTCCTGGATGGCTGATTTGAAATCCACTATGCTCTCGATACAGAGCTCCCTACAATCGGAGGTGACTAAGATTAGGCAATCGATGCAGGATATGGGGGCTCGTTTACATGAATTCGAGGAACGTGTGATTGATCATGATACGGACCTTGTGGCCCTTCAAGCTCGATGTACCCATCTTGGGCGTAGGCAGGAGGATTTCTAGCTTCGTTAGGAGGACGGAGAAAACCACAGTCGACGGAATAATGTGCGGGCTCGAAAAGTACCTGAAACATTGGCTGCTACGGAGCTCCAGGCTCATTTTACTGATATCTGTATGCGATTTCTACAAGCGGCTGACCCTGGGGCTCCCCTACCGGTGCTGGATTTTGAGCGGGTTCATCGAGCCTTGGGCCCTCGGGTGAGTGATCGCCCTCGGGATGTGGTGGCTTGTTTTTCCCGCTACCCGGTTAAAGCCCAAGTTCTTCAAGCTCCTCGAAAATTGGGGCACATTACCTGAGACAATTTCAAAGTGGAACTCTTTGCAGACTTATCGGCGATTACTCTACGGAAACGCCGGGACTTTCGGGAGGTCGCTCGCTGTCTACAATCGCATGCCATTAGATATCGGTGGCTTTTCCCATTTAGACTCTCCTTGCAGGTAGCCTCTCAGCAGCACAAAGTCACATCATGGAGGAAGCCATTGCGATATTACAAGAGGCTCAGCTTTTTTCACCTCAGGTGGAACCGGCTATATCATCTGGAACCGGAGCTCAATCGCAATGCTGGAAACGGATTCCTACTAATAACAAGAGGCTGCAGCAGTGGTCTGGCTTGGAGCAAGGCTCGGCTCCTGCACTTACCTGAGATTTTGTGCTGGTTCGATAGCTGAGAGACTTAGAGTTCTTTGTTTAGTTTGGCTTGTTCCTCTTGTTTGTTTGACAGCATAACATTGTGCTATTCCTTCTCTGTGTGTATGGCATTTTCTCTCTTCACCTATTGTATGGCTAGCATGATTTGGAGTTAATATGGGTTGTCTAGCCCAAATTATTGAGGGCCTCTGGTTTGTTAGGGGTTGGGGGGAGAGGGGGGTTGGGGGAGGGGTTGGGAAAGGGTCATTTTTTGATGTGGATCTGTGCGGTGTTTGATGTGCTGGGTTGTGATGGGTTGTTTGCTGGGAGTATGGCTGCGTGTGTGCATGAAGGGCTTTGAATGGCAACTAGTGGTTTTTGTTTCTTTACTTTAAATGTAAGGGGTCTGAATGTACCTCGAAAGAGGCAATTGCTTTTTAAAGAGGCTGACCGGTTGAAGGCTGGGGTGGGTTTCTTTCAAGAGACCCATCTTAAGCCACAATATGAGTCGCTTTTGAAACATCCTTGCTATCCCCATATTTACCTTGCTTCGAATGAGGATGGGTCTAAAAAACATGGTGGACATTTCGGACATTTAGAAGTTACCTTTTTAACCACCCAGCAGCGATGTGATTGCATGTCACAAAGCTAATTAAGAACATCTTGAACAGCACTCAGAAATTCTTTTGAATACGTACCAGTTAAGTCTCCTGAGGTAGGGATCGAAACGGGGCCACGTTGGGACCCCATAAACCCTGTTTTCAAACTAAGTGAACGCATTTTCCTCATATATATGCAATGACTATTTGCATGATTGATATATGAAGAGAGAGAAGATATTACATTTTAAATTAATGAAAGATTTTAATATCATTCTAAGCCATACCAAGTCTTTGAGCGTGATCAAAAATTTTATGTAGTTGCAATGACTGGAAGATGAACTCTTATTACAGGGAGGTTTTTCAGCCTTCCCTTCAGAGTTTCATATCTCTGAGCACTTTATATAAATTTTCTTTGATCACTCTCTGCAGACAGATTACCTTTAGGGGTCAAGTTCTTTTGATTATACAGAAACTTTTTTCTGATCTTGTTCTTAATAGCAAGTATTCCTGAATTCACTTAAGGAAAGATGGATGCAAGGCAGAAAGTGAAGACGGAGAGAAAACCAGTCAAAGGACAAGAAGACCCTGGAAACATAGTTAAATGCACAGAAAAATAAAGTCACCAGACAACAAAGGTAGGGAAAATGATTTTATTTTCAATATAGTGATTGAAATGTGTCAGTTTTGAGAAAGGAAAGATATTAAACTTTAAATGTGAGGGCTGCAGAAAAAATAGGGTACTTGGAGGGCCGCAGAAAAAATAGTTAATGACAATTTTGCATAAGGTAAAACTCTTTATAGTTTATAAATCTTTCCTTTAACTGTTAAAGGAAAGATTTATAAACTATAAAGAGTTTTACCTCATGCAAGGTTGTCATTTCTTTAATAAGACATTAACTATTTTTTCTGCGGCCCTCCAAGTACCTACAAATCCAAAATGTGGCCCCACTAAGGGTTTGAGTTTGAGACCACTGGTTTAATATTAGTGATGAGATTTCTCCTTTGATTTTTTGGGAAGGCATGAAGGCTGTTTTTATGTGGCAATATTATATCTATTGGGGTGCACAGACGGTGGGAACGTGGGCGAAAACAGGAGTCTATAAGACAGCAATTGCTTTATTTAAAGCAAGAGCATAAGCAGACTCCTTCTTCCACCACTCTATTGACTCGTTTGGACAAAGTGTGCAGAAACCTCCAGGTGATGCAGTTAGATGAGCTGTCGGAATAATTACAATCTGATCAGCAGAAACATTTTGAGCAAGGTAATCGGGCGGGCTGTCTGCTGGCTTACAAGTTGAAGGCCAGGAAATTGAGAAATTACTATGGTGCGTGCCGCGGATGGTTCTGCCTGCTATACTCCGGAATCTATCGCTCGTGCTTTCCTTTCTTTTTATCAAACCCTCTATACACCAGAGCATACAGTATCTCAAGCTCAAATTGATGCCTATTTGGCTCAGGCGTGACTCCCAGAACTGATGCCTGAGGAAACAGATGATCTGTCCGCTCCTATACTAGAAGAGGAAATTCTGTGGGCGATCTCTACCTTAGCTTATGGGAAGGCACCTGGGTTGGATGGCTTTACGAATCGCTTCTATAAATGTTTTAGGCATTTATTAGTGGGTCCCCTTACCTGGGCTTTTAATAGCCTGGATCAGGTTATGGAGCTGCCTTCTTCTTGGAGATTGGCGGGTGTAACACTTATTTTGAAACCTGGTAAGGATTCTGCTCAATGTGGTATTTGGTGGGCTTTCCACTCGGGGATTATAGATGAACTGACTCGATATGGTTTAGTTTCAGGTTTTCGTACTAATATGGATAAGTCAGAAATTCTAAACTTATCAGTGAACCTCAGAGATTGTGCTGTGTTGAAGGCTAGGTATCCTTTCAAGTGGGCATCTAAATTTCTCCCTTACTTGGGAGTTAATATAACAGCGCAGCTTTGATCTTTATTTGATGTTAATTTTCCACCGCTTTTGAAATTCCTTTGGGCTGATTTGGATAGATGGGAGAATACTTCACTATCTTGATATGGCCGTATTCAGAGTGTGAAAACGTTAGTTTTACCAGAATTGCTTTATCTTTTTCAAGCTTTGTCCATTCCATTGTCAGCTACTTTCTTTCATGGGGTGGCTAAAAGAATTTTTCAATATATCTGGAAAAGTCAACCTCTGCGGGTACCGAGGATTGTGTTGCATCAATTTCGAGCCCAGAGAGGTATGGCGGTACCTTGTTTGAGGCACTACTATGTGGCAGCTCAATTAAAATCGTTTTTAGCTTGGTGTAAAGATAGATCAAAGAGTTGGGTTCGCTTGGAAAGAATTTGGGGTTCTGAGGAGCTATGCCGGGTGCTACCTTGGTTACTGGTGGGGGAGACTAGACAGCTGTTTAAAGGGGCTAATCCGTTTCTGCATCATACGTTTGTGGTGTGGGCCCGGACACGTCTTTTTCACTCTAGACTTTATTTTCATAGTACCCCATTGTGGGTGGCGGCGGGCTTTGAACCTGGAAAAGTTGATCCTTGCTTTCGTGTTTGGGCCCAACAGGGTCTTATGGACTTGGGGGATTTTGTGGAAGATGGTAAATTGGTATCGTTTTCTGATTTGAGGGAGGCTTATGATTTGACGATGAACGATCACTTTCGATATCGTCAGGTGGCGGATTTTATTGGTCTCAGGGTTCTCAGTAATCTTCGCTTAGAGGAGACCCCCCTGGAGTGGGCACTTATGGGAAGTAGTCGTCGGGGGTGCATTTCTAGATTTTATAAAGCCCTTATTCAACAACAGGCCCCCCCCCAATTAAATTTATCTCTATCTGGGAGGGACTCTTGCAACCAGTTCCACCAACTATCAACTGGGAGTGGGTGTTTCTCCGCTTGCTTCGTGTTTCTATAGCTAGCTCTTTGGTGGAAAATGGATACAAGATGCTATACCAGTGGTACCTTACACCCCTGCGTCTCCATAAAATGTACCCCCAAGTGTCAAATTTATGCTGGAGAAATTGTGGTCAGCCAGGTACCTTTCTTCACATTTGGTGGGACTGCCCGCAGGTTGTCCCCTATTGGGCTATGGTTTTTGAATTATTGTCTGATATTTTACACACCACTCTTACTCGACATATGGGTAGTGCTCTTTTACATCTTCCCTTGGCTCCATTGACTGCTAAAGCACATAAATTAGCTTGTTTTAGCTTTACTGCTGCTAGACTTTTATTGGCAGCTCATTGGAAACAGTTTTTTCCCCCAAGTCGGACTCACCTTCTGCGAAAAGTGGACTTTATTTTCCGTATGTTTAAATTGACTGCTTTGCTTCAGACTCGTCTTACTCCCTTTTTTAAGGTGTGGGATCCCTATATTAGATGGTGTGAAAGTTCCTAATGACCTATGGTTAGCTATATATTTGTTACTTGCAAACCTTTTGTATTGCTATTAGGTATATTTTTGACCCTGGGGTGGGGGTGGGAAGGGGGGTTTGGTTTTAATGGCTGTGTTCTTGTGCATTGTACTGAAGAGTTACGGTACAACATTTTATGTTATTAAGAGTTTGGGGGGTTCAAGAGGATCTGTTTCATGTGGATTTTTGGTTCACCGTTTGTTTTACCTCTGAGGCTTTGTATTTTTTCTGCAAAATTTCCAATAAAAAATTTTTAAAAACCCTTGACTAGGGGGCGTGGCTTGGTGGTGCATGCGAATGGTCGAGAAAAGAGAGAGCTCCTGCTGTTACAGACATTTTTTAAAATAAAATAATATAAAAAAAATTAAAATTGCCATTAAAACAGAGGATAAAAGGAAATATGATCTCAGGAAAGCAAAGTAAAGCTGTAGCTGCAATATCTAATGCTGGCAGTGTTAAAAGATCGAAACCCGAACCGGTAACTCCATCAAAGGCTCCACTACCAAAGGAATGTAAGTGCGATGAGGAAATACTTAAGGAAATTAAAGAGATTAAAGAAATTGTGCTGATGAACTCAAAGAAGCTAAATGATTTACAAGAGGAAGTATCTACTTTAAACAAGAGAACTGAGGTACTGGAAATTAAAGTAAACAGACTAGAAAAGAATGTGGAGAGTTTTGAAACTGAAAGGAAACAGTTCAAAATAGACAGAGAGAAAATCGCAATGCTTACCAAGGAGTTGGAAGATTGCTCGAACAAAATGAGGAGTAATTTAAGAATATTAGGCTTACTGGAAGGGGTGGAGAAGGGGAATCCGATTTCCTTTTTGGAAAATTTTCTTCCGAAAGTCCTGCCAATTAAAACAAAGTTTCCGGTAGAAATTGAGCGTGCGCACAGGGTGCCAATGAGAAGACCGGATAAATTTGTAGGTCCCCGCCCGCTAATCTTTAAACTTTTACGATATCAACACGCATTAGAGATTATACGTCTGGCAAAAGAAAATCAAAACTTGCGATGTCAAGATGCAAGAATCCACATAGTGCCAGACTTTGCAAAATCTACAGCACAAAAGAGAAAAAAATTTCTTGATTTAAGACCGAATCTAAGAGAAATTGGAGCAAAATATGGCTTAATTTATCCTGCTATTATGAAGGTAACGGTGGATAGTAAATCATTTAGCTTTGACGATCCTGAAAAACTAAAAGTGTATCTGAGTCAACGGGAACAGCCAATGAATGTGTAATGACATGCTCAATGTATTTCTACACGGAAAGAGTGGTGGGTCACTGGAACAAGCTTCCGGAGCAGGTGGCCAAGGCCACCAGCGTGCTTGACTTTAAGAATAAATGGGACATCTACGTGGGATCCCTACAGAGGTCTAGTAAGGAACTCAGACTTAATGGGGTGGGTCAGTAGAGTAGGCAGACTTGATGGGCTATAGCCCTTTTCTGCCATCATCTTTCTATGTTTCTAATGATATGGTTTATTTTAATTTTTGTTTTACTTTGATTCTTGAGTACTATAAAATATAATGACAGTTTAATTATAAATATATTTGATTTGAAACGGTTAAAGAATGTTGGCTATAGAGTGGGAACCTGATGGTAGTAGAGTACATTATATGATCTAGAATGCAATATGTCAAGCTTTATGCAATCTTAAGAATTTCTGTCAAAAGATTATAAATGATATTTAAGAATAGACAAAAGATGAAGGAAAAAATACAGACTATTCTACATTAAGTGAAGAATAGTTGCGGAGTTAGTGAAGTTCATGTAAGACTAAAAATTGTTACGAAGCGCTTCTTGAGAAGAGTTCTAGGGAGGAGGAGTATCCTGTGATATTGACTGATGGAAGGTTCCTGTCACCGGACGCTTTTGTTGAAATGCTCGAAGTGAGGAATGTAACAAAATGCAAGCATAGTATTGCTGGAATTATGTGGTCATGGTGAGAATGCTCTGAACTACGCAGCTTTTGATTTGGATACTATGGAAGGAAGACAACCGGCTTTGGAAGATTTGATGTAAAATATCATATTGGAATAGCAAGCTGACGTGACTACTAAAGATGTTCATTGGAGGAAATTGCCGTATGGTTATGTAGCTATCAGCCCTTCCTCCCGCAGATATGATGACACATACAACAAACACACTGTGCTAAGCCAACTGTGCCAAACTGTTCAAATTATCTCCAAAGTGAAAGGTAGTCAATGTGAACTGATCACAAGAGTAAATAAGAATTCGTATGTGAGCATTGAAAACAAAGAGATAGGAGTTCCTATCAAACTGAAGATGTAATTCTATGAGATTTATAGGGGCATCGTGAGAAGACTTTACACTGCAGAACTTTGTAACTGGATAATTTCACAAGAAGACAGCCGGCTTTGGAAGATTCTCTGCAAAAATAGAAAAATCTGAACTGTGATCCCTTGACTGAGTATTTTAAATTTACAGAGGAATGACAGTTAGTTTTAAAAATATATGAATTGACAAAGGATAGATTCTGCATACTTGCTTCTAATAACCTCAGGTTCACTGTTTACATGGAAAGGATCTTGAATGAAATTTTTAAAGATGTAGGATAGAGAATGACACGGTGACAAAATTCATCACCGTTCCCGTCCCCATGGATAACCGCGGGAAACCATCTTCATGTCATTCTTTAAGGAGAGAGGGAAGAATCAGAGTATGAATGGTCACAACCACTGACCCTCAAGCTTTGCTTTGAAGAATGTTGGTGAAAAAATGACATGGGATTATTTCCCGCGGTTATCCGCGGGGACGGGAACAGTAACAGTGATGAATTTTGTCACCGTGTCATTCTCTAATGTAGGATTTATTTTATTAAGTAATTGAATGTATATTGCATTTTATTCCTAGGGGTATTTAGCTCATATTAATTTTATTTCGTTCTCTTGAATAAGATGGATCAACTATTGAACTAATATATTTATTTATGATAAAATAAGATAAATGAATTTATCAGGTCAAATAAACAATGAATAATATTTATGGAAATAATATTATATATAACATATTTTACTTATTAAAACTACTAAAGAAATATTTCAGCATTAATTTGGTTGATAATTGAATAGTTGTATTTAAGATAATTCCTAGGGGCTGATCTTATTTTATTTAAGTAGATATAATCTTCACCATTGATTGAAAGTAAAATGATAATTGATGTCAAGGGTTTATTGATTGTGGTTCCATATTATATTACAAATAAGATTAATATAAACTTGAATATTTTAATATAAAATTCATTTATATTTGTGGTCTGTTGGGGATTTATCTTGATTTACCTGATCTTATATGTGCGGTTCCAAATCTTCATTGTCATTATTTAGGGAGGGAAGGGAGATAGTAAATGGGATAGTGATGAATTGATGAGGTGTATTATGCAAATGAAATAATATGGAAAATGGTGTATATTCATATTTTAATATTTACTTTATTCTATGATAACTGGAAGAGTTATATTATAATTAATATATATAATGGAGGATAAAATCTTTTCACTTAACGTTAATGGCCTCAATCACCCAGTAAAGAGGAAAAAAATGCTTGCATTCTTGAAAAAACAAAGGGCTGACATATATTATATACAAGAGACGCATCTTTCAGCTATAGAATCAAAGAAACTCTAAGGAGATTGGGTGAAACATTGTTTTTTTGCCCCGGCAGTTGGGAAAAAAGCAGGGATTGCCATCTTAATAAATAAAAAATGTTCAGCTTCTTTTCAAATGATAGATTTTGATCCCTTAGGAAGGTGGATTAATGTAGAAATGAGCATGGGAAATAATACCTTGGCTTTATTTAAAGTTTATGCCCCTAATTTGAACCAAATTGAATTTTTTAAGAATATACAACAATTATTACTCCCACTAGCTGCTTCTAATTTAGTTGTAGCTGGAGATTTTAATGCTGCAATGGATCCTTTTATGGATAAAAAACCAAGTAAAATATAAAATCATTAGAGTTAGATAATTTGATACAATCTTGTGATTTGAAAGATATATGGCGAATACTTCATTTTAATAATCAGGAATTTTCTTTTTGTTCACAAGTTCATAAGTCCTTTTCAAGAATAGATTATATTTTTGTTTCAAATTCACTGGTACAAGTGACACAAGCTTCCAATGATCCAATTATTTTATCTGATCATAGAGGGGTGTGGATTGATTTTAAACTTGAAGATAAAGATAAAAATAGATCAGTATGGAGGTTTGATAATACATTGGTTGCGGATTCAATCTTCCTTGAAGAGTTTAAAATTGAAGATAATTGAATTTTTTCAAATAAATACTTCAGAAGATATTAGCAAAGAAATATTATGGGATGCATTTAAAGCTACTATAAGAGGTAATAGTATTTCATATTCTGCATATATTAAAAAACAACTTGGAAAACAATTTTTTTAATTTGGAAAAAGAAATTAAACATCTGGAATCTAAATTAGTTGATAAATGGGAACAAGACACTTTACAGGCTCTTTTAAAAGCAAAGGGTAAATATAATGAGTTATCTTCAAAATTAGTAAGGAAAGATTTATTTTCCCAGCAAACCCTGTATTATGGAAATTCAAATAAGGCGGGAAGATTACCGGCAAACTATCTTAAAGCAAAGAAAAGAAGAACAAAAATTATAGCAATAAAGGATGAAAAAGGAAATATACACACTCAGATCAGAAATATTTTAAAATTTTTATAAAGACCTGTATTCTTTCGAGTCTTATGATGATAAAACACAAGATGGTTTGGAATTTTTAAAACTTATTGATGGTCCGAAAATTCCTGATCACATAAAAAAAAGTTTAGAAGAGCCTATATCATTAAAAGAACTAGAAACAGCATTGAAATCTCTTAGAGTTGGATCCGCTCCAGGTGGGGATGGTTTTACAGTGGAATTTTATAAATCATTTCAAACTTCTCTATTACCCCAATTATTAAATTTATATCAGTCTCAACTAAGTAAAGGTTGCATTACAGGTATTATAGCAGAATCCTTGACTATTGTTTTGCCAAAGCCAAATAAAGATCCTACTTTGGTTTCAAATTACAGGCCTATTTTTTTAATTAATGTGGATGGAAAATTATTAGCTAAAGCATTGGCAATGCGGTTGGCTAAGGCTCTCCCTTTTATCATTGATGTGCATCAAACTGGATTTGTTGCGAACAGACATTCATCTAATAATACCAGACTGGCTTTTCACACATTTAATTTAACAAAAGATATGAATGATACAGCTTTTATTGTATCTTTAGATGCAGAAAAAGCCTTTGATAGAGTGGAATGGACATTCATGTATCAGGCATTGGATTGGTTTGGTATAGGTTCAGGATTTATACAAATGATTCAATCTTTGTATAGCTCCCCTATGGCAAGATTATATATTAATAATAATTTATCAGAACTAAACTAACTAAACTAAACTAAACCTTAAGTTTATATACCGCATCATCTCCATGGATGTTGTGGAGCTCGGCATGGTTTACAAGAACTTAAAATATAGGAAGAGAAGGAAAAAAAAAGGTTTACATGAACTTATATATAGAAGAGAAGAGTAAGGGGGGATAGAATTACATTTTAGTGAAAAGCCAGGTTTTCAGTTGCTTGCGGAATAATTGGAGGGAGCCCAGGTTCCGCAGCAGGGTGGTAAGGTCGTTCCAAAGACCTGTGATTCTGAAGACAAGGGATTTTCCCAGTTTGCCTGCATAGCGAATACCGTGTAAAGAGGGGAAGGATAATTTATACCTTTGGGCGGGTCTGGTAGAGTCAGGACTCGAGGAGTTATAAGATAGTGGGATTAAGGGAGGAAGAACGTTTTAATTTGCATAGGGGAGTTAGGCAGGGTTGTCCACTATCTCCTTTGCTCTTTGATATTGTTTTAGAACCCTTATTATTAGCTATTCAACAGGCAAAGGGGGATACAGGGTATTCCCCGTAAAGATTGGGAATATAAGGTCTCTGCATATGCAGATGATATATTACCTCATTTGAGAAATCCAAGAATAACCATTCCATGTTTGTTAGAATTGATAGAAAAATTTGGAAAATTCTCAGAATATAAGATAAATTGGAGTAAATCTGAAATTCTTCCACTTAATGTACATTGTACAAAGAGTTTGTTTGGTACATTCTCATTTGTATGGAAGGATGATGGATTAAAATATTTAGGTATTTGGATTAAAAACACACTAGAAGACACGGTGAAAGAGAATGAAAAATTTATATTAAAAAAGGTAACAGAAATGTGTGAGCAGTGGAATCCTTTGCATTTGTCTTGGTGGGGGAGAGTTCAAACTGCTAAAATAATGATATTGCCTGTGGTTTGTTATCAAATGGGTATGATACCAGTTTTTTTTCAGGGGTCTTTTTATAAAAAATTGAATTCTATTCTCACAAAATTTGTTTGTTAGTAAATCAACAAATTACATTACATTACATTAGTGACTTCTATTCCGCCTGTACCTTGCAGTTCTAAGCGGATTATAGTATAAGATATCTGGACATTTCCAGGAAGTTACAATTTACAGTATAAGATTGCTGGACATTTCCAGGAAGTTGCCATTTAGGGGACGCTTATACAGTGGATGCAGGGGAATTACAGATTAGGGGCATTGAATAGTAAGGCAAAGGGGAGAGTTTAGGATCACTAGAAGGGAAGAAGAGGTTTAGGGTTGGTTTCTTGAAAGGTTCACAGGGGAGGTAATAGTAGAAGGGAGGAGGTTAGCTGATAGTTTGCGTGGAGGGGGGAGGAAGCAGGGGGGGATAAGAAGGTTGTATAGTACTCCAATCTCAGCCACATGAACCGCATAAAAGGAGGAGCGCGAGAGGAAAATATAATCTATTCTAGAGGAGGAATTATGCACTTTAGACATACGAGTGAAATCCCGCTCCCCTGGGTGTAGGGTCCGCCAGACATCCACTAGATCCAAAGCCTCCAACAAAGCGGCAAGCCCATTATCGGACCTACCGGAGGTGTGAGTTGACCCCTTAGAGGAATCCAGAAGCGGATCTAGTATAGAGTTAAAATCCCCCAAAAAGATTTTCTGAGACTCATGGATTTGTGGTACAGACAGCAGTACCCCCAATAGTGTCCTATAAAAGGACCGCTGTGCACTGTTGGGTGCGTATACGGACATCAAAATTACAGGGTGCTGATTAAGAGAACCCTGGGCAATAACATAGTGTCCCTCTGGATCTGAGAGGACCCTAGATGCAGTAAAAGACACCGATTTGCGGATCAACAGTGCCACCCCAGCCCTAGTTTTGGAGGAGGAGGCCGAGTAACACTGCCCCACCCAGGATTGACACAATTTACCATGTTCCCGTTCAGTGAGCTTAGTCTCCTGCAGTCTAGCTACATCAGCCTGATGTCTGGCTAGGCACTGCAAGATCTTAGTTCTCTTGATAGGAGAATTGATACCAGATACATTCCATGACACACACCTCAAACCCTTCTTAGCAGGCATAAGAAAGAAAAAAGAACCAGATATACCAAAAGAGAAAAAGAGCACAAAACAGCTGCCGAGAGTCCCAGCCCAGTCTCCACATCACTTCCTCACATGAATCAACAACATACACACAGGTCAGGAGCCTCCCCCCTCCTGAACTCCCCACTCCCTCCTCCCACCCAACCCCCCCCAACAGACCAAAAACCACCACACCAAGAAGGACTCCATGTGGCCAGAAGCCCCCCCTCACAGCCCCTGAAAAACAGAGCCCAAGCTTCCAAGAAGGAAAGAAATTAAAGACAATGTTTGAAATATAACAGTATATATCAAAAACAGTTCCCCACCCCCACTGAGTCCGTGTCAGTGTAGAGGATACATAGCAATTCAAGCAGGGGAGCAGAAATAAAGAAATAAAAATGTCAATAAGATGGCAAACCGCTGCAGCAGCAGCAAGACAAAAATGTCACATCAAACCTGCATAAACTGGAACAAGTAAACATAGTCCAGGTCCCAAACCGGATTCCCCAAGTAGAAGTCTCCCTCACTCTCCAGGGTCTCCGAGTCAAATGTGCATACCCTCCGCAAAGGCAAAAAAGGCTGATCAAGCTCCCGGCATCAGGTCAGGGAACCACGTGGTCAGCTGGGTTCTGGCTGCCGCACATGTTTCAAACACCACCGGTGTGCCATTGTGGATAACCCGGAGCTTAGCAGGGAATTGCAATGTGAATCGAATCTTCTTCTCCGTGAGGGCAGTGCAGATTGGCGAAAAGCCTCGTCGAAGAGCAGCCACCTGTGCTGAGTAATCTTGGAAAAGCAGGATATGATGGTTTTGAAACTGAAGATCTTTTCGCTGGTGGAAATTTTTAAGGAGCAGATCTTTTATGGCAAAATTCAATATACGAACTATCACCACTCGTGGTTTTGCCATCCCTTCCTGCTTCCTGCCCAGACTATGGGCCCTCTCAATGCGAAGCGGGCCAAAAGCAGGGGAAACCAGTAATTCCTCAGCCAGCCATTTCTCCAGGGCAGGCAGGAGATCCGCATCCGAAATAGTTTCTGGGATACCCACCAGACGCAAATTATTGCACCTGGAGCGGTTCTCCAAATCGTCCAGTTTGTCGGTGGCACTCACCACCGTGCTTTTAAGCTGGCGTAGTTCCTCCTGCACCTGGGTAATCGCGTCCTCCGCGGTGCCCAAACGGTGTTCCACCTCAGTCACTCGTGTGTTAAAATCAGCCACAGAAGCAGAAAGCATCTCCAACGATTCCTGAACTTTATCAAGCCGGGAACCCAGAGCTAGGACCACGGCATCCGTGAGCCGTGACACCATATCCTCACCCACGAGGTCTGATGCTTCTGCCTGGCCCGCCATCTTGCCATCAGGCCCTGGGCCCGATTTCAGCCGTTCCCGCTCCTTCCTGCCACTTTTTGTTGCCATAGCAGTGCTGTTTTTGAGCACAAATTTGTCCATAGACCCGAGGGCAGCAGTGGTCTAGCGCTTGAGTAAATCCGCTCAAAGAATTTAGTTCAAAAGGGCTGATTTGGAGGGAGAACTTCGGAGTTCAGAGAGAACACGTCTTCCCTGTGCTTGCACGGCCACGCCCCCCCCCCACAGAATTATTTTTAAAAGAGCCCTACTGGCCTTTGAGGTCCAAATGTCTAAAGCTCCTCTATTTTTAGAAAAAGTACTCATTCTATACACTCCTTCAAGAACACTTAGATCAGAGGATAAAAACTTTCTTTCAGTGCCATCTTTGAGGGTCATCAATACAGGTCGGAATACATTACCAGCATATTTGAGGGACAAAATATAGATAAATTCAAAGGCAAACTTAAAAGCTTTTTGTTTAAAGATGAATTTGTATCTTAGGAAACCAATTGAGGCTTTTTCTTGTATGTACATCCCTACTTTGTGTTAAAACCTTCTCCACTCTGCTATAACAATTGCAGTTCTTCCCGCTTTCTTTTTGTTTACATTACATTAGAGATTTCTATTCCGCCATTACCTTGCGGTTCAAGGCGGATTACAAGATATATGAATGGGGGTTACAATGGAAGAACAATTGTCATTTCTAGAGTTGTAAAGAGTAGATCATTTTTCATTTCTAGAGTTGTTAAGAGTAAGTGGAGTTAGGCCTGTTTCAGGAATTTCTTGTTTATTGTCATGTCTATGTAATTGTATATTATTTTAAGTTGTCTGTTCTCCTAATTTTTTTTTAATTTATTTATAATATTTCTTTATTGAGCAAACCAGTATACACAAAACAGAACATTGTAGAGGGACATCCAGCAATCCAGCGAAGATCGCCCTATTGGGCATACCTAGAGCAAATGGCAAAAACACAATGAAGATCAGATTGCTCAAAAACAAGAGGTGCTCAATACAGTTTTCCATGTAACACCCTTCAAAGCCCCCCCCCCCCAGAACATAGCAGAACACCCCAATTCCATAACACACAGTAGAATACACCTTAAACACCGGATTCAACCCCCCCCAACCCCCCCACCCACCCCTACTCCCGACCTGTGATAGACATAGATGAAATACACAAAATAGGAAACAAATAGACAAAAAGTGACAAAATATGGACCAAAGAGAAACAGAAAATAGACACACAAGAAGGAGGAGAACTAAGTCCAAAGGGAAGAAGAGGAAAAAAAGAGAGAGAAAAATAAAGGAATCCCTTAAGAGAATCCACGGAAAAAGGAGCCTGAAGAGGGAAAGTACATAAGAGGACAGAAGACCCCAATATAGGCTAACAGTTCAATAGGAGACTCCTCTCGCGATGGGGAAGGGTCAGCCAATATTCCTCCCAGACAGCCTGAAATCGAGACCACCTGCGTTCATCCCGAGTGCCCACAGCCCGTCTTTCCAAGAGAGCTAAGTCATACAGTGACCCCTGCCATCGAGAGAAAGAGGGAGCATGCGGCTCTCGCCAAAAAGTCAAAATGGCTTTCCTAGCCAGCAAAAGGGCCTTAGAAAGCAACTGCCGCTGCCCAACAGTGCAACCATGAAGCTCCGCCTCCTGGTAAAAAAGAGCTACACAGGGGTTACAGCTCGGGATCCCAGGAACCAATGAGGACAAGTAGGTCCAAACACGCTGCCAAAAGGCTCCCACAGAGGGGCACTCCCAAAACATATGCCCCAGGGAAGCAGGATTTACAGGACATTTGGGACACTCCGCATGATCTGCAATACCGGCCCGGTGTGCTCTGTGAGGGGAAATAAAAGCTCTGTGAAGGAATTTATATTCTTGTTCCCTATGTAACATGTTACATGATATGGTGCGCACATAGACAAAGCAGCGAGAAATCAATTCAGACGGAACTATGCAGCCCAAGTCAGCACTCCATGCCCCTGCCAACCAGTCAGATTGTTCGGTCTGTAAAGGGGGGCCCAGAGCATCAACCAAATATCGAAGACGTGGAGCCGTGTCCTCCCCCAACGCCAAACACCTCCCAAGATCCCGTGCCACCAATCCGCTCAATCGATCCCCAGAGAAGCTGAGAACATAATGTCGGAGCTGGAAGTAGCCGAAAGCGTCCACCCTATCCAGCCCATACAGCGACCCCAATTCGGCAGAGGAAAGAAGATCGCCCCCATCGGAGAGAACATCCCCCAGTCTACGAATTCCATGTGCATGCCAAATCCGAAACACCTTGCTGTCACTGCCCGGTTTAAAATGCAAATTACCCACCAGCGGGAGTAGAGGAGTGATGTTAGAGTGGATGCCCAGATGCTTACACAGTAATTTCCAAATGTGTCTCATATAAGCCCAAACAACATGTCCCCTGTAGACAGAGTCCAACTGGGCAGCAGGTGCATGTAACAAAAACAACCCAGAGATAGGGTGTAAAAAATCCCTGTCCACGGAAAACATTAAAAAAGAGGAGCTCTCCATACACCAGTCCCGAATCAATCTAGTCCCACAGGCCAGATTATAGGCGCGAATGTCTAGCAGTCCAAATCCCTCCTGCGACTCAGGCAACATCAAAATACGAAGAGATAGCCGAGGCCTGCGCCCACGCCACAAGAAAGTCCTCAAAGCACTATACAACTGAGCTAAGTCCCCGGTCCGCAACCACAGCGGAAGAGTTTGAAACAGATAAAGCCACCGAGGGACAATCATCATATTGTACAAAAATATACGCCCCGCAAGGGATACCGGCAAATCACCCCACAAGCGGAGGAGCTCTACCGTGCTTCGGAGCAGGGGCTTTACATTGATCTCATAGAGTCGCGGGAGGGAAGACGGTATCAGAACCCCCAGATATGTTACCTGCTGTGGTGCTTCCCGAAGAGGGAAATCAGCCCACCCATGCGAGATACTAAGATGAAGAGGAAGCGCCTCCGATTTAGACACATTGAGTTTGAGGCCCGAGATTTCCCCAAACTGGTGAAACATTGCCAATACTCTAGGGAGGCCTGAAACCGGGTCAGTCAACATTACCATAATATCATCGGCAAAAGCCATGCAAAGCAAAGAGGAATTCCCCAGCTCTACTCCAGCTATCTGAGAATGACAGCGAAGGGAAATCAACAAAGGCTCCAAAAACAATATATAAAGCAGAGGGGACAAGGGGCAGCCCTGGCGAATGCCCCGCTGGAGCACAAAGTCCGGAGAAGCCATTCCATTAACCAATACTGCCGCCACTGGGTGGGAATAAAGGGCCCCAAGAGCTCTCATAAAAAACCCCTCCAACCCATAATATCGCAGCAAGGGGAATAAAAAAACCCACTCTACTCTATCAAAGGCTTTTTCGGAGTCAAAACTAATAGCCAGCGCGGGTTGCTGCCGAAAAACACAATCGGCCAAAGCAAGGAGGAGCTTCCTAACATTATAACCTGCTAATCGCCCCCACACAAAACCTACCTGATCTGCACCCACCAAAGAGGGAACAAACTGGGCCAAATGGTTAGCCAGAACCCGAGCTAAGATTTTTAGATCAACATTAATAAGCGAAATAGGTCTATAGGAGCCCACAAGCAAGGGGTCTTTTCCCGGTTTAGGCAATACAGTAATCAGCGCCCGATTCTCTCCCAGAGGAAACTGCCCTACCTCTGCTGCGCTTTCGAAATAGCCCCGTAACGGATCAGCCACATACCCCTGAAGAAGACGATAGAATTCCCCCCAAAGCTGTCCGGGCCTGGGGATTTACAAAGAGGTAGATGCTCGAGAACATCCAGCACCTCCTCTCGGGTTATGGGTGAAGCCAAGACAGCTGAGTCCGACGCTGACAGCTTTGGTAAGGGCAAAGATTCCAAAAATGCCCGAATCTGAGCCTCCCGACCTACTACTTCCGCAGTATATAAAGATCTATAAAAGGTGACAAAAAGCCGTTCCATCTGAGACTGATCCGTGACCAACCTTCCCCCATCATCTTTAAGCGAGGTAATCAAGGTGGCACCCCGCCTCGCCTTAGTTATCTGGGCCAACATTCTACCCGGCCTATTACCAAAACGGTGTAATCGGTACTTATAATAGAAAAGGGATTTGTGGGCCCTCTCATGAAGAAGTGCGTGGAGTGCTGACTGGGCCGTCTGAAAAGCATGCTTATGAGACAAGGTAGGATTCCGAAGGACCAAAATTCTACTATCCCGCACCTTGCGTTCAAGAACCAAGATTTTTTCTGCAAGCATTTTCTTACGGCGCGCGCAGTAAGCTATCACAGCCCCTCGGAGCACCGCCTTGGCAGCCTCCCAAAACAAAGTTCCATTATCCACATGGTCCCCATTAAATTCCACATAGTCCCGCCACTGCTGCTCCAAGTAAGATTTAAAATCCGGGTCCAAATAAAGCGCTATCGGAAATCGCTATCGGAAACCCCCCATGGCGCCAGCTGAGAAGCTGATGTCCATCCAGGCCATAGTATGATCCGAAATAGCCAGTACTCCAATCTCAGCCGCATGAACCGCATAAAAGGAGGAACGCGAGAGAAAAATATAATCTATTCGAGAGGAGGAACCATGCACTTTAGACGTGTGAGTGAAATCCCGCTCCCCTGGGTGTAGGGTCCGCCAAACATCCACCAGATCCAAAGCCTCCAGCCAAGCGGCAAGCCCATTATCGGACCTACCGGAGGTGGGAGATGATCCCTTTGAGGAATCCAGAAGCGGATCTAGTATAGAATTAAAATCCCCCATAAAGATTTTCTGAGACTCATGGATTTGTGATACAGACAGCAGTACCCCCAATAGTTTTTTATAGAAGGACCGCTGTGCACTATTGGGAGCATATAAAGACACCAAAATTACTGGGCGCTGATGAAGAGAACCCTGGACAATAACATAGTGGCCCTCTGGATCTGAGAGGACCCTAGATGCAGTAAAAGACACTGATTTGCGGATCAACAGTGCCACCCCAGCCCTAGTTTTAGAGGAGGAGGCCGAGTAACACTGCCCCACCCAGGATTGGCACAATTTACCATGTTCCCGGTCATTGAGCTTAGTCTCCTGCAGGCCCGCTATATCAGCCTGATGTCTGGCTAGGCACTGCAAGATCTTAGTTCTCTTCATAGGAGAATTAATACCAGAGACATTCCAGGACACACATCTCAAACCCTTCTTAACAGGCATAAGAAAGAAAGAAGAACCAGAGATACCAAAAGAGAAAAAGAGCACAAAACAGCTGCCGAGGGTCCCAGCCCATCCCCAAGCAGCCCAGTCTCCACCTCACTTCCCCACATGAATCAACAACAGACACACATGTCAGGAGCCTCCCCCCTCCCCCCCTCCTGAACTCCCCACTCCCTCCTCCCACCCAACCCCCCAACATACCAAAACCCACATCCTCAACACCCCCCTCACAAACCCCCCAAATCCCACCCACAACCAAGCCCCCCTCCCACCACCCCAACCCCCACCCCAAGAACCCCTTCCCCCCTCCCACACCCTCCGAAACACACCACTCCAGAGAGGGTATACCAAAGGGCCCAAAGTCCCACCCCCTCCCCAGCCTCCAGAACATCCACCAAGCCGGAATTATTCAATGTAAACCCAAAGAAAGAGCCCAGGGGCTGATCGGATAACATAGAACCAGAAGAAAAAGCAAGATCATACAGAACCCCGCCTGGCAAGAAATCCACAAGAAGCCATGGCAAAAAACTGGAAAACAGGAACCCAAGCTATACAGTCAGAACCCCCGAAAGGGGAACCACAAACAGAGTACAGGCACAACAGGTGCAAAGTAACAGTGCCAATGAGGATACCACCCGCTCCCCGCAGGCTTCCCCACTCAAAGCAAACTGAGTAAGCACAAAGTAGTTTCAGAAGCCCTCAGGTGCCAGACCCCAGATCAGGGTACCATTGAAGAACTTGCGCTCTGGCCGCCGCACTGGTGTCAAAAAAATGAGGTTGGCCATCATAGATCACCCGGAGCTTAGCAGGGAACTGCAGCGTGAAGCGAAGCTTTTTCTCAGTGAGTTGCTTGCAGACAGACGAGAAACCCCTCCTCAGAGAAGCCACCTGTGCAGAATAATCCTGAAATATGAGGATACGCTGGTTTTGAAACTGTAATTCCTTGCGCTGGCGATAGTTGCGGAGGAGAAGATCCTTGATGGCAAAGTTCAATATGCGAAGAATCACCACACGCGGTCTGGTCGCTCCCTCCTGCCTTCTGCCCAGCCGGTGTGCCCGTTCGATGCGCAAAGGTCCCAGGCCCCGCGTGCCCAGCAACTCCGCCGCCGGCCAGGTCTCCAGCGTGGGAAGCAGGTCTCCCTCCTGCACAGATTGAGGGACCCCCACCAGGCGCAGATTGTTCCATCTGGAGCGATTCTCCAGATCCTCCATTTTTTCCTCACATTGTCCCACCTTGCATCGCAACTGCTGAACTTCGGTCTGCAGCGTGACAAGAGAGTCCTCCGCAGAGCCAACCTGCTGCTCCACCTCAGCAACCTGAGAGTTGAATTCAGCCACCGTTGTGGACAAGGCAGCCAGTGACTCCTGCACTTTGTCCAGGTGCGTCCCCAGCGCTAAAACAACTGCCTCAGTGAGGCGCGTGATTAAATCCGCTCCCTCTGCAGCCGCAGCAGCGCCCGGATCCTCCATTTTGTCCTCGTGGCTGGGCCCCGATTTCGCTCGTTCACGGTCTTTTTTTCCTACCTTGGAGGCCATATCCACCGTGCCTCTGTGCACAAATCTGTCCATATGCCCCCGAGGAGCTGTGGAAGGCACTTGGTGGAGAGGATTTTCGCCGAATTTAGTTCAGGGAGGCCGAAGCAGGGGGAGAACAGCGGAGCTCAGGGAAAGCGCGTCCTCCCTGCTCTCTGCACGGCCACGCCCCCCCTTTTCTCCTAATTTTAAAATGTACATCGCTTTGAAACTCTGTAAAAGCAATCCAATCAAATTTTAAATAAATTTGAAACTTCTTACTTTCCAGTCCTCAATTTTCCTTCCTTTGTGTCTACCTACAGCTTGCCACCTCTTTCCCTCACCCTTTCCAGTATTTCACTAACTGTCCTCTTCCCCAATCCAGCATGTGCCCTTTTCCTTTATCCCCTCCTTCCATCCAGTATATTAACCCTCTCTCCCTCATCCCCTCTTACCTTCAGCATCTGCTCCCCTCTTTCTCCTCTCCCTTCCAACATCTGTTCCCTTCTCTCTTGCCTCCCCACTTCCATCCAGCGACTGCTCCCCTTCATTTCCCTTCAGCGTCTGCTCCCCTCTCCCCTCTCTCTCCACTTCCCTTCAGCATCTGCTTCCCTCTCTCTCCCCTCCTCACTTCCCTTCAGCATATTTTCCCCTCTCTGCTCCCCCTCTCTCTCCACTTCTCTTCAGCACCACTCAATCTGTTCCCTCATTGAACCATCTTCCTTTCTCCACATCATCTTCATGGCGTTTTTCAGAATCAAAGTTTTCTCTCTCTGAGCCGTCCAGACACTGCAGCCTTCTCACAAGTCACATGCAGCTGCCCCAAAACTTCTTCTGTAGGGATGGAGATCTGGCATTCCTACATTCTTCTTTGACGCAACTTCCTGTTTCCGCCTGGGCAGTCTCGCACAACTTGTGAGAAGACTGCAGTGTCCGAGCTGCTTAGAGAGAGAAAACTAAAAAGCGCAAGCAAAGGTGAGGGGAAGGGAGGGAGATGGCCCAACGAGGGGAAGAGATGCCTGGACCACAGGACCCCGGGCAACTGCCCTGTCTGTCCTCCCCTAACACCAGCCCTGCCTGGGTCAGCCCCTTTGCACTTCCCAGGATGGGCCTACCAAGCTTCCTGAAGGCAGGGTTGCTCCGACCAGAAACTTTTGAAGACATAGTTATTTGTCAATGTATTTATATGTATTCCAAACAAGGAGTCCAATTTCAATAAAACCTAAACACTCAGAATCTCTATAATTTTTATAGGATATACTGTACTTCAATAAATTTGGAAAGAGGGAATGGTGAATATATTTACATTGGTGTGATATACAGCCTTCCTTCGGATGGAAAAAGTAGTTAAAGATTTAATAGTAGACATTCAGAATATATCTAAAAAAAGGGAAGTTGATTGGGGTATCCCTATTATGGGGTCTTCTAGAAGTAGGGAGATCCTGGATTCTCTACAAGGGGAACTGTTCCAGCAGTTGGTAATGGAACCCACATGGAATGAGGTCATACTAGACTTAGTGCTTACAAATGGGGAAAGTGTTTCTGATGTTACAGTGGGTGATTATCTGGCATCCAGTGATCACTGCATGGTACGGTTTAATAATAAGATGGGTATAAAGAGGGCACATTCAAAAGCAAAAGTTCTAGACTTTTTAAAAAAATAACTTTGTTCAGATGGGGGTTTACGTCAAGGAATTATTGTCTGGATGGGAACGTCTGGAAGGAGTGGAAATGCAGTGGGCAAAACTGAAAGGAGCGATTGTAAGGGCGACAAACCTTTTTGTGAGGCAAGTAAGGAAAAGTAAGAGGAAAAGAAGGCCGCTTTGGTTCTCAAAAGTAGTAGCTGAAAAGGTAAGGAATAAGAGGTTAGCTTTCATAAACTACAAAAGATCGCAGAAAGAAGACAGGCAAAAATATCTGGAAGAGAGAGGCTGGTCATGTAGTCAGGAAAGCAAAGATGGAAATGGAAGAAAAAATAGCTGACACAGTAAAACGGGGAGACAAGACTTTTTTTAGATATATTAGTGCAAAAGTGGCATTGTGAGACTCAAAGGTGAAGAAGCTGATAAAGACTCAAAGGTGTAGAAGCTGATAAAGAAAAGGCCGAATTGTTTAACAAATATTTCTGTTCTGTGTTCGCGGGACCGCAGAAGACAAATGTGAATAGGGATGGAGGAGTAATAGATCTCTGATCGATTTTTATAGAGGGTTGTGTTCATGAGGAGCTAGCTAAAATAAAGGTAGACAAAGCGATGAGGCCGGATGGTGTACATCCAAGAGTGCTAGTTCTGGTAGCTCCACTGACTGACCTTTTCAACGAGTCTCTAGAGTCGGGAGTGGTACTGGAGGACTGGAGAAGGGTGGATGTGGTCCCTCTCCACAAAAGTGGATGTAAGAAAGAAGTAAGGAATTACAGGCTAGTAAGTCTGACTTCTGTGATAAGCAAATTAATGGAAACACTTTTAAAACAGAGAATGGTCAAGTTTCTGGAATCCTGTGGATTACAGGACCAGAGGAAACATGGATTTACTAGAGGTAGGTCGTCAGACAAATCTGATCAATTTCTTTGACTGGGTGACCAGAGAATTGGATATAGGATGTGCGCTAGATGTGGTGATTTTA